>NW_024039070.1:252500-1452500 GCF_016077235.1 Cyprinodon tularosa
TGGTCCAGAACCTTCATAGTGTTTTTTTTTTTTAAATCCACCCTGGGTATTATCCTTCATCCTGCTAAAACACAACATGAGCTATAATCGATAAAAACAAACACATGATGCACCAGGGATGCTAAGACGAAAATGGAAACACATTAAAGTAAAAGATCGGTTTCTGGTGACTGAAAATGAGCTGCGTTACATCTGATGCAGGCCTCTAGGATGAATCCAATTATAGGTATGTGGTTTACACAGAAAGGGGAGTCACACAAGGTTCTAGGTCTTCTTTTATAAAGCATTTGACTCCCAAGAAACCTCTCAGATACAATTAGACGTTTACCATAGCTCAGAGACAAGAGGAATCTCCTGAGCTGTCAGTCCCACCCAAACCTCTTTGCACTGCTATGTGCCACCCCTAATTGTTTGCCTGTTTTTTTTTTTATTAACCTGCTCCTCTGGGAGACAGAAAAGAGGCAGGAGGCACGAACCAAGAGAGAGGGGAGCTGGAAACAAGCGTTTTTCTTCGCTCATGCTCTCAGCTCAGTTGCGAAGCAGTGATGGGTGTAATTTAATGCACTTGATAGAGCTGTCCCAGGTATTCAGCAGGGAGGGGGGAAAAGAGGTGAGAGGGAAATAGCGCGGTAGCAGAAGGAGAAACAGGAAATTAATGGAGCAGGGAAGTGAAGAGATTTTAAAACTGACTGACTGTTTCTCTCACTTTAAAAGCAGAAGAGGTTATGCAGCATCTTCAATAAATATTGTTTTGAATTCAACCAAACATTAAGAAATTACAAGAGTATCTCCATTTCTACATTAAAACATGACTGGTAATAATAATAATAATAATAATAATAATAGATTTTATTTGTAACGCACCTTACATTTCAAAGAAATCTCAAAGTGCTACAGAGACCAAAAGAAGAAAAACAAAAAAACAAAAAACAAAAAAAAAAACAAAGACAAAAATAATAACAATAGTAATAATAAAAACAAAGAACAAACTGTAGGGCTTACAGCAATACATCCTACACCTGGTGGTGTAGGATGTATTGCTGTATACACATGGTGGATACATGTGTTATTTTTTTTTACAAGTCCCTGTTATCTGGAAACATAAAAATAGCATTTGGAATATATATTTTTTTTTTTATAAAAAATGATTTTATTACTTTTAATATTGTTTAATCACTAATGTCCCACTGAGGACTTTGACATAGTGACAGTTTAATTGCTACATATGCAGCACAAGCATATTACACTCATATATAATGTACTAACAAGTTGATGAGACGATATCTGTGAAAACTCTGATAATCCAAAAATATAATCTTGTTTTCTAATAAATATATCTTGTTTATCCTTTTCTATCTTGTGGGACTACAATGACAGTTAGTGAACTATATCTGAATAAAAAGCATAATATATTTTATATACATAAAATACTTTTTATTTTGAGGAAATCAACTCAAAAGGGTGATATAAAGAGAAATGTTCTATTATTAGTTTATTGATTATTACCTATATGGGTTATTTTTATGCAGCTCATGTCATTAAAACATAAAAAAAAAAATGAAACACTTTAATTCCTCACACTTAGTTATATATTTTAATTATTTATCCTTATTCCTTATTAAAACCCAAAATGTAGTTTCTCAGAAAAGCTGCGGTATAATTAATAAACTACTCAGCTTAATCTCTCTGCTAAGACTCATCAGTAGAAAAAGCCCCCAAAAAAGTGAAGGAAGGGGGTTGTTTTGTGTGCCTGTGTCCTACCTTTCAGCACAGTTGTCCTGGCAACGAAATACAGTCATTTTTTTGTAGTCAAAAAAAGAAACTCCTCTCAGTGCTCTTTTCTGAGTGTCATCAACATAGCAGCCGATATACTTTGCTGGAAAATAATCAAATACAAACGACATTAAGACAAAGGTTGAAATTTGCAGACAAATTTAGCAATTACACATTGATCTTAAATAGATGCAAGTTCAATACATAAAAGCACTTGGATGTTTATTTTTTTTAAGCATCAGATGTGAAAAATATAATCTGCACACTGCAAAAACAATCCAGAAATAAGTAAAAAATGGCTTAAATTAAGTATATTTAGCCTTAATTTGAGCAGGTAAATAAGATGATTTGCCAATGGAATGAGTATTTTCACTCTTAAAATAAGATAGTTAGATAATATTTACTTGAAATAAGACGATAAAATAGTTTTTTCTTATTTTAAAAGGAAATTGTCTTGTTCCATTGGCAAAGTGTCTTACTTACCTCCTCAAATCAAGGAAAAACACACTTATTTTAAGAAAAAATAACTTATTGAGATTTCTATTTTTTGCAGTGCACTATGTTATGTTTATTCCTAGCAACTAACAACTAGCAGTTTTCTTCATAAGCCTTCATAGTGCAGTTAAGGAGTCCAAACTGCGGCTGTAACTTCATTTATTTATTAGGACACACATCTCCTTCTAGTGGTCTGTGGCTGTAGTAGCACTCATCTGGCTGTTTTTCAGACATATGTGTGTGTCTGAGTGAAACCTCTGAAGAGTAAAACCTTAACCCCTCAGCAGTTTCTTGCCTTTAATAAAAACAATTTTCTCCAGTTTACCCAGGCTGTGGAAGCTTCCCTGTGCAAGCACTGACCATCTGTGCCATTACCTCTCTGAGCTCCAGCTAATGTCCAGATGAGGGAAAATCCCTGCATTAGTTTAATTGTTATGGCATTTAAGCAGCCTGTGGCGAGCTGCTGCCAGCTGTAATCCTCCTGCACAATCATTGTTGAGCTAAAAAACAATCTATGAAGAAATGCTGATTAATTGCTTTGCATGTTTGTGCTCAAAACAACATGAGCACATTGGGATGATGCTTTAGATGCACCGGATTGTACCTTGCTGAGTCATGTTAGTGTTTTAGGCAAATTTATTCCCTGGAAATGTCCTCTTCCCTCAAATGCATGCAGCAGTCCATTTTTTCTGCAGCACACAGCACAAAATTGTGCTGCAGCCTGCATTTCGAATTAGACGGTTTCCTGAAATCTCTTCCTTAGATCCTCAGAGGTGGACGGAATTTAGAAATGAGAGGAACTAACCACACCTAGGAGTCTTACAAAGATGTTTTAGGCTACAAGTATGATGAGAACTGCTGGATGCATCAGGGAAAACAAACACTTTGAAGCTTTTAATTACTCTATCATCACATTCAGTTGCTGTCCCAACAGATTACAATGAGAAAAAGTAAGAATCAAGGGAGGGGTGGGCCAGTTTGAGAGTTAGATTACATCAGATAACCCAAAAGCTGAACATGTTGGTTTTCTTGTGCTTGAGAAGGGAGAGGTATCCCTCCACTTTGCTACTTTTAGAAAAATATTCCTCTTTGATATTCTACTTTGTGAGACACAGCAGGGCAGGTTACTGAGGGGTTTATTTAAAAAATAAAACATTTGCTTTTGTTTCTGGTTTGACCTCCGTCAGACATACCAGATGTTTCAAGGGTTTCCCAGGACTTGAAAATCCTGAACCTACATGTTTTCTCTTCAGCATTAGAACAAAACGAAAGGCAACAACGGTGCATCAGTTATCAAGCAGCACAAGACTATTAGAAATTGAGTCATTATGTGATTCATGGATTAATGCTTGATTTAAATGTTTAAAGAAATGCTTAATATATAAGATAAGTCATCTTACTTCCAGTCTAACTGTAACAGAACCAATAATGGCCCAAATGCATTAAACCCAGACACTGTTTCAAAGCAGTTGTGTCTCTTATACAAGGATCAATTCAATAACCATTTCCTCTCATTTTTTATTTAACATTCCAGTTTAATTCATTAGATACCACTTTAAAAACAAAACAGATTTCATATTAAAAATTCTGATCATAAAAAATAAAATCAGCTTTTGCCTAAAATTTCCTTTTCTCCATTAACGCACACACCAACATTGTTGATAATAAATTAGGCATGTCCCGCGTCGCTGAGGACTTCAAAGCTATCTTTGGAAATAGTTTGTATAATAGTGATTAAATAAAAATGTACAAAGCATCTATAATGATGTTAACTATAACACTTACACATTTTGCATTCTTTTGCATGACCTAAATAAAATATTGGATAAACTTCCGCAGAGAGCTGTATTTCTGTTCCTATGGCAATCTACTGTGAGATGCTTTATATGCATGCTGTTCATAATTTTCTAGTTGTAGATTTGAAACTAAAAAGTTTTTATAGACAGCTTAGTAAGAGGTATGGGTTGCTCTATTTTAGTCGCTACATTATAAGCGACTGACAATATTTCCAGAGGTGCTATAATTATTCTTTTTAAGCAAAGAAAACAGCATCTTTCAGCCAGCTGACCAGCAGTGGACATCACAGAGGGAGACTGCTTTAAACACTACTTTGTATAACCACAGAACTCTGGCAGGTTTTCCGGAGTGCAACTGAAAACCTGCTACAGTCAATGTGTTGTCTTCAAGAAATTAAAATTATAAAAAAATTTATCTGAAACTTCGTTTTTTCAAAAATATAGAAAAATCCTAAAACAGATTTTTAAATTAAAAATAGTTTGAATGATAAATAGCATAAATAAATGATAACGCTTCCTTTGGTTTTGGGTTAGAAAGCTTCCACGATAAAAAAAAACTTAGGTTAGTGTCTGATGAGCTAGTTTTACTTCAAATAGTCCTTAAAGGAGGAACATTTGTTGGTAGTCTTAATTTCTCATGTGAACAACGAGTTTACATGTAAACCTGCTGCATAGCGTCCACCTGCAATAATCACAGATCAAAATCAAATGACATGTACTAATTTTGAAGTTGTCATAATATTGTTTGGCTCAACATAAACTGGTCAATACAAAGCAAAGCTCCAGCTAAAAACAAAGATTGAGATGAAAAAAAAAAAAACTCCTCCAAAATATTTATAATTCAAAGGCACTTTTCAGTTCTGAGCTGTGCAGACTCTGCAAATGTTCGTGCATCGGTTTAATAACAGCGTGAAGAAGGACACTGTCTGCTTGTGTGATTACCATTGTTCTTCTTGTATTTTTCTTGCATGTTAAAGAATCATAAGAGATATTTTACACCTTTTTCAAAGCTCCAGTCCAGCTTGTGTCTATTCTGTATATAAGAAGAATTCTGACTTCATTTAGAATTTTTATCAAATAAATTTAGGACTCAAACACTAAGAAGACGCTATAAAATACAGGCTTTATTCTCACCTCTTCCTTCATCCAGGTCTTTGGCATTGCGCCCTTTAAGAGCTCGATTCCAGCTGCTGGTATAGTCTCCCCCTCTTCCAACTGAGTCGTGCTCCGTCTGTCCGCTTCTCCTCATCCAACGAGGTCCAAATCTCCGTCCGGACCTGCGAGTCTCCTTGAATACCCTGCTCATGATGCCAAGCCCCCGAGTATCTGATAACGAAGCCCGTCCGCCTGCCTCTGAAGCAACTATAGAGTCCCGGCCCCCTCGGGCACCGGGACTGCTGTCCCCAACAAAGCCAGAATGCAGGAAGACAAGGCTCCCTGCAGTCAGGTAAAGCAAGATGAGGGAGAAGAATCGGATGGGTTTTCTGCAGAAGTATCGCTGTATCCTCAGGAGAGGCTTTGCCATGCTGGCTCCCCCTGCCTTTCAGACACACTGTCACAGTGAAGAAAACTCATAAAGTAGAGGAATCAATACCAGCTCTCACTTTACTCCTGAACAGACCCAATGGGCATAAAGGGGGGAAAAAAAAGGTCTGTCAAAGTGTATCTCATATGAAGGTCATCCAAGCAATCACATGACTCCTCGCTCATGTATGAGCCTTCTGCCTCATGTGGAAGATGCTCTGCATGGGTGAGCTGTGCCTCTAAGCAGAATGCGACCACGTGAGAGTCTGAGTCTGTTCCCACCAGCAGCTTGGCCCTCACAGCCGGCTTACAGGGCCATGGCAATGAAAGGTGAGTGGCTCATACTGAAAGATGATCTCTCAACGCTGCTTTCACCTCCGCTATCAGTCTCACTGAGATGCCACACCAGTACTGCAGCAGCACTTTCTCCCACGCTGTGCAGAAGGAAGAGGGCTTTATTTACCATCTGAGCTAAAATCCTTCGACTTTTATTTACCAAGATGGTTCGGACAGAAGAGGGTATGACTCACTATCTGCAGCCAGGATGCACATCCCCACCTAGAGAAACAAGAATAAAGAGAAAAACCATGAGTAATATGAAGAAAATGATGAATAACAGATAAAAAACCTTAACAGCTGGAAATCAGTAAAGATCGATTGGAAGCAAGGATGCACTGATCAAGACATTCCTTGTCAAAATTATGACCAGTTTTCAGTAAAGTTTGACCTTCCAATTCAAATATTGAGCTGGTGATATTTTGTGGTATTACATGATAACAAACAAAGGGGCAAATAAGCAACAGGTTGATAAAAGCAGTGGTCTCGAATGCAACTAAATAAAAAGAATTAACAAATTATTCTCCATTTATCTATTAAAGCTAATGTCACTCGTTTGATTTGAATTAACCTATATTAATACAATTATTAGTTTAATGCATTAAAGGGATAGAAAAAATATTGTGCAATGAGGGAGAATCTCTGGATGACAAAATGCAGTGTAAAGCGAATCATAATATATATTATTCATTAGAGAAATTAATAATATATACCGCAATAATTTAGCAGTTAATTAACTAATTTTGATAATAAACATTGCTTTCTTGCAGTTACCAGACAATATTGTCTTTATGTTTCATTTAAATGTAATGGCCTAGATAAAATGTATGTTTAAATTTTAAACATGCTTTTTGTCAAACAATATTTCCCTGTTTTAGCGTAAAAGTAATTTTCTACACTTTAGTAAGCAGAGTAAAAAAATAAAAGACTACTGAGCAGGCAACTAAGAAATCTGAAGACTCTGGGGGGAAAAAAAACATGATTAAACAAATCTGGAAGCTTGAAAGTGACAGCATTAGTGCAAACAAAGAAAGGTTAAGAACCTGGCTGGTTTAGAAAGCCCATTAAGTATCTGAATTACATGCTGTTCTGAATATTTGTTTTCTTTACATAATTCAGTTTTGATTTAGTGAGGACAGACTTTTTCTTTTGTTCTTTTCTCTTTGACTTTCAAAACCCTCTCTCAAAAGAGTCTCTGTTCTGGGACAAGGCAGGACGAGGCTAAGAATGAGAGGCGTAATGCAACACTTGCTCACAGAATTTTCCAGAACAGTGGGGAGGACACGTTCCAGCCTCAAGGCTTTTCTGTTCGCCCTTGGACAAACCTGCACGGTTTTTTGTTACCTGAAGCTTGCAAACGTTTCCCCTTTCTTAGTTTATTGTTATTACTCTAACCTCATTGTCTTGGGTAACCTGCAGCATCAGCAGACAAAGAGAACCCTCATTCTGTCTGAGGTTCCATTGCTGATGGCATTGTCTGATCACTTCAGAATCTGATCTTTTTCCAAATCTCTGACAGAAGAACTAAGTACTTTGAATTTAGAACAAAAGGGGTTGGGAAAATAATCTCTAAAAAGGGCTTTTAGTTTCAAGCCATTACTAAGGACATAAAAAGAATGAATGAAAAAGGGTCAACTATGTTTGTAAGAAATTAGTAATTGTGTCTAATTGCACGTATTGTCTACAGCATTCAAATTTCCTTGAAAAATAAACCCTTTAACTTAAACACATTTTAAAATAGCATGTTAATAAACATGTTTAGTTGCAGGTTTTGTTTTAACACTGCTAATTTGCAACATGAACAACTTCAACAAAATAACCAAGTTTATATTTTTACAATGCATGTTTGTTTTTTTTGTTGTTTTTTTTTAACTGGGCTGCATGGGGGAGCAGTTTGTAGCACTGTTGCTTTGCAGCAAGAAGGTTGTGGGTTTGATTCCTGGTCCGGGGTCTTTCTGCATGGAGTTTGCATGTTCTCTCTGTGGGTTCCATCCGGGTACTCTGCCTTCCTCCCACAGTCCATAAACATGACTGTTGGGTTAATTGGTGTCTCTAAACTGTCTTTAGTTGTGGATGTGTGTGTGTGTGTGCATGGTTTCATGTCTTCATGTGTCTCTGTGTATCCCTGCTACAGACCGGTGACCCATCCAGAGTGTAACCCGCCTCTCGGCCATAGACTGTCGGATATAGACACTGGCCCCACTACGACCTTGGTGAAATAAGCGGGTGAAAGGATTTTTTTTACTGATAAAAAAAAAGTGTCCTGGAATGTAATAACAAATAATGACTTTATGTTTCCATGCAATAAGTATAACATCATCAAAATAAGAGGTTCTTAAAGTGGGCTTTGCAACCCCTTGGGGGATCATGAGAAACCATTTAAAGAGTTCCAATTATTTTCAAATTTACCGTGATGTGATCCCTGAGGTACTCAATACATAAATATCATGAAACGAACACATGCAAATCCCTAGTGACAAATAAATGCACCTTTTTTTTTTTTTTTTTTAGTGAGCATATACTGTTAAATCTAAAATAAATTAAATCAAATATAATCTGTAAATAATTTCTTTTAAAAATATTCAGTATATAAATATAGAGTAAAATAATCATTTTCAGGGAGTTGCCAGACTTTTACCTTTGTTTTTGGGATCGCAGGCTGAAAATATTTACAAACCTGTGATCTCAAACTTCATTTTTTTAACCACTCTCCTCAACAGAAAAGTCAAGAAAAAATGCCTTTTAAGTATTGCATAGATGACAAAAAAAAAAAAGCTTCTTACCTAAATGGCTAAATTTTCACTCTCATAGCAATAACAAAATATTCAAAGAACTGAAGCTTTGACTAAAAAGGCTGGATGAAGACTGAGGCTATACCTTATCAGTCTACAAGAAGCCCACCAAGGGAAGCAAAAAATGTATAATCTCAAAAAACCTAATCATGGAGAACTGCAGCAAATCTTTCAGGGTTATATTATACAACCTGAATGTATTTTAAGGCTTTTAACACGTTTATCTGGGTGCAATTTTATGTGGAGGATGCTGTAAATGAGAACATTCAGACCAGTACCTGAGCATCACATTAAGTGCAAAATAGATATGTTTGGTTTGAACAAATAAAGAAAATTAAAACTGTAAAATTCATTTTTAAGTATATACAAAAAGGAAAATGAATAGATTTCCGCTACTCATTTTTCTTTCATATTTTCTTGTACAGTTCAGCTGAAGTTTAGAGTTTGGTTTTTAAATCCCATCAGCAGCCTTTGTTCCATAGGAGTTTGCACAGTTTGTTTTTTTTCTTAATATTCCTACAGTTCAGCAGCTGTGCAAACAATCGAAAAGTTACTCCCGGCTTAAAATGAAACCCTTCTGATAATCTGCAGTCTTTATAGTGGGAAAAACACTTAATTATATGTAGTCACTAATAAAAATCATGTTTGTTTAAAAATTTAACTGTTGGAAAGAGATATTTAGTCATGTCAAGCCCCCGGTTATAATATTGAAACAAAAAAATAAAGCTTGTTATCGCAGCATGTTTATCACAACTACACGAGCGACATCAGGAATATATGAAGAACATCACAATCCTCCAAGAAGTGTTTAGTTTTAGGGTAATGTGTTTAACTGATGGCTGTTCTGTCTGCTGCAGGTAAAAAGCTGTGACATGATGATCTGAAAATACAACAGATGGTTTTATGTGTGTGAACAGATGGAGAAATGTGCAGGTGATACCTAACAACTGTGCCACTCATGAATCCATCAGGGGCCTCTGCAGGTTAATTACTGATGTAAATAATTCACATCTCCCCTTAGCTAAGGTAGGGAATCTAAGCTCTATTTATTTAAAAACAACAAAAACCAGGCATGGATCCTAAAGAATGCAGAAGGCGAAAGGAATACAGTCAGAGCAGCCTTGGAGCTGTAAAGTATTTCTTTAAAATATGTCAACAGTATTTGTTCTTTTAGAGGTAATACAATGAAAAATCTTGAAATGATTCCACTAGATCCACAATTGACCTTTGCACTGCTTATCAATGGAGATGAATAATTTTCAAACAGTTTTCTAAGCCTTCAGCCTACCTACCAACAATGTTTCTTGAAAAATAAAAGATACCTGTAGTAAGAAAAATATAAGAAATTGACAAACGGTTTACTGACAAGGAAAGCAATCGGTACTTCACCAAAATATCTTTTGTATAGTGTCATCCCAACCACTATTTCTAAGCACTCTATTCCAGCATTATGAAATAATTAAAATCTTGGGTTCAGGTGAAAGATTCAAAGCTAAGGAATAAAAAAAAAAAATAAATAAATAACTTATGCCAGAACTGGGACAGATAGCTTTAGGAGTCAGCAGGCAGACTCTGATGCCATTGCAGGTGTTGTTTGTGAGCTTAAAAATTTTCAGGGAATGAATTCAAGATAAAAATAGCCATTTTCTTATTTGTCTTTTGATGGTTAAAAAAAGGCTTCAGTTTTAAACAATATGCTGTTATGACAGATTATGTCCTTTGAATAATAATGTTTGCATTTGTTTTTAAGTTTTGACAGCAATTTTACTCTAGCGCAGTTCAACTTTAACAAGTATATAAATAGCATGGTATGATTATGTGAAAAAAAAATTTTAGCTGCTTCCATTTACTATATTTTACACAATAAAACACTACTTCAGTATTCAAATGTTAAATGGACAAAAGGCAGTATAATGGACATCAGTTATATTTTTCCTAAACAACTGAATCATTCTAATGCTACAATTTTAGTGTTAAACAGAAAATTAATTCAAAAGAACTGATCTGGATTTTTACAAAGTTTTTGTAAGAGTTCAGATGAGCTAATTAAATCCCCACTTATTCACTTGTATGGCAAATGGAGCAATATGAAAACAAATAGGAGCAGGTTTCATAATCCAGAACTTGAAATTTTATTTATCAAGAGCAGAGATTTTCCTTTCTGTAAGCAAACGGCTCATCAGGTCAAATCTATAAATAATCTCTATATCTGCCTCAAGCATCAGTTGAAGTAGAAGAGAACTAAGCAAGAAAGACATGCAGCTGCCCTCCAGTGTTCACAGACAAGTGTAAGCCATCTGAGCAGAACTGTTTGGGCTCCACATGATACCAGCTGGGAAAGAATGTCTGCAAGGGTTTGAGTAAGTAGTTTTTGAAAGCAACAAACTGAACTTGATATCAACTAAAAAGAAGGTTGTTACAATTCTTCTCACAAACTAACCAAAGCTCTGAAACTGAAACTGGAAGTTTAGCTTTCCAGGGGATGAATGCATGACTAAAGCGTATGAAATATTAATCCCTGTTGCTTTGTTCTTCAGGCATAATCAATTTCTATCCCCTTGTCACGCTTCACACTAAATGTTTCTTTCTCTAAAACCGTAAGAGAGGTATTTTAACAGCTAGAACTCCCTCTGTAGCTCACACCAGATGAAGTAAATCACCAGCGATATCCTCTCAAAGCTGAAAATTACTTTCCTTGCTTGGTCTTCACAAATATTTGAAAAGCAGTGGAAAACAAGGGTGTGACAAAAATGTCAGCAAGGTCTCTTTTCATCTGGAGAAAGAAAGATACACTGACTGTAATTAACAATAGGCTTCGAGATACCGTTGTTAAAGAGGTATTATTACTATATGCAGGAAAGAAAAGGTCATCAACACCTCCTGTGCCAGGATTAGTGGGAAAGGAAGCTGTTTAACTTTTATTATCTCTATCCTCCTGTTTGCACAAAGAAAAGCTCAATCAACAACCAGATATGCACAGTGTGATGTCTCCTTCACATCAGGATCAGGAGGGTTAATAGCGTTTAGTACTGCAGGCCTGGCTCTCTGCCCATCCTGGGGCCTTCCTGTCTACCTGTCTTACATGCTTGACCTCCCAGTGCATGTTAGCAATGTTTGTTAAAATCAAATCAAACTACAGCCTTTATTTTAGCTCTGGTAATTCCAGCAATTATGCTTGCAATTACAACAATGGTTTTCCACACAGCTGCCTTAAGATGATGATGCCTTAATCACAAAACAAAGAGAAAATTAAGGAAAGCAGCCAGCGGGACTGTTTCTCAGAGTTTTATCCAAAGAGAAGCTCTGTTTTTAATTTGTAAGCATAAGACTACAACCCCAAAGCAGGTGTTGAAGTGTTCGCTTTACATTGCACAGTCAACAGAGGGCCAAAGATAGTATTTTAAAGGGAGATAGCTTAAATAAGCAGGCAGTTAGGTGCCAAAGTTTTACAGCTTTGCAAAACAGATTTAAGTGGGTGGATCAGTGCAGAGGATAACTCTTAGAAGTGCATGACCCTGAAAGGCTGGAGAGGCTGCTTCCAGTAAAACATGCTTACTCTGCCAAAACATTTCTCCATGTTTAGTGTTTGGCAGGAGCTTGCAAGGTATTTGCATGAGTTTTGCTTTCTATTCAAGCTTAAGGGCTATTGCTCAAAAAGAAAAATTATTACTACCTTAGCTACAGACAGACAGAATCTTTTTTTCTTCTCCTGACATCTGGATGTGGGCACTTTCCTTTAATAACAATTAGCACCAAGCGCATTGTTAACAAGCAAATGCTACTAATAAGTTTTCTGCCACTGAAAGCAGTGGATGTCATCTTTTCTATACCAGACTTAGAAAAACTATGATTAACCCTATACATTTTTCCATGCATTGTAATGTTGCAGATAAAAAACACTTATATGTCTCTTAAATGGATTTCATCAACACAAATCGGTGCACAGTTGTGAAATGGAAAGATATACGACTTTACACATCTAAAACTAAAATACGTGTGCATGCACTGCATTTACCTCGCTCTGCTCTATTACTCATGAACGAAGAGTTATATAATCACATGCCAAAAAGTTAGCAATTATTACCTCACTTTAAAAAACAGAAGTGAATAAACTCAAAAAGCCCAAGGAACATAGGAGAACTTTAAAGTGATACCCTGAGCTTTGAACATCCCATAAAGCATCACTCAACCCATCATCTACAGTAGAAATAATAAAAATAAATAGCAATCCTAAATCTACTAAAGTGAGACCATTCACATACACTGTATGGGAGGAGGTTACTCTGTGGGAGCTGGAGAGCTCCAAGTCTTGGGTGGAAGAATCTGAGGATACAACTATTCTTTTTGTATCCTACAAATATAGGGAGGAGTGATACAGAGAGGTTATTGTTGAAGGAAAACCAAATTGAGTCATATTTCTGCATTGGCAAAAGCTATAATGAGGATGCAACAAACATGGAAAAGGAAACCTTTAAAGGGACAGCTAATTACATTTTTTTAAACATGTAAAATCACACAACAAAAAAAACATATTTATCTGGACACATATCACATGATTTGTTTATAATGTGAGGATATTTTTAGTTTATTTCTTAGCAGGAACCAAAATTTTAGTCAAAAATGATTGGAATGTGTACAGGGCAAAACACTAATTTATATTTGTATAAAACGGGACATGGGACACCAATTTGTGACCGGCTGACCATATCTAAAAAAGGAAGTATGTGTGTTTTAACAATTAATTGCGAAATTTTATTAATAAATTAGCTTTGAAACCAGTGGACGATGTCCACATTTCCCATTAGTGACATGCTTAAAGGTTAATGTTATATATTAAATCCAGAGTTGTTTAGGAATTCCTGCTTTTATTCAGTTTTTAGGTCAATCAGAAGCAGATACTGCACTTTTCTCTGTATGGCAGAGTTATGTATGTAGTTTCTTTTCCATGTGACACACCTGTAGAAATGTGTTTTATTACAACAAGCAATGACTGATTTCTAAAGCTGAAGAAAAGGGCTAAAGTTGCAACAGATTATCCAAAGAGGATACAAAGGTTTCTGGATATCCTTCAAATGCTTTGGACATTAAAGAAACAAGACGTATCTCATTAAACTGAAATGCTTTTCCAGTGACAGAAAGCCTTCTCAAAAAGGGTCTGTCCTTACAACCACAGCCAAAAGCTGCCAGGATTGTCGAGTATTTGCTTTGTTTGTTTGTATGGATGCGAGTCAGCTTTATATCCTGACAATCTTTGATGGACGGCGTGGATTCCTATTGGCAGGTGGAACACCTGTGTGTCATTTCAATTATGTCCTGCAGGGTTTATAAGGAGCAGTGCTGCATTAATTTTTTGCTTGATGGTCCTTCGCAGTTGGTACATTCAAGCCTCCTGAACTCTTGTGTGATCAACAACTACATCTGCTGCTCTCTGTAAAAATCATTCTATGCCAGTTCATTGATCTATCATCTACCTCCAGGTGGATCTCTGTCAGATACCATTCCAGTCAACTTCTAAGAACTCCATGGCTGACGTCACCTTCAGAAGTAACTTACAAAGCTGTGAACGATTTTTCCTCCCCAGCATTCACCCCTGATCCTCAAAACGTCTCTTTTGGCCTAACCTGGATAACAGTAAGCAAACAAAAAGCAAACAAAAGGTAATTAAAATTATAACGTCTATATTCTTTCAATATTTTATATCACAACTGACAACACATACAGTATAGGAATATCCCAACATCCTGTAATTTAAGACACCCTGACTCTTAATTTCTGCTGCTTGTGACTACTGTCTGCTGTGCTCCGGTGCTAACTCCCCAGTAAATACACATCCATTGTATACTATATAAGAGCATTTGTACTTGCAGAGTGGTGATTTGCATACAGCTATTTGTCAAATTTTGGTAGTGTGTATTTTTTGAAAAAAAATTTGGCGACGCTAAATTTGAAAGTATTGCCCCGGCTTTGATAGGCTTCAGACGTAGTAGCCCTAGCTGCGTTAGCCCCTAAATGCAAAAATATTCCTTAATGCCTTTCTGTCATACAAACAATTGCATTTCCAATTTATAGCTTGGGAGCTGTACTTGCTTTAATTCACATATGTAATTTCAGGGGAATTTTTCACATAAGACCCTCTAGGCTTAAGGGGTTAAATACACCAAAATGAGAACAAAACTAAATAATCAGCAAAGTCTTCTGCAAGCACTTTCAGGCTTTGCAGTGGAGCGTTTAAAATACATGCACTGGTGCATTAACGAAGCAACAACCAGTATAATTTGGGGATGAGGGACCCTTACCTCTAGTTAAAATCTCCAGGACCTCAACTACAGTTCAAACACAGTTGGACAGCTACAAACCTCAAGACTTAACTCGAGTGCGAAAGTAAATATTCAATTGGCAAAATATTACATTTTCTTTCTAACACCATTACAATTAGACTTCTAATTCTAACAGTGAAACTTCTCAATTTCCATAGGTCAAGTAATGTTTAGAGGTATGTGCGTATTTTTTCTCACCTGAAGGCCCAATTCTTGTAGTAGGCCTTAATATGGCATTTTGTTTGTTCTTTTAGAAATCATGAATTATTTTTATCTCTATGGTAAGATCATTTTCATTAGAGCCAAATCTGTCCAAAGAGCATAGCAGTTTTGCCCACAAAATGATTAAATTGAATAACTTGGGAGCCTTGCTAGGACAGTATGGCAATGGTAAGGTTGCAGCCATTGCACAACAATCACTTTTATAACACTCTTGATACAAAATCAAGAGAAAATTATGTCTGCAATGAAAATGCAATATTAAAAGCTCAACACCAACATTTTTTTGCATGTTTGAAATAGTGACTGAATATATTGTGTTATTTAAAACATAGCAAAAAAATCATTCTCATGTTTTTTCTAATGTTTAATGTCATGGTTTGGTCTTAATCATGTGCTTCGGTAACAGCAGAGTAAGATGTAACATTTATGATTGTAAAAACCTAAACAAAAACAGTAATTTATTAGTTTTAGGGGGGTGGTTGGACCCCCATAATCATAGTTCCCATAATGAATAATCTGTGTACAAGTGTTTAAACCCCAAGCTGGTATTTATTTGTAAAGTGCATGTATGAAAGGAAAGGGGCTAAGAAATGTGTATACTCTGAAGAGCTTGTAGCTCTCTGTGCAACAGAAAAATGCTAGATGGGTGCAGCACTTTTACGATTTAAGTGGTGCTTTTGCACAAAAAGTTCAAGTAATTGGTTTGTGCACAGTGGCTATAGTAAACCAACTCTTTTCACAGAAAAAGGTTTTAGATCCTATTTGAGAAAAAAAAAAACAGGTTTTGTATGGATTATGCCCTTCTGATAAGTTGCTATGCACTTGCATTTGTTTATGGAGAATTGATGTTGACCATCTGTTGAAAATCCTCTTTCCATTATCATTCCATGTGGCATTGGGAACTTTGTGCTGCCTAATGGCAGAGTTACTGAGCTTAGCATGGCAGGGACAAGTTAGCTGTAATCCTGATAATTCTCAATGCTCCATTAGTGATGATATTTTTCTTTGAAAGAAGTAAATTAAAGTGTCTAAAAAAACAATGTATTCCTGATCTTTGAAAATAGCATAGTTGTGTATAACAACCAGTGCTGTAAAACGAGTAATCAAATTGTACAATACCAGTTAAAGATGGAAAAATCAGGTCGTATGTAGAGAAATCAGAAAAAAGATCAGATAATTTTTGAAAATGACAATGCAGAAATTTGGATAACAAGAGCTTGGCTCTACAGTCTAAGGATTAACGTGTCAGAAATCAGGGAAACTCAAAATTTCCAAAATGCGAGCTTCTTATCTGGCTGACCAGCAGTCATATCCATGATCCCAGTTGGCCACATGGATGGATGTTTCAAAAACAATCACTTGAATGACCCTTCTCTAACAGCTTCATGAAAGAAGTCATTATTCTACAGCAGTGAGGTGCTATCAGTGGAGGATCAAATGAGGTCTTCTTCTATCCCTGCTTAGCAAAGCTCCTCATTCAGTGCCTTTCAGAGTGTCTGTTCTTCCTTCTTCAAATACGAAGAAAATTTCATCTCACACCTAAACTAGGCGAAGATGATCTTTCTGCCTTAATTAAAAGTGATTTCTTCCAGCTCTGTTCGGCTGTGAATCTGCCCTTTCTGCTAGAATGGACTTAAGAGAGGATTGCAGATGCTTTCACAAATGGTCAATTTGTGGGGAAGAAAGAACAGGAAGACAGCTGGAGGAGAGAGCCAAGGCTGTCTAAAGAGTTTTGCAATTTCGAAATTGTTAATTTAAAATTGCGAAGCTGACCTTGTTGACCTAAAAAACTTAAAAATATGGTTTAATATTAAAAGTTTTAGAGTAACTTTTACCATTTATCAATGAAATATTTGTTTTTTGTAGAAATGTTCTCAGTAGTACTTTCTGGGTGTTAAATTTAAGCAAAGTAAAGTTTAAACACAAGAATTATAAATATATACGGCAATCCGCATATATTTAAATATTCAAGTAGCTCCAGTTAATTGGTTATTCAACCTATAATGTGAATGTAGAACTAAACCACAAGATCAAATGACAGGACCTTACTTTTTAAATGAAAAATTACATTTAATTAAGTTTTTCTAATTTTGCTTTGAGTGAAAACACTGTTTTCTGCTAACTTATAAAGATATGTGTTATGCAAAACTAACAGCATTATTTACAAGACAGTGTTAGTTTATTTAAGTTGCATCAAAACTGTTAAAGAGTTTGGGGAGTGATTATCTTTTCTCCAGGTGTGATCAATGAAATCCAATATGGGTCAGAAAACTCTTGACTTCGATGCAGAGTCTTTATGTTGGTAATGAGTAAGGCAAATCTATAAAAGAAATGGTTCATGTAGCGGTTTTTTGGTTCAGATTATGTATATAGCATTCCCATAAACTCATCATTGTATCACTGACTTATGAATTCTTTTTTTGCATTGGCACAATAAATCTTTTCTTTAAATTACTAACCAGCTTTTTGCTTCTTTTAATTTGTATTTTGACAATCTTTGGGGAGCAGCTATAAGTATTTCAGGTCAAAGGGCTTCCTTATCATCACCCTAAACTTTGTCTTACAGATTCTGAACGATATTAAAATTAGGACTCTAGCTGAGCTTATTTAAAATTTCAACTTTACCTCCAGTTGGAAAAACAATGTTAATCAATTAAAAACATTCTTTTACTGTAAATCAAAATGTTCCAGGCATGAGCAATGCTGAGTTTAACAATCTACTACAGTTTTGATTCAGGGAAATCTTATCCACATTTACACTAGCCCTCTGAAACTGTTCTGTGCCAAGTTCGGACCGAACTCAGATCAGTTAACCGTGTTTGGTTCTTACGACCATTTACACATCACGCTAGAATGGTTCCTCGCCCTCCGTACAGTGGTCCATGATACTATAGCTCTCATAGTGGGAATTTCAAAACTGGACACTCCAGAAAACCCGCAAAACGAGTCCGCTGATTACGCATTCCGCTCATGCGCTTGTCATTACCAGACAACCGAGCCACAACTGAACCATGCCAGGACCCTCATGGATTCTGCCTGCCTTTTCCATTTTGATCTGATTTATAAATTCGCACCAGACCCAGGAAGACACTCACAGGGTGCCCTATTCGGTTAGCATTTATTGGATCCTATTCATCAACCACTACAGTGAGGACCACAGAAGGAGCCCACTTCTGCTCCAAAAATGACACACAAAAAAATCTCTTCTGCTGATGGTTTATTTTCTTCTTTGCTGATGGTTTATTTGGATTTTTTCTTTCAACATGCAAAATAATAAAGGTATTTTACCTAAGATTGGACATTGCCCAATTGGAAGAAAATAATTCTCAGAATCATCTAAGATTCAATGAAAATTACTTAATAAATCATCTTAACCAAATTATGGCAAAGATTTACTACCCTGAGAATAAAAACAAGCTAAACATCGATTCACTCCAACATTTGTGTTGGGGGAAGTTTTTTCAAGAGAAATGATGAAGAAAACTATCCTTGTGAAATCGTTGATGCTCTTCTGATTCACTGAGCAGAGAAAGAAGAGAAAACCGGTCAAGTGCTTTGAAGTTCAGTGAGCAGACAACACAGGCCTTTTTACTGTTTGAGATGGATTCAAGTTCCAGTGTCAACAAGCACCCACTTTGCAGAAGTGTCCTTCACCAAGAATCCTCCAGCTCTGTTGTTCACCAGTCCTCCATTCAAATCACCCTCTGCAAGAGAAACATGACAGGGATGATTGGACTCTACTCTCTAAGAGAAACACGCCATGGTGCAGAAGATAGGAATTTCATTATACAGTACACCAGGAAACAACATTAATGTGTGCCTCCTACAGCAAACAAAGCGGTGTTCGTAGTGGTAAGTATTGACCAAACACCACTTCCTTTCCTCTAAAGAGCTGTTTCCTGCAAGAACCTGCAATGTGGTCTAAGAGAAGAATTCTGTGCAGCTGAGTGAAGGGAAAAGAATCATTACAAAATCATTACAAGGCTGAGGGCTTTTAGCACCTTTTTATCTGTCTCAGGCAAGTACAGCTCACAATCATCAATATAGACAGCATTTGGTATTTTTATGTATAATAGAAGCCAGTTTTGATTTGTTGTGGGTAAATTCCAGTAGCTCTACATTAAATATGTTTCTGTTAATGTAAAAGTGTTTATACTCATTGAGCCTTTTCACATTTCATAATGTTAGAACAAAACATGCTGTATTTTTTTAGGCATTGTGCGAAATTAGGGTGACCAGATTTGGGTCACCCTTATATCTGGGTGACCCACGGGGCCTCTGACTGGACTGGGCATTCGAACCGAGCCATCAGCTCCCGGGTCGCGATCCGGAGCCTGCCGGGGATGGAGCAACCAAACCCGAACCGGTGATAGTATGCTTCCCCCTGCCTGCCTTACCGTGCTTCCCCCTTACCGTGGGGGGAAGCACGGTAAGGCAAAAATATACAAAGGCTTAAAATGGAATAAAAATGAGCATGCCCTATCTGGCTAAAGTAGTAGAACAATTTTACATAGATTTGGAGTCAGTGGGTCAAATGACCTGGAAGTTATTGAAGAAATATCAATTATTTTTGTAATAAAAAATGTTCAAAAACATGCATAGGCTTAAAATTGAATAAAAATGAGGGTGCCCTATTAGGCTAATGTAGTAAAACAATTTCACAAAGAATTTGAGTCGGTGGGTCACATGACCTGGAAGCTATTGAAGAAAAGTACCAACTTTTGTCTTAAAAATTGAAAATAGCTTAAAACTGCATAACAGCAAGTGTTGCTTACCTATATGTTATCTATTGGCATGATTTTATATTAGTTTCGTCTTAGCTGGTCATAAGATAAGGAATTTATTGATTTTTCTTTGAACCAAGAGTGCTTGTTTCAAAGATTTGTTGACGAACCCTAACTGCGCCACTGCAGTTAGGGTGAGGATCAACCGTTTGCTAGATCCCACTGACTCGACGGAGCTTGAATATCCAATATCCAACTTCAAAAATCTTCTCCGCGGTGCTGACGGTTCTGCTGCACTGTAGTCGACCAAAATCCCGGAAGATTTTGAAATTCCCCCCGGACATTTTTTTAGGTATAAAAAGTAGGAAATGTCTGGGAAAAAGACAACGTCTGGTCACCCTATGTGAGATACAAGGCATAACAGTTCTGGGATGTGTACTATTTGCTCAATGAAAGAAGTGCTTGTAAACCTTCCCTGTGCATGCACAGTGGTGGACACAGCTCGATTGGGCTTGCACTGCACGCTCTAGTCAATTGATACTTGCCCCGCCAATACAGACAAGATATCTACCAAAATCCTCTTGACAATGCAGAAAACATCTGCCAATGTGCAACATAGCTCCTTTACAAGGCATGCTGTGGATCCCAGTAGCTCAGTGTCATTTTCGTCTCCCTTTTCTTCAATTCTTTGTTTTCTCACTATGACAGGATTGGTTCTTTTGTCAATTTAAAAAATAATTGCATATCAATTGGAGCCATTATCTATTTGCTATGTATAAAACTACCTCTTCGTTATATTCTGCTGTGGATGAACTTAGCATTGCTATATAATAATGGATACCTCATATGACTACAGCGTGACATACTGAAGCCATCATTAGAAGTATACAAAACAGGTTTATTTTAGAGACCATTAGACATTTAAAGTAAATGAAACACTGCTTTGACAGTTGGATTTGAATTTAGCAGAAATTTAATTGACAAAAAAATATTTTGCAAAAACATTAAACAATATCCTAATAATCCTAATATCCTAATAAATAGTGGTTATAATACTAATACCTAATACTAAACAAATAATTTTGCCTGTAACAAAAGTCACATAAACTTATATAATACAATAAACTTTTTAATGAAGTTTATTAAGGGTACAACAGATGTGAAAAACTGAGTTGGGTAGTAGAGTAGAAAACTATAATTTCATAAATCTGGCCTTTAAGGATGATCATCAAAAATAAAGAATTTTCCCAAGTCGTTAGTAGTCAAAGTTCAAGTATAGAATACATTTTTTTTTTCTTAAAACTGCATTTTTTTTAACCGATCCTGAAATCTATTCATCCAGGTAAATGTTGTCATTGCTTATTTTCTGCGTGCAGGGAACTAGAAACATTTATTTAATTATTTTTAAGGTTAATTGGGATATAGCTGCTTAATAAAGTGCAGTCAACATATGGTTCAAGTCACTCATATCAGATCTTTTCACTGTTGAACCTAAACAACAACTTTTTTGTGTGGTTTTGGTGCCTTTGCTTTAACCACTTACACATATAACCCAAGTGGAATCTTATCAATTTTACACACACTGCTTGATTTTTTTCTGTGAAACATGTGGTAGATTTGAAAAAAATAGCTGGAGGAAATCTCACACAAAGTATCATCTGTGTAACTCTGTTCTGCCACTGTGTCCTCGTTTGACTGAGCAGTCGACAGATCACCCCTCTCTAAGACTTTTTTGTTAGTTTATGCAAAATCATGCAGAAACCGCCTGCAAAACTGAATGCTGTGACCAGTGAGCTGAATGCATCCATCCTTTAAATACGATGGTGCGGATATTACATGGTCTCTGTAAGCATTGCAAAATGTGTGGCCATCCATGAGTCTTGTCTATGTGACGCAAATGTGTGTAAAGGTCGAGGAGCACCACAGGCGAGCTGACAAAATATCCTTTCCAATTAACTACTAACACTGTAAGAGGCTTTGTTGCTCACATTTTCCGTTTTCACCCGAATGTTCTTAGTGGAAACAAGTTGGTGATGTCATTTTGTCTGAAAATATAATCATGAAGAAAAATGCTGTTCACTGACAAATAAAAAGAGCTGGAACTGAGCACAGTTTCTATCTATCTATCTATCTATCTATCTATCTATCTATCTATCTATACACACTTTTGCTGCTCGACGCACCTCATCAACCAATCAGAGAAGGTGATCTGGGAGCTGGCAGGGAGACAGATACAGCACTGCTGATGCAGAGTGCTATGATCACCCCTCTGAAACAGTTTACTAATGCCAAGTGCTTAACGTTTATTTAAAATGCATACAAAAAAAGAAAAAAATACATAAAATCGCAATATTGATTTACACCTTGATGATGTGTAGCATAGTATCTTACTTCAGTTTAAAGTTAGTGAGTTTTACGCCTTATTTATTTTACTGATTCTACTGAGTGCCGGCTGGGTGCTTACTGATACCCATTCCTGAATCTCTCAGACATCCTACTCCTGTCACATTTCTGAATTTTTTCATTAAACCAATTTATCTTATTTATCGTAATTTTGAACTACAGTCTGTTTAAAAAAACATAATATGACAATTTAATTAATGTAAGGTTATTCTTATGTCTACTTTTTCAATTTGCCTCTTTTTTTTATTGAAGATTATGTTTGGCAAGTCATTATGTCTTTCTTTCTGAGTGTCTTAGAGCAACCCTCCACCTAATCCCAACCACTTCACATCACCCCGACAGAGTAATTTAGAAGTCTTGACCACCTGCTAATTCTGCCTACTGACCCCCGGTGTCTAGACTCCAGGATTTTTATCCTTTAGTCTTGTCTTGAAAACAAATCTTTTAAACTTACACACAAAGTGCCCAGTGAATGTCTTCAAGCTCCTTGAAGATCTATCTAAATTTTCACATGACAACAACAAACTTTAATGTATTTTATCAGGATTTAATCAAACAAAGGAACATATAGAAATTAGTAATTTTCTAATTGGGCAGAATTTTTTTTTGCTTTTTAAGATGTTTTACAATGTGAAAAGTGTGGCATGCATGTGTATTATGTTCACTTTGATTGTCCTAAACTTAATAAAATGCAGTACAACCATTTGCATCGGCTTTACAGTTTATTTTTAATCGTCAATGGAGATGTTCTATGAATATCTCAGTTTTTAAAATACATTACTTTGACAAAAACTGTTGAAAAGGCCAAGGAGCAGAACCAGACAGGTTAGGGATTAAGTTGCATTGTTTAAAGAAACGTTAGGTTACAAAAAGATGTGCAAAGTTTTAAACATCTGACATGGCACTGTTCAATCCATCATACAACTTTGGAAAGAAAAGACAAAAATGCAGAATTACAAAGTTGACAAGCAAAAGTTTACAAGTTTGCCACAGAGAATATTATCAGAGGAAGAAGTACTTGTTACATTTGGAGAAGCTTCAACTCAGATTTGAGGAATCTACATACAGGATCATTACTGGTGTACTCTAGTCCATACTTCTGAAGTCTCGCCAAATATATAACTTATACAAATGACATTCTAATTTAAATGTTGGGACTGAAGGCTAACACTATATTGAAGAGCTGGTGGAGGCAGCATCAAATTTCCTCTTACAAATGGTATTCTTTGCTTGAAAAAAATAATGGGACAACATTTACTCCATAGCACCAGGCCCTGTGACTCTTGCCTGCTCCGCAAGCAGACTGATGCAGACGCAGAAGAGGTTCAAACCAGCAGCCCACTGGTTGCTACAGAAGAAAAACCTGCCATGGTGAGCCACTGTTGTGATCATACCTGAAATCTGTTGCAAATTGTGGCTGCCTTTTGGGCGAGCAAAATAAATCCACTCTGCTTTCCCACGCTCTGGTGACATTTAACAAAAAAAAAAAAAAAACTCCCTATCAAAATGGAGCTTTCAGCACCACTTTTGCACCCATTATCACTTTGCACGCAAACAGAGCAGACAACCTGCAACAGCCATACCAATTGCACATCCATTGTTTTGTTAGCCCATGCATTTCTGTGCTCTTTATTTATGATCTTAGAAGATCAGCCCCAAATTGTATCAAATTTCTTTTTTAATTTCAGTTTGTACCACTCTTTTATTAATCTTTGAACAATGAACTGGTCTTAAAATACCTGAGGATATTGAGAAAGTTTATCCTTTAATGGGAAGGTTATATGAACAGTATGTGCACATAGGAAAGCCCCGTGTTATGCAGCTAAGTGTCACAGTGTATGATTTATGTCTGGAGGAGCAGAAATGGGCAATGTATCTGGGGATTCGAGCTCTCTGACAGCTGCCTACTTTTGGCTTGCAGGAATGAGAGCGCCTCAGTGCTGCCGCCTCTCCAGAGATGAATAAAATATGACAAGCACACAGAGCAGTGCTTTGCTGTTGCTCTGATGCAACATAGAACAACACCTCCAACGCTGAGAAAGAAAGAGAAGGGCTGTTCTTGTTGCCATCTGGGCGTACGAGAAAGATACAGAGAGATATGCAAAAACATTCGCAAAATGAAATAATTATTTTAACTTCCATGAAAGACTGCAACATTATCTGATGGTCATATCCTCAGTTTTCGGTGTGTAGGTTAGCATTTTTTTCCTCTATCACTTACATCGTCAGTAAAACGTGTTCTCGGGTTTCTCCTCTGACTATGCCAATCACTCCTGACTTAGTAGGGCAATCAGCAAGTGCTGAAATTTTAGAAGCTGTGAACACAGCAAGCAAAAATACTCTTCAGCTCCAATAGCACTATAGAGTGCCTCAAGCATGGCATTTGTCAGGTAAAAGACATGACAATGGAAGAATAATTCTCTTGAACATTGATGTTAAAAGTAAAAAACAAAAACAAGATTCCCTCTCTACAAGACCCCCTATGTTATATGAGAAGAGTACTCAGCAGTAGCACAGAGATGATTAACCCTCAGGTACTACACATAACCACAGTTGCTTCTGTTGGTCCTTTACCAAGGCAGCAACATTTTATACAAAATAAACATTTATTCACAACTTGGGATAGGTTGATAAATGGGCCTTAAATGTAGCTGCAAGCAGCACCGAAGGGGCAATATGCACTTCAATGAGGCGGCGTTGCTATGGCTAATGATCAGATCATGTTAAAGGTTTGGCTAAAACAATGAGAGTAAAAGCATCTGGCTTTTAAAGCTCCCCAGTGTCAAAATTACCTCAAGGTGCTGGGAACGCCTCAGAGGGTCAAAATCATATTGAAAGAAATATATGGAGACTTAGAGTAGACTTTTGCGAAATTAAACCAGTTGAAACTAAAAGTTTTCCACTTGAGGAGTTCTGGATAGAGTATATTGACAGATGAAAAATACTTTGAGAGGACCAGCAACATGTCCTCATTTTACAACAACTGGTCCTGATTGTGATAGTGAAATTGGAAAAATGGTCCTCACTCTGAGTTCCATACAAGTGCATACACAAGCACACACATACATGCTTATATACAAACACTCTGACTTGTTTTTCCCTAAATATGCCTTGGGCTACAGAAAGCCTAAGATGACAGAAAATGGAAAATTCAATGGATTCAATCTCAGCTGCTCTGGGCTCTTATTTTCCCTCTGTAATACAAATACACCAAACACAATTTAGGATTGTTGGGGTTAAAACAGAAGGTGTGTTAATAAACAACAAATTTGATATTTTTTGCAATAAGATCAAACAAAGAAAAGCTAGGGAGGGATTTATTCCCTAATGTCCAGCCCGGTCTGAGATGCTGTCTTCTAGTCATAGTGTTAATTTAAATAACGAGTCAATTTAAATGTGACCTTACACATCCACACATGTGCGAACAGCTGCTTATCCTCATTTGATTTCATCTAAATTTTACAAACCTATCCAATATTCATATAATTTCGGCCAAACAAAATAGATGTCCTTGTTTATGCACTAAACTTGGCCAATAAAGCTGATTCTGATTACATAAGTACATAGAAAGCATGTGGGCTGTAGCTGGTGCTTTTGTTACTGGTTTGAGCTAACAAGGAGGTAGCCACAAAACTGATTGGTGGGTAGGTGTGAATAGAAGGGGGTGTAAGGAGCATCTTAATATAACCAATAGAGATGCTTTTACCCTCAGGCTCTGTAATGCAAGATTCCTGCATGTAAACACAAAAAAGTTCAGCTCATTTCAACTTGAGTGATCACCGCTCTGCTCTCTCCATGCGATGCTGCTTTTTGACAACACCTCAGCTCTATCTAGTAGCATGAGGTGAGAGCAGAGCAGTGAATGCCCTCACGGTTTGGGATTCGCCGCTGGCCACATCACCGCCTTTCATGCTATTTTTTTATTCTATTTGCTGAGTATTTTCATATCAGTGGGTTGTCAGCTTCATGCAGTTGAAGCTCCTCCTATTTGATGACACGGTCCAGGGTGTAAACACTGTGCATCTGAAAAGCAGAGTGGTGAACTCCCTGCTGTGGTCATATAAATCACCGCAGACGCCTCGGTTGGTCTGAATGGACCATTACTTTGGTTATTTGCAAACAACCAGCACAATCCAAAGAAAAGAATCGCATGAAATTTTCACAAATATATTTTTTTCTTGAGTCATAGAGAAGAAAGTGCCTCTAAATCATATGGAGACATACAACAATACATAAAAACATTTTGCTATTGAATGAAGATACTTGTCAAAGTAACTTCTAAGGCTCAGAAAACCAGAGCAGGGTGGAATTCTTGGACTTTCCTTGGACACCCCGCAGGATCTAACTATTATAAAAAGATAGATGTTCCTTGAAGTCTCACTGTATTTGTTAGTAGAGCAGCATGATTGGTCCACCTGTTTTTGGTCTGTTAAGATGGGAATGAGACAAAATGGGCTTCAGTGTTTTTGTGAACCATGTTTTTTTAGGCTGGACATACAGCTGTGAAGAAAGCAAGAGGTGCTGAGCCCACATTTGAACCAAAATAAACATGACAGAGCAAGAGGACCCACCCGTAGCTGCTGCTATCACATCTGTTTGGTCAGAATCCACAATTCCATCTTTGAAAGAGGAACTGCAAGAAGCGATTTTTGGTGGCAAAAATGTATAAAAATTGCAAACCACTTTAAAACTAATAAAATCATGATCTAAGGCAGTGGTATTCAAGCCTGGTCTTAAATAACTCTTCTCTACATGTTTTAGATGTATCCCTGTTGCAACACACCTGATTAAAATGACTGCATGACATCCTCAGCCGCCATGAATTGATGCAGAAGCCTGTTAATCATCCCGTCAGGTGTGTGGTACCAATGGCACGGCTGAACTTGCAGGACAGAGAGAGTTCGAGACCAGTATTGAGAACCACTGGTATAAAGACTATCTCTATTTGAAGATATTAAAAAATATCTTGATACACTATATTGCCAAAAGTATTTGCTCACCCATCCAAATTATTGGAATCAGGTGTTCCAATCACTTCCATGGCCACAGGTGTATAAATTCAAGCACCTAGGCATGCAGACTGTTTTTACAAACATTTGTGAAAGAATGGGTCGCTCTCAGGAGCTCAGTGAATTCCAGCGTGGAACTGTGATAGGATGCCACCTGTGCAACAAATCCAGTCGTGAAATTTCCTCGCTCCTAAATATTCCACAGTCAACTGTCAGCTGTATTATAAGAAAATGGAAGTGTTTGGGAACGACAGCAACTCAGCCACGAAGTGGTAGGCCACGTAAACTGACGGAGCGGGGTCAGCGGATGCTGACGCGCATAGTGCGAAGAGGTCGCCAACTTTCTGCAGAGTCAATCACTACAGACCTCCAAACTTCATGTGGCCTTCAGATTAGCTCAAGAACAGTGCGCAGAGAGCTTCATGGAATGGGTTTCCATGGTCGAGCAGCTGCATCCAAGCCATACATCACCAAGTGCAATGCAAAGCGTCGGATGCGGTGGTGTAAAGCACGCCGCCACTGGACTCTAGAGCAGTGGAGACGCGTTCTCTGGAGTGACGAATCGCGCTTCTCCATCTGGCAATCTGATGGACGGGTCTGGGTTTGGCGGTTGCCAGGAGAACGGTACTTGTCTGACTGCATTGTGCCAAGTGTAAAGTTTGGTGGAGGGGGGATTATGGTGTGGGGTTGTTTTTCAGGAGCTGGGCTTGGCCCCTTAGTTCCAGTGAAAGGAACTCTGAATGCTTCAGCATACCAAGACATTTTGGACAATTCCATGCTCCCAACTTTGTGGGAACAGTTTGGAGCTGGCCCCTTCCTCTTCCAACATGACTGTGCACCAGTGCACAAAGCAAGGTCCATAAAGACATGGATGACAGAGTCTGGTGTGGATGAACTTGACTGGCCTGCACAGAGTCCTGACCTCAACCCGATAGAACACCTTTGGGATGAATTAGAGCGGAGACTGAGAGCCAGGCCTTCTCGTCCAACATCAGTGTGCGACCTCACAAATGCGCTTCTGGAAGAATGGTCAAAAATTCCCATAAACACACTCCTAAACCTTGTGGACAGCCTTCCCAGAAGAGTTGAAGCTGTTCTAGCTGCAAAGGGTGGACCGACGTCATATTGAACCCTATGGATTAGGAACGGGATGTCACTTAAGCTCATATGTGAGTCAAGGCAGGTGAGCAAATACTTTTGGCAATATAGTGTATCTTAAACAGTAGAATTTAACAGTTAGGGAATTTAATGGTAATGGATGTGGCACATCTTTCTTTTATTTTTAAAGAGAGTAAAAAAAATTGCTGTTAAGATGCATCCCTTGAAGGTTTTCCTAAACTTTTTAGCAAATTTAAAAGGGAACAAATAAATTTTGTATTATTATGTACTAGGGCTGGGCGATAATTCAATAACGATATATATCGATCGATAGACGTGTGGCGCAATAGAAAAAAAGAGGGTCGATAAAAGTTCGATAAAGAAACTTCCTTCTCATTGTAGCCTATCATGTAGGTTTATGCTAGTCACTACTTCCTCCTAACCAATCACAATTGCGGACCCAGGCACGCCATCACAAAGCGCTGCCCTCTCAAACCACAACACAGAGCACATGAAGCTGTGCAGCAAGGAGAGGCGGAGGAAATTGTTCCAAAGAAGAATTTTTGTAGTTCGCCAATTTGGCAGTATTTCGGTCATGGCAAGTCGGACAAAAAACAAACCACAGTCATCTGTAAAATGTGTAGGGAACCAGTGAAAACGAAGTCTGATAACACAACCAACTTTTTTTTTTTTTTATTGAGAGAAAAATGCTGAGGGGCCAGCAACTTCAAAGTAATAACTCAGGTTAAAACAGGAAGCTAAGCTGAACCATAACGAGGTGCCAGCAGCACCTCTAAGAATAGGGGTGAAAAAAATACCCCATAGAAATGCTAGGCTAAAGGATGAGTTGATTTTTGTTTGGGTTTTGGTTTTTGTTGAGTGGAGTTTACATGGTAGCCTAGTCCTACAATATTTTAATTACCACAAGCTGGTGGTGTACTATTCCCACCCAAATAGAGTATTCTATTTATTTATTTGTTATATTTATTTTGGTCACTTTAGTTTATTCTTTGTCAGTATTTAATAACATAACTCAGGTCTCTTAAGTTATTTTTCTTTAAAACAATTGTTATGGTTAAAAAAGTTGGTTAAATAAATATTTAATTGGAAGTCTGTGTTTGTGTTCTTTACTAAATTTAAAGCATTTATCAATATTATAAAAAGTCCAGACAGAGCTGCACATAAAATATGGTTTCAAATCTTTTCAATAATTATTGATATTGATCAATATGCATTTTTTTTTAATCGATAAGCTTTTTTTCTATATCGCCCAGCCCTATTATGTACCAGATAGTGTTTTTTTTTTGTGTCAAAGGACAGTAAACAAACCATTAAGCAGCATAATGCTTCTTTGAACACAACTAGTAATGATAAACTATAAAATTCATGGAAGTGTAAAACTAAATGCAGTCGCAGGTTAAAAGAAAACAGTTTAGTCGTTTGAAAAAAAGCCAAGGCAACCATCTGAAGGCAATATGAACTTAAAGATTAAGGTTTGCTTTCTGCCATAGTCTTATAAAAAAAGATTTTGTATCCCCCAAGTCATTGTATTGGAGGATATATAATTCCAGTGCTACAGTATTAGGAGGGGCAAAAAAGGCGTGTGGTTTCATACAGTGTATATATAAACTGATATTAATAGTTTTTTTTAAAGACAGCTGATTTTATTTATTTTTTTTTTTTGTTGATTGCAGAAGGATATAGCCCAATTTTGGTCTGTTTGTATAAAGTTATTTACTTAACTTTATTTATAAAAAATTGTCCCTTTTGTACCACAGTGTAGGGTATACCAACTTCTTCAAACTCTTTGGACTTCCACATGCCACAGTATCTTATGACGAAAAAGGAGGAAACAATGCAGCCACCTAACACAATCCAGCTGTTTGTTTTATAATGGTAAAATTAAAAATTAGCAAGCAACAACATGGAGCATGAAGGGGAAAAAAATAAATCAAACACTGCAGACGTTTGGCCGTACACTGGGACAATGTTTAAATCACTGGTTGACTGAGGTGCGGTCTGAGGCCTAAGTCACTAAAATGATGAGTCATTCTTCCCTTCAGCAACCTGAATGCGACATCTGCAACGACACAGAAATCTCAAATGGAGGCAATATGATTTGACATGTTATGGCTGTGGGTTTGCGGCTGACCAGCCATGTTATATTTACCGCATATGATAGTTCTGGACGTCAGGACAACCTCACCCATTTGCAGACAGATGGAGAGCATAGGCGTCAAGGAGGAGCTGAGGTTATAGCGCTCTGCTTGCTGGACTTATGAAAGTGGCTGATAAGGGGAAAGACTTAGGCTCTCATCCCGGCTGCAGCTGGAAAATTAATTGCACCACTTTTAAGACTGTGGACGTTGCAATAATAATCCTCTATTTTAGGTGTTTATAAATAAACCCTGCTTGGGTTACTGCTGCACATCTTTCACATGAAATCCCAATGGATGTAATTACTGAGCAGAGAACCATCATTGGGAATTGCTACTATTACCCTTTAATGGCATACTCCCTGCAGGTGGTATGTAAAAGTGGTTTATATCCTCAAAAACCTTCAGCATCCTATAATTCCAGCAGTAGGTAGAAGCATAATGATGCACAACTTGATTGTAGCACTGTGCTTTCCTTCAGAACAACCTGACAAATTTCTCTAGCAAGTGTGAAAACCCAATTAGAGCCCAACATGCTGAGAGGAGATCAGACGCTGCTGTTGATGCTGACTACAGGCTGACAGAGCCAGAGGGGACTCCCATCCTTTATCATGGGGAGGGGGCGGGGGTCTCCTACTTATGTGCAGCCAGATTGCATAGGTACACTACTTATCAAAATCTCCTGGCATCTTCTTTAGAGCTAAGACCCTCTGATTTTAAACAGTATAGACTGCAGTGTTATGTTTTCAGACCGACTAACACTGTTTGAGGTGCAGCAAACAAAGCATTCCTTTGCTGATTGCCACTGTTAATCCAATATTGACAGTGTCATTTATTTCTAACAACTTAGTGCCATTAGATATAAATTAGGTCTTCTTAGGTTTAATTTGGGAATAAATAACTTTGATGTGGTTATAACTTGTGCTTTAGCTCAAAAGCAACAACATAACACACACACAGAGCTACAGAGAACCTTTTGTTTTCCAAATATGCATAGCTAGGCATCCAAAATGTTCTAGTTTAAAGGCTTTTTTTTATGCATGTTTAAGCTCTGTTGGTGCAGAAGTTAAGGCAAACAGAGCCCATCAGTTAAACTCCCACAAAGACCTTATTGTGATGCAGAGATCAGTTTGAACAGAGAACAAGGGGTCTGCTACTCCAGGTGAGCAATTACAGAGGCAATGTGTTAATCTTGCTGACTGGCACTGTCTCAAGGTCAACGACAGACCCCGCAAAATGGGTCTTTTGTATTCACTTGTGCCCCTCCTTACGATTTTTCATTTCTCAGTGCTTTCAAACACTCGCCTGTGTTATTCAAGTATGATATTTAGAGAGTAACCTTGGAACTTTTGAGGGTAAACAGTTTAGGCGAGACGAAGGGGAGCCAGTTCCGATGCCACTGGCTTACCCACAAACCAACATCACATATGTTGGATGCAGAACATTGGTTAGAATGGGTTTTTTTTTTTAGGTTTATTTTTCACAGACAAAAATAGATGGATTTTTTTATTTATTTATTCAAGAAATATTCAGTTATTTCTAATTTCAAAGTGAAGAACACCAAATATATCAAGTAGTTTTATTTAAAAGCAGATTTGGGTGAGCAGATTCACATCCATTTGTTCTTTCTGAAAACTAAAAAAAAGAGAGAAAAGCTGTATGGCATTCTTTTGATACCGAAACTGTGTCAGTACCTTTCTTCATTTCTGTTCAATTAGGATTTAATTATTTAAACTTAATGATCTATTTTATGCAGACCTCTAATGAATTAGTTTTATAAACATATTGCATGTTCAGTTTAAAACAATAAAAACAACAAATAAGCATTCAAAACATCCTCTGAGATCAAAGCCTAAAATTGTGTTAGAAGAGCCAAGTGTAAACAAAAGACCTATTTGCATACATTAAATAATCTTTTTTTTTTTATGTTTGAATTGTGCAGTTATATTTCATATACCAATGATTATTAACACAGGAAATGAGGGTATGAGGCTCTGCACAACCAAAAATCTTCCTTTTAAAATTTATTGCCAAAAAAGCCTTTCCATTAAGAGTAACCATTTGAAAAGTGCTGTAAAAACAAAAAAATATAGAATTAGGATAACTTATTTTGTTGCTTTTTATTTTTCCTTTCTATTAGGTAGTTGCACTACTGAAAAAAACTTTATATGTGCTGTTCTCTTGATAAGTTCACACAGGAAGATAACTGTGGTGCACTCCTACCTACAATCATTTCCCCTGTCAATAACCAGCAGTGTCTACCTAAATAACCACGGAGGCAAACAGGTTGAGAGTTTAAATGTTGAATTAATACTGATGCATTAAAGGTATTGAGGAGGATTTTCGCGATTTTTCTAAAAGACTCCACCGCTCCACTTGAAAAAAAAAAATGGACATGTACAACTCTGTTACACTTGTGTAAGAGCAAACACGAGCCCATTTCTCCTTGTGCAGGCTCCATTTAAAAGTTGCTGTTTTCAAAGCTCATACAAGTTTACTGTGTCCGAACATCCGCCCTAACCCCAAAATCCCTCAATCGCTATAGCGGGAAATATATAGTGGGCTTTATAGTAGGGCTGCAACAACGAATCGATAAAATCGATAAAAATCTACTTTTAAAAGCGTTGGCAACGAATTTAATCATCGATTAGTTGTGTCGCGCGATTAATGCGTCATCCGCCGCCGCCGTCATCCCGGGGAAGAAAAAAAAATATGGCGGAGCGAGTCAGCGCCGCAGTTGCAGTGTTGCCAACTCAGCGACTTTTCAGACCCCTCCAGCGACTATTTTTTTAAAAAGCGACTAGCGACAAATCTGGCGACTTTTTACGGTGTCACTGGCAGCTTTTGGAGACTCTTACGTGAAAGCATGTATCGTTCCTACTCTTGTCCTCCAGCGGCAGCTGCTGCCGTGGGGCGCCTCCCCCATCCCAACGCCTTTCTCCCTCTCCCACAAGAATCCCTCTCAGCGCTGCAGTCCGAGCCGCAGGATTTTAGTGAGGAGTTTATCCTCAGCGTCCAGACTGCAAATGAAGCGCATGCCCCGGGATTAATACTTAAAAAACCTGCGCTTAGTAAAGTGAAAAAAGTCGTAACATGCGACTTTTGTAAAAACAAATAAACATGGCACGGAAGCACCACTGTTATGACGCAGCACCTGAAAAGAAAACATGTTGGAGCCTTCAATGGCTGATCAGCAAGAGAGCTGATCAGCAGGATGAGTAACCATGTTTGTTTCATTTTAATGTGGGGAAACGTAAGTTAGTTTCTCAGGTAGCTCATCTGATGCTTTCCTTACCATGTTAGTAGGTTACAGACAGTGATAAGGTTGGCTACTTATTTTACTTTTAATTTCATTTGAATTAGCTTAAGCAGCGTTTATATTTTCTTTATAAATAAATTAATTTGCAAATTATGAGGGCAAGGCTTTTAAAGTTTAAATCTTCTGGCAAAGATAAACTAAAGAAGATCCTGCAATTTATGGAAGTAAAGCAGAATAAAATCCAGCAAGATCAGTAATATGTCAATTAATTATCTGCCACATTCCCATGTAAATATCTGTCTTTGGAGGATGTGTTTTTTACCACCCCTAGTTCTCTCATTTTTATTCCAAATACAATTTATAATTTGAATCACAGGGCTATTTTATCTCTATGGTTCAGTATTTTCTCAAGTAGCAACTTTAACTGCTGTACTTTCCTGTCTTAAAAGGCAGAACTCTTCTAGTCTAAAAAAACCTCATTTGTTGAAATGGGGGGGCCTATTGTTTGAACCCCTTAGGGGCTTTAAAAAACAAAAATGCCTGTCTCTTTTTGCGCTTTATGAAACAAAGTAGCCTATATTTTGTGGATGTACAGCTACATTTCTCATGTAAGTTTGCGTAGTTTTAAAACAAACATTTATTTTTCATATTGCACCAGTACAGTTAATGAGAAACCTGTACTTGTGTGCTTGTTTGTTCTGTCTAAAATGTTTATTTTGGAATAAAGAGGTTAATATAAAAAAATATTTTGTGTCCGATTCATCGATTAATCGAAAAAATAATCGGCCGATTCATCGATTTTCAAAATAATCGTTAGTTGCAGCCCTACTTTATAGCAAACTCAGTTAACTGACCATTTGGACAGATGATCACTGCTTTTTTCTCCCCATTGGTCACTTAGCTTCTCCTCCACTGCAACTTTGTTATTAGTTGCTGCTGTCGAGCATTCCAGAATATGTCTGCCTCTTATGACGCCTTTCTTTTCTTCTCATACACTTTGTATAACTTAAAAAAGACTCAGAGAAGGTGGATAAGACTTTGGTCTGGGTCTCTCTCAAACTAAATTTAGCCATCATTTAGACGTTGTGGTAAAGACATCATTGTTGTAGTCTGCATTTTTTTTTCTTTTTTTTTTCCTGCTTGCTTTGATTCTGATTTATTTTCCTATATTTTAATCATGCAAAGCACTTTGTATTGTCTTTGTACTGAATTGTGCTATACAATTGTGCCATCAGACTCTGGGTCCAGCTATTCTAGCTTTCTTCTAAACAAACAGATTGGGAGAGGCATATTTGGTTGGAACTAGTTAACTGCTTACATCCTTTCAGGTAAACATCAATTTTTAAAATCCAGATCTACCCCTTTAAATGCACACTTAACACTCTTAATGTTTAATTCAATCTCATAGTTTCTGTCTCTAGCAAAAAAGAAAACCAAAAAAAACACAATAAATTAGATTGTAGTTTATCAGTTGGTTTAGTCTCATATATACAGTTAACCAAAGTGTTCATTACTTAGGAAGTGAAGTAATGCTCAGTTTTTACTTTTTCTTCCTGGTAACAAAACAGATCCCTGTCTTTATTATATATATATATATATATATATATATATATATATATATATATATATATATATATATATATATATATATATATATATAAATGCCTGTCAATCTGAACAGGCCCCAGATTGAAGGCAGGGATTAAATTTGGAATCTCCCAGATTTATGCGATTTCTAGCTCATGGTATTTTTTTTTTACTTGCCACCTGCCCAGGCAGGCCTTATCTGAAAAGGTCTTAAGGAAAAAGTCTGCGGTTGGGGCATAATCCTATTATGAGCAGCAAATCTGACTGAGAGGCACAAACACCATAAAGGCCATCGACCAACTTGGGGCTGTGGAACACTACTTTCCTGCTTTATTCATCTACCTATAAAAGAGAAGCAAAAAGTTATTGAAATACAAAAAATTATAAATAACCTATCCTCAGACAGACACTAAACAAATAGCTATGCCACTTACTTCATTGTCCTAGATTTTTTGAGTTCATCTTGAAGCAACGGCCAATCAGAAAAACACAGAATCACCATCCTATCAGACTCACTTTGTTGGAATTAAGACAAGGCAGTATAAGCAAAATCATCAAATACAAACCAACAAGTATCTTAATGAATCTGAAAGATATTTTTTTAATCATATCAATAAAGATATGTATTTTGATATTTGGTGTGTATCTGTAGAGATAATCCTCAAAATGCACAAATATATAGGTATAAATACTGATATTTATCGACATAAAAATATTATACAATGACAGCTACTGAGCTATAATTTTGGATAAGGATGTCCTATCAAACTCCAGGCGTTTGCTGAAGGTTCCGCTTGGTGGATGTTTGAAATTTATGTTTATAACCTAACCGTCAGTCGCACCCACAGTAGCACATGCATCTGCCTTTTATGCAGCCAGTGCTTGTAAATCACAGCTTATTATTTGTAAGGCTTGAAAACTCTATTTAGACCCTTTTTTTTGTTAATCAGCCCTATCAGATTTTTTAATAACAATCTAATCAAAGACAGAGAGATAGAAAAGTTGATAAGGCCACAGAGTATTTTTTTTTCTGTATTTTTTCCCAGATGCTCATTGCTCTCAACTGAGGTCCAGTCCAGTCCCACACCACCCACCCCATTCCTTGGCCAGTGAACCAGTGGGCTGGTCTGTATTTCAATTTCGGGGCATGACAAAAGTACAGGCTAGAACCAAATAAGGCACCATCCCCAAGTTTACGTCAACTCGGGCCTGTCGATGAAGTTTGAACTTCTCTATATGTCCATTTCACCCACTGAACTATCGTTCATCTATGACAATGTAAACTCGGTTTTGCATTCTATGACCACTTTAAAGCTAACATGGTTGAAAATTTGCTGCTGTGCTCCATGTTTAGCTTACAGGATTCCTACAGATTTCAAGTTCACATTTCTATGCTTCTCCAAAAATATTTTTTCCCCACTTAAGGTTTTTTATAACTAGGAATTAAACTGGAACATTTAATGCACCTGTACAACTTGGTTTTTATCTTTCATGAGGTCTAAAAAATGATTAAACAACCGAAAAACTAGCTTCTAATGATCACGGTGCCGTCCGTACCTTTTTTGATATCTGAAATGAATTAGACAAGAACCATGTCAAAATCATTAAGCATTGAACTTGAGATTCCTGAAATAAGACATTTAGTATCTAACACTAAATGTAGATTTGAAGCATAATATGCAAATCCCAAAAAATACGAGGATAGGAGCAGACATTCTTTCTCAAGAAAAGAAATACCCTCGATGCTAAGGTCTTTAGCTAACTTGCTTTATTAACTTTATAGGATTAAATATTTAGTTTCCTGCTATTAAACAAAACATTATGATGCACTAATGCCTTGAAGGAGTATCTGGTTGTAGAGGGAACCCTTTTAATGCACAGCTAACAATACTAAAGAAGATTTGTCCTTTAAAGGGCTAGAAAATTTCAATGACTTTCAGAGGGAGGCAGCAGCTATTTTTGTAAGAGCTCTAATGAGGATCTTGACATCCCTTTTTTAGCGTTGATGTATCAGGAAGTAGTGCACCTATCAAACTCACACACACAGTTAGGGTTGTGTGGCCATGAGTTTACTGTAATAACCAGCCAAAGTATGCACAATAATTTCTCTCAGTTTCCCTCCAGATTGGGGCTACTGGAGAGGTTTCAATGGCAGGTTGAAGAGAGGTTGGAGGGAAGGAGAGGAGAGAAGCTGGAGAGGATTTCAAAGGGTTCTAGGGCTGCGCCGATACACAAAGGGCTTTATATTAGGGGCCACTCTCAGGTTCTCCTCTGCAGTAAAAGCTAATCCAAAAATGTAACATTACACTGCAAAATAAAGGCTTTTTTCAACTATTAAAATCCAATCTTTATTGAACATTTAAGGTTCCGTTTTAATGCCAAGGGGACTACTGGATAGAAAAAAAAAAAACCTACTTTGATCATTCTCAGCATTAGCAACAGAAGTGGAAATAACATTGTGCATTTAAAAGAGTGAAGAAACATTAATTTCTTCACACTGTTATTCCCCTCTTGTATGTGTTTGGCTGCCTGAGGGAAGAGAGGGCTTTCATATCATTGCAGTACCTGTTGGTAATAAGAAAATCCATGTGATTTCATTTATATTGTCGTGAAAGAACATACTTACATTTTTTTCGCTAAAGATGAAACCAAATTCAAACTAAAACAGGATGAAAAATGCTCATTAGACCTTTAAGAGATAAAAAGTGGGTTTAGTTTATGTTTTACAAAAAGGTTCACTGCATTGATCAATTCAGCTTGGTCTGGATTCAGAATCTATGAACTGTGGCCTGTGCTCCAGCTGCCAAAACAAGAGGCCTTACATGCTCTTTGCTTTTTATTCACTGTCATGGCAAGTGCTGAAATAGCAGCAACATGAGCAGTTAGTGTCATTCATAAATTGATTTAACTGCATTGTAATCAATCTGAGGAACCACAGGGCTTCTCTTCTTCCTCCTCTTCAGCGTTTCACAATAATAGGTGGCTCAGCGATCTATAATACAACAAAGTCGCACCAAAGGGGATGGGAGGGTAGAGGTGTTTCCTCAGGAGGATTACAATTAAATTATAATACTTTGGCTTTTTTTGTAATAGTTAGTTTGTTGCACAGTCAAGCATAAAGTTTTTCAGGCAAATATTTAAAAGTATATTTTTTTTGTTTTGATATTTAGATAAATAACCCCTATAGAAGATGGGTTCTACTGATTTATAGCACTAATAAATACCACAGAATTAACAAAAATGCAAACAAGAGAAAATAAAAACAATTAAACAATACAAGACTTTCAATGAGTCACTGGTCTAAAGCAAAGGTGAAGCCACATAACTTAAAAAAGACTCAGAGAGTTTCTAAGGTTAGGGACAGGATGTCACTGTTGTACTTGAGATACAACATCCCAAATCAGACATGCATACAAACCTAATTGGAAAGAATCACAGCTATGCTATTTTAATTCAGGAAAGAAAATGTTTTAACTGTATTTGGACCCTTGCCTGACCCAATTTTCATGGTAGACGAGAGAATACAGAAATACTTTCAACATTTATGTGTGAATTAATAATGTTAAAAGGGACAGCTTAGAATGCGAGCAGTGTACTTGTTAGCACTACCTTGCACTAAGGACTGGGACCCAATTCCTTTTTTCTTATGCATAGAATTTGCACAGTTTCTCCTTATTTTAGGTGGTGTGATTATTCAGATACTCCAGTTTCCATCCACACTTAATGAAAATGTAGGGGTGTATGATTGTGTGTCCTGCACCTCTATGTACTGCTATATGAAGGACTAGCGACATGTTAGGATAATACCATGTCCATGTTCCAAATAGCCCTGTTCTCATGTATTCATTTACTGAATAAAAAGGTAAACTGTCTTTCTTTGTAGAGAAAAGATTATGGCTTTAGAGATTGGAAGAGAATGGAGTAAGTAAATAAAGATCTTTATTTTTGCAAATTACCGCTATGATTAACAATATCAGACTAGATATCCTGTCCAATACAAGTGTTTTTTATTTTGTATTATATAGTTCTAGTTGTCAGCGTTGCATGTTGCATTAATTACTGTTTCAAACAGCGGAAAAATCAGTTTTGAAATCTAATACATTTTAGCAAGTGAACCTTCCCTTATACAACAATCAATTACACATGCATGTTGCCTCTAGGGAAAAAGAATTGCCTGCCTTTGTCCTAGTGCACTCTACCATCAGTCATGAATTATCCAGGATTCAAAATATTTGAGGAAGACATCCCCTAGAAAGACCTGGAGGGAGGAGTACACTTTTTCTTTTCTTTTAATTGGCTTATTATCTAGATTTATACACTTCAACTGAAAATAACTGGGGTTGAAATTCTCTGCAGCTGTTATTGTTCTGGGTCAGCAGATGAAAAGTTTGGAAGCAAAAGGGGCTCAACAGCAGTTCAGCTCAGCCCGTGTGAATTTGCAGCTGTGGTTAAAAATTAGCAGTAAGTCTCTAATGAAATTCCAGTATCTTCACACTTGGGGGCCCAGGGTAATCAAATGGTTCAGTTTGTGGACCACCAACCATGCAGGTGGTTAGACTGAAGTTTCTTCACAGGCCAGCAAACAAGTCAGTGGATAAAGAAAAAGCAAAAAGATTTAACCAATAAAAGAGATATTTCTCTTCAATAGAGGAAAGTAAGCTCACAAGAACTTGCAGCATTGCTAAAATCAATCTAATAAAAAAAAAATCGTTTCATTTCTTTAAGACATAACTAATACCTGGATGTTAAGGTTTTTCATCACTTCTTCACCCCAGAGGCGTTCTTGTTTCAGTCAGGAACCAGCAGGACTCCTGCACCACAAATCCAGCCGCTGCTGCTTCATAGTTCTGACTTACAAACTGATCTACTGCAGCAAATGGCTTTCTTCTAGGTTGAATTCAACAGAGGGAATTGAATGAAGACTGTGTTCTCCTTACCTCTACCGTGAATCCAGATGAAGCCTCTGCAGATGGTATGCAGGGAAACTCAGCTGATGATGGTTATCTGTCAGAGTCGGTCAAGATGTTTTACCTCCAACATAAACAACTCCCCTGTCTGTCATGTTTCCAGGCTTCAGAGGTTCGTTTGTGGATCCAAGCTCGTAGGGTTCTGGTTCAGTAATGAGCTCCAGCCTGCTGTGCACTGCGAAACCCGCTGCACGCTCCTGCGTGTCGCTCGGAGAGGGAAGGGGAAGTGTTTATGTCTCCCAGGGCTCACACCCCTTCTTCCCCTTGCAATCACGGCTGTAATTTGTTTGAGTCGACGCTTTGATTCGATTTAAGCAGTGGATAGATAGGTTTTGGGTTTTTCTCCCTCTTTTTCTCGGCTGTCCGATGTGCTGACAGCTTCATGCTGCAGGGAGGAAGCGCCGCACCGTGCGCCCTGCGCTCCGACATGGACCAACAGCACTGCCTGCTGTACTCAAAGCGACACAGCACAAAGATCCATTGATTTCTGGGCCAAGCAGGTAAGCTCTGACTGCCAGGTAAAAATCACACAGAAGGTCTGTGTGTTCTGAGCAAAATTTGAATAAAATAACGCATATTAAGGAATAAAGGTACACAATTAGAAATGAAGCTATACTATTTGATTTTATATATAGCTATAAAAACTTGGAACATGTGGGATGATGAATGTGGGAGAATAGGTGCATTCACTCAGATCATAGTCAAGTGTACACGTTTCATGTTGATATGTCATTTTTAGTGTTCAACACATCATTGTATTAAGATGAATAAATAGAATTTATTCAATAAAACCACAAACCTTCCCAAACAGGTCCTGGCTCCTAATTTCAGGGTCAGTCTGCTTTTAAAAAACATGACCACAGAAACAAAAACACAGATTCAAAGTGCACAATTGTTTGCTGCAAATATGCATCAAATAAGAGCACCGTGCAGAAAAAAAATGCTATAATTTGAATAAAACAGAAATCTGTCCAACCTTATTTCCATAACTGCTTTTCTTTGCAGGGTTGTAGGGTGGGCTGGTATCCATCTTTAGCAGTCATTAAAGCTAACCTTGGACAAACACATCAGTCAATTACAGACCTACACAGATGCACAAAGAAGCATAGACAATCTCATACCTATGGGCAATTCAGAGACCAGTTGATCTAAATGTCCAGGTTTTTAACTGCTGGAGGAAACAGGAGTATCCAGAGAAACACCTAAATTTGGATGTGCTCTCATTTTATTTACATATGTCGATTTTGAAAACTGTTTTGAGAATGGATAAATGAAATATATTATTGTGGACAATAAGTACTGGCAAAGCACAACTGTAAATAGGGTTTTATGTTTCTCTAACTTTACTGGTGATACGGAAAAAAAATTCAGATTTTGGGCAGCTGTGACTCAGGAGTTAGGGGTTTGTTCTGTAACCAGTAGCCATGCAAATTTGTGGTGTTTCTATTTGGTCTAAAGCGAATTAACCAAACCACAAAGTTTGAAGTCATCATATGTCTTCATCCACATCATGTTGACATTAATGGCTGTAGTAAGAAGGAAGAAGAGGCTGCTATCTAGCACCGACCACAGATCAGTGATGGAGGAATGTTTTAATAAATGTCTTGCCATCGAGTGATCTTAAAATGTCAGTAATGGTAGCTATCTGCCATGCTTACACGCATAATGGGAATATTCAGACAGATGGCGACAGCAGAAACAGCTAATCAGTCCTGTAAAGTAAAATTTTGCTATGTCAGAGCTGATTTAAAAAGTGTTTTTAATATCCCATTTTAATAAATCTGTTTTTTTTTTTTGCAAAAGCCAAAAAGCACGTCAAGCGAGCAAACCTTAGCGAATCAAAGGTAGTTGTTTTTAAAATTGTGGTTTCCATCATTCTTTCTAATGCGATACCTCAAAATGTGTATTAGAAAAAGCTGAAGGAAATACGCTTAGTAGGGGTTGCCAGTTCAAACCCCTTGACCCATCTGTCCCAGTCATTGTGTTCCTGGGCCAGTCACTTCACCCGCCTTGCCTGTTATTGATGGTCAGAGGGCCCCTGGGGTACCAATCAGATTTCACGGGGATCAATAGCACCCCCTCCCAATTCTAACTCCGCCCCTGCTCCAGTTGCATGCCACAGCTTCTGTCATTGCTGTTAGTTGTCTAACCATCAGTTTATGGAGTTGATAAAGCTCTATGAGGTATTGGCCATTTGCCATACATACTGAATTCACTTCAGGATTGAAAGAAAATAACATGATTTTATATATATATTTATTATATATTTTTTTTCATTCACAATTTGGTTTAAACGTAGAGAAACATTCGTATCTAGATGTAATGCAATCAATGTACACATAACATTGATTTATGTCTAAATGAAATCTAGCTTTCAATTTAAGTCTGAGTTCCATATACATTTTTAAATTCACTTAAAGGCTATTACTTAGTGATTTTATTACTTTTTTTGTAGAACCAGTCACATTGTGCATACAATGTTTTTGAAAGCCAGAAACAAACACACTCAGCTTCCTCTTCAAGTTCTGACTCTGATAAGGAGTCAGAACTTTTAAAAATATTTCAAATTCTCTCGGGGCTTGCTAAGCTAACACAGGGATCACCAATCCATCTCAAATTCTTTCCACTTTCATTTCATTCAGTCCTACATGCTACTGCTTAATGTATTTTTGCTGTTTTTAAGCATTTTTGAAATTATTGTATAGCAGCAGTGTCGGGTTTAAATCCCGACCCTGGAGGCTTTTTTGTCTGTTTGCATATTCTCCCTGCATTCATGGGTTGTCTCTTAGTTCCCCCACGACTCTATGTGAAGTTTGCATGTTCCCCTGTGCATGTGTGGATTCTCTCCTGGTACTATGACTTCCTCCTCTTGTAGTTCAAAAACATTCATGTTAGAATAATTTGTTCCAAGGTTAGAGCATATGCATATATGCTTGTTTGTTCCGTGTCTCTTTATGTTGTCCTGTACTGACAAGTTTTCCAGGCCAGGGTGAAACTGGTCACTGGTTTAATCATCTCTGGAAAATGGCACACACCCTCTCCTTAGTACACCCTTCAAGATGAATGTATGAATTTTGCTTTTTGAATTTAACAGGCTGTAATTATGTTAAATACGTTAGCTAGGTATTACCATAGGTAATTAAGTTAATTGAATATTAAGAACTAACTCATGAAAAAAAAGCTGTAAAGAAGTTTAATAAGAAATTTTCAGTTCAGACACAATCAACAAAAAGATGATTGAATTAGCTTTAAATTATGGCACTGTTAAAATAATTTTTTCACTATAAACGTGTTTATAAATATATGGGCTACTCTGATCCCTTGGTGCTCATTTATTTTATTTGCTCCTTAGAATAGTCTGCTCCTGAAAGATAATTGCATTAGCTTACTTGGACCTTTTATTTATAGTGTGAATGATTTCTGTGTAAGCCAGACCTTTAAGTCAGTGTTTTTTCTATGTTTTCTTTATATTCAGTTACTAATGTTTTAAGATTAATTGAAGGTTTTTTGAACAACCGAACACAAACCCACCAATATTTAAGGGTTTCTGGTTAGAAATAAAGTTTCACCAACTTTAGCAGTTTCTAACATTTGTTCAGTTTTTACTTATTTCCAGAGATGGGAAGTAACGAAGTACAAATACTTCATTACTGTACTCAAGTAGATTTTTCTGATATTTTTACTTTACTTTACTACTTATTTTTATGGTGACTTTTTACTTCTACTCCTTACATTTTTACACAAATATCTGCACTTTCTACTCCTTACATTTAAAAAAATTGGCTCGTTACTTTAGTTTTGAATCATTTCAATGGAGTTACCGTTATTATTTTTCACGTCATCAATACCAAATTCAATCTAATTGGATGGGAATCTACGTTGCATTTGACGCACCACTACAAGATGAATCGACAGATTCGGCGGTATTCATTCGCGGCAAATCCTTGCAGCTTGGTGGCGGTGGCGTTAGCATAGTAGTATGGACGACGAGATGAAAATGAACACAATGTAGATCTAGTCCTATTGGCAGACATCCATTTAAAAGGCAACGGCATGAAAAAAGTGGTTTTCTACTTTAAGTAAATTTACAAGCCTGTACTTTGTTACTTTTACTTGAGTAAAGAAGTTTAATCAGTACTTCCACTTTTACCAGAGTATTTTTTAACACAAGTGTCTGTACTTTTACTCAAGTACGGAAAGTGAGTACTTTTGCCATCTCTGCTTGTTTCTTATTTTTTCCTCACATGCTTCATGTGTTGCTCTTGTTACCTGCTACACCTGTCTTCAGACCTAAATGCTTCTTTTCAACATAATGATATAATCCAGGTCTATCTTTTCAGGTTATTGGTAGCATAGTTTCTTAAATAACAATAAAGTACTTTCGCCTCCTGCATCTAGATTTTAGCTATGTTGAAAGCTCTATCCATATACATCAAACTGAACCTGTAAGTCAAACCACTTGCTGGGCAGCAAATGAAAAATCATTTTAAACAAAAATTCAGTGGATCAATTTTGTTAAATTGATTTATTTTAACCTTTTTTTTTTTCTTTTTTTTTTTTGCCTCTCACTCTTCTTATACTGTTATGTCTCTTGTATATTGTATTGGATGTTATTTTTTTGAGGGATGCTGCAATTAACTTAGCTTTTTAGTCATTTCTATTTTATTGCTGATGCTACTTGACTATAAGCTGTGAAGTGTTAGCGTTGTTTTCTTACATGATATCAGCAAATAAATACATTTCCTCAATCTTAGGTTTTTTTGAATGCTCCAAACTGATTCAGAGTGTGAGACATTTATGTTTCTTATTTGTGGTGAGATTGTTGAAATAAGGCTTGTGTCATATCTTCAGCGCTCCATCACATATGAAGAATGTGATGGTAAGTGAAGGTAGACAACAGTTTTAGAAAGGAGTTAAATGTTTATCCAGAGGGCAGTGAACCAGGAGCGTATTGGCTAATCTGGGGTGCTGATCTGAAGGTCTGTTCTTGGTTCTGAGATTGTGTGGTTGCAGACAGGTCTTCCCTTTGAGTGAAGCCAGGTAGGGAAGAGAGGGGTTCCTGATTGTGTGAATAAAGTTAAGTTTTCTTGGAGGTTGAATCTGAGGCATAACTCCTAGGATGTGTTTCAGAGAAGAGCTGGATTTTAGCAAAGGCAAAACTTGGACAGAATCAATTTCTCCATTGGATTGTAGGGGGTTCCAACTCCAGTCTTCAAGAGCTATTGTGCTACAACTTTTAGATGCACCCTTTTTCCAAGGCACCTAAATCTAAGGTGAGTTGGAACTGGGTACAAACATACCTGTGTGTTTCCACTAAGGTTGAGAGTCAGGTGTTGACGACTGACAACAAGCTTCTTTTAGGCTTCAGTAAACAGGCTGATTAGCAGCAGATGTGTGAAACTCTGCAGCTCTACTCAACCTGCCAGGAGAACCGGAAGGAAGTGAAAAAAAATTATAGCACATCTAGATCCCTGACAGTTTACTTTTCACTTCACTCATATTTGTGTTAAGAAATGTATATGCTGACAGCACAAAGAAGACCCTCTGCATTTTTCAACTTGACTGCAGAACAGTCCAGTTGGTCTTTGGTGTTCCCCTTTTGATTAGAGGGTCCTGAGAAGCTTCTTATGCATTAGTCTGGTTTTGCATCCTCCATTGCCTGATCATTAGCATTTGTAAGAAGTTTTTCTAGAACAAAAATACACAAAGTCTGTGAATAATAATAGTGGCACCTTGTAAGAACACTTGTTTAAAAGAAATATCACAGAAAGAAGTGATATAACAATAATGGCAGTGTTCAAACATGTCATTTTTGTGTAGTTCAACAACTGGAGGCTATATGTAGAATGCTGCAACTATCATAAACCCTTATAAAATGAGGCAAAGAGGTAAGTACTTATCATACAGAAGCCAACCCTTCCTGTCATGTTGTGATTCGCTCAGTTGGTTTTCAATTTTTCCTGTTTCGCTCTCTGATTTTAATTCTTTCTGCTTCACCCCTCTCAAACCCACCTCCAGATGTTTAGCCATGTGTGGCGGTGTTGTACACAGATTTTCTGCTTAAACCAGGATGATCATATGCCCTGTTTAATTTGTTTTTTTTTTTTTTTGTGGGGCAGGGGTGGGGGGGCATGTAGATTGTTGTTCAGTCGGTTTCTTACCAAGTCTGCTGTTTAATTGCAACTGAAGTTGCATTGCACGGAGGCATGCACAAAATAAACATTTGCATGCAGTCAGAGGGAAAAGACAACACATTATAATAAAGATATAAGAATTGATTCATTTCTATTCCTCTCTTATATTTTAAAGAAAGAATGGTTGGGTTTTAACTTAGACGTTAAATACTTCCTTAAGTGTCTCGTTAATGCATCCTTATTCTCTGCATTTAACCAAGTTAAACCACACACTTCAAAGCACTTTATTGGGATTCTATGCGATACTTCAACACAGAGTGGATAATTGTTAGGCAGAGAGAGAAAAAAAATACTTATTTTTGCTAAAATTAAAAATAAACTAAAAAGTGTGTTGCACATTTGCAATAAGCACCCCTGAATCAATACTACTCAATAATACTCAAATTTCAAGAATTCCAATAGATTCCAATGATCAAGATTTAAAATTCATTATTTCCGATTCGGTCCAATCTTAAGTTGGATTGTATCTAATATAACATATTTTTATGTGTTAACTAAGTTACATGACTGTGTTGTTGCAACATTCAACATTCAACAGCAAATTAATAATGTAACTAGATAATGGCAGCTGCAAGTTCAGTGGAAAATGTATTATTTTAAACTACTTTAAACTATGGTTGTAACTTTCAAAACTTCAAGTGATATGAATACTTTGCAAAGAGTAGTGCATTTCCCTCTTGCCTTAACACCAGTTTTCAGGACAAGCCATTGCTTATTAAGTTTTGTTTCTAGTTTGTCCTTGAGGGATATCATGCTGACTCAACATTGATGACTCCACATACTTCAGCTGCATCAATTCACGGGTTGCTATTGCCAGCAGCACTGTCATATACAATTATCTCCTCTACATGGTGACTCAGCTGCAGACCTCTACTTTTAAAATGACCAGCAAGCAGCACTGGTATTATTCATGCTGAATCAGGCAAAAAGAGTGGGACAGGGGCCAATGCACTCTGAAGAACTCATTCCAGTACTTGAGCTTAGTGAATTTGATTTTGTAGGTTCGATTTTGGTAAACAGCTCAGGCAGATGTTGCAGAACCACTCTTCTATTATTAATATACTGTTCAATGACCCAAACACACACAAATTGACGATAAATCGTGCAGGAAGAGATTGAAATCTGAAGGAAGTTCTCACAGCAGGCATGCTCTGTGAATTGGCCACCATGCAGCAAACAATGAATTATCTCGCCCTAAAACGCAAAGCATAAAACCAGACTGAGTATAATGGCCTCATGTAAAATCTCTTCCCTCATAGGAATATGTTGGTGGTGAACTGAATCCAGCGAGGGGGGGGGGGGGGGGGGGGGGGAATCACATTCTCACCACTGTTTTTTTAGTTTCTCCAAATAGATTTGTTCGCACAAAGAGCAAAACACAACATGTCTACAGTGTTATTTTTCCATGACAGGAGGAATCAAACATTTCTCAATACAGAAAATGATTTACAACTAAAAGGAAGAAAACAGTCTTTTAAAGAAATGTTGGCCGACACATGTTAAATGTTGGATTCTTGTTAGTTTCCCCCACGAGATCAGTCTTACTCAGTGCCAAAACAAAGAACATCATGAGAAATATAACACAGCCAAAGTATGAAAAAACTTTAAAGTTTAGAATTTTCATCTGATATTCACACGCTAGCATTTTGTATCTTTATGCAGGAAAACAAAAGCAAAAAAAGGTTGAAAGTGTTTTTCAGAAGACAGCAAACAGACCTCATACTGACATCAGAAGTCAACCTCTTCTACTCAGAGAGACTTTAAGACTCGGTTTTTTCAAAAAGACCTTAAAAAAAAAAAACAAGGTTTGAAAGCCCATCTGTGGTGGTTTAAGGGTTGTTTGAAGAGATTAAGCTGAATGACAGTATAGACTAAAGCCTGCTGGGAACAAAGAATTAAGACTACAACTAGTGATCATTATGTTGGAATCTTTGGATATAAAAACTAAATCTAAACACAGTTTCATGTGAAAACCCAAGGAAAATTTTATATTTGTCTTTTTCTAAAACATTTGTGGACTTCATGTGGCTTTTAGAAATGCAAGTTATATAAAGTAAGAGATTATAAAAATGACTTAAATATTTTGTAACAGATAGAACAGGTCAAAGGTAGACATGTGAGGAGCACCAAGAAAACAGCGTACACACAAAAAAGAAAGAAATACAGCTGACCTAAGATCTGTGGACAATGCTGAAGAATATAACCCTAGCTAAAACTCTCAAAGCACACATCCAGGGACGCCAGAAGGCGATATGTTGCTACCTCTGGGTATGCTAAAGATTGAACTGTAGAAGAGCAGATTTGCTATGGTAAATTAAATGAATGCATCACATGCACCTATCAACTTGATCTAATAAGTGGTCCTTGATCGGCTTGTGGAGATGGAAACATGCTTATCAGAGCATATTGATAGGTTTGACTGCATGGAGAAACTAGTGTGAATAATCAAAGACATTGGCTCACGTAGTGGATCTTTGTGGATCTGCTGAAAAACAACACATTAACTGACCGGCTAGAGCTGGACAGAGCCTCATGGGCCAAACCCTCTGAGGATCAGAAGCCATGGCCAGTTATTGTCAGCTTATTTCGCTTTCAAAGTCCTAGCTACTGCAAGGAAGAAACAGCAACAGCTGTTATACACAGTAAAGGCTACCGGATCTTTGTTTTTCTTGATACCAGCTCTTCTCTTGCTAAGAAGTGTGCAGCCTTCAGTACGATCAAGGATAAACTTTTTAGCAAAGGTGTCCTTCTTCCTCTGTGCTTTATCTCGCACATCAGAAAAATGGACTACAGATTTGATTGAGGCTGCTGCAGAGAGCCTTGACAATGAAAACTTTCTGGCTGATTAAGGTAACTTGATTGCTTAAATGTTAGGTTTACCATTTGGGAATGTCAAGGCCAAGGGATGATTGAAGAACTTTACACAGAAAAGATCTTTTCAGGTTTTGAGAAATTGTGTTTAAAATTCAATCTTCAGCCATGTAGATTATTTAAGTTTCCAAATTCTTAATTATTTGAAGATGAACAGAGCAACATTTCCTACTCCTTCCGCTCTCTCTGGTATTGATCTCCTTTACCCATTTACCAAAAGTCTGACTTCCTTTCTGTATAAAATACTGACACCAGACTTTCCACCTGCCTTAGTCAAGACCAAAACAGGTAGGGAATCCCTCTATGTGAAGGCTGGTGGTATGCTGCATTTAATAGAGTAAAATCCACTGCAAAATTTTAACTGATACAATTTTAAGTTGTTCATAGAGCACATTATTGTAAAACCAAACTTACAAAGATACCAGGTATATACAGCATATGAAAAATGCCCATAGTCTCCTTGTAACCATAAACGAAGTCATTTAGAATGTTTTTAGAGCATAAACAGTGGTGTATAGTATTTCCTAAAAGCGCGTTCACAAGTCTACGGAAACCACGGCAGACCAAACCAGATGAAAGTGCGCATTCAGCGTCTGCTCTGCCGATAATGCAAGCGTAGAAGAAGAAATTTGCTGTTTACCTGTGCAAAGAAAGAAAACGAAAGAAAAATGTCTGAGGACTTCAGTGTTGAGGAAGAGCATGAGTTCTTTGCCGAGCTGAATGCGCACTTTCATCTGGTTTGGTCTGCCGCGGTTTCCGTAGACTCGTGAACGCGCTTTTAGGAAATCCTATACACTACTGTTTATGCTCTAAAAACATTCTAAATGACTTCGTTTCGAGTAAATTATGGACGCTATCCACTCAGGACACTTGGAATACATTGGACGAGCAGTATGGAGGAATATTGACCCATTTTTTGTGGACTTTTATGGACCTTTCTGCCTCGGGCGCCATAGACCTCCATTATTTGAATGTCAGCAGACAGCAAGAAGCCTCCCAGATCTCCAGATGCATTTGAGATATCAAAAAAGTACTCCAGAGTGTTGTTCAGCATGGGGGTGATTAGAAAATGAAGGCTAATCATGTTTTGGGTGTACTATTCCTTTAAACTAATAACTACAATTACTTCGTCTGTTTATATCACCATGCAAAGCAGCTCACCAAAACGTCACAACGATGTAGAAAAAATAACGGGTATATTTATTATCTTAAGTCTACATGAAATCTATACCCTACACAGACTAATGAAATACTATCTGTAAAATTATCTATGTAAACAAACCTCATCACTTGAGAAGGTAGGTGATGCAGACGTCGTGGAAGACATTTTGTCCCGTAACGCTCGCCGTACTGTTGGGGGGGAGAAGCGGTGGCGGGGTGATGTTGATGTTGCTGTGGTCTGCAGTCTGGACGTTAGATGTCGCTGAAAATTACACACTGTAGCTTTAAAGGAATAGTTCAGGTTTTTAACATGAAGTTATGTGAAATGTTCACCATCTGTAGCTGAGATATTACAGTGTCCCTACTGTACTGCCAGTAACTTACTGGAGAAAAAGTAGTTCTGGTTCTGGGCACAAATAATGCTTAGACTATTAGAAAAAACTTTTAAACTGCCCAGATAATGAATTAACTGTTTGACCAAAGACCTTGATTACCACATGTGTTTACCATGGACATTTTTAGACAATTTGTTTGGGGTGCTGAAGCACCCTTAAATTGAAAAAACTATACAGTACTTGGATAAAAAAAAACATGAAATAAAAAGTATACATACTCTCCCATTAAAGATGAAAACAAATCATCTGCCAGTGAAATAGCAAAAATTCAATGAAAATAGAGCAATTAATTTTGAATTGTGGTTCAACAGTAATATTAATAATAAACAAACAAAAAACAGTACTTTATCATTATTATTTTTAAAATCACAATTCAAAATTAATATTTCAGTTCATCAAATCATAATCTTGTATGTTTTTATTAATATTTTTTTCAGTTTCTTGTTATTGCAATTACTGTTGTGAATTTATCCTTTTCTTTATGTTGTGGAGTGTGTTTGTCCAGTTTGTCAAATCAAAATATGGTAATGACAGATCGGTAACTACAAATTATAGCACAATTCTTCTATATTCCCAAAAACTAAGGGCATTTAATTAAATACTTGGATGCAAACTATTGGTACTTCAACATACCAGGAAGCAGATTTCTCACCTTGATCAAAGTATTTATAGTATAATAAGAGGCTTAAAAGTTTCATCAAATCCAATTGCAACAACTTCCAAGAGTGCATCTCACAACTTCAGAAGAAACTTTTTATCGCAGGCATTGATGAAGAGATGCTGAGTTTGGAAGTAGAGAACAGACCAGTTTTGTATGATTGTTCATATTACAAAGACCTACAACGAAAAAATAATGTTTGTGATTGATGCTGATGATGAGTTTTAAATATGTCGTTTTAAATTAAGAGTTCATTACCGCATGTTTTTCTCCTATGAATTAAATAATATTGTGCATGCTCTCCTCGAGCGTCAAGGAAGTTGGAGCGGAGCAAGATGTTAGGAACCACGAAGGCTGTAGGTTTTGTTTTGCGCAGGCGGTCTGGAGTGGAGCGGGGCGGAGGATGTGGGATTTCTGTGTATATAATAGCGAAGAATAGGGTCAGTTCTCACCATGTTACCGTTCAATGTATTTTGTCAAGTTTTCAATGAAATGTGGCATTTTAGGTCACATCCAAATTTAATTTGACTTTAAAAGTTTTAATATTAGGTGTGTCATATGTATTTAATTTCTCTTTGGGATTAATAACGGTTTTTCAGGATTATATAAAGATAACAGTGCCATTTAAACCTAGGGTCTTCAATATGAGTCTATCGTCTTACTGAGTCTAATGATTAAAAAGAAAGGTCTCTAAAAATGTTATATCACCCAGTACATTGGTGGAAACAGTCTGTAAGGGAATTTCAGTAACATCGGGTTTGGCTGTACAAGCAACTGAATGCAGACTGATTTTACACTAAGAAAACCTCTAGAACCCTTTAATGACCAGGCAGACTGAGGACCCAATAATTCAACTAAACACAAATTTTAACATTTAAAGGATTGAATATAGATGCTCTGGATAAAAGAATAGTCAACAAAAGAATTCACTTGGGAGAGAGAAAGAGACAGGTTTGTGGCTGGGTTGAGTTGAGGGTTTTCAAGAACAAAGAGCAGAAGCCACCAACCTTCTCAGGATTGGAGATGTGAATTCTTTATTTAGGCTCCTTGGTGAGAGGATGGGTTGTCAGGGGTGAAAAGGAGGTGGTCAAATAGATCTCAGGATGAGGCTGGAATCAGTGGTCAGAACAGAAGCAGGGCCAGAACAGTGGGGGCAGATTCAGGCAAACACATCCCAAGGGCTTCAGGTGAGTAGACAGTGATTGAGACAGGGTTATGGTGCAGGACATCAGAAAGCTGGTGAGAGAATCCAGCAAGGATAAGGTGAGATGGGGAAATCTGGGAAGAGAACAAAACGTGATCAGGCAAGAAAGGAAGGAAGGAACAAACAAAGGAATGGTAGATTGGTAGATAGGGCGACATTGGCGTTGGATGTAGGAGTTTGCCCTGAAATCGAAGGATTGACGGTTCAAGCCCCGGCTCTGACTTTCATTGTCGTTGTGTCCTTGGGCAAGACACTTCACCTGCATTGTCTACTGATGGTGGTCAGAGGGCCCGGTGGTGCCAGTGTATGGCAGCCCTGCTTCTGTCAGTGGGCCCCAGGGCAGCTGTGGCTACAATGTAGCTTGCCACCTTCAGTGTGTGTGTGTAATTGGGTGAATGAATGTTGTGTAAAGTGCTTTGTTCAAGTCTTCTGACTTGAGAAAAAGCGCTAAGTACATGCATTTACCATTTAGATCATTTACTTACACATCAGCTTTCAAAAAGTCTGGCTTTGACTGAATCACAGGTGGAAATTATAAAGGTAAGGAGGAAAGGTGAGCTGAGTTTTGCTGATTTGGAGAGGGCATTTTTGGCCCTGGTGGAAAGAATGAGAGCTCAGTTTGGCAGTGAGGAGAGGACCAGAATGGTGATCAATCAGGCCAGAATCATAATGAACCCTAAATTGTCATCATGAAACCTCAAACAGCCTCTTACTTCTGCTGATATGAAAGAGAATCCCATTAAAGTTCAAAAAGAGGCTACAGAGAGAACATTTGGTATCCCAGAAATATATGAAGGTCAGACAAAGTGTAGACAAAGACCAGAACATCTGGAATAATGTTCTGTGGATTGATGAGTCCTAGAGTGAAATACTTTGATACCAAAAATAAGGACCTGTTTGATATAAACCAAATAAGGTGTTCCATTATGGGAATGTCCTCCTAATTTTAAAGCATGGAGCTGGAAGTCTTAATGATTTAGGGATTGTTGGCAGCCTGCATGAACAGAATGCAACAAGAATTAGATCATAATCAAATGGTGCGTATGGTGACACAATTTTCACTTATATGGGTAGATTATGGATTTTTTTTTCTTTTTGTTCTCCAGGCTTTCAGACCTTTTTGAAAATTGCAGCAATTAATTATTTTTGCACAACAAAAGCTGGACCATGCAATGACTCAAAGCTTCACTTCAACCTCCAAGAACTGGCTGAAAATGATGAAAGGAAGTCTCTGAATTAAATCCCATAAAGCTCTGTGTGGTGAGTTAAAACAGGGTGTATATACAATAACAACCATTTCACAGCTGAAAGTGAGCAATGGAGCAGGTTTACTTCACTAACTCTTACTGGTAAGCTAGCCTGAATTGTTTCCTTTATAAGGGACTTTTTTAATGATTTTGTTTTATTGGTTAATTAAGGTTATTTTTGTTGTTTGGGTTAAAATAAAGTGTCATAAATAGGTTATGAAAAAAAAGTTTAGGTATTAGAATAAGAAAATAAATATCAAATAAAATGAGTCAGTTTTGTTTAATAGTAGATGTGTAATGAAAAAAACCTTAGTCCAAAAATAATCCAAGAAGAACATTTCCAAGTGATCAAAGTGCAGGAGGGGATTTTTATTTATTTTTTATTTTTTGGATGGTAAAGTCCAACAAATGCTTCTTTGAAAATATTTTTCGATTTACAAAAATAAAGAAGACTTTGCTCTCCTTCAGCTATGACCTTAACCCAGCAGTCTTAAAAAAAAATCTGATGAAATTAAAGCTTCACTGAGTGAAATATGAAAGAAAGTTTTCAATCAGGAATCATGAAAGCTTGTTCTATAAATGTGCCTGTGATGTTGTAACGTGTGGAGGCAGATTTCAAAAAATCAACTGAGGAAAGGGTTTGGTAGTTCAGTTGTTCATCTAAAAAATTAAAGGTCAAGAAAAGCGAAGAGAAAAAGAGATTAAAGCTTTTACAGGAGGATTGTTAATGATTCTGCAAGTAGCTGCTAAGAGGACACACTGAATACATTTAGAAAGATCAACTAAGGTTTTGTGATGAAGGTAAAATGAGTCCAGAATATAGATGGACGAGTCTTCAACCCACGTGGGATGGAGGTTTGAAGACAGGTTTGCTCAGCAGTCAAGGGATGAAGCAGAAAACCCTTGCTTCCAAATTAGGAAGGACATAGAGCACAGAAAACAGAGCTGGTCGATGCATCTAGATTTGGCTATATTTTTCAAAAGCTCATTGTAAAAGATTCTTGATTTATTTCTTGTCAGAATCTCAGTTTCGAACAGGGCACATCCTCAATAACAACATAATAGCTTAAAGGTTTCTGTTTTCCAAACCATGTTTTTCAGCTGCACAGTTTTTTAGCAGAAACTATTACCCAGATAAAAAAGGGACAACAGATATATTTTCCCTAATGTCCCAGCTATTTTCCTGTCTGTTTATTTCAAGAAAAAAACAGCAGATGATATATTCAGTCTCAGAGTAGCAGAGGTCTATGTAAATAACGTGCTGTTCTGTTCTGCACTGGTGTCTATGGATCTTACTGTCTTTGAACTTTGTGTTTTGCATACAGTATCTCCTTGAGGTTGTAGCTTACTGTACAGCTGCAGAGTGCTGATTCACTTACCCAAATGTGTGGTTGCATGTACTAGGTCATTTGCTTGTTGAGAAGGGCCCCTCAGCTTTCTAGTAGGTCAACCCTTCACCTGCTGGTCGTACCGCTGAAAATGCTTTACCAATCAGTTCTGCTCATTGTGTGACTGTGATTTCACATTAGCATATTGCCTACTGCATTTGACTTGGTTTAGTTTACCAATTTGTGGTGAAAAATAAAGATATGAAAAAGCTTTGTCAGAAGCCCAGATCACATGGAGGAAAAGAAAAGATTCTGAAAAAAAAAAAGTTCTGAAACAAAATTCACACAACATCGGCGGGGTTTATACTTTTTAATTATTATTAATAGAATTAGCCCTTTTCTATTCCTACTTTCTATTTCCTAAAATTTTTTTTTTGTCATATTGCTTTCCTTGGTCAAACTATAGTATATCCAGAATGGTGCTGCTTGCATCCTCAGCAACACTATGAAAAGGAAGCAGATCACCCCAGTTCTTCAACTGGCGTCCTGTATCTCCTTTATAAATCGGTTGATAAATCAATGAATCACCTGGCACCAAAATAGGCTAAACCATTTCTTATTGTATTGATCTTCCAGGTCCCCTCATCTTGTGGCTTAGGTCTACTTTTTATACCTACAACCAAACATGAAGAAGCAGCAATCAGTTCTTAAACTTCACTAATCCGAAACAAGCTCCCAAAAGAATGTTACAGTGCTGAAAACCTTACTTCTTTTAAATCAAAATTGAAAAACATTTATTTTGAGTTACTTTTGATTGTCCTGTTTAAACTGTTAACAAAAACATACAATTTAGTCTGCAGTTCAATTTTTTATAAGAAATTGTTATTATCCCACTGCTGCTTTTTCTTTTTTGCAGTTGTTGCTTATATTTTATTCATCTTAAGCTCACTGAGTTCTCTTGTTACTAAAATGTGCTTCATAAATAAGCTTGCCTTTCCTAAATGTATCAATTTTCTGATCATAGCCCTTTCCACTACAGCCACACTCACCAAATCACACTCACAAACATGCACACATTTACAGACTGATGCACGTATCGATAGACACATCAACAGGAAGAAGCTGTAATCAAACCAAAACTTTCCCCACCAAGCATACTTTCCCCACCAAGCCATGGTCTGATGCAGTAATGCTGCTGTTATCAGATCTATAGTCCATATCTCAAAACTGTAGATTTTTCTCCTTAGGGAAAAAACAGGAAACCATCAGAAACGCGGATAATTACGACTGAGAAAGAAAAGAAGTGAGTTTAAGGAATAAATTGACTTTACACAACACTATAGGCAGCTGCAGAAGAACGTTGCATAGAAACAAATGAGGGACACAAAAAGGCTAAACTTTGTTAAAAAAGCAGCTTCAGCTTTAAGAGCTTTGTATATTAGATCAGTGTAGTTGGTTTTATCCTTCCTGGCGGCCTCTGGAACAAATTAATGATCCGGGATGGAAATACCAGTAACATCTCCCTAATAGGAGACAGTCAGCAATGTGACATTCATCGATTATGTACACACACACATTTTCTCTTTGGAATATTTTCCATTGATTTTGAAACTGAAATAACAGAATCCATTACTGTAGCTGCTGAATAGTCTCTTTGACCTTTCTGCTGAACACAGTTGCCTCCCACTCACCAGCAAACATTTTGGATTCAGCTGTCATTACATAAACCCTTTTCCCTGAAATATTTTTGACTCATCTTTGTTTTTATTCTCTAAATGCTGTGCACATTTTAAAGAGTTTAAATTTGTGCTTTATTTGATCGATAAAAGGATCCCATTATATTTTAATGTTGACCTCCTCCTTAACCTTCTCTACCTTGAGGTTATTACCACAGCAAGACAGATTTAAAGTTAACCTTCTATAATACAAAGTAGCCTTTAAAGGATATGCAGTATAGTTTTTATTAGTGATAGGGCATTTTTAAGTATTGATACTGGAAAAATATGTTGATAAAAGGTTTAAAACATTAGGTTAGAAGATTTAGCAATCTAAATATCCTTAAGGAGGAGATACCTGAGAACACTAAGATGGAGACTGTCCAAATAGACAGCCAACCAAAGGATATAAAAAAAAGCTGCATAGCAGGCTCAGTTCACCTGTTATTCACTCCAGTTATGAAAGCCACTTGTTAAAAAAAAAAAAAAGTTAACTGAATAATAAGAATTGTGGCATCACCACTACAATTGATTCATGCAACAAAGAGACTTGGAGTAGAGCCGCTTCCCCACATCAAGAGGAGTCAGCTGAGGTGGCGCGGATGTCTTTTATGGAGGTGCCCTGGATGCCTCCTTCAGGATATGTTCCAGCAAGTCCCACTGGGGGGAGGAGGCCTAGGACACACTGGAGGGACTAGGTCTCTCTGTCATGAGTGGGACAGAAGAATCTAGTGTTCAAGTTGAGACAGTGGCATAATTCAAAGCGTTGGGCTGTGGATCTGCGGTATCAGGGGCTAGGGCGGAGCACCACCCATTACTGGAAAATGTAGTTGGAGAAAAACACAGATTAGTGACCATGATAATCTGACGTAGGATGATTATCCATTTAAGCCTGGTCAGGGATACCCATCAGAATAGAAGCAGGCTGGTCCAGGGTTTCAGGAGTCAACAGATAGTTAGGCAGAAAGTTCACACAGGAACAGGCAGGCTCAGAGGTAGAGAGGCAGAACAGGTCGAGAAATCAGTAACAATACGGAGTGCTAGAAGCAGCAGCAGGTAGATTAGATGAGCACTAATGAACAACTCGGCAGAGTAAGAAAGGTGAATAGAGTGAGCAATTAGGTCAGCCAAAATCATGTCACTCTCACATGGCCTGGGAACCCCTCTGGCTTCCCCCAGAGGAGCTGGTAGAGGTGTCTGGGGAGAGAGAAGTCTGAGAGTCTCTGTTGAGGCTGCTGGCCGGCCACTCATTCCCAGATAAGGGGAAAATGTCAGGTAAAACTGTCAACAGGTTAGCCTACTTTACTTTAGAATGCTCATTTGTCATTGTGCAATATGATAAGATATTTGGGGACTCAATTCTCAGATGGAATTTTCATCTCATCATGTAACAATTAAGCTCTTATTTTCCATGCCTCCTAGAATCAAAAACATACCTGTGGAGTCTCTCCTTTAAGATCGGGTTCCCTGTTGCTTTTTAGATCTGTTCTGCTAATTGCTCCTGTGTGATCTATACAAACATCACCTCTGAGGCTAAGATGGGGAAAAATCTCTATAGAACACTAGAATAACCTTTATCTGCTTTCCACCCCATCTACCACTGGTTTCTGAAGCTAAAGTAACAAATTGTGCATCTATTATTGCATTATCTGGCATTGATACTGGGACTAAAGGGGCTCCTTTATGCCTAAAACTGGATTTTTATTTATTTCCCTTCAAAAAAGTAGGTTTTTATATATATACTTTTAAGATCTTTAGGATTTCTTAATGTACATAACATATTTTGCCATTAATTTTGAACAGCTGTACTTTTTTCACTCCCCATTTGATATCGTGGAAGTTGGACTGCAGTTTAGCGTTATGATTGCCTCAGTAAGGGCCCCTTAGGGATTAAGATGTTAAGCACAAAACCCATGAAAGGCAACATTATGAGCACACAAGATTCTGGCAACAGATGTCTAACCCAAAGCCTTCTCATCACACTGTGCTGTGGTCTGCTTTTTGTCAGGATAATAGAAACAAATATGTCATAAGAATCATCTGCCAGCACTTCAAACCCATACCCCACCAAAAGCCCTGGTTATTTGCACTATATGTGATCATTTTGGATGTCCGTCTGGCTCATCTTCTCTTTTAATGGTTATTTCATTTTGTTCCTGGTTCATTTCATTTTTGTTTTTACTCTTTGCATGTATTCCAATTTCTGTTTTAATCACAATTCTATGCTTCGCCACTTTGTAGTATTTGTGTTGGTTTGGAACCATCTATGCATTTATTATGCAATCTTTCTTTTATTTTGTTGGTAGATCGGCCTCTCTGTTTGAGCTTTTAGTCACTTTGGTTTTTAAATTAGTTGATGGATATTTGTCAAAACACTACATTTCCTGTTCACCAAAAAAGTTGGATTAAAAAGCAGGTCACTGCATGTGTGAACTGGTTTTCAGGTGCTTTAAAATGATTGTGACAGATTAATATGTCACAATCATGTATTCATTACAATCATTTGTACTGTAATTAAAACTGTATTTAAATTATATTTTTCTGGTCAGGCTGTTATGAATTGCTTATGTTTTTCAAAATTTTCTTGCACAGAAGCAGATTAAAGCTCCTTTGTCTCACTAAGCATGTTCGGGACAATATGCTAAGCTCAGATAGCACATTACGCCGGTAATAGGCTAAAAATAAAAAGCGTTTTAACTCATGAGAAAGGAATAAACTTATGAGTTAAGGGATTGAAGCAGGGTTCTCTAAGGTGATGCTCAGCATCTAAGAAAACTTATGCTACTGTTCTTAATAATTCAGCAGCCTTGTTGAAAACTACCAAATACATATTCTGCAGTATTTATAAGTCTCCCTGAATTAATCAAGGAATTTCATGAATTAGAAATGTTTTCAAAGCATTTGACTTAAACCTGGCATTCAGAGGCAACATTTAGCAAATTAAATGAAGTTTTACTGTCCACTATACAGCCTCAAAAATGTGCTGGGAAGATTGAGACTGTGAAATGAACCACACAGTAAAACTCTCTGTGCAAGAGGCGTCTCAATGTCGCAACTGCAGCCTTTAATAGTGTTACCAAAGACATACATGTTTCTCCTTCTCACAAAAAGATAATTATTATTTTTCAAGCTTCACTGATTCTTTTTAGACTGCTGATTGTCATGTTCATCAGACACACCTAAAGCATGTATTTCAAACTGTTTCTTAATATTTAGCTCTCAGGGCCACAAAGCAATATTTTATGTCCTTGTGTTTTGTGTGGATGATGATTTTAATGTCACTAATATGCAGCTAGGGAGAAATATTCAGTTAGTAAGTATTAATATAGTTATTATTAATAGACCTGAGACCAAACCACTGAGCTAACAACCACACAGTGGATCTTTTTGGAACTACTCAAAAAAAAAAGAAAAGCTGCTTTTTGAAGAGTAAAGAGCTTTTGTAGAGAACATTAATGGAATAACAGCTCACTATCAGTGGCAATAAAGATAATTATTCAATACTGCAGTATTTCCAGTCTTTTAGAGTCTACTGTATTTATTTGTTATTGTCCAATATTGTTTCGTTATGCCATAACTTTCTTTATTCGTAAATGGTTTCAGTCGTTTTAGTTAGTTTTTCCAGACACCTCCACCCCAGTGGTGTTTAATGTTGCCCCTCACTGGCAATACTCGTACATTCATATTAAAGAGTCTGCATTGTACTTGTATTGCCAAGTGTAGAAAACAAACTTTGATTTTGATGAAGCTGTCAAAAGGCAGCAAGCTCTCTTATGTCACCACTCATTCTGAACATACCCAAGAGATCTAACCCAATTCATGGCACAATTTGTCTCACTTGTCATTTGTCTCTTTCTTCCACTTCCATTATAAATACGTTCAGATGATCTATAAAAAAAAAAAAAAAAAAATAAGAGGGGATAGATGCTTTTTCATGCGTCACAGAAGACAGAGCAAAATCAATGGGGATCAACTAGATTTGCAGATGCTAGTCTGTTCCTGCCGGATTAGTCTTACTATAGTAAACCACAGACACCTGGACTGACTTATTGTACAACTCAAACTGAGGACTGGAAAAGGTGTGTTGGTTTGATGATGCCCTCTATCTGAAATAAAAGCTGATGATGTTTCATCTCAAAACATTAAGGACTCATGAATTATCTTTTTCATTGTTCGTATGTTTACTAGAAGAAAAGAGCCCAAGTATGGGATATAACAACTTTTTTTGACAACAATAAATAAATGCAGACAGAAAATCCAAAAGCCACATAAATCTTGACCAGTATATAAAAACAGCCTTATTGAAATATACTGTATTCTCTGTGTGGCCTCAACATATAGACTGATATTAACTCTGGTAATGCCAACACTTATAATTCATATTCTTATCTGCACAATTTAATGAAGCTGATCAGAATGAAAAGGAGAGCTGCTTGTATTTTTAGGTACTATTTAGGGATTCTGAAAAGCAAAACACTGCTTCCGTATTCAGGTCATTATCTGGAGAAATGGTTCATCTGTAGTAAAGTCTGTGCATATTGAGAAAGTTGAAACATAATTTCATATTCTGAATCTGTATAAATCATTCAGTTTTTTGTACTGATGCCTGCCGGTGGCTTTGAGGTATTCATATCCTTTAAACTACATCTTGTCTGATTGCATATATAAACTCTAGTATATTGTGTTGGCTCTGTGATAGACTTTATTATTAGCTCATTTGTGTTTCTCTGTAGCTGCGCCTGAGCCACAATGGACCCTCCAGCAGCTCTTGTGTAGAGTCAGGGAAAGTGGGTGGCCACGTCATGGCAAATGGACCAAAATTGTACTGAACTGTATTATTTGTGACCTCTCCAAGGGCTTCAAGCTAAAGCCACAATCACGCAATCACACTCAATTGCACATATTCATACATGGATACACAGATCAGTTGGCAAATCGGGCTTAAGTGCATACCGACGGGCAAATTGACACTTGGAATACGAAATCAAACCAGCATTTTTCGAATTGCAAGTGAACTAATCTTCCCTTTAGTCTTCCCTGTCCATACACGCTTAACCTGCTTGCTGTGTTCCCTGATCCTTATAGAAATTCTATTTCATTAATGTTCTGTTACAAAGCTCTTAGCCCCTCAAAGTGCAGGTGTATTTATGATAAAACATAAACTGCACGCTCTAAAAGTTAATTGGTTATACTGCATTATATTACTTCAGATAAAATCAGTAAAATACAACATAGTCTTCACTAATCAGATTGTCAGTTGTATTTTTTGAAAAGCAATATACAACTTTTTTTCCAGTTTTGAGAAAAAAAATAAAAATAAGTTCTTTGTGTTGGTTTATCGCAAAGAAAAACCCCACAAAAGAACATGAAGGTTTGTTGCTGCACAGAAAAATGAAATCAAACGGTATAAATACTACCGTAATATAAATACTATAATACAAAGAACTGTATACTGTATGGATATAAGTAAAACAATTGATTTAATGAATAGGCAATAGGAAAGCTCCATCAACCAAAAACACACTGTGCACCTTTGTTAAAACATCGTTGTTCAAAATGCTGATTTCATAATAAATCCTGCTTGTCGGAAACAGACCATTAAATTGTTAGTGTAAAAATGGAGCCGATGTACTCCACTTAACTAGAATTGTCTTTGCATTATAAACTTTGGAGACAACTTTGGGTTGTGAAAATAGCTGTTTAAGTGAAGTGTTTTAGAGAAAAGGAGTATGGCTATAGTCTTAATACAGACTGGCTAATGCTGTGGCCTTATTACCAGCAGGAGATGAGCTGTTTAGAGACAGACTTGTAATGCATGCACATCCTAAACAGCTTAAGAGATAGCTCTAGAGGAAAATAGTCATTATACAAAGGCGACTGTGCAGTAGAGTGAACTGTAGCATCCAAGGCTCAAAGCTCCTATCAAGTATGAATGGTTTGCAAAATCCATTTATTTGCATTTCAACAAAAAAAGATTGTTATCTGAAATAAACATAAATGCTAACTCAGCCATACTAGACATCTAATTCTTGTGGAAATAATAAAGGGTGTAATTTCTAAGCCGCACTAAGTATGTATTTCACTAAAGTCTGTGTTCATTATGGTTCTGCACTGTGGTGCAAATCTGCTGAAGCTTTATATTAAAATGTTTTCTGTTTTCAGATTACTTGATTTGACTTATGACTCATACTTCATACGAGCTTCTCATCAGACGAATCAACCTCCCTGAGAGTTTTGTAAGTAAATACAGATCAAAGAAACCACAAAGCACTGCAAATCTGTGATGAGCACCAAAAATCTGGTGAGGAAGCAGTTTCTTCATAACAAAGTAAAAAGACTTGCACTGCATCAGTTAATGGAATTGAGTGAAGAATGTAGCAATGGGGAGTGTTGGCCTAGTGCATAGAGCACTGTGCTTGTGCTCTGAGAAGGTTGCATGTACCGGGTTCGATTCCCACAGCCTCGACTCTGGGTTCCTGAGCAAAACCCTTAACCCCACACTGCTCCCCAGGCGCCGTGCAATGGCAACCTACTGCTCCCCAAGGGGAAGGGTTAAAATGCAGAGAACGAATTTCAGCACATATTTTTAAATATGTGATGAAAATGATTCTGTTGTTATAATCCAAAGCTGTAGAATGGAAAAAGACAGAAACATTGATACCCAGAAAGAGAAGCCCATTTATTAACACAATATATTCTATGTCCTTAAACAGACAGTACAGTGGTCACTCAAACAATTTTAATATGGAGTAGGTCAAAAGTGAGAGTTCATGGATTGGTCTGCATAGGAGGAAAAATGTAGGTTTTCTTGTTTTGGTACGGAGGAAATGTCAACATTCATTGAGATTTCAAGGATCCTCCTCTCCAGAGCTCTGAACTGGATATGAAAGAGAATTCTGGCAAGGAGCTTTTTAAGGACTCATTTATATATTTTGTGAATATTATGAAAATAAAGTCCTAATATTAGGTCTATGAAATGAATAAAGTTGTAATATCATGTAAATAGTTATAGTATTAAAGGGCCATGCTTATTAGATATGCTGATAAAAAAAAGACATTTTTCAAAACATAATGAGATTAAAGAAATAGTCGACTCTAATATAAAACCTTTAAAGAGAGTAGTCTTGCTCTTTAATTTTCTCATAATGTTATGACTTTGATATTATTTGTGCTGTATATTTTTGATATAATGGCTTTATTCTTGCAATGTTAGGACATAAGTCTCATAATTATATAAAAAATATATATTTTACAGCCTTTTAATAACCTTTAAATGCTTCTATTGTTTGTGCATGTTTTTACCGTTTATTCTTCAATATTTCTATTATTATTTTTAAATTACCTCACTAGAGTTGCACCTTTATCCTGTCCTGTGGCTAAAACCATGAACACCATATGAGGATTTTTTTTTTTTTTACTTAGAAGCGTCCTTGTTCCACAGCTCCTAATACAGATAAACTTGTACCGTCTCTTTCTTGTTATACAGTCATAGATTATATTTGGGGTTTTGAAGACTTATAAGGACTTGCAGGCTTTTCTCAGGGTTAACTTTTTTTTGTTATTTAAAATTATTCTTTTTTTGATGATGGTGGATTTAATGGGTGTATAGGTTTTCCAGTTAATGCTTATTTTAATATAAATATTTATGTTTGGCAAAAAGGTTCACAAATCATCAGTAATGTTTACCAGAATTAAATCAGGCTTTGATGTTGAGTTTTAATGCTAACAAAGAAGGAGGTGTTGACAGTGACATCACCTAAAGAAGTCCTTTAATCTACATGAAGTCTTGAATGTCTGTTAAAGAGCCTCTTTTTTGCATTTTAATACTGTGTAAATTGATGACCACAGAATCTGGAGGTGTTGTCAAACACCACCAAAATTACTCTTGGTTTGAAAAAAAAAGGGACCCAGCTCAATTGCTAATTTACCCCCTGGCTTGGAGAGATAAATGGCTTCATACCTTACAACATGATTTAGATAGCGACCTATCTCCCCTTACATTGCCATCCAGCCCCCCCTTCCTAAGTCTGGTCATTAATTTACTTCCCCTTGGGCTCCACTGTCTATAGCTATTGATTTCCCAGACCTCCCAGTGCTAATTTAATGCCCCTGATATTTTCTATCATGGAGGAAGTAGGAAGAGACTATTGATTGGTGTACAGTTCTGCTGAGGGCACTACAGCAGCTCTCTGTGACAAAAGAGTAATTAACTTCCTTTCAGAGCTCAGCTCTGATCTCCTGTGGTTGAGGCATTTTTTAGGCAGTTTATTTGTTAACCACACAAAGAGTTGCAATCTCAGGGTCAACCTCAGAGGATATGCTGCTTAAAACGCTGCATAAATAAACTTCCCCTGCACAAATATTCTAACCCATACATTCCAGTCACATTGTAGTTTATTATCAGTCAATACTCTTTATGTGGATTTGAATTTGCAGGCATTGTTTCACTTAATACATAAAGCAGTGAAGTTGATCAGTGCACAGAACAAAATTAGGACTAATTTAAAGGTTTCTAATACCATTGAGCTGGAATTGTGTTTTAATGTAATAAGGTCAACAACCCTTTAAATATATTATGTTGCTGTGGAAACTAATTTACACCAGATGAGACAGATTTTAATTGGGTTCATGTTAAAATGCAGAGCCATTTGTTGGTGTGAAAAACATAGCTCCAAATTGATTTCTGCAGCTATGTTGCCACCAAGTGGCAATTGGGAGGAAGACATGAGCTTGGATAGGAAATTGGTTAAGTTGGTAATATGTTTGGAACTTGGAAGACAGAAAAAAGCCAAATAGTCATTTGTTACTTAGACCTGAACAATTAAACTTTACATTTTTCTATATTGGAGACATGTGTCATTTTTAGGTTGCTTTGTTCCATTGTTTTTAGTACATGCCAATATACAATAAACAACTTTTTTGTGCAATTATTTCATTATGCTTAACAGCATAAAGTAATTAACCCAATAAGAAATGGCTTGCATGGGTAACCAATAAAGACTGCTGCATATCTTGATTGCTTTGTTGAGTATAAATGTATAATTTTCACATCAATCATTTATCAAATCAAGTTATACCTCTTTCCACACATAATGGTGACCAAGATTGTTACCAGAATCAATAAAATAAAATAAAAAATTTGAGAACTAAAAAATAAATGCAAGTAGATACGACCAGATCAACAAAAAAAAGAAGTGCCTCCCACTTTTGTACCTTGTTTTTTGAAACCGTTAAAGAAAGATTTGTTGCCAGATAAAACCAATAACCCTGGCTTTGTTACTGTTTGATTGCAAAGATATAATCAGAGGAACAGGGCAGTGGCTTACTGCATTTGGAGTTGAATAGTAAATACATCTGCAAATCAATTATATTGCAATCGAATCAGATGTTGTGCTAGGTTAGGTTATGGAAGATCCAAGGGGCAACATAAAGAAGAAGTAAAGGCCCTAAAACACAACCTCGTGGGAGGCGACACAAAGGAATACCTGTAGAGAAGGTTAAGATATCAGGCATGGTAGAACAGGTTTGTCAGTCAGGTATTACTGTAGGTGCAACCCTTCTAAGCTATCCCGCAGTCATAGACATGGGCAAGACAGAGGGACAGAGGGGTTTGCATTATCAAAGTCCAATATTGTCATATATATATATATATATATATATATATATATATATATATATATATATATATATATATATATATATATATATATATATATATATATATATATATAAATAAAACTGTTTTCTCACCCCTCGTGGGGTGGTATGTGTCATCCTCAAGCTCGGGTCCTCTACCAGAGGCCTGGGAGTTTGAGGGTTCTGCGCAGTATCTTAGCTGTTCCTAGGACTGCGCTCTTCTGGACAGAGACCTCTGATGTTTTACCTGGAATCTGCTGTAGCCACTCTCCCAGTTTGGGGGTCACAGCCCCCAGTGCTCCAATTACCACTGGCACCACTGCTGCTCTCACTTTCCACATCTTTTCTAGCTCCTCCTTCAGTCCTTGGTATTTCTCAAGCTTCTCGTGTTCTTTCTTCTTGATGTTGCTGTCGCTTGGGATTGCCACATCTATCACTACTGCCTTCTTCTGCTGTTTGTCCATCAACACGATGTCTGGTTGGTTAGCCATCACCTGTTTGTCAGTCTGGATCTTGAAGTCCCATAGGATCTTAGCTCTGTCATTCTCAACTACCTTAGGAGGTGTCATCCATTTTGACCTTGGGACTTCCAGCCCATACTCATGGCAGATGTTCCTGTACACTATGACAGCTACCTGGTTGTGGCGTTCCATGTATGCACTTCCTGCCTGCATTTTACACCCTGCTGTTATGTGCTGTATTGTTTCAGAGGCATCTTTGCACAGTCTGCATCGGGGGTCCTGCCTGGTGTGGTAGACCCTGGCCTCTATTGATCTTGTACTGAGTGCCTGTTCTTGTGCTGCCATGATTAGTGCCTCTGTGCTGTCCTTCAGTCCAGCCTTTTCCAGCCACTGGTAGGATTTTTTGATATCAGCCACTTCTTCTATTTGTCTGTGGTATACGCCGTGCAGCGGCTTGTCCCTCCATGATGGTTCCCCTTCCTCTTTCTTGTCCTCACTTTCGGTTTTCTCCTGCCTGAGGTACTCACCGAGCCATTTGTCTTTGGGGGCCATCTTTCTGATGTACTATATATATACACTATATTGCCAAAAGTATTTGCTCACCCATCCAAATTATTGGAATCAGGTGTTCCAATCACTTCCATGGCCACAGGTGTATAAATTCAAGCACCTAGGCATGCAGACTGTTTTTACAAACATTTGTGAAAGAATGGGTCGCTCTCAGGAGCTCAGTGAATTCCAGCGTGGAACTGTGATAGGATGCCACCTGTGCAACAAATCCAGTCGTGAAATTTCCTCGCTCCTAAATATTCCACAGTCAACTGTCAGCTGTATTATAAGAAAATGGAAGTGTTTGGGAACGACAGCAACTCAGCCACGAAGTGGTAGGCCACGTAAACTGACGGAGCGGGGTCAGCGGATGCTGACGCGCATAGTGCGAAGAGGTCGCCAACTTTCTGCAGAGTCAATCACTACAGACCTCCAAACTTCATGTGGCCTTCAGATTAGCTCAAGAACAGTGCGCAGAGAGCTTCATGGAATGGGTTTCCATGGTCGAGCAGCTGCATCCAAGCCATACATCACCAAGTGCAATGCAAAGCGTCGGATGCGGTGGTGTAAAGCACGCCGCCACTGGACTCTAGAGCAGTGGAGACGCGTTCTCTGGAGTGACGAATCGCGCTTCTCCATCTGGCAATCTGATGGACGGGTCTGGGTTTGGCTGTTGCCAGGAGAACGGTACTTGTCTGACTGCATTGTGCCAAGTGTAAAGTTTGGTGGAGGGGGGATTATGGTGTGGGGTTGTTTTTCAGGAGCTGGGCTTGGCCCCTTAGTTCCAGTGAAAGGAACTCTGAATGCTTCAGCATACCAAGACATTTTGGACAATTCCATGCTCCCAACTTTGTGGGAACAGTTTGGAGCTGGCCCCTTCCTCTTCCAACATGACTGTGCACCAGTGCACAAAGCAAGGTCCATAAAGACATGGATGACAGAGTCTGGTGTGGATGAACTTGACTGGCCTGCACAGAGTCCTGACCTCAACCCGATAGAACACCTTTGGGATGAATTAGAGCGGAGACTCAGAGCCAGGCCTTCTCGTCCAACATCAGTGTGCGACCTCACAAATGCGCTTCTGGAAGAATGGTCAAAAATTCCCATAAACACACTCCTAAACCTTGTGGACAGCCTTCCCAGAAGAGTTGAAGCTGTTCTAGCTGCAAAGGGTGGACCGACGTCATATTGAACCCTATGGATTAGGAACGGGATGTCACTTAAGCTCATATGTGAGTCAAGGCAGGTGAGCAAATACTTTTGGCAATATAGTGTATATATACTCCGATACAGGTGATCGTGAGTTGGACTATCTCAGGCATGAGTGAAACCGCAAATATATATATATAAAAATATATATTACAAAGACATTATTCAAGAGGTAGACAATCTAAAAGAAAGAAATGGAAACTGTATGTGAGGACAGGGCAACAACCTTTTAATCCTAAATTACAGATCTGCAAGTATTTACTACTCCTTATTTTCTTTTGTTGAAAAGACATGTAGCCCAATTCATATTAACAATGTGACTAACATGAGTAAATATAGACGTCTTTGTGTGTTATTCCTTTGCTGATTCATGTTTTATGTCATGACGTAAATTGTTCCATACTTTTCTTTGCTCAGCCCTTCCCTCCCACTGCTTTCTCTCAGTTCTGTTTGCCTATTGTTGTCTCAGGCAAAGCCCATTAATTATTACACACCTTGTTCCTGTTAATGTATTCCCTCCTTGGTAGGTGGGAGGTCAAGCATTTGGGTTATTTTCCTTTTAACTTAAAGGTGATCTCGTGTGATACCTTTCCATCCAAGTGTATAACTGTATGTGTAAACTTTGTGCTTTATATTTTAATAAAGTGAGTTTTACCATTTCATTGTAATTGAAACAAACCCATTTTAGGTTATATGTTGAATTGTTTGGGAGATAGTTTCACAGTTGTCTATCTTAGTACATAGGGTGATAATTTATTCTATTCTGTGATGTTTCTGTGTTCTTGGATAACTCAGTTTTACCATCTTTGTTAAGTTGTTGTGGTGTGCATTAGTATGCATTATTTAGCACTTATTGTGGTCTGTCCTCTCCAGTTAATATCAGTTACTTCCTTCACTTTGTGCTCTTTCCACTTGTCCTACTTTATGTCCAGCTTTTGTTGTCTTTATCAGTCTTCCCATACTTTATTCCTCTTCCCAGCTCTTTGTGTCCAGGATGTTTCATTTAGAGAACTTGAATGTAAAATTTGACAGTGTGAGCAGATGGAGAAACCTGAATTGATAATGCTATTGCAGTCACACAACAGTAAAAGAGTAAATAGTCTGTGGTGTAACATTTACTCTCGAATAATCTAAAATGATATACTCACATATCTGAGATTTAATAAATTAGCCTAATTGTAACTTAGAGGACATGTCTAAGACGTTTCAAGTTTTCACCGTATTTGTTAATTTCCCTCTGTAAGTTTTCTTTTTTGCTCCTCCAATCTGGATTAAACTCCCCAGAACCTGGAAAAGCTCTGAAAATCTAGGTTGCTTTAAATTGTTTTTGTTAAAAGTGGCCTTTGACTTTGCATTCAAGACAATATTTAACTTTTAGTTCAACCTTCAGCTCAGTTTTTAAATCAATAATTTAATTTCAAAATATTTCAATTATTATTTTTAATTCTCTCTTTGTTACCTTTTTGGCCCTACAATGAAATTTTCTTTTTTTCCCCAATAACAGCACTTTAAATCATCTTGCCGCTGAAATTTGTTATATAAACTCACCTTGAGTAACTATAGGCTTGCCAGCTGCGTCTTTCCAAAGGAAATTAATAGCTACTGTCTGACTTACTATTTCTTTCTACTGACTAAAACTCTCTCCCTTAACTTAAAAGTTTTTGCTGTCATTTAACTGACCTGTTTTTAAAAAGAAAATTATGTAACATACCCATTTTTTGTGTTTGTCTGCTCTGTCTTCTCTGACAAAAAACACAAAGCTGAACTGATCAGAATAATTAGTTATGAAATATATTGATTTTTATGCCTCTGCGAATATCAAGGATAATTTCTGTTCACATTAGATCCTTTTATGATCATATGATGCTATACAAATAACTGAATCAAATCGATTTGCATGTATTCAGTCCAGTAAAAGCTGTCCTGTTTTAAAATACTATATATACTGCTAAAAAAATAAAGGGAACACGCAAACAACACACTATGACTTCAATTAAATTAAACTGTCCACTTAGGAAGCAACACTGATTGACAATAAATTTCATATGCTGTTTCGCTAATAGAATAAACAAAAGGGGGAAATTATTGGCACTAACCAAGACACATTCAATAGAGGAGTGATTCTGCAGGTGGCGACCACAGAGAGGTTCTCAGTACCTATGCTTTCTGGCTGATGTTTTGGTCACTTTTAAATATTGATGGTGCTTTTCCACTCGTGCTAGAATAAGATGGACTCTACCACCCACACAAGTGGCTCAGGTAGCTCATTCAGGATGGTACATAAATACGAGCTGTGGCAACACCTTTTGCTGTGTCATAGGAGGACAACAACCCAGCAGCAGGACCTCTACCACCGCCTTTGTGCAAGGAAGAACAGGAGGAGCATTGCCATAGCCCTGCAAAATGACCTCCAGCAGTCACTGAGTCTGTTAGTCTGGTATGAGGCCTGACGTCCACAGATGGGGGTTGTTCCCACAGCCCAACACCGTTCAGGAAGCTTGGCATTTGCCAGAGAACACCTAGATTTGCAAATTCGGCACTGGTGCCCTGTGCTTTTCACAGATGAAAGCAGTTTTATACCTTTGACAGAGTCTGGAGAAACCATAGAGAGCGTTCTGCCGCCTTCAACTTCCTTCAGCAGGACAGGTTTTGGCAGGGTGGTCAGCAATGGTGTGGGGTGGCATTTCGTGCTTACCAGAGGTAGCATGAATGCCATTAGGTACCGAGAAGAGATCCTCAGACCCCTTGTGAGACAATACACTGGTGCGCTTGGCCCTGGGTTCCTCCTAATGCAGGAAAATGCTAAACCTCATATGGCTGGAGTTTGCCAGCAGTTCCTGCAAGATGAAGACGTTGAAGTGCACTAGACTAGCCCGCCTGTTCCCCAGACCTAATTCCCATTGAGCGCATCTAGGACATAATTTCTCGATCCATCCATCAACGTCACATTGCACCACAGACTGTCCAGGAGTCGGTGAATGCTTCAGTCCAGGTCTGGGAGAAGATCCCTCAGGAGACCATCCACCACCTCATCAGGAGCCTTTCCAGACACTTTAGGGAGGTCATACAGGCAGGTGGAGGCCACACACACACACACACACACATAATACTGAGCCTCAGTGACCTGACCTGCTGCACCTCACATCAAAGTTTAGTTCAGCCTGAAGTTTGTTTTTCCACTTTGTGTGTGTGACTCCAAATCCAGGGCTCCATTGGTTAATACATTTAATTTCCATTGATGATTTCTGTTTGATTTTGTTATCAACAAATTTAACTTTGTACAGAACTAAGTATTTAATATGAATATTTCATTCATTCAAATCCAAGATGTATAATTTGAGTGTTTCCTTTACTTTTTTGAGCAGTGTATATTATTGTAAATCGTGTAATTTATTAACATTTACACCCCGTATTTGGTTTAAATAAAGTGAAAAATGTATATATTTTAGAATTTAATATCTCCAGGCAATAATGGACTGCATGTTATATTCAACAGGGTGAAAAAATAAAGCTGTTTAACATTTCAGTACCTGGTATAGAAACGACAAAAAATGAAAATAAAAAAATGAAATACCAAATGAGACAATATAGTTAAAAGAAATTATAACAAACATCTTTCTTTGTAAAATGGTTTTTATTCACAAAAGTATAAAAAAAACTATTTGTAGCTCTTCTTTTAAACTGAATATCAAAAGCACCACAGTAATGTAAATGTTCAGTTATTTAATTATTCTAAGGTACAAACATGTTTTGGTATAACAGGCACTTCTAGCAGAAAGTTTGTTTTACTTAAATAATCAAACATCAGAAATTGTAAGTTTTTAAATCAGAGCTTCTTAAACCATTTAGATAAAACCATCATTCCTACATTATTTTTTTTTGTAAATTCTGAAAATAACTGTTTTATTGTTAACCAACCACAGAGTTTTGACTTTTACAGAGTAAATCATTGCTATACTAGTAGAACGATCTTAAGCCTGAGTTATAATTAATAACATTTCAACAAGAATCTAGTGGCTTTCTTCTCTCTTATGTCATTATGTTTAAAATAATGTTTCAAATATGACATTATATTTCAAATTTTTCTTGTTGTTAAATGAAATGCTAATAAATAAACAAAGTTGTCAAATTAACATACATATCAGCTAAAATATAGTTTAATTACCGTAATGGATCACTGGTAAAGACAAAGCAATACAGTAGTTAGTAGTTTAATATATTGTTTGGATACAATGTGGTTACTGGTTGTCCTGATAATTCCTATGATGTCAATTTATTCCCTTGAAAAATGTCATATTGAGGAAAATTTCAAAATTCTGCAACTTAACAGTCTGTGGAACATTTTTGTATGGGTTTCAGAAATTTTTCAATATTTTTTGCAACCCCGGCTTAAACTGTTCTTGGAGTACATTCAAAAATGTACAGCGATGTAACAGCTACACTTTTGCACAGTGTTACTTGACAGACATCAGAGTGATGGTGGAGAACTTCCTTTTCATTCATTGCTAAGTAGCAATGAGCTACTTAGCATCAGAAAATGTACTCCCAAAACCGTTTATGAATTAACGTTTTTGGTTCTGTTGTCATTTAATAGTTTAAAAGCTTATAGCTTATTTTATTCAATAGTTTACAAGTTGTTTTTTTGTGGGGTGGTAGGGTTACATTATTTTTTAGCTATAAATAACAAACATGTTTTTCATTTCATTTTTGAATATTCAAATTCAGGAACTTACTGTACATAATCATAAAGGTTATCAAAATGGGAGTCCCCATTTCGATGACTTCAGTTTCTGTCACAAGATAAACCGAGTACGGCAGAAAGAGGGAAACATGAATTAAAGGCCGGCAAGGTCTAATTTTTCTTCTGTTTTTGTAAAGGATTCTGATTATTGCATTATGACCCCTGAAGCATCCATCGTTATTTAGATTTACAGAAGCATAAGCCATCATTCCCAAAGATTCATGCAGTACAAAGTAACAGCAGATTCATTAAAAATACCAAGAAATATATCCCATCATTATTAAGCATAGTGTACATTTCCATATTCATTATTACATTGCAAGAAGTCCCATGACATACTCTGAAAAGTTGAGAGTGCAAAGAAAACAATAAAAATTGACAGTGCATGTATAGATAAAAGCATTGCTATAAAAAAAGGAAAAATACTAAAATAGCTATGAGCCCCACTGGAGGACTGATTTTCTCACAGAGTTGGTTTCATCTCTCCAATTACACAGATGAACTTAACATTTTTTCCAACACTGGATTGTCTGAATTTTGCTTTTCAGGCTGAGGATCCATGGCGTCAATATCTAATGTTGGAGTCAGCGATGTTTTAATTCTCTAAAGAAGATGAGACAGAAACAATCCTTGAGAACTACTTTGAACAAACAGCCACCATGAATAAATTCCAACAATATCTAATCAGAGTCAGTTATCATAACCTTCATTGTTTCCTAATAAAGTCAAATCACCAGATTAACAACAGTTTAATTCTTATAAAAAATTTAATAATGAAAGATGATAAGAGATTAAAAATGTACAGATTTGTCTCACCTGAAGAAGTGACCCTTCGCTATTGTATATCTCATGAATAGCACAAAGAGGGATCCACACAATGGAGACCAGAGAGATGACCCACCCCACTAACCTAGCCCAGAGTGGGTACATATACTCTCCATAGCGAGGGGGCGTGTACTGAATAATGCTGGAACCAAGGATGCACTGTGCAGAAAACAAGACCAGGCCTTAACACCGAGTTTATAAGAAGTTATATCCAAAAACAAAACTCACCAACATCAGCAGGGGACAGAAGAGGAGCAGGCAGAAGCGGAAGAAGATGCTCGGAGACTTGCCTCGCATCCTCTTAAACATGAGGGAAAGACGTGAGACACCTGTCAGAAAGAAATTAAGAAATTAATTATCAGGACCCAATCAGGAGTGAAACTCAGAGCAGGAAAATAAGAATAAAAGCAAATGTGATTGGTCCTTGCTATCAAAGTCCTTGAAAATGTTGCAATGAGTTCAAATCTTAGTTAAAAAGTTGAAATTCATGTGAAACTTTACCAAAGATCCAGCATACAGCAACTACTTCAAAGAAGGCAAGGAATATGAGGGACACCACAGCAGTGCAGTGGTCCATCAGCTGGAACACATAAATACCTCCCTGCAAAAAACAGGAGGGTAAAGCTTTAGTAACTAATATTGTGGGCCCTCTGAAATGCTTAAATGCATTATCTCTGTAAGATATTAATAATTTTTTTTCACCTTAGTAACATGAGGGATCCCCAGAACAAACCCTGTAATACAAACAACCAGAGCGAGCAGCTCTTCTCTTTTTAGGTACTGCAGAATTTTGATTCCAAACTCATCCTTTAAAAACGTCACCACCACCTCCACGTTGCCAAACTGCAGAAGACATAATTTACTCACTTATAACTCATCCCAATGCAATTGAATCCCTAACAAGATGCTCTCAGAAAATAAAGTATTTATTTTAGACCAAAAATAACATATCCCATTATTCTGAATGCAACATCAGAGGTGATAAGTAGATACATGGTGCTACAGATACATAACTACGTTTTTAGTAACAAGATAAATCAAATTGATGTACTGAAAAAGAATGAAAAAATGATCAACAAAAGTAATAAGATGGTTATAAAAAACCATTAGCGGTGGGGGGGGGGGGGGGTGAGAGAACATGAAAATAAAAACACAGATACATTATAGTGCATTAAAGATGCTCTTAACAAAACGTGTTCAATCTTTAAGTATGTCTAGATAGCACAGCCAAAGTGAACACCAAATAAATAGGGTTTCAACACTTTTACAGTTTCTGGGAGTTTAATCCAGTATAATGTAGCATAAAACTAAAAGTTGCTTCTCTATGTTTGGGTTTGGTTCTAGGAATATTGAGTAGGTTAGAGCTAGAAGACCTGAGACGACTGGGCGGTTGATAAAATTATAGCAAGCCTGTAATGTATGGGTGCGAAGCCAGTCAGTGATTTATAGACTAAAAGTAGTATTTTAAAGTCCATTATCTGAGAGATGGGAAGAAAGTGCCGCTTTATAACTGGGGTGATGTGCTCCATCTTTTTTGTCTTAGTGAGGATGTGGGCAGCAGCATTCTGGATCAGCATTCTGAACTTTTTATGGAGATCTGCATAGCAGTAATTTGTTCCATTATTACTGAGCTTATAAATACACCAATCAATCAATCAATCAGTTTTTTCTAAAACTTATTCAAAAAGAACTTTATCAAACCATAAGGCATCCAAAGTGAGTTCTTATGGCAAAAACAATAAAATAGCAAAAAGCCTAAAGGCATTGTGAAGGTATGCCCTCACATCAGGCTCTCTGAGGTTAAAAGACTGTTTAAAAAGTATAAACATAAAACCCTGTGCATTTCTGCAGTTTTTGTAGCATAATCTAAGGTTTAGAAAATATGATGTAATTTATTTTTTCCCATATATATATATATATATATATATATATATATATATATATATATATATATATGTGTGTTCATTCACTGATAAGAAGTAATTGCTTAAAGTACACCTACCCTCAGTCAGATGACCTGGACCCCCCCCCCCCCCCCCCCCCCTAATCAGCAAATCTTTTTGAGATAGAATTTACTACTTGTGGGGGTTGCGTTTTATTGCTCAAGTCTCCTAACAGTCTGGGATGGCCCCTCAACTCTGTTAATTGTAGCCACACCTGTCTCCTGCCCATGTCCCTACCCATGTTAGTGTGTGTGTTTCAAATGTAATAAAATTTGATCAGCCCTCGGGGCACATATTCATCGACTCTCAGAGCATGTGCCTTTGAACACTGTTTAAATACACTTAAAGACATGATCGATTTTTTTTTTGTTCAAACAATGTCTCACTTCTTTGTAACTGAAAATTTCCACAACACAAGGATAGCCGCATGCATGAGAATAAACCACTCGATGTGGAAACTCTGAGTACAAGTATAGTAAAGAACATCAGAATTTCCTGTAGGAGATTAGTTAGAACAATACTGTTAAATAAAAATGGCTTAGTTATTATTATTTGTTGTCAATCAATTAAAAGCCGGGTTGAAAGTAAGCCGGGACAGTACTGTGTATCAATATAACAAAAAGGGCTTTCATGGATTACCACCGCTGGTTGCTAGCCTGCTTCAATATGCTGTATTTTTATTGTCACCGACATCAACACAATTATAAATCTCAGTGCGCACTAAGACTGGTGTGCAGATTTTAAATCTCACATATGGTTGATCAATATGCACCTGGTGTAGGTCCTAGCCTGACAAGCTCCTCTCTTCCAGCTGTGCTTGCAGATAACTGTCTCTGCACTTGTGACTTGATAAACTTAATGTACGGTAAGTGAACCACCAGTAAGTGTACAAACTGCTTTTGTCTGTCAGTATTTTATTTCTTCCAACTCTTAAAAGGTGATGCAAACCTTTCTTTGATTTCCTTCCTACCATAGGAAGGCCTCTACTATACCCAGAAAATATTTTAGCATTTCAAGTTTGATTTTTTTTTTTCATAGACCCAGATAAATATGCACATAGACCTTCCTTGTCTAGTTCTCTCTATGTGCCTCTAGAGGAAGTATGTGCTAGATTTCAGTTTCATAATTCCAAAACAGTGCTTTTCCAACTGTTAGGTTAATGTTGTAAACAATTGGTCACTTTTTTCATGTATTTTATTTTTTTATTGTTTAAAAAAAGAAGAGAAATGCTTGAATTATTAAAATAGAAAACCCAAAGGCCCCATCTAAATTACAAAAAGTATAACTCTGTTTTTATATATTGGTTAGATCAGTTAACATCTACAAATCTAATCCTTTAACAGGCATGCAGGGAGTAGGAAACAATGTGACCCAATAATTTTTTTTTTAAATATCAGCAAATATTTAAATGTCTTTAAGTAAAAGAAACTATTAAATAAATCCAGCCTAGTTACCTTTTGTGTTTCCCATCAGTATGCATATGAGGCTAAAGTTTTCTATGAAGTTTTCTTTAGTTAGCAATGATGTCAGCTCAAATATGTAACGTGAACACAATAAAAAGGAAACCAAATACATGCATGTGAATGCTTTTGATATATATTTTTTAAAGGCTGGAATAGATCAGTATTCTAATTAGAAATATAAATGGGAAAAACTCAAATATGAAATAGGCATTATTAGGAGCAAATGTTTACTTGACTGTCGAGACCAAGACACAGCAGCATGATGAAGAACAATGGAGCCCAGAACTGAAAGCCGGGCATGGTGGAGAGGACTTCAGGGTACACAACAAACACCAAACCGGGACCTGAGACATGAAACAGGCTTTTATGGGACCGAACTGCAGCAGGAGAAAATTTACTTTAGCCTACTATTAGTTGAACCGTATTTTTAGCCTGTAAATACTAGGTTTGCCTTTTACTTACAGTAAGAGGCAAACCTAGCCAAAATACAAAAAACATAGTACACTTAAGGCTGTCAAAATTACAGCCTATTAAATCACACTTTTGACTTTACGCAAACTCAGCTGTGTTAACATTGGCTGTATTCACTTGTATTTTGATATATACAATCACAAATATATTTTTCAAAAATGTTCACAAATACAAATTTGTATTCAGTCAGATTGAAGCAGTGTTTTGGTGAGACGTATTTAAATGCATTCACAGCATTTCAAGTTAGGCAACAGCGTTATAGCTGGAGTTATGTCTGAACATTGCTGGAAGGTGAATTTTAGCCCCATTCTTAAGTAAATTGCATACTCATACAGGTTTTCTTTCAGAATTACCCTGTGGCTATGGCATTCCATCTATCCTACCATCACTCACCACCTTTTCTCTCTATCTGTTAAAAAAATGCCTCCACACAGCATGATGCTGCTGCCACTAACTTTAATTACAGAAACAGTTTATTTAGGGTGCAGGTTTAGTTTAATAAGTAAGTTTAAATTCGGGCCTCTTATGAACAGAGCATTTTCTTCCACTAATTAGCTGTGTCATGATTTGTTTTAAAAAAAGCTACCAACAGAGACCATGATATTCTTTTTGTCAGCAGGTTTTTCTCACTGCCAAGGCAGTGAAATTATGTTCCATACAGAACCTAAATGTTTTGTGTTAATGAATTATATTTTATATTTAATGTATGGATGAAGAAAAAAAACAGGGTGTCAGGCAGCTGCTTCAAGCTTCTATTAAAAAAGAAAAATGCAATTTTTGTTTGTAAGTTACAAGAATAATCGCATAACCTCAGAAAACCCTGAAAGTTTACGCTTTCTTTAAAACTTCTTTTTGGATCAGACTCCTGCAGGGTCAAAAACAGAACTTTCCAACTGTGAGACAACAGAAATGTGCCTTTACTCCAGCTGAAATAACTCAAAACACCAACATTGAACACATCAAACAGCTGCTTGTATTGGGTGGAACTACTCATGAGCAAACAAATTTGAAAACTAGAAAAAAAAATAAAAGTTATGTCTGTTGTTCTAAGGAATTAAAATACTACAACAAATATTCCAGTGGAATTAAGAAATTACACAATGAAACCAGTCACTCTAAAGAACTACTTGAGGGATTTTTTTTTTTTTTTTTTCCTACTACTACAGTCTGATGGCTTTTTAGATGTGCTTCTTACCGTCTGTGGCTATGTTGTCCACTGGTAGATTGTGTTTATAAGACATGTGGCCAATAGCTGAGAAGATTACAAAACCAGCCAGGATACTTGTGAAGGAATTGGTTAATGAAACTATTAACACATCTCTGCGAAACAAAAAACAAACCAAAACAACCAATTAAATTGTATACCCAAGAGTCAATAAGATAAGATCCTCACAACTAATTATCAAAAAGAAAATGTAATATCCTACAAAATATTATGCAGCTATCTCAAGTGAAGATTTAACAAAAAATCAGTCTGTAATTTACAGGCTGAGAAAATTCCTTCAGTGATTTTTTATTATTTTTTATTTTGGTAAACAATCCCTTAAAGTACTGTTCAATGAAACATACCAAAAAATAAAGCTTTTATATCTTAAATGCAGTGACCAATCATATTTACCTTGTGATGTTGTGGTTAAACTTGTTGTAACTAGCCATTGAAATCATGCAGCCGAATGCTATTCCAAGCGAGTTAAACACCTGGGCAGCAGCATTGACCCAAACCTGTGAAACAAGCATAACAAAAGAAAGCATTTTCTACGTTTGTATTTGATTTCATTTTAAGTTCCATGACGTTCTTAAATGTTTCATTTTTTCATGTGGCCATGGACTCATATTTAAAAGCAAGAACGCTAAAAAAAAAAATGGTTTGTTATGTCAGATCGTCTCAATATCATCTCATCTATTAATCCTTCTGGATATTTTCTTTGGAGATGGCAAGCAATTGAGCCACTATGTTTTAAAAAAATTTTATTTACTGCTATTTCTTATGACATATTGACATTTGCAAATTAGAACATTGAAAAGAAATTAGAAAAGCTTCATAAAAAAATGGATCAAAAAGAAAATACCTTCCTTTTTTTACATCCACACAAAGTCTATTTTTAATGTTACTTTATAGAATAGAATTCAACTTTATTGTCATGACACTGTCACAAGTGCAAAGCAACAAAATGTACTGTAGTTTGCATCCATCCAGATGTGCTATACATGATATAAATATTAATTTACATGTATACAGAAACTATGTATATATGGAGTACAAATGGTATATATATAAACAGAGAGTAATTGTAAGAGGCTATAAAATAAATAAATATGGAAGCTATATACAGATTACACATGAAAATTAGGATATGGATTATGTATATATTAGTGGGTTTATAATACAGGATAAATAGTGACAGATAATAGCAGATAACAGATTGTATTCAGCTATAGTAGAGAAGTACATGTAAGTGGTGTTTATACCACATAGCCTCACCTTAACTTCGAAAAGTTTTCCCCAAACAGGTGTTACAAAATAAAGCATGCCCTCCTTGGCTCCAGGAAGCTGGACATTATTGATAAGCAGGGCGAACAGGACAAAGTATGGAAAAACAGCAGTGAAGTACACCACCTATGGGCACAAAAACCAGAAGAGGAGACTTTCAACATGTGGATACAAACTTGGTTTGCAATTATTATCAAACTCAGGTTGAAAGATGATTATTCTAAAGTAGTAATGATGCATATTGTAGTATAGGACAACTAATAACATGACATAGAAATCAGAACGATTAGGCTCCTTTTGTCAGAGAGAATAAACATAAACAGATACTTGAGAGATTAATCTACTTCATTATTAAACATTGCTATAAAAAAGATTTTCCCCATTATAAACTTGTTTAGTGTTCCCCTTTTTTCTGTTTTAATCAAGTAATGACAATTGAAAATAATATATTGGATCTCAGTGAGAATACCTGTTCATAAAATATTTTTTTGGGGATTGACAGTATTTTCTCTTTCTCTTCTTTACATAATATTCCACTAACTAGATTCCGAATTGATTACTGAAAGATATGTGGAATCTAGAAATCCCTTGTCTGAGCATGTAAAGTACAGTAACATATCTAAAAAAGAAAAAGAGAAAACATCACGACTCAATCTATAGTAATATAAGGACGGACAAGAAAAAACACACTTTGATTACAACATTTCCAAGGTCTTGGGACTCCACCCTCCACTGTCAGAGCCATTATTCACAAATGAAGAAAACATTGAACTTTTCTGAACCTTCCCAGGACTGCCCGTCAAATAAAATGACTTCAAAGATGCATTGACTACTCATCCAGTAGGTCAATAAACAAACCAGGAAAACAGCTAAAGTCTGCTCGTCTCACTTCTGAAAACCTCATGATTCAACAAGAGAGGGTCCCAGCTTACACAGAAAGAACTTAAAAAATAGAAAAAAATAAAACAAAAATATTATGTTTTTTTGGAAAGTGTGCATCCTCTCATATCTAGTTTAAAAACAATAAACAATCTTAGAAAAACATAATACAGTGACATTACACAACCAGTCATTAGGTAAAAAGAGCAATTATGTTATCAGAGTGAATCTGGTTGGCTTTGATTGATTTTCATTAATAAACGGAATCAGAACTTGAAAACTACTTTATGTATGTAGACAGATTATCATCACCTGATATTGAATGTTTCATAATATGAGTCAAAATAAAACCAACACAAGAAGACCTCTGTAAAGGGGCAAATACCATTTTAGAGCAATGTATGCGTCTCTATCATGTGGAAAAATCAAAAATCAATCAGACCTTGCCAGTGGATTTGACTCCTTTAAATATACATAAATAAATGATGATCCAGGAAAGAAGAAGACAGCCAAACAGTTCCCACTGCAAGCCGCCGACTTCTTCAATGCCGCTGGTTTTCTCCAAAAGTTTGTGACTGGAAGAATTTGGGGAGAAAAAAAAGAGACAATTATATATTAAACTCATTTTCCCTGCTTAAATGAGCAATAATGAGAGATAAAATTGATCTTCACACATAAAAAAAAAATTCAGTACGGTAATATGTTTCTGAAAAGGGCCAAGGAGTGACATATGAGCTCATTGTTCCAAACTACATGCCATCTCATTTTATAACGTCTGTGTAGATTAAATGTAACATCTACAATGAGCCGTGTTTAATGTGACTGTGGAGAAAAACTGAAGGCTTCTCACTCAAAGAACTGCTGGCTTGAAGACTGCAGGTGGGTAGCATTGCCAGGAAAACCATTGGAACAGTTTCCCACAGCATTCCACGTGTTGTTGCAAGTAGACCATGGCAGAGTTTCTCTAAACGAGTTGAACAAGTAGAAAAGGGCCCAGCTCATCAGCACATTGTAAAATGTGCAGAACACGAAAGAGATGACGACTGTAGCCAGACCTACCCCTGTAGAGTGATATTTGGAAGAGCAGATAGCAAAGAAAGGCATGGATCAGCAGACGTCATGCAATCTGTGCTAAAGTACTGTAGTTACACAATTGACTCAAAGCATGAATTATTACTGTATGCTAGATAGAACAACCTGTTATTTCGGTCTAAGTCGGCCACAGATAAGAGTAACTGCTCAAGTTATTCTTTTAAATCACATGTTGGTGTGGGTGGTTGTTGAATATAAAACAAAAGGAGTTCAAAGTCCTGCAAGAGCTGTAAATTATTCAAAGTTTAAAAGACTTGTTCCAATCTGAGTGGGTCAAGTTTTAGACTGAAGGGATGTCATTACTGAGGAGTGACTCAGCAGAAGAGCAGGGCAATGGTACCATTTCCATTGCCAGCAGAAAGTGAACAATGGGTACCCACACAGCACTGGGAAAAATTAGGACACCCCCTGTTTACATTTAGATTTACTGATATGCTTCAATTCTATGTTGCAGAGTCCAGTTCTGCTTCAGCTTATTTTCACAAATATCCCCCATATTCTGCAGGCACTCTTTGCTGCATAGAAGAACTGGCAAACCATGATTCGTTCAGATATGTAACTTACTTTGGTTTGGTATTCCTGCTTTTTCCTTTCTTTTTAACAGATCAATTGCTTTCTTTTTGTGCACTTTTTATTAAACATAAATATTTATGTGTTCTCTTTTTTATTGTACAATCATTCATCGGACATCATTGGCGCACGTTTTAGGTCTAACAATGGCGTTTGTTTTTCTTTAACTTTAGCATGTTGGGATCTGCTTTCAGGATCAACTTGCTTGGTTGGAAACGTATGCAAAATGTCAGTTATTTTGAAAGTCCCCTTGTAGATTTCCTTCTGAAATGTGGAAAGACTGATGTAAGACAAACAAAACTGTTCAGATCCCTTTTTAATCCCTTACAAGACCCATGAGCTGGGATTTTCCATTTGAAATCATCAGACTGCTCTTTCAATTAGTGCACAGTGTTCACTCTCCCTTCAGCAGTTAAGAGTGCAACAGATAAAATCTCTGTGGCTGAAACAGGGCAAATGTTTGTGAAAATGCTGAGTAATCTTTTAATGTGGCATGCCTGTTTATGATGTTAAAAAATGAGGGGGTGCCCCTACTTTTTTTCCCCCTCACCAGAAAAGGCCTTCTGTTTACTTAGATTACCAAAAAAAAGTTGATATTCTTTTTATGGATAAGTAAATTATTTTTATATTTTAGTGTTGATAAAAATATTGATATTAAAAGACAATGACAAACATCTTAGCAACCACTGGGAAAACCTTGTTGCTCACTCCTTGAACGTATCTGATAGGGAGGCTAACTTGCAAAAAGTCCAGAGCTGACTCGTGATCCCAGTCTGGCCCCTGGAATTATGAACACAGACACTGGAAGCGCCAACTGCTCTAAAGCTACATCTGTTACAATAGGTGTTGCAAATCCAAACAAAAATGCGCAAATAAAAACCTAAATTGTTCCAAGGACACAACAGAGCTTTAGGAATTGACTTCTCCATATTCTCCAAACATCTGTGCATTCAAGCTCTGCAGGATGTGCTGGAAAGTCTCATAAATTTTGGTTAATATGAGGACGTGCCATATTCTTTTCTAAATTTAAACATTGAGATATTTAAAGATTGGAGCATTGTCTTCAGCTCAAACCTCTGTACAATGACATTTCCTAAAGAAAAAATGACTTGACACCCAATTTAAATCAAATGCAAATGCATTTCCTCATTAGCTAACTTCTGGGGGTAATTGGTAACAGTGGATTATATTTCTGGATATCATATTTATGGAAAAATACATACAAAACATTATCATTCAGCATGAAGAAAGGTGTACTTGTAAAGTGAGACGGAGGTGCACAGGTATATAATTTACAAGAGCATACAGAAAACAAACTACCTGCTTTCGGCTCTTGTTTAGCACAGAACAATAACCAGGAAGAAATGAGCGATATATCAAGGGAAGGACCCAAACGTTTTGACCGGGTAGATTATCTCTGTTTATAAGGAGATGAGAAAACTATGGAGAGAAATCTCAAGTTAGAACAAAAAAATGCAGCATTTCATTTCATAGAAACAGTGGGTGATTGTTGATGGTTAAAGTGCTTTGATCTAGATAGTAATACATGTGCTGCTAAGTACAAGGTGTGAAATATGAAAAGGCATTTTTTTTCTTAGTTTCACTGAAAAAAATATTTCTCAGGCAATTATACAGCAGCAGCTTGTATTACAATTCTAGAAAAGTTTTAACATTAAACATTAATTAATAGAAAAATCGTTTTCAACCTTAATCAGTATAGCTTAAAAATCAACTGTGATTTTATTTTTTTTTATTATTTAACAACATAATTAATTTTTTGCTTTTTTTCCATCCATCAACAGATAAAATGAATTGTCACAAGGGAAAAAACAGACATTCATTTGCTTAATAAAATACAAATCCTATGTTAGATTAATTATAACCCCAGATTTTTTGGGCAATTTTTGATTAAAGTCAGTGAACATAAAAAAAAAAAAAGCCCACCAGGCAATTTACCTAAAAAAAAAATCTTTTCTAGTTGTCAACAGATTGAAAAGGGTTAAGATGGATGAATGACATACATATACATTCAATAAGGACAGGAACACATGAATTAGTTGAATATAAGCAGTTTTATGGATGAACTGAACGCATTCCTGTGATAAGAGGTTTACACCGGTGGAGTTTTGGAGATAAGCAATTTACAAGCACAGTAGTCATCAGATAACCTCGGAAATCTGACAACTGTGACATACATATGATCGGTGGCATTTAAGTGAACTTTTATTGTTGAAAGGAGGGGTGGGGGGGGGTGCAGAGGTAAGCCAGGGATATCTATCTATAAAGGGAATACACACACTATGAGAATAAATTTGTTTTTCAAAAAATAGTTTGCAACAGAAGTTTCTAAACATGCAATATATTTAAGTACATATTAAGCACAAAGGAGATTAGATTTGTGAATGTTTCAGTCTCCTTTATCCCCTTCTTCTAATGGACATTGAGAGCGATGGTGTCTGGCATGATACTTATGAAAGTAACATAACAATTTCAAATTTGGCGTGCCAGATTCATTGCCAACGCCCTACAGTAGAACGGCATGTTTTTGTTTTGTTTTCCTTTCACTGAACAGAAAATCTTTGCAGGTATGAAAAAATTATATGTATAGTCCTTGACAGCGGCTTTGGCTTCGGCCCTCTTGATTTTTTTTCTGCCCGGATCTGGTCAACTGCTTGTTCTCCGCTCTCCAGGGGTGCAGCATCTGGGACGCTCTGGGCGGCGCCCGCCACATTTTGCGGGCAACCCACCAGCCGGATCCTACCTTGTTCACTGGGCATGGACTAAGCTATGGTACCAGGTTAGTGACTCACATTCCTAGTCTTCCTCCGCCACATAAATGAGGTCACTAACTTGTGTCTCCTTTCTGCAGAGTTAACTTTGATAGACGCCTTTGCCGCTGCTACCACAGACTCGCAAGCAGTTTTTATAATAACCTAATACAATATGATTTTCATACTTTCAAATCATTTTAAAAATTAGGACAGGTTTAAAATATTCATTGCAGTTAAGGAACGAAATCCACCCTTTTTATTTAGGTATGTGTCATTTCTTGGAGCAAAGTCCTTTCAAAAACTAGAAAAAGGTAATTATAATCAGATGGATGGACAGACAAAATATTCAGCCAATCACAATTTTATTTCATTCTTTGTACATGATGACTTCAAAGTCTTTCATGCTCAAATCCTGGTAGAAGTCGTCATTGCTTAATGTATTTCTGCATTAGCAAGCTGGTACGTCTAGGTTAGGTACATCTTTTCCCGTGGCGTCTGACACTGGAGCTGGAGTGGAGACTGGGTAGAGAAGGGATGCTGTCAGCAGGAAGTGAGATAGTGATTGGCTGATATGAGGGCATGGAGCCGTGTCGATAGGTTAAAAGAGCCTTTTTAGAGTGAATTTGAGCAAAGTCTTAATTTCTGTTTGCAGGTAACAGGGCTTGTTAATGGAATACAAGCATAAGATGTACTTGCCATCTTACTCAAGTACATCCTACAGTTGTGTTTGCTTTTAGTCAGTTTGAACAGGCAAATGTGCCAATGCGTGTTATGCGTTTCTTTTATTTTATTTTTTTTATTTGTGACCTGATTCTGACTACAGCCCATCATGCTACAGATATCATACTGGTCTCGCTCTCTGTTTGTTTTGCTTTGGTTGTGATATTGTTCCACAAGCATATTTTAACAAAGACTTGCTTCCTGACAAACACTCACATCCTGACAAACCCTTTCAACATTCAACGCTCTGGCCATTTTACTGCCATTTTAAGCAGGTCAGATATAGGCTTTAAACCTCAACTTTATCTGTAAGATTAAAAAAAGCATTTTCCAGAACTTTTCCAAAACTAATGCAATGGCCCTGCAAGAACTTACAGTATGCTAATGCCTAAAACCAGTTTCTAAATTGGAACTCTGCATCACACTTGCAGTATTATCTTGCACTACCAACGTGCTGAACTTTAATTAATGCCCTTTTGCACCATTATTTTTAAGCTGGTTTCTTTTTTACTACACTGTTTACATTCTGATCACTGCTGCACTTTAAAAATGGCAATGTTCATTTCACTGTTTCACAGTTGTCAGCTTCTCATTTTACTGCTGTAAGCTGCATGCAATGGAATTTCATTTTGTATACACTCTGTGCATACAAAAGGACAAAGTGTCTCTAAGTGTGAAGAAAAAGAAACTATAATACATGAGTTTCAGCTTTCAAATCAAATTATTCATATAAATCCACCTTTAAAAAAATTCCTCATTTATTAAGATGTCATAAAAGGAAGAAATGGCATTATAAGAAGTTTTTGAGTACATTTCTGAATATTTCCTAACAAGAAATTTATGAGATGTCTAATTCAGTGCATCTATTGATATGCCTTTTACATACAAGGCCTTGTATTATTTGTATCTGTGAAGGTAGAAAACTTAACCAGAGACTCATTTCCATCACTACAATGAGCCTCTGTAACAGTGAGAGTCACTTACCTTTAAAGAGGGGACAGATTTTGGCAAATGCATGCACTGGGCCTAAACGGCTATACTGGCCAACAGAAAACTCCATGAAGAGCAGAGGTATGCCACAAAGGAAAACCATGGTGAGGTAAGGGACAATGAAGGCACCTAAAAGAAAAAAAGTTCCAAAGATTAATGTACAAGTGTGAATGATAATTACTAGCTAGGTAAAAAAATAAAAAATAAATGCTATGATGTTTTAGCTATTTTGTAATTATAACCTAACTTCTCTGGTTAGTTTAAAAACAAATGTAACATTTCAGGTTTTCCACAATGTAAAAAATTTTCTCACTATAATTACTGTCTGTCAGGTTAGTGGATTTAATGTGCAAAAAAAACTCCACTTGTTAAACCCCAGTCCTACCCAAATTCTGAAAGCATGGGCTTTAGTTAAAACCCCCAGGGGATAACATAATGATGGCTTGCATGTTGAGACTTCATAAGACTTTATTAGGTTGAGTTTTGTTGAGTGATGAACCCCGGGAACCAATCTTACATGCAAAAACAACGTTAATTTATTTGCATAAAAAAAATAATGCTATTGTTTAAAGGCTATATTTGACTTTCATTATGAAAATGAATAGAATTTGTTTAATAAAGACAAATACTAAAGCCATTTGCTTTCAACAAAGCATTGCCTAAAAGGTTTCAATGAACTAGCAAAATTAACTTGTTTTTCTTTTTAAATACAAAGTTTTCCAGAAAGTGCTAATTTTTGCACCATCAATCAAAAACCGAAGACAACAAACTACGATAAACAGACTTAACAATTTCTCTATGTTTATTTATTTACAATGCTTATTCCTCTAAATAACTCATGAAATCTCTCTTCCAATGACCTAAGTTCATGCCTCTACATTTTGTGGAATAGAATAATGCAATGTTCCATTTTTTTTGTTGTTTTTTTTTTTGTTAATATTTCCATTTGCTGTTTAAACAGAACAGTCAAAATCATATACTGTATAAACAATGAGGTCTTTAACCTTAATTTATTGCAACTCAGTGTTTCAACGTGCCTCAAGCATAACCCAACCTTTTAGCACATCCCCCATTTAGAGAAAGGTGGGTAGCAACTTCCTACATTTATTTAGTTACAACTTAAAAAAAAAAAAAAAAAAAAATCAGTTTTTGTAGCAGTTGTTCCTTACCGTTATCATTTTTATTTTGAAACTTTTCCTTTAGTAATATTCTTATGAAATTATCACTTCTCTTATTAAAATAAACTGTCTGGCTACTCTACTCACATCCAGTAATTGACCAATCAGAGGTCAGGTAGAAATACAGTAAATAGCTGGAAGTTCATATGAATTACCTAGTTTAAAAAATGGTTTTATAACTTTATGTTAAAAATAATTTAAAGAGGTGTTTCTTCTTCTCAAATGTGTCATTTTGTAATCATACTGTGTATTTTTTTTCTTTCTTTATTTTATACTTTGGAATATCAACATTTGCACATAACTGTCAGATTACATACTTTTAAACATTAAAACAGATATAACTAGGAAACATTTACTCAGTAATTGAGTAACCATCGTACCAAATACTTTCTTACTCTTGCTTGAGTGACATCTTAAAAGACTACTTTCTACTTTTACTTTAGTTTAAAAAAAAAGTTGTGATACTCTTAAAATCTTTAGGTATTCCTCCCATCTCGGTTTAGAGACAAGCCCATTGACTGCGCTCCCTACAGAGCAATATACACATTTCTTCCTACAGTATTGACCACTGTTGGTTCATTCCTCTGATTCTTTTCTTGTGGAGGGAGTACAGTAGAGTGTTGATCTATTATCTGGTTCACACTATTGCACAATGTAAGCTATGCTAGAACGACAAATTAATTTTCACTCCGAGCCAACTGAGACATTAGAGCAGACCTGAAGAAGGGCCCCTTCACAAAATATTGCCTGGGGCCCAAATACTGCTAATCTGTCCCTGCAAAACTGTAATTTATTTTCGAGCCAAGTTATTCTATGATGGAAAAGCTTAGTCCTTTATAGACCTTAGTCCTAGACATTTTCTTTAGCAGATGAATATTATGTTTGCTATGCAATGCACTTCAATAAATCATTTTGAGATGTTAAATGTCAGGTTGTGTGGAGCTTTTGAGGACCAAATGCAGAGAGCAGTAGGCATGGATGAGTTTGGATGGTTTAATGAAAGTCCAAGGGAACAGAAGCAAAAATACAAAAATACTGAAAACCAATAAATGTCAGGAAAAATACTCGGAGGAAGCAAGAGACTAGAAATCAAAACAACATCTACAACACACAAGAAACCAGCACTTAATGAAAACTCTGGCGCTCTTTTAAGCCCAGCACTCTGATTATAAAGATTATTTTCACCTGTGTAGGCTACCCAGGTTCTCCACAAAGATCCTCTATAGTAGAGATGCACAACTCGCACTAACGCACACACACAGGAACCCTGACATTAAATGCATTTTTTTTTTTTTTTTTTTATTAACTGCTGATTAAACTTTATGATGAGCTGAAGTTGAGCAATCTTATGTACATCTCTGGTCAGCAGCTTCTTATGCCAAGTAAAAAAAAATGTACTCATGTTTTTTTTTTCTTTCAGCTGCTGTAAACTCATTAACCTCCACATAACTATTCTAGTTTCACATAAACTAGAATAATGTTAAATAGAGAAGTTGCATTGTTTGGGGTGGCTAGATCTAGTTTCAAATGTTTTTTTTTTTTCCTTTCCTGTTACTCAGACGTTTGTTTATTTCTGCAGACTTGTTGCTCACCTCCACCGCTGCTGTAGCAGAGATAAGGAAATCTCCAGACGTTGCCCAGTCCCACAGCGTATCCCACCGTGGCCAAGATGAACTCCAGCTGTCCACTCCACGTGGGTCTCTCAGCTCTTTTATCCACCGATCTGTCGGCGCTGGCTTTGATATCCGCAGGCTGATGATCACATCTTCTCTCCTCAGACAGAGGCTCTGTGTTTTCGGCTCCACGCTCCATCGCGGAAATTGAATAAAAATAGATGGGTTTGATTATAAAAAAAAAAAAAACGTCCGCTGTAGTAACGTCCAAAACATATACAATATGGGATCATATAACCTATATAGATATATACATATAGATATATAGATATAGATGAAGACACGAGTCCAATTTAAGTGACACCATCCTGAGCAGTGAATCATATAATCACCGCTGTCTAAAAAGGCCCACAAACTCCGCCCATCAGGTTTCCCCTTTCTTTCAATGATCCTGTTACTACGTAACAGAGCCCACTCTTTCATAACGCAGACACCTTCAGGTGTCGCGTTGCAGCGCGATGCGCATCAAACTGCCTATGTGTATGGGCGTTATTTTAACGCAAATACTTTATTTTATATCATTTGCATTAGAAAAATTGCTTAGTCATTGGATAAATTTGCGTTTGTTGACGCGATTTTTATTTTATTAGGCAAATTACGCTCAGTTTGATTTGTTATAGGACCTAGTATCCAAAAAACACGTGTGGATGAAGCAGGTTACTTAAGAACATAATTTTTTTTTTTTCTGTTGTAATCCTCTGACTAATAAATTAATAGACTTAGTTATATTCTATTGAGTCCCATTAGGCTTTAACCCAATTAAAACATCAATACTTTTAGGTCTAATTGGTTTGAATTAAGGCACAGTTAATGGGATTTGCTCCTTCTGTTGAATGAAGGCGCGTTGATATCTTGGCATTATAGATGTAGCCCTACCTCTGCAAAATAAAAAATACTCATAATACACATACGTTTTATTTGAAGCGTACTGATGTCATGAAAGGCTATATGTGGTGCATTGTTCTTGCATTTGTGCCTATGTAATTTGCACATGTATGTCAAACACGTGTTATCTGCTTCCTGTGAGTTTTTCACTTTATTCCCTCTTCATGTTGTCTGGGCGTGTTTTTAAACCCATTTCTGTTATTATATTCTTCCATTTTCCTCATGGTCACTGCCTGCCTATAGCGATAGAACAGTCTCCATGTTAATATATGTAATCCACACATGCATTGGCTCATATTTCACTCAATGTGGAACCATGTACATGCTTCTTCCGGTTCACTATACCGGAATAATTTTTAAAGTAGATGAAAGTTATCCGCACTGCAAAAAAAAAGAAAAAAAAGTCCATCTTCTTAAAATTATAAATTTACTACCACTGTTTGATTAAGCATCATCACATGTTATGCTTATAGATAAATGGAGGAGAGGGTAAAAAAAAAAAAAAAAAGGTTACCCTCGTTTAAAAAAAATGTAATGGACAACTACGAAATTCTGATCTACAAACAGGATGAAATATCACATCCGTTGCACAATATTTAATATTGGTTAATGTTTAGAAACATTACATTTGATTATGCTGCATAAAGCTTTCTTTTGTCAGTATTATTATTTCTAGTCATCTCAGGTGTATGGAGGACCAACTCTGCCATATCTAAAAAAATACAGAAATAAATAAATGCTCAATAAATAAATAAGCATGCAATTAATTGCCCCCAAAAATACAATAAACAAATAAATGTAGGTAGAAATTGAATTAATCAGTGAGACATAAATGTATATATCTCTTTTAATTAGTTCTTTATTTGTTCACCTTTGTAATAATCAAGTGGGAATGCTTATGCAGCTTTTTGCTAACTTTTACAGTTTTGCTTCAGTGAAGCTTCAAACTTATATTTATTTATTTATTTATCTATCTATTTATTTCTGTATTTATTTTTAAACATGGCAGAGTTGGTCCTCCATAAGTCTGCGTATAAAAATGGTTGAATTGTATCCGCAGTACTTCCGCATGGCCGTAAGATGGCGCTGTTTTCCTTCCTATTTCGGCTGAAATCTACCTCCAGGTGCTGCAGCTGAGCCTTTCCGCTCTCCGTACAGGAATGTGGCGACCGCATTACGTCACTTATCCTGCCAACAGGAGAGAGACAGCCGTGTCCAGCAGGAATTTGGTCTTTGTTTTTTTTTTTCCGTGCAGCTTTAAATGAGGAATTAGCGTTTTGCCCCGCTGATGTTTTTTCAGAGTGGTAGTGTGGGATGTACAGCTCCGCTGCTGCACAATGAGAAGATTGTAGAAAGATCCCAAATCTCGACGACGCTCTCAGGAGAGTCGATGGAGGAATCAGAGAGTAAGGAGTGTTTTATGTTGTTACCTTGTAATAACCTGAAGTTGTTGGTATTTTTTGGGCTTTATTAACGGGAGCCGATTTAACGTGGTGCAAACATTTTGCTGTTTATTTGTTCATGTTTTGATTATATGGATTTTATTGAATTAAACTAGGGTTTAATCAATGTAGACTGCTTTTTTAATTTTTTTTCCCAGAAGCATCGAATAAACACTTTATTTCTTCATATGCAGATAATTGTTACTGTGCGGGTTGTGGAGGAAAAATCCAAGACTCATTCCAGATGAAGGTCCTCCAGGATACCTGGCACAACGCCTGCTTTCAGTAAGTGATACCAGCTTAGGGCTTTTGGATCCGCCCCTGCACTCTTGATCACATTTTTTTTTTTTTTACCTCTGTCTTTTAAACATGTATGTCATCATCTCTCTTGATGAAAATAACATTTTACTGTACATTACCCCGGATCATTGTTTCTGTAACTCTGTTCTCCCCATAAAGCAAACCATTCTTTCTCATGGTTCAGCTCTAGAGGACTTTGTCCTTGTGTGCTGAGGCTTAATGATTGTCTCAGTGGCGATGCTCCCCAGACCTCTCTGGCCCTCACAGCTCAGGATATGCATGTTTGGTGCAGTGAACCTACGCACACAGGTGCATACTTCACATGCCAGCCTGATATAACTCTCCACAGGGTTTCCCCCTTTGGCAAACAGCTGCCCTTCACTTGTTTCCTCCAGAACGTCGCTTTGCAGATGTAATGGTGCGAAAAACTTATCTTAAACTCACCTGATCCTAGGTTGATTGACGGGATCTTATTTATACAGATTTCACCATGATGGTGAGCCGTTTAAATACGACACCAATAGAAAAGCAGACAGTGGTACTTTTAATTACTATGTTAATAACTGTGTATAGTTCATTAGACGGTTGGTAAAAAAAATACACTCATATAATGTTTCAAACCGCAATAAAGATTTTAAAAGAACAATGTATTTGAGTATTTTATTTTTTACAGTTCGACTTAGAATTCTGGGTAATCCAGAGCGTAGATTAAAACCATAAGCATTACGTACAATGTGTTAGCGACGATGGATACCAAAAAGAGGTACTTAAGTGGATTCTAGAAAAGAAACAGGAAAGAAGAGCTGCTGGAAGAACGGAAAAAAACTTCCCAAAATAAACATGTTCTTTCAATAAACCGAAGAGGGAGAGGTGGACGTTGCTGCTACAGTGAGTTAAGATTGCAACCAGGAGATGAATGGAGAGAGCGTGGGTGAGGAGGGAGCTGTGAAGCTGAAGGTAGCCCGATAAGACTCATTTTACAGCAGAATATACTAAAGTATATCAATGTCTAGTGAAGGTGCAGAAAGATGAAATGATGAAGGGTGTGTGTATGGGGCACGTTTTGGGTCGTTTGTCTACGGCAGCAGCGGGGATGGGGTGTTGTACTTCATATGGGGCCCCCCCTGATAATGTTGCTTACGGGCCTATTGTTGTCTCGTTATGCCATTGATGAGAATCATTGTTGTTTTACAGTTTCTCCTCCAACTAAGCTGCTGCATAAGAGCTTTTTTTCAGTAAATACATCTATTGTCTATTCTTTTTAATTCTGACTAGGATAATACTCTCTTTAGATGTCCTCTCTCTGTGTGCTCCTTTCTATGCACCTCTGGAAGGCTTTTAATGTCCTGCAGCGCTGAACCACTACAGCACTTTTAATTGTATCTGTATGTTATATATGTGTTATATATTGTTTTATGGCTTTGTTGTAAGTAACCTTGGGTTCCATTTGGCTATTGTAGAGGGCTATACAAATAAATCTGATTTGATTTGATTTTGATTTAATTAGATTGCTGACCAGACGCATTACATAAACCAGTGGCATATAAAGCAGAAAATGTGCCTTTGTTCTTATCAAACTAGAAGGAATTCTTTGATTATGCAGATCACTTTGCATTTTCACAGAAATATTAAAGTATGCATTGTGATTGGGTTATTTGTACCCCAATAAAAACACGATTTTTTTTATTTTGTGTAGTCTTTTACCAATATTTAAATGCTTTACTTTTCACCTCTAATGTTTTAATATTCTAACATTTATTTGCCTTTTGTATTAGGGATCTTTTATTATGTTAGGTTCTTTTGAAAAAGGGGAAAGCGTGACCACAGTAAATCCCTTCAAAAGAGCCAGGATTTACCCTGTAGGCTGATTTTCCATGTCTCATCAGACAGATAAAAAAACCCACACAGTGGAATGTCTTGTCTGATTAATGAATGTTCTTGTATATTCAGAAAGATTAGTCATGCAATATTATAAACTTTATATCCAAGTTTTTTGTTTTCAGTTCTTACATCTTAATCGGGACATAACCTTTGAATTAGCTTTGGCCAGAAACACAAGTTTTAACTTCTTTTTTTTGTTGTTGCACATTTTACTTAATAATTAATGGAACAAGGGGCAGGGATTTTGTGAGACTACACATGGATGTCCAGTTTTTTAATGCTAGCAAATAGTTAAAGAAATCAAAACCAACAAGCTCACCCTTGGATTTCTCCATTGGCTGAATAGGCTGTGTGCTGCGTAATACGCATGCAGGCCCCCAATGGCTTTGATACACTAAGTCACAGTTGTTTCCGCAGTAGTAGACTTACATGACATGGTGCTTGTTGCTGTCATAAGATATGTGCAGTGGTCTTGTAGTAAACTGTCACATAATAAACAGAGTTACAGCATCACCAGCGCACTCCTGTGAAGTGTTTCTTGTCCGTGAAGCGTTGTCATGTCGCTCATGAGTTTTAATTTTCTCTCCTGCCTCTAATGCCTTTAAGTTTTGTTAAATTTATATATGAAATACATTAAAATCTGCTTTTATATAAATATAGATATATAAATCTGCTTTTTATTGGAGCCCCAGAATTAATGCAAGTATGTGCTATTGTTAGTATCACTATAATATATCAGCAATCATTAACCCTTTTACAGGTGTTTGAATCGTTGCTAAAGAGCATCCAACAGCAGGATGAATGGTCTAGAAAAGCCACACAGGGAATTTTCCACAAATTTTATTTTAAGGCTTAAAATGAAAACAGATTTCTATTGGTTGTATTCAATCTTACACCTATAGTTTTTTTCACATAGATACTACCCTAGATGGTATTTTTATTGCTTTAAACGTCGAAGACCATGCCAACGTAAGTTGACATTCAATGTCTATGCTTTGAATTTTAATCGGCTCACACAGTCTGGTTTAATACTCATCCCAGACAATGACTCTCTTGTAACAAATCATACCTTTTGTACCATATCATTTTGATTTCCTGAAACGTTTTATTGCTTTTATTGCTATAAAAGCATTGCAGAGCTGACGTGATTTGCATGTATTGTTGCAACTGAGAACCACAATCAACTGACACCATTACCTCGGCTGGCATTCTTTGCCAGACAAAACTTCTTAAGAAAACACAATTGAAACATGTCCTTGTTGAAAGAAAAAGAATACCCTGTGTGTGTGGTTTTTTTTTTTTTTTTTTTTTTTTGCACACATGCTGCTTGCCATTTTGCCCTGTGTGCACCTCCACCTTGTGTAACATTCTTGAGAGTGAACGTCATTCCTGTTCCAGTAAACCTGGTGGTGTTGTTGAGTCCCATAGGTAGCACTACATTCGACTTTGCTGTGTTCTGCATTCCTAGACAGCGATTCAGATCTCTGTATTCCTGTGTCAGACACTGTCGGGGTCTTTTTTTCTTTTTTGCTGTCCCTTTTTCCTTTCTTTTTTTTAATTAACAAATCAAGCTCTTCGGTCTTGGTCCCCACTTTTGGTTCAGATTTGATCAAACTTCGCCACAGCATAAGGGTGGAGTAACTTGGTCTTTTAATTCACAGTTGTTACTTCTGAACTGCACCCTTTCAAAGATGGCAGGAGTTTCTTGTTATCACATGGAGACATCATCCACCACTGTATTCTTGGAAGATTGTTTAATTTCCATGTTTACTTTCATGCCAAGATTTTAAAACAACCTTATCTTTCCACTAAATTTTGAGTAAAGTGACTTGATAAACAGATTATTTCCTGAGAAGCCATGAACTACATTATCTATACACCTTTTATTGTCTAAAATGCAGGACCTGGTGCTTGTATATACTTTTTTATTTCAAGTTTGAAGATTTTATTTCATACGTGGCAATTGAATTAACTCTTAACAAACATATGTTCATAAGAACAACCTTTATTTTCCTAGATAAAACCTCATTTGAGATCTAAAATGTATTTTTTCCATGAGGAACCTTTATAAAGCTAAAAAGTATTTAGGGTATAAATGTTGCTCTGGAATGAAGTTGTGGTGTGGGACATTTGCAATTTTAGGTCAGCATGCATGAATACTCGCCAGCAGGAATGTAGATTTTAGGAAATGAGTAGTGTTTGCTTTATGGTTCAGCAATGGCGACAGCATTGTTTGCCTTAGAACCACCTGAGTTAATGTGCCCTACCAGCGTGCAGCAGTGTACATATGGAGGAAGCCAGATGTTTTTATAAGGAGACTTACATCATCTCATTGAGGTATTATGGGGACATAATAACAGAGTGTTTGCTGGTTTTGTCTTTAGGTGTGTTTGTCTAGAACATGGTTGAACTCTTTGTCATTTTTTTTTTTTTTGTTTTTTGTTGCAGCTGGACTGGCGATTAACAAACTGCTATAGCCCTGTCTTTTATGTGCTCCTTTGTCTACTCTTTCAGTTTGTGTGTTAGTATCACAAGATAAAAGCTTGTCTGATTCAATCTGTGCTGCGATGTTGCCTTATCTTATTTTAGGTTTCAGGACTATTTTAGCTTGAACTCAATATTTTTGGCTGAGAAAAAATTTGGAAGGCAGAACATAAATAATTGAATAAGCATAATTTAGAACATTTTTTACATTTCAAACCCTGTAAAGTGACTCTTTATAGTATATATATAGAATAGTAACAAAATAAAGTTGCACAAAATGAATTTCAAAGGGAGCCACTTGGATTTGCTGGACAGTCTGTTATAGTATGTGGGTCAGTCATCATTCCCAGTGGTTTCCAAACCTTTTGCGATGCACACAAAAAATATATCTAGTTTAAAGTAGTACAGGGCAAATTTTTTTATTTATTTGAAATTGTGAAAAGGAAAAGAAGCAATTTACGTTTATTTTTTTTTTATTCTCTCAGCTGTAAACTGTATATTTGAATGCAACAAGCAAAACAGCCTGTTTTTTCTTCTTTTTGTTATTTCTTTATTTTTTTATAGCAAATGGTTAACTAAGTCAGCATAGAGCCGATACATAAATAGTTTTGCAGGTTCGAATGGGTTATAAAACAACATAAAACAACAAAGTAGCATATATGGGTTTGATTGTCACGTTTTATCTTTGTCTAAATTAAGTTTTGTGCATGCAAGCAATACAATCAGGATATAGATATGAGCCACTCTGCTTTATTTAATCACGTTTACTCAAGCCAAGTTTTCCCTAAGTCCTGCTTTTAGTAAAAGTTACTGGATATTTATTGTCCTTTTTACTATTTAACTAAACTAAAATTAAAGCCTCCAAAATTGCAAGGCCTTGAGAGGGAAAATTGCAACCAAGCATTTTATAAACATGTATTTGCATCAACTGCCTGGGTTGGCAAACAATATGTCATTTTATAATTGCAGGAGACTGCAAATGCACCCCCTAGGACACACTTTGGATCAAAGACATTATTGAAGATTCTTTCCACATCTCTACTGAACATGTAGTGATACAATAAGATCGAAATTTTGGATTTAAGAATGAGCTTTGATGATCCATAAGGGAGGATGATCATTAGTCTATAATTAGACAGATTTCTAACTAATAGAGAAAATTCTGACTCAGGTTCCAAAAAGACACTCAAGACAATCAGAATTTATTGCAAATGTTTTGAGATGAGGTTAGTCAAAAAAAATGATGCATAATCTTGAACTTGGGCCATGTGGCGGTTCAGTCTCTCTAACTGCCTCATCGGCTGACTTCTAGAAACAGACAGGTGAAAAGGAGAGGCCAGTGGAGCAGAAACTTTTCTGATTTGGTTGATAAAAATACATAAAAGTAGAGGGATTCCTGTCAGAGGTGAAAGATACAATATTTAAAGTGTAACAGAGGGATGTCTGACTGTGGGCAGGAGAGAAGGACGCTGAGCTTTTTACCTTGAAAATTCTGTTTATCAGAATATAAATATAAAAATAACAGACAAATAAAAAGCGCACATCTTTACTATAGATCTAAAGAAAATAAGCTCTGCTGAGGCTCTAGAAGTACTTAATTCTAGTAGGACAAATGTACTTTGCTCTACAAACCTGTGGCTTCCTCACCCTTACTCACCTGTTTCTAGCAAAAATGTAATTGATCCTTATAAAGCACAAGTATTAATTTCTTAAATAGTTATTACAGGATTTAAGAAAGAATGAGAGATTCTACCCAACCATTTCACTTTGGTCATTAATTGCATTTACTAAAAATGTCCAATAGAAATTGTAGAACTTATCAAGTTTTCCATCTTAAACTGAATACTAAAATGTGTTTGTATTTTGTAAGTGTTTTAAAGCGTATTAAATTCTAGGCCAGAGTAATGTTAAAATGAGAGTCCTATTAGTTTCAAATGATTTACTAACTTGCAAGATGCTTAGAAAGTGGACATTTCTTACCATACCATTTTTTAAGTACTCTACATGTTTAAACTTTTTTAAAAAGCTTATCAAATGTTTTTATTTAAGGCCAGCTGCTCAGCCCCAGTCATTGCATATACTGAAAACTATTTTTGGCTTTGTTTTACGTTAGACATTTGGCCTTTAATAGAGCTGTAACCACTGCCATAATTACTCATGCAGTCTTCACTTCGGCAAACTTTGTTCTCTGTTTTGACTCATCAAATCACAGTGAGTTGTCCCAAACAAGAGTCATTTCGCTGACCTAGGGTTCATCTTGAACATTATTCCTTTTCCTCACATTTCTTGTGATAGCAGTAACACGTCTGTAGATGTTAGGGTTTTGCAGTTCTTTCTTCTTGAGAGTTAATTTCTCCAGTTCTTTGTGTTTTTCTCTTCAGTTGAAACAAAAACCATGTGTTCCTCCATCTGCAGGATAGCTCCTTCTAAGTAGAGCCAGATAACTTTGAAATATCTGGATTCTGGGCCAAAGTAAATAATCCTGGATCAACCATGCCTACGGTGCAGAGTGTAACGTGATGTGTCTCCTGTTGACGGCAGAAAATTGTTAGCTAAAGCAATGACCCAAAAGCTGACAAACTACACTCAGTTGCTTTAGGGATCCTTTAGGGGTTCTTCTCACTTACAGAAACTTGAAAAGGATTCCTTATGTTAATTTAAACTGTCTAAACAAAAGAAAGTGGTTAAACAGGAAGTTATGTTCTGGTTTCTACACTGCAAAAAATTGAAATCTAGATAAGTCTTTTTTTAAACAAATAGATTTTTTCTTGTATTAAGGAGGTAAGTGAGAGATTTTGCCAATGGAAGAAGACAATTTATATTTAAAATAAGAAAAAGCAGTTGCATTGTCTTATTTCAATTGCATATTATCTAATTATCTTATTTCAAGCGTAAAAATACTAATTCTAATTGCAAATCATCTTATTTACCTGCTCAAATTGTTTGCTTATTTCTAGATTGTTTTTTGCAGTGTAATTGGGAAAAACTCCTTAAGGCCTTGTTGCATATTAAGTGTTTTTTTTCTTCCATTAATTTAATTTAATTTTTTGTTTAATCTTTACCACTACATTGAAGGGTATATGGCAAATGGCAGCACTGATATGTTAGCCCTATTTAGTTGCTATAAGTATTAACAACTTCATCTAAAAACAGCTTCGTCATGCTGTGGTAAGATTCAAACAAAAGGTGGAAGGGATGAGGTTGAAGTAAAGCAAAACTTGGATCAAAACACAGCAACTGAAAACATCTCAGCAAACTATTCCCTAATAGTTAAATTCTGGTTTCATCCACAATTTACATAACCAGTGCTGCTTGTTTGGGGAAATTTTCCCAGTTTGTTAATACTTTGGGGTTTTAGACATCCTCTGCATTCCTCACAGTTGTTGTCCTTAAAGTTTCTTTCCTGTTTAAAGCATCACCTCAGGTGACAGTTTAGTCTGAAAACAAAGCAGCACAAAAGAAACTGCTGTAAACAAAAATCGGAGAAAACAATTGTATCAGTGCTGTCTGTCTCCTTCAGTCACGGCTGAATTGTTTCTCTTTAATCAGTGAGAGAGTTGACAGAAGAGGAGTTTACCCAATGTAATATTACCCCAATATTCCTATTAAGTAATTGTTCACTTTTTGCCGTTTGTTCTAAATACTAACATTGTCAGTTTTCAGTGTTTACATTGAACAAGATAAGAAAAAGGCCAGTGAAGCATAGCTGTAAGCAAAAACATGCAGAGAAAAACAGGAGTGATCTGCAGACTTTGTCCTTGCAGATATATTTTTGCATACCTAGTTTTTTTTGTTGTTGATGTTTTCTGTCTGGCTTCTTGTTGCTTAAAAACATTGATATTATGAAGATTTTGGAATTAGGCCAAGTTTAGTGGGTAAACCTTTGGTAACAGCTTCATGGTGGAACAACTCCCTTTTTAGACCAGTACAACAAAGCTAAAACAACACCAGCCATGCAAGTTCCTACACATCCCAGGGACATAATGTTTCATGTGATCTACACCTTGAAGAAAAGTACATGTTCCAACTGTAGTGAACACCCCTGCCAAGACTGTACGTTCATTTTGAGATGTTTACATTATACATAAGACTTGAAGATCAGAGTGTAATAATGGTTTGTTTTCACTCTTATTACTGTTTTGTTAATAATTACATTGCAGCCATATTGTAAATGTCTCTTCTGTGCAAATGGTTCCTGGTTGTCATTGTGGTCATTGAACTTTTAATGCTCAGGATAAATCAAGGAAATCAAACAATGCAAGTAAATATAAATCTTACTGTGTAATTGGTTAATTTGAAATAGTTCTTATTGTAAAAAGAATTTAAATTTATTAGGCTGAGAGAGATGATTAGGACATTTAAAGAATGACTTTTGACTTGGATTCCAAATTCAATATGTAATCCATCCATCCATTGTGGGTGGGGTATACCCTGGACAGGTCGCCAGTTAATCACAGATTTATAATTCAGTTCAGTTTATTTATCTATCGCCATTGGAGAAAAGAGATATAATGAAGCAGAATGATAAAAAGTGTCCCCTTTGTCCACCAGCATCTAAGCCAATAGCAGCATAACTGATAGCGCAGGGTAACATGAGCCACCCTAACTTTAAGCTTTATTAAAAAGGAATTCTCTAAGCCTAGTCTTAACAGTAGACTAGGTATTTTCCCCATAGAGTAAAACTAGTTGATTGTGTGGTTGGTACAACAGGAGAGGAGCTAAACTAAAGATCTACCAGATCTGCTTCCTATTTTACTTCTAAATTCCAGGAACCACAAGTAAACCTGCAGACTAAGAGTAAAATGCTCTGTTGGGAGCATAAAGAAAATCAGATATTTGGTATAAGATTGGATTATTTAGGGCTTTGTATGTGAAAGTAATGATTTGAAATTCTGTTCTGGATTCATATGAGTCAGTTTAAGGCTTTCAACTTGAGTTTGTGGAATTCATAATAGTAAAGAATAACAGTAGTCCAGCCTTGAAGTAACAATACAAAGACTATCACCGTCACTCCAAGGTAGACAAGGTATCTCCAATTTTGCGATAATCAGGAGATGAAAGAAGGAAAGGAGCAGAATGTTTTTCCAGATTAGGTAGTATTTCTTTATGCATTTAGAGCATAACTTTCTCTTCAGTTTCCCAGCGTAATGCTTCAAAGTATGCAGCTCTGCATTGAACTGAGGCGGCCTCTATCCACCTCGTTTTAAGTAATCCTCGTTTTTTTGCATACCCAAATGGAAAAGCAAATACCTAAGGAATTTAAAGCCCACATTTCATGTGTGATACATCATCTTAAAATATAAATGAAAACAGTGCGACTAAAACACAGAATAGCATATGCATTATAGTAGGCATGCGCCATAGTATTACATTTATTCTGTATCATGTCCACCACAACTTCAGAAAATTTCAGACCTATAGGTGTAACAGTGTCAAAGCTATGGGACTTATAACTCCTGGTGTCACCAGCATCTCCAAACCTCTCCAAATGTTCCAAATTATGCCAAATTGTGCGTATTGCTTTTACACATTATTTGACCCAAAGAATCACAATGAAGCATTTTGATGGCCACAAAACATGTCTGCACCAAATATTTGTCAAATGTTCTAACTTTCCATCTAATTATCTAAATGAGATAGGAAGTCTAAAAATTGAGAGTAAGGACTTGGTGGACAATATAAACAGAAGGTGTTTTTTTTTACAAATTGGATAGGGAAAACTAAGGGATAAATATTCAAAAGAATTGTAACTAATAACTGGCTTTTGACTAATCAATAAGTCAGAATGAAATATTGTTGCTACTCTTACAAGCCTAGAATTTCTGGGCATATAAAACATGCAATAGCTGGAGGGAGTTGCCTAATTTAACACTGACATAATCCACTTGTTTCAGCCATGTTTCTGTAAGACGACTTAAATTATGATTATCATATATCATTAACTAATAAACTTTTTAAAGAAAGATCTCTTTTGTTCAATAAACCATATTTAAGTATTTAAATTGTTTTCTCAATTGGAGTCAATTTGATTATTTTGATTATAATTATATTATAATTTACTAATTTTGGATTTGTTTTCTGATTTTTTTTTTTTTATTTTGGAAATGGGCAAGACACTTTTTAGGTGTAGTTTTAATTTGGCAAAATATGGACTTATGTAGATGTGAACAACTTCTGTTCGAGACATATACTTGGTTACAGCGAAAGCCCAACCAAACTAAGGCAGGGTTGAAAATCCCTTTATTTCCTGTCTGGCTTTGGTATCTTCAGCCGTCTCACTGTGTTTGTCTTCTCAGATGCTCGGTGTGCTGTGACAACCTGACCAACTGGTACTATGAGAAGGATGGCAAGCTGTACTGCCGGAAACACTACTTGGAGCAGTTTGGAGAACTCTGTCATGGCTGTTCTCTGCTAATGACAGGACCTGCCATGGTAAGAAATCTTTTGGCAATATTTGCCTTTTTTCCAAAGACATTATACAACTGCATGGTCAAATAATAACTGTTTATGCATCGTAAAGTTTGTTAGCAGTTTTTTTTTTTATTTCTGGAGGCTGTGTTTAAATTGGTCAATGTGAGTATATAATAGTCAGAACAGAATTCAGTTGTAGGAACATCATTTGTTTCATTTTATCCCCTAAAAAGGCACTAAAAATACACATATATATATATTGCAAAATTGTCAGGCTTATGATGATTGCTGAAGTCTAAATATTTTTGACCTCAATCTGCAGGAAAAGATTTGGATTTGATTATATTAAGTTACTTAAAGTGTTTGGGTTTTTTTAATACACATGAGTAGTCCATTCCTTTATTATAAATGTGGAATCATTGTCCAAATGTATGTAGTATGTAGAAGGATTCATAGTTTAAGTCTAATCTGCAGTTTTAGTACATTTTAAAGCTGAGGACTGAGCTACATTTAGGCACAAGACTAAGACTAAGTTTCATTTTTAGATATTCTCTTTGATGTTGCTCAAAATAGGCAAGATTAACACATGTACCGGGAACCTTAGTAAGAATGTGTCAAAAGCTTTTAAACAAAGTAATCCTTGTTGCCAACACTTTGTACAAATCGGATTACGACAATAGGCCAGCATTACGTTTTTGCCTTTTTCACAGGATAGGAGAAATGTAACAAATAGAGACGTTCGATGACTCTTTTCTGGGGAATGCTTTAGCACAGGTCTGGGGACCTTACATTTCCTCTGTCTCTTCTGCAGGTTTTTTAATGCATTTAGTTTATGGGATTGAAATGGAAGATAAGGTTTCTTTTTCCTCTGTTGATCCATTACTATGTTGATTTGATCTCATGTGTTTGTTTAATAACCGGCTGCCGGACCCAATGCTAAACCATTATACTTTAATACACTTTTTGATGCCATGCCCTCAATGACAAGGTTCCCAGGCTTTTTAAAAAATAAACAGACCTACAGCATCACAGATCCTTTACAATACTTGACAGTTGATATTCCTATATATTCAACCTTATTTTAATTCCAGTTGCTAGAGCATAAAGGAAAGGGTTATTATTATCTGTTAGGTGATATTTAACACCAGAGGGTAGAGGACAAAACCATAAAAACATAGATGCTGAAATGACATTATTTTAAATGATTGCTTCGTTGTTATTATTAAAACAGTAGAAAGGGCTTCCAATAAGAGCTAACTTTAAGTCTGGCAATCCAGCTCTGTTTTGAAACAGTTTTTTACTTTTTTTCCGTTTTATAAATGTGCTCAAGTTAAAGGCTAAATATTTCTATCATCTTTTCAGTATATATAGAAAAGAATCTAAGGGTAACAATACACTCATTAAAAAAAAAGTCTAAACCAACTTAGTAGGGACCTAGTTTTAGAGTTACTGGTCAGGTAAATTTTTCTGTAAATGCTGATAATATATCACTTTTTTCCAAGAATATCTTTGCTTCTTTGTTTTTAGATTGGTCCTGTGTTTGGTTTTAAATCTGGGTCTGCTTTAGCTATCAATCTAAGCAATAAGTCATTCTAACTCCTTTTAATTTTTTAAAAGAAAGAAGGGTCTCAAGGATTTTCTTACTGGAATGTTGGGAACTTTGACATGGAAAATATGCATGAGGGGAAAATAACTAATTGCATAACGATTTGTTATTAACATGTTAAGAACCTCCTTATCTACACTCCATAACTGTTCTTAAAGGTGTAGACGAATATAATGCAGAGGTTTTATTCTTCTTCAGATGTTAAGAGTAAGAATTTTAGTTTATATGTGAAAGATAGCTCTTTTGGCGTGCCACTGAGTTTTGTAAAAGGGGGCTCCACATAGACTGAATTAGTTTTCCCCCCTTGAGGCCCCACTCTGTTCCCACTCTGTACAGACGTTCTCCACGGTTCACTTCCCCGCATGCAGGCTCTAGTGGGAAAACACCAGAACATGTGGTGGTTTTGGAGTATGTAGAGTCCAGTGTGGTGAGAAACAGTTCTTAATATTACCCACAGCAGTGATGACCAACATGGATGGCTGTTCTGAGATCCAATCTTTTTTCTTCTAGAGTAGTCTGTGCTTTACTTGTGTCATGAAAAAAGGATATAAAAGCTACTTTTATGTTGTCCTCTAGTTTGTTCCTTGTGTCTAAAAGTTAAAATATCAGATTTAGCTGACAGCTTCTACTGCTGGTAACAAACAATGCCACCCTAATAACATGCAGTCAGACTGAAGGTATTCTTTCTGCCACCAAGCAACAAGCTGAATCTGATGGCGTCCAGCCTCCTCATCCAGTGAGGCAGAGTTTTTTTGGCAGGACTAACTGGCACCGCAGCCAATCAGCCAAAAAGAAAAGCATTGTGGTCCAGCAGCAGAGGAGGCTCTTGCAAAGCTGCTGCTGCATGTTTGGCATTCAACCCCAGAACACAACTGTTTCTATTTTGGTTGGTTTTTGAGATGAATTGGAATATTATAAGATATTTCTTAGTATCAGTTTGTGAAAATTTGCTTTGCTGCTCAATTTTTCTTTTTTAGAAGGTTCTTTACGTCTCTGTCCGACTGTTGAGGCCTAGGGTAGGGCGTAACTGAGAGGGTTTTGTTATTGTTTTGCTTAAAGGTAAGGAGCTACAGACAGGCTCATGAGATGTCACAATCGTTGAGCTGACATCACCCTCGAGCAGCCGGGGATCCTTTCCCAGCACAGACAATCTGACTCGCGGCTATAGAACATGTTGGAAAAATACCGCAAACATGTCTGTACTGAAGTTCCAGGTGGAATTAGACAGGAAAGTGAGATTTTGTTTTTCTTCTTTCTTTTGTTTTTTTTTTTAGCATGTTCCTCTTGCACAATGCAGCACACGAACATTTAGAGGAATGCTCAAATGGAGAACGTGAATGTTTCTGATTGTTTTCTTAATGTTCTAAAGTCAGCTTTTGTGATAGATTAGTTATTACCTTGTAAAATTGTTAAAATCACTTATACATCTCGACATTTTTATTTAAAAATTTGCCTGGTTTAATTCTGTAAAAAGTCTTCAAGGAACCTTTTGCTATCTGATTATTAACCGATAAATAGAAAAAATAATCGACAGATAACCTGATTTGCAAAATATTTTTTAGTTGCAGCCCTAATAAATGTATAAGGGTGGATAAATATTTAATATTTCATCTTAGTATAAATTGATCTCTAAAGCATCCAGTGGTTTATTAGAAAATAGTAAAGTACATAGAGAAGGTTTTAAATTTAAAGCAGCGTTGGTATTATTGGTCAAACAAGAAGTGCAATAATAATCAGACAACAGCTAACAGGCCTATGATAACTCTGGGGGAACTGCAGAGGTCCACCACTCAGGTGGGTAAATCTGTTGATAGAACTGTTAGTAATGTGCTCCGCAAAGTGATCTTTGCATCACAGTGAAGTGAAAAGAAGTAGTCTATAGTCCTGATTGCAGTCTCCCACATTCCAGGTAGAGTACAAACCAACCATTTCAGATAAAACCCTGATTTCTAAACTATAATTACTTTTTTAATTATTAATGGGTGATAACAAAATTACTACTGTACATCAAACTATGTGAGACATGATTATGGAGGTGGTAGCATCAAGGAAGGTGATCAGAGTTTATTGTAAGATGGATGGAGCTAAATAGAGGACATTTGTTGAAGGAAATCTCACTAGGTGATGAGAGTCTGTGCAAACAACCACCCTATATGTAGACCCAGAAATGCATAAAATGGTTTAGTTCAGTGGCTAGGCACACTTGAGTGCCACTGTCCTGCAGCTTTTACATGCATCCCTACTCCAATACCCCTGAAACAAAAGGTTTACTTGCCTTGTTGGCATGTCATCAAGTTTAGCTGAGGACTGGCCATTAACCAGGGATGCAGGCAGTTGCATTTCCTACCACTGGTTTAGATAAAAGGATAATTCCAGGGTTGAATCTATTAGAGAATTGATAACAAAACGTAATGTTGATTTATCGTTGATGATGATATTTAAGGTTCACGGACACGCTCCATCTGATTTGACTCACATTGATCTGATTTGTGAAGGCGATAAAGGTACTTAAACCAAACGACTCTGATGTTACTGCTGCTTAAGGTGTTTCTTCAAATTTTTGAATCCGAGGGGCTGAATACAATTGCACTCACACTTTAATTTGAAAATATTTTTGGAAAAAGAACTACAAGAAAATCATAATTTACATCTAACTTTATGCTTTTGACCGATTGTATAAAATCAATATAATATGCTGAAGTTAGAATTTGTAACCAGATTGCTACACAAAATAGTGTAAAATAGAGTGCAATCATTATATTATGTGTTATGAGCCAAGATCGTTATGCTGATATTCCATTCAACCCCTTGGAAAGAGCTTCACTGCAGTTGATGGCCACATTGCTTAAGCAACAGGAGGTCAAAGGTGACTGGAAGTGTTGGAAGAACAGAGCAGAAAATAGAATTGTTGCCAAAATCTCAAATTTTCAAAAATCTCATACAAACGATTGAGCACTTTTACGAGGAGCTGTATCTAATCAGACCACCTGTTTGCCAAACACCAAAACATTATCTCATCTTGCATGGGAGAGGGAGAAAGAATGGCAGATGTTAAGAGAGCATGACAAATACTACGGAAAGGGAAATTGGTAAGTCATGTGCAGCAAGTGTCAGAGAGAGTCTTGAAAGCAGCAGGGATACAAAGAGCTCAGACCTGTCGAGGATGACGTCAGAGCAGATTCCAGACAGGCTGAGAGTGAAGCAGGTGTTACCGCTGTGTCACCGCTCACTGTGAGGGAGGGCTCAGGCTTCACAGCGCAGCACGTTTATTGATGAAACACTCTAGGATCAACACATACCTTTTTCGTTTCCCTTGTGCATGGAGGGTCACCTTGCTTGCTTCTGGTTGCAGGTGGCTGGAGAACACAAGTACCACCCCGAGTGTTTCGTGTGCCTGAGCTGCAAGGTGGTTATTGAGGACAGGGATACTTATGCCTTAGTGGAGAGATCCAAACTGTACTGGTAAGAGACTTTGTTTTGATTTGTTTTGAAAATATCTTTGAGAAAGTTCAGGCAGAGCGGACGTGTCAGATCGTAGGTTATCATCTCTGAACAGCTGCTGATTAAAAAGTTAAAATTAGAAGCTACATACAAGATTAGTAAATTATTTATTTTATTTATTTTTTTGCATGTCTTTTTTTCCAGTTACACAATAACTGAAGCCAAGTGTGCTTTGTCAGGCTTTAACAGCATTTGTTTTTTTTTTAGACACTAAGTGAATCATCTTAACTCTAATACTATAAATGCTTCTCAGACTTAGAACTTTTTAAAATGCATATCTATTAAGTTTCGAAAAATGTTGCAAGTTAAAATTTTTAGATACATATGATGTTTTATTTATGAAATGAATTGTGTTACCTTGTTATTTAGGGCAGTTTTTAATAATCTTACTCGTGCTATATTATTTGTAGTATTTTCTTTTTTTATACACTATTGCTAATATTCATTATCATTATAAGCCCTAATTGAACAGTTTCCTCTCCTGTGTGCAGTGGAAAGTGCTACAAGCAGGTGGTCCTCACCCCCATGCTGGAGAAACGCTCACACGACTCAATCTTGGACTCCTTGCCCCACACAGTGACGCTCATCTCAATGCCCTCTGCAGCCAACGGAAAGAGGGGCTTCTCTGTGTCCGTGCTGTCGGACGTGAACGGCTCGGCCAGCGTTCAAGTCACAGAGTAAGTGGCAGACCGCTGGCGGCTGATCTGTATGCCTGTTGTGCTGTTGTTTGAGTGAGTGAGCGTGAGTAATGCTTTATGTAAGACATGATTATAGGTTTGGGGGCCCGCTGCTGTGTGTGTTGTTGTAAAAGTGTGTCACAGCATGTGAGGTAATGCTGGGAAGCTTGATGTTGGTTTTAAATCCACAATTTGCTCCTTTAATCCTTATCCTAGCCTGTATTGGGTTGTTTCAGTGTCAGAGGGATACTTATCAGTCCGGAGGTGCGAAGTGCTATCCACGTTGGAGACAGGATCCTGGAGATCAATGGCCTTCCTGTTGGAACGCTGATGGAGAAAGAGGTGAGCGACTACCTGACCAATGGGAAAACATTTCAGATCAACCAAAGTTTCCTGATTAACGTCATGCCTCAAGTGCGCGTTAGATGTGAAGTTGTACATTTCTGACATTCCTCCATCATTTGTGCCTTCTAAGTTTGGGAGAGAAAGGAATTTAAATGACTTTGACCTCTCCCTTTAATTCTTAAGATGCCCTGTTGTTTTGCTTTTAATATTGCTGATCTAGTCTGTTTTTTTCCTACCACACATCAATATGGAAGCTGTTCCAAAGGTTGAACTTTGATGTTTTGTAATCTAGATCAACCGAATAGGAATCAAATTCTGATTAGAATCAAACTCGCTGACCTCTATACTGCTGTTGGCTTTAATTTCAATGGAATTAATAAGAATTAAAATACAGGTGGAATCATTTTGCCCTCCCTGGTGAAGAAAAGCATAAAAATGTATAATTTTATGCTACGCTACAAACATCTAATTTTTAATTTGATTAAATGTATTCAGTGGGAGAAAAAAAAATCCTGGTTGAAAAAACAATAAACTAAAATTAGCATCTGTATAACTAGTTTGACATTAATCCTCCCTTTAATTTTTTATTAATGTATATATATTATTTATATTTAAATTGATGTTTGGAGTCTTTTATTTAGTAATCTCTGAATTCCTTTTTCTCTGGTGTTCAGGTTTGCACAATATTAGAGGATATTAAAGGCTAATCTAATGATGTGATAAAAACGTGATAAATCCACATTTGTCCACCCTTCTCTCATTCTCATCAATGCTTCCAACTCTCTGCTACACTATGACTTCATACAACCTGCTGAAAATATTAGTGGAATGCAAATTATGAGCTCAGGAATCTTTGAATATTTAAGCAAGATTTTATTGCTTAGCAGTTAACCCTTTCTGTCATTCATAATGGAAGCCCTTTTCTGTTAGTTACCAGCAACTAGGATGTACGGCCCATAGCTATTTCTCCACCAGGAAAATCACGGATGATGCAAAGGGAGCCAAAAAAGCAAAATTCTCTATGGCAGCTATTCAAATTTCCTCTGGGAGGTTTGGTTCACATTCCTGCAAGAGAACACTTATTAACCCTGCATCTCCTTTTCTCATTTAGGTGTACGATCTTATTCACCAAACCAGCCACACGCTGCAGCTGCTGATAGAGTACGACCCAGTGAGGCATCGTTTAGATCGGCTCAGACTGGGATCGCCCAGGAACGAGCTGGGGGTCCCTGCTACGTCCCGCATGCGTCTGTCCTCACCATCTGACACGGTCCTGGAGAGGACAGACGAGGTTGATGATGGCATGCTGAAAAGAAGATCTTTAAAGTATGCTGGAGTCTAAAATGCTTTCAGTTTCTATGTTTTAGGTCTCAAGGTCCATGGTAATAAAATGTCTTTATTGGATTTATTACAGGCGAAGTAACAGCATTTGCAAGTCTCCAAATTGCTTAAAAGAAGCCCCAATAATCACGAAAGACATTGGTCGCTCTGAATCCCTGAGGTCCTCCAGCAGCTGTTCTCACCGCATTTTCCGTCCATGTGACCTAATCCATGGAGAGGTCTTAGGAAAGGGCTTTTTTGGACAGGCCATCAAGGTCAGCTTCTACTTCCTGTCCCTTTTTCACACAGCATTTCATCCTGTGGCTTCCCTGAGCTTTAAATACTTGTTTTAATCTCAGGTGACACACAAAGCCACGGGGGAGGTGATGGTGATGAAGGAGCTGATCCGCTGCGATGAAGAGACGCAGAAAACCTTTCTAAAAGAGGTGAGTAATGAGCAGCAGGAGGCCAGTGATTTCTCATTCACAGGACTGTCTCTGTGTGAAGATTCTCAGCTAAAGCACACCATGTGCTCCAACAGTCACCTCTTTGTACATTTTCAGGTAGTCCCATAGCCCTGGTGGGAACTCATTATTTAGACTCGTATTTAGTCCCTTCTCCAAGCATGTTAAGCTTTGCTTTACTTAGAACTTATTAGGGATAACTTGCTTACTATAATCAGGAACTTGTGTTTTTTCCTTGTTTGCCTCACGCCTCAATTTCAGGTCAAAGTAATGAGAAGCCTCGATCATCCACACGTACTGAAGTTCATCGGTGTGCTGTACAAAGACAAGAGGCTGAATCTCATCACAGAGTTCATTGAAGGAGGCACGCTAAAGGATTTCATCAGAGACATGGTGAGTTAAAGGATCTTTCTCCATATTGGACACAAAGGATTTTTATGAGAATGAAGTAAATCTGATGTAAAATGCTCACTCATAAACAGCTCTCCGCTTATGTAGTAGCTGTTTTGGAGGCTTAGATATGAGATGGTGTAGAAGTTCTCACCAGGGAGAGATTTCAACCCATCTGCTGTCCTCCTCCATGGTGTTTGCATTTATTTTTTTTTAGGAAGTTTTGTTTATTTTTGGGCTCCTGACCAAGTCTGAAAAAAAAAAATCTAGAAAACAGTTTTATTTATGTACTTCTCAGGTCAGGATAAAAGTAGAAATAAGAAGTGTATAAAAATATTTCTTTAAAAATATGTCAAAAATCCTAAATGAAAGATTTGTTTTCAAAGTAGGCTTAAAATTTAGTTTTTTTGAAACAAACCTATATTTACCTCATTAATGATGCCTCTAAATGTTTACTCTGTGCTAATAGGATCACTTTCCTTGGCAACAAAGAGTCAGCTTTGCAAACAGCATCGCCTCCGGCATGGTAAGTTACTTTTTTATATACTTGAAATTTCAAAAAAGGACTGTTTACTTAGATTTTACTGTATGAATGCATATGTAGCTGTGCCTTGAGTATTCATATAAAGCAGCAACATTTTAAGCCAACCGGGAGAAATTTGATGGTTTTTGTATTAACAGATTTTGTTAAAAGCACAATTTAAGTACCTTTTTTTTCTCTCTTAGGCTTACCTTCATTCCATGAGTATCATCCACAGAGACCTCAACTCTCACAACTGCCTGGTTAAACTGGTAGGTGAGATCTAAACAACCCCGACACGGCACAGATATCACATGTGGGATGTAGAAATTGTTGCTTTGTTTTATAGATTGGTTTTAGAGATTTTTTAAATGTGCTGGGCCTTTATAAACAAAACAGCAAAAAATAAAATATATTACTAATCATTAGAATATTTTTACAAAGAAAGTTGAACAAAATAAATACTGTGTACATTTAAAAAAGCAAAAAACAAAAATTAAACCTGGGGTTCAGCCTAGAAACTAATAATCATTTTTAGAATAGGTCTATGATTCCCTGAAAAGTCCCAAAAAACCTTTTTATCAGATTTCTAATTAAAAAAGCAAATGTACCAGTAAACCCAGTGAACACTGTGTCCTCTTTCAACAGGACAACACCGTAGTGGTGGCTGATTTTGGACTGTCCCGACTGATTGTAGAGGAGAAAGTAAAACCTCCCCCAGAGAAACCTTCAACCAAGAAAAGACTGCTAAGGCGCAGTGACCGAAAGAAGCGGTACACGGTTGTAGGAAACCCTTACTGGATGGCTCCAGAAATGCTAAATGGTAAGAAACTTATTCACAATGAGGGGAAATTGTGTTTTGATGGTAAAAGAATATGGCATTGAGAGATTGCATAAGTTTTATTCTGAATTTGATGTGATTATAGGTAAACGCTATGATGAAAAAGTGGATATTTTCTCATATGGGATTGTTCTTTGTGAGGTAAGCTGGTCTTTATACATGGCTTTTCTTTATCAAATTTGTTTCAATACCTACTTGACTAAACTACTTGATATTTATCAGATGTTGTTAAAAGATCTTATTTTTTTATTCCTTTTAATTCAGATTATTGGAAAAGTGTACGCAGATCCTGAGTGCCTACCCAGGACGCTGGACTTTGGTCTGAATGTTGGCAAGTTTGTGGAGAAGTTTCTTCCTGAAGACTGTCCTCCAGCTTTCTTTCCCTTGGCTGTGGCCTGCTGTGACCTCACACCAGACAACCGGTGAGAGCCTCCTCTTAATCTGATCTCTAACCGCGTGCTGTTAAGTGGAGCTGCAAAACGTATCACATTTTATCATGTGCACTAAAAATGGCTGCTTGCATGTAATCATTGGTTAGCCATTATATTTGACATGCAATCAGTTTATTTTGCCAGTCTGATAGTCTCACTGCCCTTTGTTTTAATGTTTATTGTGGATTTATTGACTTTAAGGGATAAACTGCCGAGACAGGTGGGGACGTGATGTAGATGGGAAAGAATGAGGAGAATGTGGGTTAATTCATATGGAGGATAAAAAGTGCCAAAATTAAATAAAAAAATACAGCATTAAATAAATAATTAAATGTGTCAATAATTAATTAAATGTGGAATCAAATAAATAAATGTGTCATTCATTCATTAAAACCACGTCACTAATATAAAGTGCCACAATTAAATAAATAAATACAGCGATAAACAATTAATTAAATGTGTAATTCATTAAATAAATAAGGAATTAAATATATAAATGTGTCATTAATTTAATAAAATACGTCTTCATTTTATTAAAAAAATATATATAATTATTTTAGTGTGCATATATTTTTTTTAATAAAATGAAGATGTATTTTATTAAATTAATGACACATTTATATATTTAATTCCTTATTTATTTAATGAATTACACATTTAATTAATTGTTTAATGCTGTATTTATTTATTTAATTTTGGCACTTTTTATCCTCCATAAATTCACACTTATTTATTACATTTTGGACAATTGTTATATTTTACAATTGCAATGTTGAACATTTTGAACTGATTTACATATTTTTCTAATGTAATACAGATCCACTGTTTAGCTACTTATATTGTTGCTTTTTCAACAAGGTGATGAATTCTAAAGATTATTGCACATAAATGCATATATATGTATATTTTCTATTTTTGTCATTTACTTTGCAGATCATGTTTGATGCTTTGGTTTATTATTTTTCATATCTTTTTTAACTGTATAAAACCAAGCGGTGACTGACCATGGGCTCAGGAAAATACTGTTGTTTGCTTAGCAATAGTTATTAAACACCTCAAATGCCAACATAAAGCAAGTAAGGTTTGTGGGATGGACAGATTTTCTTGTATCCTCTGTAGTTTTTAATGTGACGCAACAGCTGTTAACATTAGTTTAACCACTTTCTATAATTACCTGTATCTAAATAAAAGTTTTCCATGTCTACTTTTTCTCTAAAATTGACTAAACTCATAATCTTACACCAATTATGCAGGCCTACTTTAAAAGTTAAGGGCAAAACAAAAACAATAATTTTGCAATTTCAAGGAATCATAAATGTAGCATAATTTCTCTACTATTTCTAACTATATACAGTTTCTCTTATTCTTATTCTGATGTAAAGGACTGTCCACTTATCCACAAAGGCTTAACTCGGATCTACTAAATGAACCTAGAACCTTTTTTTTTTTTTTTTCATAGTGACTTTAGGAACCCAAACATTTTCTTTGACCCCCACCAAATAAAAATAATGTAATATAAAAAGGGGAAATCATGCATGACGCATCTCTAGAAAGTGTAGAAACCAAACAAACCCAAAAAACAAAAATAGTTCAAACAGCATTTTTTTTTATTTTTTTTTTATTTAATGTTTCTTGTTTTTTATCTTGAGTTTTGACCTTAAAGCAGCAGAGAAGGACTTAGAGGGGAAAAAAACAGTTTCTGCCTGCACATAGGCACACCCCTACTACCAGATTGCTTCCTCGTCTTTTTTCTCTTAACCTCGTCAGGCCGGTTCCAATCGAAAACTCTTTGCTAATCTTTTCTTTTCTCCTCCTTCCATAGTCCATCGTTTCAAAAGCTGGAGGACTGGTTTAAAGCCCTCTCCCTCAACCAGGAGCTGGGAATTCCCCTGCCAGCTGAACTGGATGAACTCCATCAGAATCTGAGTCAACTCTACTGGCCTAAGGACCCAGTTCAAAGCTCAGAGCAGCCACCAACCCCAACAGCAGAATCTACAGACTGCAACAGTGTGACTGACAACGACTCCTAGGATTTGTTCCTGTACGACGTGTAATTCACTCTCTGTGATGCCTCCTAAGTGCTGCACTAATTTTGTGGTTGGGAATGAGAGAGGAATAATGTTGAACCCGAGCCATGCTAGAACTGGATAACCTGAGATGACTGGACCATTCGTCCCTTGTTTTGGAACGTAACTCTTGAGTGCCAATGCACTGCAGTGAGAACAAAGAGTCACATATCAAGTTCTTAACTTTTTGTTGTTTTTTTTTATTGCTGTCCTTGTTTAACAACACTAATGTGTTCTTAACATTTACAGTTTAACTTTGGCAACACAGGTGATCCCTTTTCCTGTGGACAAACACCTTTTAACGATGTTATTGTCCTCATGTTACAGTAGTCGTATTTTTCTGGCTCTGATGTTTTTCACATAGTGATCCATCCACGCCTTAAAGAGGAGTGGCCGTACTTTAAGCTTAAAGGAAAAACAAATTTAAACTGCGCTGCAGGTAAGGATTGTTGTTAAACATGAACCCTTAATAGAAAGGAAAGTAGTTCAGTCAGTGCAGAACACTTTTCAAGAAGATTCCTCGAGACGATTTTCATTTCAACTAAAATAATCGAATGAAAAGCACCGACCAGTTTCTTTTGGCAGATTCTAGTTTCTGTAAACCTTTTTAAGAACTGACACTGAGTCATATTTTTTCTTTTTAAACTGTCCCTTACAGCTAACTCTATACTGATGGACAGAAAAGGGCAACATATTCTTTGATCTAAATTATAACCAGTTGTTTGGATCCCTCTAACCGATCTCAGATATCCATAAAAGTGTCCATGGTTGTCCACCTGTTTAAATTTCTTAATAAAAAAATAAATCAGTTAGAAATATCTATCTCCAGCTTTCCAGTTATAATTGCTCATTATTTGGTTTAATTAGCACTGAAGCGATATCACCCTGTTTGTGGGAGAGAGCAGTTGCTGTAAAAACTTTATTTTACCCTATTAGAGCAAAAAACAACAACCTTAGAGTTAAATTTTTTTTTTTTTTTTAAAGACACACTGTGGACTTTGTGACCCAAATAGTTGATGCATATGAGTTATTTTAAATGATTCCTTTTGCCAATATACAGAGCTTGACACTATCAATGCTACAAGCAGGGATCCCCTCTTAAAATACAGACTATGTAAGTTGGGAGATGATGCACCCTCCTTGGCCAGGTCACGTGACCTGGAAGAACATACTGCTTTATGGCCACAGGCTCTTATATCATCATAGAGATAAGGCTTTTTCTCTACAATTTCCCACCTGCTTGACTACTGGTCATGGCTGAGGCCAGGAAAAAGTTTAAACCTTCTCAGGAGGCTAAAAACAGAAATCGTGAAAGGGATCGTTCCTGAGAACAAACAAGAGTCGATCGTGGAAAGGAGTTTATTCACTGGCACAGACTGAAAGAAGCAGCCAGATATAAAACCGATTCTCATTTCTAAACTTTATTATTAGACCTGAATGTTGTTTAGTAGAAGCTAAATACGGGCAGTTACGGGTCTAGCACCCCTGGTGAACAAAAGTTACACGGTGTGCCTCTAAAAAAAGCCCTGCAGTGTTTTAAGATCCCAAGCAGAGGTAGCTGGTAGTATTTCTGGTAACATTTTGTGTCATTTTATTTTTTTTTGTCCATGGACAACTGCGTGTTTAAAGACCTTTTCTGCGTTTTTATAAAATGTATTGATTTCCCCCAAATGAGAGCAAAATAAAAGAATTATTAAAACAATTTATCTCTATGATAATCTTCAATTAATTAAGGTTGATTAGACACAAGTGAACTGAATGGATTTTTAGAAATTACTGTATAACAATGGTTTTAATTTGTGCTTCAATGGCTCCTCTCTAAATTCTTATTGTTATATGTTATTTTTTTTTATTCATTTAGTGTTGCTTGCTTTTTTTTTCTTATTGTTTCTTGAGTTTTGACCCAAAATTTATAATTTTATTTGCCATTTTTTTTAAAGCAACTGCTCCTTCTTTTTATATGCTGAGACTGGAGGCTAAATACGATGAAGATTTACTTCTCTTCTAAGCTCTTCTGATTTATTTTTTTCTTGTAGTCAATGTTTTTACTAATTTTTCAGAAAAATGAAGACTTAAAATCATTTTTTCTCTTTAATAAATCAGGACAAGGCTTGTTTTGGATGTTGTGAAACAAACTGTAAAGTGGGACTTGTTTTTTTTTCTTTAAGCGATGTACATAATGTGTATATATGATGCCTTTGATTGGATTCAATTGGAATGTTTAGTTGTTTTTATATATTTGAGACATTTCAACAGCATTTTGCTATTGCAAAGCAAGGTACTGATGAACACTTGTAACCACTTTTATTTATATCCTTGTAGTGTTTCATAAATAAAACTTCTGAAAGATTTTTTTTCAAAATCACCCTTTGACTGTTTTCATTAGCACTACAGTAGTTTATCAGAAGTTGTCTGTTACAGTTTCGGATTAAAAATGGAAACATTAAAGTCAATTGAAAAATTAGTTTTTGAGTAATTTGTTAGTTAAAATCTTTCTAGCGCAATTAGATGAGACGTTTTTTACTTTTTATTTTGGAGAAAATCAAGGAGAAAATCCTGTATAGAGTGAATAAGAAATATTTGATTTGTTTTTCTAATAACAACATAGATAAACATATCTCCACAATTATTCGCATGGTCTTTATTTTAAAAGCAGATTTACTTCTGAGACTGTATTTTATTGTAAAATATTAACCCCAAAATACTGTTACTGATTGCTTAAGCATATAGAAAGCTTTGCAAAAGTATATGTACCATTTTCACTTTTTAACATTTGGTCAAATTACAACCACAGTTTGTATATATTATGTGCCAAATTAAAACAAATTTATGGATGAATGTTAGGGGGAACAAAATTGTCTTTTTTTTTTTTCTTACATATTATAATCGGAAAGATGTGTATAATGTGTAAAATTTTAACAGGAGACTCTCCAGAGACAAAGAGTGCTACATTTTTTGCTAAAGAGCTTAAACTCGTGTCTTGCATGATATTATGACTTCTTTGTTGGTGAAACAGCTCAAGCTCCAACATGCTGGATGGAGGGAATCTATGAACATCAATTTTTAAGTCTTGTTACAAATAAACAATTGGACTTGGGCCTGGACTTCGGTCCACTCTAGCACATTAATGTCTTTTTAAGCTGAACCATTATGTTTCAGAATTACAGGTATGTATGGAGGTTGTTTTTTGCTGGGAGTTCTATGCAGTTTTTCAGTACTGCCCTCCAATTGGTTTTCCCTGTTTTGCTAAAGAGGAGCATCTCTCACAGCATGATGCTGCCACCAACATATGCCATCATGTAGTTAATGTGTTAAGGATGATATGCAGTTATTGTTCCAACACAAATACATAACGTTTTTGATGTTGGCAAAAGAAGTTAAACATTTATGTGCTTTGACCAGAGACATGTTTCACTGACATTTTTCTGTATCATAAATATGGCATGTGAAAAACTGCAGATATGACTACCTTCTGGCTTTCTTTCAACAGTAGAGGATTCAGTTAGCAGGACTCAAGACGTATATATGTTCCTTGGACAGACTCTCCTACCTGAGCAGTTAAGTGTGGTGCTACTTGGCTGAGACTCTTCGAGTATTTAATTTAGTTTGTTTACTTTTGACAACAATTTTTCAGATCTGCTCATATTCGTAATCCTAATGTGGGACCAGTCTGATCTTCTCATTTTCAACGTGTGCAACAGTTGAAACTTTTCCAAGATAGTCATTTCAAAGCATATGACATAAAGGAGGTGGGTAATCTTTAGCTTATGAATCTTATGTTTTAGGCTCTTCTGGCCTTTATTTTTGACATTTTTCAAACATAGGTAGACAGGATATGGGATTAGAGAGAGGAGGAAGACATTGGGCTCAAACCTGTGAAGGCTATATTAAGGACAAAAGCCTCTGCTCGCTTAACCACTGCACCACCGCCATGTCTGAATCTTATGTAAAAAAATTTAATGTGAAGACATGAATTTAGAATCGTTTACCATGTTGTGGTTGGTGGTTTGGTATACAAGCCATCTTGCCACCAGAGGGAGCTAGTGTTTAAAAAATGGAAGGTTGCATTAAAAGATTATTCTAAATCTATGCATACATACTACTTTTCTATTTTAAATAAAGACATCAAAACTATTGTGTCTGTGTTGTTTCTTTTTTTTAATATCAGTCTGAGCAACAACAGAAAAGGCCACACAAGTGCTAAAAAAGAAAATTCAATTCAGTGGTACTTATAGTACATTATGATGAAACTATCACAGCCAGCAGATAAAACATTAACAATCATCGATAACGGGTGATTTGAGTTCAACAGCAACACCAGATAATCTGGAGTGATCACATGAAAACTAATAACACAGTGAGAAATGGCAAAGAAATAATAAAAAAAAAACTAAAGTAAAAACTTTCCCTACAGTAATAACAAAACAATAAACGTATTTTTTTGTCTTTGTAACTTTGTACATTACAACAAATATGCCGTCTGCATTTAACCCATCCCTTTAAACAGCAGTATATTAGCACTGTTCAGCAGTCGGGGGGGATAGTCTCGAGCTCATCTACCCGCCCACCAACTGCAGCTCTGCCTATTTATTAGGATGTAATACTATGGTCCCTGAATGGCACACATACATTAGGTAGACATGCACATGCGTTTATGTTTTTCTCTATTTGGAGAGGCCTAGAACTGTGAGCTGTTCCTGTTCTACTCCATTCCCAATGTCTACTCTGAGGTGCAAAACTCAAACATAGGGATCTAATCTATTGGCAGCACACTGTCATCATGAGACTCAATCAAGACTGTCATAATATTCTGTGCTGAGGCAGTGCCGTCCTCTTCTGAGCAGTAACTATCTGTAGTGTGTTTATTTTCCTGTCACTCCTTAACCTGTGGATGAAAGGGGCTTCTGCCATTGAGCGCTACCAGAACAAACAGGATACATTCAGAGGTATCATGCTAAGGCAGATTTAGATCTGGAGGCCTCTCTCTTTGTCTTTCATGGGCCGCCGTTTACTATGTGCATCCTGTAACGAGGAGCATGACTATTTATGGACACGGATCTGTGTCAGCCATGCGTCGGCAAGACAAAACACTCTTTGTACAAACATGTTTCTGGTCTCCCTTGGCACAGCCAGTGAGACACAAATCAAAGCCTAACAAAATCAACTCGCCTCATTAAGAAAACAGACGATAGAAGATGTCTCCCTGTCCCATAATCGTCTCCTTACTAGCACCCACTTTCCGTCAGACAGCGACAAACTCCGTTTGACTAAAAACTAAAACTCTTTTTGAAGGAGGCAGATTGTTCTGTGTCGCAAAAACAATCGATTTTACTTAGTGGTTTTAAAAGGTTTTACCACTGTGTCCATTTTATGTAAGAACATCTGCACCTCCCTGATTAGGGAAAAATGGGGAAAAATGGGGAAGAAAGGACACAGCAGACAGTTCAAAAGTCTTTGGAGCTGATGCTGCTTTTCAACCCTTCAAAAACTGAGCTCCATCAGGGAGGTGGGAAGGAGAAACAGGGACATGGGAGTGATTTGGTCCATTATGTGGAATCCATGCTGCCCTCATGCTCCAGGAGTACCGGCATGCTGACCGATAAGAGCGTCTTCGCCCTCCTGAACGGGAGTGATCTCTGGCTCGGCCGTAATCACGATGGTGTTCTCATCTATGAGCTCGCAGGTGGGGTTGGAGAAGGCCGACAGGGGCAGGGTGATCCTCTGCATCTCGCGCTCATAGGCTCGCTGCTCATGCTGCTTTTTTAAGGACCGTCCCCTGAAGAGAAAACAGAAAACAGTTATGGTGCTTTATGGGACTAAAACCAAAATGTTTATCTTATAAAAAAAGGACATGTTCAGATTGAGCTGTATTCTATGGAAGTGTATGGAAAAAAAGTTTGTTTTTTTCTGAATTAACGGCACAATTTTTAATACTGTAAAAATCAACAAAAAACTTAGGTTTTTCTGAATTAACAAGATATGTTAATATGTTAAATAAACAAATGAATAAAAACATTATGTTTTTTTTTTTTTTTTATAGAATCAACAAGATAAGTTTTTATAACAATAAATAAAACGTTGCATTTTTCTCAATTCATGAGATAAGCTGCAAAGAGAGGAGGGAGAGGAAAACAACCATGACATGAGTTGCGCGCAGGTGTCTTTGGAAGGTCGACCAACTAATACTAATTTAATTTACATAACTAAGAAATAAGAGAATTTCCCAGTGTCTGAAAGTCAAAATGAATTAAACTCAACAGATGGGACATATTGAGGCTTCTCTGGTTAAAAAATATGCAATGCCAACAGTAACAGAACATCCACTATGACATCACAGCAGCAAGATCTCGTTAATTCTGAATGTATTTGTGTTTAATTATGTCATTAATTCAGAAAAACTGATCATTTTCTTTTTTTCCCCTAGGTGAATTCTGTTGTATTCTATTGTAATTGTAATTGTAATTTACAACCACAAACCGCAATGCATTTTTGGGGGACTTTATGTGACTAACAAACACTAAGAAGTGCATAATTCTAGGAAAGGAAGGAAAAAGATTAACTGTTTGTTCTGTTTTTTCTTTTTCTACCAACATTTGTAAGTATGTTGCACATTTGTCTTTTAGCAGAGGTTGAAAGATTCTCCATGACTTTTAGGTTGAGGTAACCTCTGCTGTTTAATCTTTTTGATTTAGGGTTAGTAGTTTAGTAGACGTTTGGTACTCTCGGAACTGGGGTAATAATCTACATTTTTCTAGGAAAGTCACAAATACTTTAATATTAGCAATGCTAGACAAGCTGACCACTCTAATCGCTGATACAAGGTGGTAAACTGCATAAACGCACATTGGAATCATGACTGCCTGATACAAACATATTATCATCAATTAACAGAGAAAATAAAAATAAATGCATTAAATGCTGATCTGCATAACAATTTATATAGAATTAGCCTGAATTGAAAGATTAAAGCTTTTAAAAAAACAGCAATCAGACGTTGGCAGCCAATCTGGTACACATCAGATAATCTACTATAGTCATGGCCTCTGTGGCCCTGAAGCTGGTGTTATTGGAATCGAAACCGATAGCGTCCAACTGGAAGCAAAGACCAAGGACTAACTGCTGATAGAAACACGGACTATAGGAAGCAGTGCAACAGTGGGAAGCTCCATGCAAATGTTTATTGGAAACACCTCCTACCGCCCTGCTTAACACAGCCTACTATGCAACTCTGCTCCGCTCCAAATCTTCCTCCTACATGGCTTTCAGCTCCATCATTGAGTCAGAATTTGTCGAGGAATTTATGAAGCCTGCTGCTTATCAAATAGCCCACACAAGCTGTGTTCCTGCTAATTTTAGTAACACTTCTTGGCAAAATGAGCTGCCTGGCTAATGGTCCAAATCCTATTGGGAAAAGATTGGTGGGGATTTTATTCAAACTTTTATTATTCTTAAAAAAAAGGAAGGGCAGCTGACCCCATTAAGAGAGCAAAAGGAAATTGGTCAAGTTGCTTTGCTCAAATGTCAACTTCAAATAGTAAGTGTAAGATTTTAAAGCAATGATGAGAGAGGTGAGTTTTCCCCTTTAAATTGGTTTTCTCAACAGAAAGAGATTAGATATGACCTGAGACAGATCTGAGTTTATTTCATCATTAACCGCTACTCTAATTCAGAAATGAATAAAATAACTTAAATGCAACAAAACTTTAATGCATTATAAGCTTGAGATGGATGCTCTTTCTGGGCATCTCTGGCTGATTTGCTATGCGAAGCGGTGTCTTGACCAATTGCAGCCATCCGTTAAAAATAATAGATGTTTACAACCAGGTCTGGTTGAAGAAATTTGGACAAGATAATTTAAACGCATTGAGAAATTGCATGAATGATCCTAAGTTGGTTGGCCGTAAGTGGTGTCACTGCATGCATGCAAGGGATTGCTGTGGAGTCAATGCAATCAGCACATTTTTCCTCAGGTAGAACATTTTGAATCAGTCTGACTGTTTGATCAGGTTGAATTGTCTCTGTAGAGTGCTTTAAGATGACATGTGCTGTGAACTGCCGATATATAAATAAACTGATCTGAACTGGTGTTTAGCTAAGAGAAAACCCCACAATCCTATTTTTTCCTCAAATGTGTAAAAGCACCATATACCGTAGTAGCATTAACTATGAAAAAGCAAACAAAAAAACTCTTCACTATGGAGACTGTTCCTGAAAAGCAGCTAACCTTAGTGAAGTGTTTGAATGGGAGCCAGAGGCAGTCCAAAAATGCAGCCAATTATAAGAAACAGTAGTATATTTGCTATAATGTGTATCCATTAGGGTTTAATTTAATGGAGAGCAGGATTTTCATCACATACCAGTAAGGCTAAGTAGAATGAAGCAATGTTTTTGCTGCTTTAAATATGTTAGCTGTCCAAGATTTGCATTATATAATTATAGATATTTTAGTGACCAATCTAATAAACATGGTGTGACATTGCTACTTCTCTGCACCCTGCATGACTATTTATTAATAATACTGCCAACAAATGAGGCTTAAAAAAAATAACAGGTTAGAATGCTTTTCTGACATCTTAGTGGAGCCATAACCACTGCTCATTTTCACATTCCTGAAGAGGTGTCACTGTACACTGAGGACATGTGTCAGCCCTCTGATATAACACGCGTCTCCTCCTTATTAATAATCTCCTCCTGAAAATAGACATCTATGACGGAAGCTCTGCTAATAAGATAAGACAGCCAAGCACAGATCGGAGAGGGCACTTTGGATCGTTCTGCTAGGACTCTCGGTACCCCCGTTTTCCATTATCCAGGCCATCATATTTCCGGTTACATAACAGCAGAAGTGAATGAGCAGGCTTCTTAACACAGCTCACACCCTCCTCCCTGCACTCTTCCTTTCTAACAATATCAAATAAGAGAGATTAGAATAAGCCTCAGGCTTTTACTTCCATGACAACTTATTTCTCTTGTGATACAAAGCTATTAAAATGGTCACCTCAAGATTAATTGTAAAAAGAGAGAACATCAGTGAGGAATGCACGCAACAGGTGACACACCTGCAACCAAGTCGTCTCTGTCAGCTTCCTACTAAGTGTTTGAAATATACAATCATTCCTAAATCAGAAAATGATCGGCAGCACTATGAGTAGTTGTTGGTTCAGTACTGATAGAGGATATTAGTTTAAAGCTGGAAAAGGGGTCTGAATGAATCTCTGTGATGTAGCTTTTTGCTATTATTTCATCTTAGACCAAGCATAATACTTTATTAGCCCCCCTAGAGTTCAAGCTTTCTCACTACATGTTGTTTTTGTGCGTAATGAGCATCTTTCAACACTGAGTGTTACTGTTATCCATTGTTATGGAAAAGTACAATTTGGTGACATAAACAACTGTGACGCAGGTTGGGTTTGGCAAAGGAATGGAGAGAGGTGCATGTGCAAAATAGGCTTTGTAGCTTAAAATATTGACTTTGCCTAAGCAGCAAATATAACAATGCTTTTTTTTTTAACCTTTTTTGTGTTAATGTTTTATCTTCAAACATTGAAGCTTAAATAATAAAGGAAGAGGCCCTTGTTTAATTACTGACCTTTTATAGAAGTAGCCAAGCATGATGCCAACTCCTAGGAGGATTATAATTGCCATCATAAGGATACCCAGGACCATGCCTGAAAGCACAGGAAATCTCTCAAGTTCATGTTACATGTCTTAAAAAACACATCAAGCTGCAGGTTTGTGTCTACAGCAAACACACAGTACATGTATTATTGACCCATAACAAGAAAGACATACCAGTAGTACCCAAGTCCTTCTTCTTTTTTGGTCCTGTTCTCACTCGCTGGCTGATGCCCATCACCGGCTGCACAGCTGCAACCTCTTTCTGTTTTCCAAGTGTGGCTGACTGGAAGCTCTGCGTGGAGGGGATGATCTCTGTAGATCGGAGGGATCCAGGCTCTGTCGGCGGAGCTGATGTTTGCTCTAAAAACACAGAGCAGAATGAGACATCTCTTCATGTGAAAGATCTGCTTTCCTAACTCAGTGTTGTACTGTTCAAGACTCCTTTTGCACAGATAAGTGCATATTTACACCTTGTTGGTCTATTGTCACAGATTCATCTAAATCACCCTCAGCCAAGACAGTAAATATACCACTAATGCAACTTGATTTATATTTTACACATAATGATTGGAAGCATCTTTAACCAAAAATAACATTTTCAAATAGCAAAGTGTTTCTCTATTAGATCATTTATTTATTTATTTACTACATTCACATTCTGATTTTGCATCATACCCTTTTATGGTACAGGTTATGGTCTGTAACTTGTAACATTAAAAAAATACATTTTATTTAGGTGTGAATAATAATATAATGCATAATAATTTAAAAAAGAAAAAAATGTAAGATGCCTTTATTTAAAAGCGAGCTCAGTTGTGTTTTTCTCATTGCCGATTTTTACCACAGTTTAATGTATGAGCTGTGGTGATATTTTGAGAAATCCTTGCATTCTCCTCCTCCTTCCTTTATAAATATTTAAATTAATATATTTACTACAGGGGCAAAGCTGTTTGCAGGCTGCTTCTTGCAGTATCTGGCCTATTTTTTTTTACCACCATCAAGTGAGATTTATTGAAAAAAAAATAGGCAAAGTACATTGTTGTGAAAGCTACCAGAGAGAAAAAAAAAGCAGAAAATATGTTTGAATTTAGAGCTCCATAGTTTTCTTTCAAGTCTTTCTCAAATTGGAATTTCTATATTTCTTCTTTAGGATATAAATCAATTAATGGATAGATAGACTGAAACAATTCCTCTCTTCCATTTTTTCTATTCCACATGAATTCCCAGTTATTTCAGTAAAACAAATGGTCTTAACAAATTATAGATTACTGGAGAATCATCACATATTCCTAAAATGTTCTAAATGTTTTCACATTCACAACACTGCTTCTGCTTAAATTATCTCTTTCTGCTTGATTCTTTTCATACTCCGTCGGATGTGCGTCATCCATACCGTGTGGTTTCTAATTATTGATGCTCTACAAGCATCAGTGCTGACGCAAACCCCCCCTCCCGAACCGAGCTTTCTCTTGTATTGCTGGAACAAACACCACAGGAGGAGTGTTGGATGCAGTCTTTCTTAAAAAAAAAAGAAAGCTTTTTGAAAAAAAGCACTGGAATTAAACTATTTTAGTTCTTGTCAAGCTAGAAGTCGGATGGAGTTCTGGAAACCAGCATTTGTTATCTCCAAGACTCTGTTCGGTTAAGAAGTTTCCTCCCACAGGGTTGTTTATGAATCTACCCAAGTTTAAGGCCTCAAGTCATGAACTGGAGCAGCCAATGAGCTTCTGTCTCCATGAGGAAATGGCTGCTGACAGCCAATGAGAGGTGATTGGGGACTGGCTGAAAAGCAGGAACTTTCCACCACGTGCACGGCTTTGTTATGGTTTGATTCCTGCTGATGTAGGCCAGCAGCAGGAAACAAAGGAGAGAATGCAGCATTTCTCACAACTCTGACCAACTGACCTACTGCAGACTACTGCTCTTAGTTGGAAAAAATAAGAGCTCTAGGAGAGCTTGCTTTTTTTACTTTGAACAATTAAGTTTATATTGTTTTATATTAAAAAAGTTCACAACTTAATGGAAATATTTCTGTGTTGATCAAGATCTCACCATTCAACAAACACCAGACATGCTTGTATAAAGCATTTAGAAACCCTAGACTGAATGAGAGGTTTTTACAACGTGGCAATATGACATAGGTGTTTTGAATATGTCTCAACTAGGCCCTGAAGGGTTTTCTAAGGCTTGTTTGGATGCCAACGCAGTAAAAGGGGGGAACTGAAGGAAAATCACTCCTACGACACAGCTGGATAATGATCCTGAAGCTGCTTTTCAGATCAAGGTCTCTGCGTTTAAAATGGGGTCACAACTGGCATGAAAAACACAAAGTATAAACTGGTCACACATGGGAAAAGTCATTTTACACTGATATTGTTTTGTTTTAGCAATGTAATGATAAAAACGAGGATCTTAAGTTTTATTAAATTTTTGTCCTTTTATTAAGTTTCTGTCCTAACCCTGTCCTCTGGACTCAGTGGAGTAAGTGGCTGAAAGGAGGGTGTTGTCCAAGTCTACATCCATCATGAACAACACCTTCCACCCTCTGTACCAGACTATAGAGGAGCTGAGCAGCTCCTTTGGTGAAAAACTTACATCCTGTTTGTAAAAAGGAGCGCTACCACAGGTCCTTCATCCCTGCTGCCATCAGACTCTTCAGAACGACACTATTAGGGCAATAACTTGTGCAATATTAAATGTGCAATTACTATTTAATACCCTGTGCAATAACCTGTTTTATATTTAATACCCAGTGCAATAAACCATCTATATAAATACCCATACAATACCCTGTGCAATAACTCTGTATAATAACCTGTTAAGTATGAGACTTCAACATAACTTTTTCCTCCTTTTGGCACCTTCTTCTTTTTTTTGACTATTTGAGCCGATGTAACGAGGACATTTTTCCACTGTGAGATCAATTAAGTAAATCAATCAATCAACCAACCAATCAAATGATATCTTTGTATTCCCAAAATTGAGCTTGCCAAATCCCACCTTTTAATGTAAGATACACCAGTGGTTATATCCTGTTTTTGTTAGACATTCCCCACAAACGTCAAACATATTATATCTCATAGCTGGCCATAGTGTGTGCTTACCTTTGCACATCTCAATTGCACAGAACTGCCTCTGAATTGTTCCATCTGGGGCTGCAATGTAGCACCAAGGCCCCTCAGAGTTATCTGGGTTTCTGCAATAATTGTGATCGCCAGCATCTACAGAGGAGGTGCAAAAGAAGCAAAGCTCTGTTACTGATTCCCCAGTAGAAAAACAAGCACATCTTTGTTCCGCTGTGTGGATAAGTTGCTGGATTGACGACTTATTAACAGCACTTCATCACAGCAGAGTGAGCAGGCTGCCCTGAGCACACACAATGGCAACAACATCTGGTACATCAGTGGCAATTTAACACAGACAGACTCATCTCCAGTGTCAGCTGTCTCTGTATGTCAGCGGATAATTGACTTTAATTGACTTTTATTTATTATCTCATCAGGATGGATCAACAGAATGTGCTAGGAGTTATTTGTTATACTGTGAAGTTGTTGCAACCATCAACATAGGTGACATTTCAAAGTCTCCAGGCTCAAAGAAGAAGCAAAGTTTAGTGTTCAGGTAACTTTAAAGGGGAATTTCGTTTTTTTTACATTGGGCCCTTGATTTTACGTTATTACATCATGTTCTAGTCACCCATATGAGTTTTGTGTAATTTGGAGCTGTTCCGAAGATATTCTGTTAGGATATATCCAAGTAATGTCTTCCTATGGGCAACGAGTTGAAGGCACAAACTAAACTGTTCATAATTTATTCTTTATGGTATGCCAGCATTCATAACATGTAGGAGAATCACTGTCCCCCAGACATTCGCTGTTATATTTTTTATATTTATATGTTTTAAAAACAAAGCGGTGCGTGTATGACGTCATCCACGGGTCAGACTGGAGTTGTTTTTTTTTTTTTTAAACTTTATTTAACCAATGTACTTTACACCAGGCGGCTACGCTCTACCTCTTATATATTCGGCTAGCTAATGTGAATTATTCAATGCCATTTCGAGAGCGAGATCATCTGTGGTAGTAGCACTAGACATCTTCCAGTCATGTGAGTAAAACTAGCAGCAGTTCAGCGGACAGGATGAATGACTGGTAGCCTGCGGATGATGTCATATACGCGCCACTTTGTTTTTAAAAGAAATAAATATTAAAAATATAACCGCGGATGTCTGGGGCACAGTGATTCTCCTACATGTTATGAATGCTGGCGTACCATAAATAATAAATTATGAACAGTTTAGTTTATGCCTTCAACTCATTGCCCATAGGTAGACGTTACCTGGATATAACCTAATGGAATATCTTCAGAACGGCTCCAAATGACACAAAATTCATACGGGTGACTAGAACATGATGTAATAATGTAAAATCAAGGGCCCAATGTAAAAAAAACTGGTGTTCCCCTTTAAGGACTGATTTAGCAATCGGTTAATCGTTAACTGTAACCCACTTAGAGCAGTAATTATATCAAAATTGTACAAAAAAAAAATGTGTACACACACACACACATTTATCCTTTAGATTAAAAAATACCTTTTTTCTGTCAATATGCTCTATTGAGAACTCCTCAAGTGGAAACATTTTAGTTTCACTTGGTTTTATTTAGTACAAATCTTCTTTAAGGACACTTTGACTATTATTAATCGATTAATTAATTTGCAAAATAATCGTTGTTTGCAGCCCTAGTAACATTAAAGACATGGTGCATTTACCTGTCTGTGAGTCTGGGTGCAGTTTAACATCATAATCTCTTGCAGTGCTGATCCAGTTCAGACACGTCAGACCTGTGGAGGAGCTCTGCTGCTCTCCTCTGTAATCCAGACCCCTGGATGTCACACAATCTGAAAATAAAACACGTCTGCATTAAAACGGGAAAAAAACACATGTGCAACCAAAAAAAATATTTGTATCAAAATGCTACCCTTAGATACACATCATTTATATTTAACCGAAGTTATTGCTTTTTTTCTGCAAAAAGGCTAGAAAACATGTTTACCTCCTGGCTTCCCACTTGGTGCGCTGCTTTCCACGATGGCTGCGCTCAGGAAAACAATGTGCAAAGAGAAAAACATCCTGCAGAGCTGTCGGCCTGAATTCACCGACAACATGCTGGTATTCTTCCTTTTTAATTGAGCTCGCTGATTGTAAATATCGGCTGATCCAAATGAGTAAGGAGCCTGTGCATCAAACACACACTGCTCCTCTCGCTTCAGTCCCAGCCCTTGTTTTTGTCAGAAGCTTTCTTCGTAAACAGCCTTCAGAGGAGGAGGAGGGGAGATAGAGGAGGAGGAGGGGCCCTTAGCATCGTCATATCTCAAGGACCTCTCCCAGTTCAGCACACAAACAGAACATCGGCTCCAAACAGTCTATCTAATCTTGATATTCAGTATTGGGAGAAGTCAGCATATCCAGAAGATTCAAGGTTTCAGTATTTTCTGCTTTACTGAAAAAAAAAAAAATATATTTTTTTATACTTTCTGTGCCGACCACTGATATTTTCTTTAGAAATACCCAAAGTCACCACTTTTCATGTTTAATCCAACCATATAGAGTTTAATCTGGTGCATCTGCAGTGCTCCCCTTTCCCAGGCTGCCTCGGGGGCCTGTGCTCCTGCTGGCCTCCCTCTGCAGAGGATAATAAAGCCTAGATCCTTTTCCTTCTTTGTGTGACTGTGTGTGTGTTTGGCCCATTGGCAATGAGGGCAGCCAACATGTGACTCACTCAGTGTGAACCAAGCCACTTTTCAAAAGGACACTCAGTTTTCAGGCAATCTGCAGAGCAAACACAGAGCATCTGTTCTTTATGCTGCAACAAACTGAACTCAGCCTCATACAAAATGTATTTCAATCCTTTCTAGGCTGTTTGCCTTACCCTTATCTGTGCACACCTTATAAAACAACCCCAAGAATGACTACAATTTCTTTATTCATTTTCTTTTACTGAGTTTTTTTTTTAGGTTAAAATACATACCTTAGAATTTTTTTATCATGTTCTATAACTATAAATTTTTTCAGCAGAATAGGATTTCAAATCACTCCACTTAAAGCCAGGTAGTTACTTCTGATAGGAAGTGAGACATGTATGGAGGACCAACTCTGCCATATTTATAAAATAAATACATAAATAAATAAATGCTCAGTAAATAAATAAGCATGCAATTAATTGATTGCTTATTTATTTATTGAGTAAGACACAACCCCTTCCTCGTTTGCATAATAAGGCAGAAATGCATAAAGAAATGTAAAAACAACAGGAATAAATAGCGCTGAAGAAATAAAGAGGGTAAAAATTTACAAAAGAAGAATAAAACAGACAAAAATTTTAAATCATGCACAGAAATACTTTAAAAATTAGTAATAAATAAATAAAGTTGAAGATTATGACGGATAATAAATAAATTAATAAGGTAATTATTACAAAGACAAATAAAGAAGCCAATTGAAAGAGATATATACATTTATGTGTCACTGTATAATTTAATTTCTACCTACATTTATTTGTTTATTGTATTTTGGGGGGCAATACATTGAATGCTTATTTATTTATTGAGCATGCATTTATTTCTGTATTTATTTTTAGATATGGCAGAGTTGATCCTCCATAGAAAGATGTCTCTCAAAGTGATAAAACAATGTATAGATTTTAGTTTACCCTCTTTTGCATCACAGAAATCTAATCCTCATTACTGCTAACAGGTTCCTGAACGTTTCCACTGGTGTTTAGATGATTCATCTTGGTGATAAGCTCCAAGCCTCTTTATGCTTTGAGGTCAGAGGTGCATGCTTTAAACCTTCACTTTATTCCTTCCCTGACCTTTTTTTTCCCTTTAATGTCTTTTACATAAAGTCATTTCCGAAAAAAAAAAAAAAAGATATAAAGGTAAATTGTTCAAATTTTGTCCAAATCAAACAGCTTATTAGCATAAACTTGTACAGAAAGGAATGTAAAACTACCAAATCACTACTATTTTATCATATTTCTTTGTCTGCAAAGAAAATGAACATTAGCAGTTTAAAATCATAAAGCATCACTTTTATTTCAAATGAATTACATCACAGTTTTCAGATTAGCTACAAATCAAATATGTCTTAAAAAAGTAGAGAAATCTTCACCAACATAACATGTTAAAGCTTTGCTTTGGGACTAGGCAATAAGTAACATTAACAAGAAAGTACAAATAAGTAAAAAAAAATAATATTCAAGAAAAGTTTGAGCACTTTAAATGGTCATTTATTTATTGATCAAAATACTGAAACTCACAAATACCCAGCAAGTAAATCTGATTTCACATCAAATGCTGCTCTTCATTTTATACTAAAATATGTGCTCATTCAATGTCTGGTTATACAAAGTTATCAAAGAAAATCTAACAATGATAACATTTTTCCTTGAATAGCATGCCCAAGATAATCATTCAAACAATGACATATAGATTTTAGAATAAATGCATCAACAGGAACATTTTATTTACTAGCAGTGGAAAAATACTACCCGCAAGCCTCAAATGGCACGCAAGTCAGTATTTATATAAAAATACACACCTGATTACAGAAGCTGTACCCTCTTATCCTTGCCTTTCCTCCTGTTGCCTTAGTTAATAAGTAAAGAAGTTGGATGCAAGCTTTCTACTACTCCACATACTCTCAGTATGGTCACTTACCCACTTTTTACACCTTCTGGGAATGCAAGATATTTCAGGCTGAGAAGTCTGGTTTCAGCAAGAAAAAAAAACCTTTGTTTTATATTTGACAAATATTCTGATTATTTCCCTATATTAGACATAGTTTTAAAATATCCATATAAGATATAGTAAATTTTATGTTTTATATCGCATTTATTTATTGGAATATATCTGATAAATGATATGAATGAATCATGTGACATTTGTTAAGTTCTGTTTACCTCTGCTTGAGATTGTGAGAATTGCTCTCCCGTTACTAAAATTTATGCAATCAAAGTCTCCTTTCCTTTTTGTCAAGAACAGCCACTGAACCTTCAGAAAAAAAAAATCAACTCCCTGTATGTTTCTAAGGTAAATTCAGTGGAAAAAAAAGGAACCGTTGCTTAAATTCTATTTAGTTTTGGTTAAAAGAAAAAAAAAAAGAAATCTTAAAATGGGGATACTTACTGTACACCATGTAAACCTAGAGCAGGTCACAGGGAAAACTGTCATAGCTATAAAATCCATGCACTTGTTGGTGCAACAAACTGTTCATACATAGAGAAAAAAACAAAACAAGAGAAACTTCATTTTCTGGTTTACAGACAGATTCTGATTAATTTTCTACATCAAGGAATTAACTTTCTCTGCTAAAATTCTACTAATCACCTAATACTGAAACTATTGAATTGAATGTTGAAAGTTTCCTGAATTCTAGTGGTTATCAATCTAGCAGTGGACTATCTGATGATGTAAGGCAGCTGTAATGTGTGGGCTGTTATAGACAAACCACCAGATCTCATTTAGATCCCTCAGAGTCTGCCCTCAGCTCTCTCACGGCTGAGAAAATGGACACTTATCCAGTAAGAAGGCCTCTAATGGAAAAATCAAACCCCAGATCACGTCCCCCACTGGCTGCTCAGCAGGCAATATTTCCACATGCTGTTGCATTACATCACTGCATCAGTCTGAGCCTGGATACGATTGCTGCAGAAGAGCAGCATAAGAACAAATTTGCCTAGATGACCTGGAGGTATTGTTCTGATTGCATTTCCCTATGATTCAAACGCCACTAAAACAGGCATAAAGCTTCATCTAGGCAAGGACCAAAAGCTCTTTTCCCCCAAAAGCAAACAGGGTTACACCATTAACCCTACCCATTTAGCTCTTGCATAAGTTTAAGAACGGTTGCAGCCCGACAGCATCAACATTACATTTAATACCGAGTGCGTCATGTCCACTTTGAAAATATCAGAAACTAATTTTATCCCAGGTCACACTGGTCAGCTCCCCTCTGCTCTTTGTACAGTGGCAGTGCTCCAGCATTCACAACAACTGTTAAAGCAGGGGGAAGGTGAACACCACTCTGACTTAGTAAAGAATAAACATCCTGCAAACGCATCTGCATCTTTAAAGGATCCCACAGATGTCGTATACAAGCGAAGGTTTTAACCAGGTGATGGAGAAAGGCAGCTCTGGTTAAGAGGCCGCAAAGAGCACTGTGGAAACAGGGATCCACAAGGAGAGCCAGCCAAGAGGGAGTCAATGTTTTAGCTAAAAGAGAAGAAAAAAAGTTTTATTTGAGCACATAAAGCGGGAAATATTCCAGAGTTCAGCTCTAATAATTTAACACCATACGACATGTGTGACAGTGTACCTGGCTGGAGCTGCTCACAGGCGCTAAGGTTATCCATTAGCTGTGCTGCATTCTCCATTGCCCAATTAGTTAGTGTCTCTGCCAAAGCAGAGGGTTGAGAGGATTTCTCAGCCATCTGCAGCAGGTAGGGCAGCAGGTGTGCAGACATGATGGAGGGCTCTGCAAACACATTCACCTCATCCTGCTCGTACAGACTGGAACTCCTGCAAAAAAAAAAAACATACCAATTATCACCTACATATATATATATATATCAATATCAATAGACCTTTGATTTGTGAACTTGCAACCATAAATTTAAATATATTTTATGTGATCAACTGAGCGATAAATAATGGGATGCGCCCAGAATGTGTCAATAAATTCCAAAACAAATCCATCCAATTGCTTTCAGAAATTCATAGTCGTCAGCCTATGTTTTGGATGATTAAATTATTTATTTCAGGTTGAACAAAGGTATTCTCGGCCGCCCTGGTGGTCTGTGGGGGAAATACCGCACTTGCAATTGCAGGAGCACCGACCCGCACCCACAGGCTCAGAAGTCTCGCAAGAGTCGGTCTTGCTTTACGGCGAGAACTGCTACACGCCCCCAGTTAAAAGCATGCTCGTTGCTAGCGCAGTGGCGATATTTGTGCAGTTATCATGGAGGAACCAGAGAGAAAACAGTGAAAGCCCATGTCGGAGCAGGAAAGAAAGAGGAAAAGGGCTCTGGACAGAGAGAGGAGTCGTACACAGGTGAACATCGGGCAAGCTTTTTTCGAATGGCGAGAGCTAAAGAAAAAGAAGACTGCAAGGCTGACGCGGACCTCGCGTTTCTGCTGATGCGATTGTAAGTTACATTGGAATGGTTTCTCTTTCTCTGTGTGCATGTTCATACTTTCACTGTGTTCGTCATTCGTTGTGTTCGCCTGTCTGCTAAGCTCAAAACAACTGCGACTGGCTTGACGGAGAAACCAGGAGAACAGCTGAGCATATTTACGACAGTGCACTTTTACTTTCGCCCTCTGGGGGGAGCCTCGCTGGAAAATCACCCCCGGTTGCATAGTATACCTTTAAAGCCAAGGGACACAGCGATAAAGTTATGGAGAATTATTAAACAAAGTGAGGTCATAAAACGATACCCTCAAGATTTTACAACACCCTACAGCTCAGTTTAGTTCATTAAATGACAAAAGAAATGGGTATGACCTACATTTCCCAAGAAATGGCTGACCACCTGTGGAGCGTTAATCGGAAAACCAAACAAGACGCTCTGGGCGGATTTTTATATGTCTAAAAAGTGCTATTTTGTATTTCAACAGGATTTAGATTTGTGTTGAAATTTGTGTTTGTAAAGGGAAAAAAATGTCAAAACATTCAAGTGTTACGGCTGATTTTGCAAGGCACTGTGCAGATTTAGTGAAGTAACACACCCTTCTCTTACTGAGGCTCCTCTCAGCACTGATCTGATGTCAGCCTGAGGTAGGTGGGAAAGCAGCAGTTCTAGCATGCCAGGACTGTCCCAGCATTCCTGCAGCAGGAGGTCCAGGAGAAGCTTCAGAGCTCGGTTGACCTGCATGATGCAGACACTGCTCTGCTTTTCAGCTCGTCTTGAATGATGCAGCAGAGAGGCAAAACGGGCAGCTTTCTGCCTCACCTGCTGGTTCTGATCCTGCAGTAGGTACAAGCCTGTGTTGATCAACCTGCACCAGAAAAGTGTTCCAGATCTTTTAAGCATTGCAACCGGAGACAGTTACTGAAGACTAAACAACATGATATGATTTCCTTCATACCTCATCATGACTACAGGGAGAGAGCTGTGCTCTCTAAGGCTGTTGATAAGAGGGACACCAGCTGCACAAAGAGCGTCACCACACACCAATCTGAGGACTTCTGGGGCCTCTGCAGCCCGCTGAATTTCCAGAATACCGCACCAACGTTGAAGAACTGATGCCTTTAGACTACTTAGAAAAAAGTGAGATGAGTTAACATGGACTAGAATTATAAAAAAAAGAATTCAAATGAAAAAAAAATATACAAAAATTATAAAAAATAACCTGGTGCTATTTGATGATAATTGGGAAAATAGTAGACTAGCAGCATATAGAGCCTGAGACAGGAACTCCGGTCCACCTTTCTGAACCTCTAAGTCCTGAAGTAATAAATGCAAACACTCCAACAGGCAAGGCTCCGTGTCGGAAAGAGGCGGAGGCAAAGCAGCGCCACCATCAGTCATCACAGCAACCAGAGCTGCGAGGTACTTGGTACGATAATCCACACTGTCGTCCAGCAAAGCTTCCTTCAAGTTTAACTGGATATAGAGAAAATTTAAAAATGACCATCAGTTAATAGGTCTAACAGGTGCTAAATACTAAATTCACCCTGAAATATAGTGAACTAGACAACAGAAAGCAAATATGGATTTAGCTCTAAACTCTGACTTATTCTTGAACAAGGTTTGATCTAAAAGAACAACTGCTTTACAATGAAGCATATATATTATATTATCAAAACAATCACCTACTGACACATTCATTTATCAAAGGAGAAAACACACATTTAAGCGCAAACAGCAGTTTCAAAAACATCCAGACTAAGTTAGATGTTTGTCACACAATAAGCTGCTAGACTGGTCTTTTTTGAAAGCCTCTTTTGTATTCAGGTTGTTAGTTCAGTTCTGCGCTTTACCTGCAACACCCTCTGGATCAGTTCTTTCATGTCAGCCTGATGCAAACTCTGTTTATCTAGCAGCCACGTGACCATTGAGAGCCTCAGCTCAGGAGAGGCTGCAGAAAAGTTCTCCCAGATTTGACGAGCCCGCGTTGGATCTGCACAGAGGAATTCAAGGGCTTCTTGATGGAAGGATGCCAAGCCAATCTATAGAGAGCAGAAAGTTAAAGTTTATTCAAAATTTCTCTTTTTTCTAAGTCATTGTTTTAGTCCTAAAGAGACCAATCAATATAAAAACAATCTTAATTTAGAACACACCTCGAGACCCTGCTGAGGTGCATAGAGATCATGCATGAGTCTGTCACTTAGCTGCAACAGAAAGGAGTCACAGGAATGTCTTCTGAGAGATTCAGCAACACTGAGGTATACTGCTCTCACTAGGAGGCAGCGCTGAGCTGTGGTCCCCAACCACATGGAGGCCTGCATTCTGCTCACCACCTCACATAAGTCAGCAGAAACGGCACTACCAACATAAACACAGCAGAGCTTTAGGGCTGGGGAATATCTGATGAATATTTCAGCACCCTCTGTATTTCCATCTCACCTGTCAGGACAGAGAGCTCGCTCCAGGAGGGCTTTAATCTGAAGCAGCTGGCCGTGGAGTCGATTGTGGCATAAGGACTCCTGTGGACCAGGGAGCTGAGAGGTCAGCTTCACGATGAGGTCCATGTACCCAGAAGGGGGTGTCATGGCAACCAGAGCTATGGAGGCCATCCTTCTCACACTATAAATGGGACTGGCAGAGAGCTGCAGTAATGGAGGCAGGTAGTCCAACAGCATCCTGTCAGAGAAAACATATATGGATATTCACAGTCAGAAAAGCTATTATTAGTTTAGGAGGGATTCACATGCAGAAAAAACTCCTATAACATGTTAGAATGAGATTCACAGCTGAATATTACGGTTAATCGAATCATTGCAAATCTATAATACCTCCCATTCAGACTGGAAACTGAGATGTTACGCTCTAGGTTATTGTTATCTATTATTCCACAAGTCTGCATGATTTCCTAAGAAAAACAAAATCTGCTCCAATCATAGTGTCTAGTTTTTTATCTTGTAACTGCCTTTTTTATGCATTGAAGAAGCAAACATAAACAAAGGGATGACTAACATCACAACACCAGACTTCATGCTTCATAATGTTGCATACTGTTTACTGCACATGAATGAGACCTATTTAACATCAGTGGAATGGAAAGCAAACAATAACTACTGTGATGAGTCCTGAACTCCAGGCTGGAGTTGGGCCAGCAGAGTGAGGATGGGGTATAGTGAGGGCTGTAGATGCAGCTTCGCCCCAGCGGTCGGCCTTTGGACGTGTTCTGCTGCTTCTCTCAACTCGCCAAGGAGGAAAGGTTGAAGAGGAGGGTAGTGAAAGAAGAAGGCAGCAGGGGACATGCTGTGCTGGATGGGTCCGGTCTCCACACTGCTGGATCGCTGGCCAAGCATTCGAGAGCAAAGAGAACCTAAGACAGGACATTTTAATGAGTGTAGATTAGAGGTGGTCATAAATAAAATTAGTTCTATGTCTATTAATTCTTTACCTCAAGGTGTTATTTTATGATTATTTAACATAAAGCACATCATAATTACATGTGTTGATAGTGTTAGTCCATAGATGGATTTAATTACAAGTTTATGACCACTATTATGGAAACCACATAGATTGATGGATGGATAGGCACAAAAGAAAGAGAAGCAGATGGATTAGCAGACATATATGGACTGATGCAAGTACAGACTGATGGACACAACTTAAAAAACTGAAACTCATGTCAGATGAAAACATTGATATTTCCAGAGTTGGGAAGAACTGGGGTAGAATGACATATATATATATATATATATATATATATATATATATATATATATATACACTCACCGGCCACTTTATTAGGTACCCCATGCTAGTAACGGCCTGGAAGCATTCCTCAGGGAGTTTGGTCCATATTGACATGATGGCATCACACAGTTGCCGCAGATTTGTCGGCTGCATATCCATGATGCGAATCTCCCGTTCCACCACATCCCAAAGATGCTCTATTGGATTGAGATCTGGTGACTGTGGAGGCCATTTGAGTACAGTGAACTCATTGTCATGTTCAAGAAACCAGTCTAAGATGATTCCAGCTTTATGACATGGCGCATTATCCTGCTGAAAGTAGCCATCAGAAGTTGGGTATATTGTGGTCATAAAGGGATGGACATGGTCAGCAACAATACTCAGGTAGGCTGTGGCGTTGCAACGATGCTCAATTGGTACCAAGGGGCCCAAAGAGTGCCAAGAAAATATTCCCCACACCATGACACCACCACCACCAGCCTGAACCGTTGATACAAGGCAGGATGGATCCATGCTTTCATGTTGTAGACGCCAAATTCTGACCCTACCATCCGAATGTCACAGCAGAAATCGAGACTCATCAGACCAGGCAACATTTTTCCAATCTTCTATTGTCTAATTTCGATGAGCTTGTGCAAATTGTAGCCTCAGTTTCCTGTTCTTAGCTGAAAGGAGTGGCACCCGGTGTGGTCTTCTGCTGCTGTAGCCCATCTGCCTCAAAGTTTGACGTACTGTGCGTTCAGAGATGCTCCTCTGCCCACCTTGGTTGTAACGGGTGGTTATTTGAGTCACTGTTACCCTTCTATCAGCTCAAACCAGTCTGGCCATTCTCCTCTGACCTCTGGCATCAACAAGGCATTTCCGCCCACAGAACTGCCGCTCACTGGATGTTTTTTCTGGACCACTGGACCATTTTCTGTAAACCCTAGAGATGGTTGTGCGGGAAAATCCCAGTAGATCAGCAGTTTCTGAAATACTCAGACCAGCCCTTCTGGCACCAACAATCATGCCACGTTCAAAGTCACTCAAATCACCTTTCTTCCCCATACTGATGCTCGGTTTGAACTGCAGGAGATTGTCTTGACCATGTCTACATGCCTAAATGCACTGAGTTGCCGCCATGTGATTGGCTGCTTAGAAATTAAGTGTTAACGAGCAGTTGGACAGGTGTACCTAATAAAGTGGCCGGTGAGTGTATATCTATATATATATCTCAGAGAAGCATTGAAAAGGTTTGTTTCCCCAGCACTCAGGTAAAGTCAGCTATAATTCAACCATTTTTTATAATATATATGGACAATTTCATCAATACAATGCTGTGACTTTTAAATCCTTTGCCAAAAGTTAACCAAACTATGACTAACTCATAGACTAGATCTTCTCAGACTAGAAATAACTAAAACTAAACAAAAGATAAGCATTAATAAAGTCATAGTAACCAAAAACTCAAATAGAATGAAAAATCCCAAACTATTATAACCTCGGTCCTCAGCCAATAGTACTTCAATTTCACATTATGTTTATTTCTTTCCCTTGCTATTGTTATCTTTTGCATTGTTAATTGTGAAAACACAACCATGTATGTAAAGAAGCATTGTTATTGTCTGTGAATATGTTTTGGAACGGCGCTCCTGTTTTTATCCACAAATGTTACATAAAAAAAAATAAAATAATAGGAAGATTAATACTAAAGGTGCAGGTTATTATAGTGAATAGGCAAAACATTTTTTGTGTCTCACTGTAAAGTTGCAAAGCAGCATTTCTCATGGCCCAGCAGGGAGATCTGAGGAGAGTCAGAGACAATATGGCCACATCAGGAGCAAACTGAAGAACAATTGCTCCCAAAACTGCTCCGCGCACCAACGCCTGCAGAGTGTGAACAGCACACACCTGTGCACAGGATGAAAATGAACACATAGCATTTTATTTATTCTTTATAAATAAAACTAAACTGAAAGCTGCTGTACTGTCAGCAGACCTGTGGGAGGTCCAGGGTTTGGTCCCAGTTCTCATCAACAGGACGTCTGGCCTGTTCTAACAGAGTTTGCATACTGAGGGTCAACAGCGGCCTCGCCTTACTGGCCTCCTCTGCTGACAGAACGCACAGGATCATGATGGGCAACCCTGCAGCACGTCGGGTCACAGACGCCGAGCGGGGGGACTGAACAACCTGCAGTCCCTGAAATCATATCAGAGAGGAACACATCTGTAAGGAAGAAGTTTTCTTTTATTAGCAAAACATAAAAAACTACTGACTTCTTTGAGTATCTGAGCTGGAATATCCTGAAGGTCTGGATCATTGCTGCTCAGCAGAGAGGTGCAGAACTTTGTGAAGCCTAAACAGCAGCCCTCTACTGCCCCCTGGGGATGAAAACAAAATCGGTTTGAGAATATTCAACATCATTGTAATTATGGGCACGAATTTCAGAAAAGAAATGTGTTTGTTGATTCATTGAAACACCATATTTTACAAGATGGGTTTATCATTTAAAAAAAGAGCTGAAACTATTTTTAACTGAAAAATCAGTACTTTTTCCTGATCTGCTTGGAGTCAGGATTATACAGACTTCAATATCAACCTAAAAGTAACTTAATCCTTAAAGTTCTGCTAAAGATTCTACAAGGAACTTTTTGAGGATCTAAGAATAAAAAATATAGATAACAAGATTAAAGTGAAAAAAAAAAACTAAACTCAAATACAGATAACATAAAGAAATAAACTCAACTGAAATCAGCTGCTGTGGATATGGGCAAGCCCAATGGTGAAAATGTTTTACAGTCAGAGTGGATGTATAAAAGCTAAAGAATCATAATTTAGGAATTACATTGTAAAATGGATCAATGTGAGGCTTTTAAAACTGATAACACTGCACTAGCTGTTAAGCATAGCTGCAGAGGAATCATACTAAGGGTCTGTTACTCTACTTAGAATAGAAAATGTAGAAATTGATTGATTTAATGTCTAAAGCCCTTTACAATGAAACCAAACACAAAGGGCCAGACGAAAAAATTCACAGGGGAAAAAATCTATATGTTTAAGCTAAAACTAAATATGAGAGGTTTGAAAAAAGAGAAAAATAAAATCCAGCCACATACTAAATATATTTTCATTCTGGGTTTAATTCATAAAGTAAAAGTAAGTTTTAAACTAAGGTTAACATTCATTCTATTAAAGTACCGTCCTAATGAAAGTAAATAGACAGCCTAAAAGGTTTGAGGATCTTAGCAGCAGATAGGGCCATAGTTTGAGACCATAGTATAGGCTGTTTTAACAATAGTGTGATTAAGGGACAACTAAGTTAGAGTCATTTAACCATGGGTTATATATTTACGTCTGTACGTTCGGACCTAGTATTAGATGGTGATCATATCCAACTTTTACAGCTTTTTTTTTTATTGTCATAACACTGTCACATGCTCAGAGCAATGAAATGAACTCTCATTTAATCCATCCCCTTGGGGAGCAGTGTAGGGTTAACGGTCTTTGCTCAGGGACCCAGAGTGGCAGTCTGTGGGCTTAAACTCAGAACCTCAGGATTACAAGCTCTATCACTCTGCCTTTTTTATTTGTGTTTTCATCATAATTCATGATAATTAAAGGAACCTAACTCCTGTAATGAAAATAACTGAGATTGTTTGTTGAATCTAACCCTACAATCCTGGAAGGAAAACTGTTAAAATAAATTTAGTAAAGCTCAACATTAGTGAGTATAATAATGAATGCATGCACGCCGCTGATTAGAGTTGTATATTTTGAAAAAAAAAAAAAAAAAACATACCCAGTGGCGGCAATTTAGAAGAATATCCTTAAATAATTCTGAAGCCCTCCTTAAATCGTCTTTAGCCCAAAGACACTCAGAACGTTGTTTGGATTCTTTCAGAACTTTCTCCACCAAAGATCCTAAAAAAATTCCAGTTTCCTAATGAAAAGAAATGGAGCAGAAACACAAATCAGTTTTTCCACTTTCTAAAAGCAGACTTGTGTTGAAGGTAGGGATCTAAATCGTGGACGTTTCACCTTAAGAGAGACCCAGCAGCAGGTGAGAACTAGGCTGTGCTCTTCAGACAGCAGGATGCAATCCTCTTCATCCATCTGATCACCTCCAGCCTGCTGGGATATCAGAGAGCTGATGGCGTTTCCCATATCACAAAAGGAAGGGGGAGCATCTAAAGAAGAAAAGTTATTCAGTTTGCATTGTGAAAAAAAAAAGATCTGCAATGATCTTTCCCTGCTTCTTAATGTTGCTTGATTACATTTTTCAGCAACAAAAGCCTCCCGGTCCCCATGAAGAACCGCAAGCAACAGCAGAGAAATATTCTCCAGAAGATCCAACAGCTTAGTGATGAGACTTCGGTCAATTATAGAACAGATATCATCAGCTGCCTCCAGCAAACACCTCTGAAGAGCACATAACACGCCTGAAACATAAAAATAAGATTCAAGTTAAGAAAAAGATTTCTCATCATTATAAATATGAACGGCTGATAACAGTCACCATGTATAGGCCTGGTTCTGGCAGAGACCATCATGTCCACTTTGGCCATCAGGTAATGCTCCTCCAGCTCCTTCACTAGGTCTCTGACCACACAAAAGGCTTTGGGATTCCTTCCAGGGTTGACAGACAAACCTAGACTGCAGTCGTCACACCGATGTCCTGATCTACAGGAAGAACAGTCCATACTTCATCATCTAAAAACAAACATCCATTAAACATTTTCATTACGCCCTATAACAGTAGAGGAAGTAAAAAAGGCAATTTCTCTCATGAGACCATCGAAGTCGCCAGGAGTGGATGGGTTCCCATCGGAGTATTATAAAAAATTTGCAGACAAACTGGCTCCAATTTTGACGGAGGTCTTCAAAGAATCACTTGATTTGGGGAAAATGCCGGACACTTTTAATGAAGCCCTAATTTCCTTAATACATAAAAAAGATAAGGATCCTATGGATCCCGGCAGTTTTAGACCGGTGAGTCTTATAAATGTAGACTGTAAAATTCTGACAAAAGTCATTGCAATTAGAATGGAAAATATATTGCCACACCTAATTCATATGGACCAGGTGGGATTTGTGAAGGGAAGGACATCATCAGATAATGTCCGAAGACTCCTGCACCTCATGTGGCAAAATCGCAATAATGACACTCCAGTAGTGGCCCTGTCGTTGGATGCCCATAAGGCCTTTGACAGGGTAGAATGGAGCTTCCTCCAATACACTCTGAAAGCATTTGGATTTGGGGAAGGCTTAATCAAATGGGTTAGTGTGATCTATGCAGACCCTAGAGCCGCTGTGTCAACAAATGGGTTAGTTTCACCTTTTTTCAAACTACAACGCGGGACAAAACAAGGAGACCCATTGAGTCCCCTTCTGTTCACCCTCTTTTTGGAGCCCTTAGCTGCGGCAATCAGAAATAATGAAAATATCAAAGGTGTGGTGCAGGACTCAGAAGAACATAAAATGTTCCTGTATGCTGATGATATTCTACTTCTTATTAGGGATCCTTCCACTTCAGTCCCAGAGGTTTTGTCAACAATTGAACATTTTTCAAGGTTATCAGGGTACTTAATCAACTGGCAGAAGTCTGAGGCCATGCCAGTCTCAAAGAACTGTTTCCAAACTCACCTCTCACAGTTCCAATTTAGATGGACCCCTGTTGGTATGAAATACCTTGGCATTAAATTAAGCCCGGAGTTGAATAATATAATCTCAATCAATATAGAACCACTGCTCCATAACTTAAAAAATAATATAGATAAATGGAAACTATTAAATATTACTTTGTGGGGTAAAGTTAATACCATTAAGATGCTGGTTGCCCCACAATTCAATTATATTTCAATGATGGTACCCCTGATTATTAGTAACACCTGGTATAAGAAATATAATGAGCTAATCAAAACATTTTTATGGAATGGGAAGAAACCGAGAATTGGTCTTAAAAAACTTTCGGCTCTGAGAGGGACAGGAGGGATGGCACTCCCAGATTTAGAATTATACAATATTGCATTTGAATTGAATAAATTATCCAGGCATTGGAAAAAGCAAGACTTGGATAAGGGATGGGTTAAAGTTGAAAGGGCATTAACAACTCCTTTTGAAGTCATCCAGCTGCTTTCTCATAAGCCTGAAGGTGAACTACAATATAACCCAATTATACAACATTCTAAATGGGCATGGAATAAGGCTCACAAAATATTGGGCATCTCCTCATATAAACAGACTTACTCCTCAGTTTGGAACAACCCAGTAGTGCGTATTGGGAAATCTCCTGTTTATTGGAAGAAATGGTTAATAGGAGGGGTCCAGAAGATTGAGGATTTGTACAGAGATAACAATTTCATGTCATTTGCAATGCTGAGAGACACCTTTAATCTTACAGATAAAGGGGATTTCTGGAAATATTTACAAATAAGAAGTAGTGTAGGTTCAGTTTTTGAGTTGAGCAATATACAGGGAGAAAACCCATTACAGGCCTGGCTAAACTTACCAAAAAATTTCCAAACTGCATCAATGTATTACAAGAAGCTTTTAGGTGACCAAGGTGCAATATGTGAAGGTTTAAGACTGAGCTGGCAAAAAGATCTTAATATTAATATTATGCAAGATATGTGGGAAAATGTTGTTTCTAATGTAGGATGGGCCACCAGGGATGCAAGAAGCAAATTTATTCACTACAAAATTATTCATAGATTTTATTTTACACCATCCAGATTATTTAAAATGGGTTTATTACAGAAGAACACCTGTTGGAAATGCAATGGTGATATTGGCACATACATTCATGTATTCTGGGAGTGCCCCCTGGTGGCTCCATTTTGGACAGAGGTTGTAAAATATCTGGAAAGATGTATTGGTTTACCTATCCCAGCATCACCACAAATGTGTTTGCTTGGCAGTAAATGTTTTATACCTCCTGGGTTCACTATGGACACTTACAAGTTTGCTGTGACTGGTTTTCTTGTTGCTGCACGTCTAATTTTACGAATATGGAAAAGCCCCCACAAGCCACAAACATCAGACTGGATTAAAATGATGACAGAAACTGCTTCATATGAGAGACTGTTATCAAAAATTCACGACACTCAGGATAAAACAAGCCGGATTTGGACATATTTTTTTGAATTTGTAAAAGGATCTAACTCTGCTGAACTTACTGTAATCTAATTACAATGTGCCACTTTTATATTTTTGTTGTATTGTTCCTGAAAAAATAACAATAAAAACTTAAATGACAAAAAAAAAAAAAAAAAACATTTTCATTACAACCATAGTTTTTAAAGCTTGTTGTTCAAAATTATGCACTAAATAGGAGGTCTTCAACAGGGGTCCACGACCCCTAGGGGGTCCACAGCGGTACTGCAAGGGCGTTGCAAAACTTTTGGTTGATTAGACTTTTTTTTATATTCCCCCCTGCAATTTTTTCCACTAATTGAAATGTATTTAAATACACATTAACATGAATTCAACACACTGTAGTAAACAGATAAATGGAGGCAGAAGATGTCTTTCAGTCTTCAATGCACACATTCAGCGACACACAGCTCTATCAAGCTGGGCACCGTTTCATTCACAACACTTGTCCCATCAACCAGGCAACAGAATCAGAAATACTCCAATAATCCCAGGGAGAAATTACTTTTGTTACTTTACCATCTGTAATAAGAGTGATTATAGGACCAATTGATAAAACACAATTTCATACAATATATATAATTAGGGGGTCCCCGCTCCATCTCGCTATCAGTTTGGGGGTCCTTGGCCCGGAAAACGTTGAAGACCTCTGCACTAAAGTATTACATAATGTGCATCAATATAAAAAAGCCTAATTTCTGGAGGAAAAAAACTTTTTTTTAAATCACCCTGATGGCAACATCAGGCTGTCAGGAAGCCTTTTTTGTTTAAAAGGGAAGCTGATCAGAGTAGATGGGAATATGCAGAATAGACAGTTAAATACTGGACAGTCCTTTAATAGGCTGCAAATATGAGTACATCACTACTAACTCAGCCATGGTTACAAAGGAAATGTTTCGATCTGGAAGTCCTTTTAAACTCTTAAGGGCCGGAATCCTTCATCTTTTCAACGTGTTTCATGTCTAACACATCCAGATCGAACGCATCGACTTCTGCAAAGTTCTGCTAGGAACTTCGTATTTAATTATGGACCATTAAAAACCGCAGTTTATCTTCCGTGGACCAAAGTGAGTGCTTTTAGGGGTCTACGCACTAAGCCAGTGCAAAGTTCTTATGCCTGATGCCCTTCCTGGCATTCAGACCCAGGTTCCTCGCATCAAAGACGCAGGTAACAAAAGGAAAGGATTATTTGCACTATTTGTTCGTTTTTTTCCACGACCATAACAGTGCATAACAGTATGAAGAAAACCTCTATTTCTGGTAGTAATAATAGATAAATATATAGAAAGCTTGCTATGCTTTTATATTCACACATAAATCCACATAAATGCATGCAACACCTTTCAGCATTGTATATGTAAAAACCATTAACCAAAAACCACTTATTTAAACTTATTCACAATAATTCTCTAAACTGTCCTTTTTTTTAAACACATAAAATCCTGAAACTATGAGGCTTGAGAATGTAAAGGAAACTAAAACTAAAGGGGTGTGAATCATTTTAAAAGATGAGGGCTGAAGAGGAGACAAGGTTTACTTCTGGAGGAGTATTTTCACCATGAGCGCTCCCATCTGAGCCTCCTGCACCCGAGGGCTGCGCAGAAGCTGGCTGCTCCTGACCTCCAGGACTTCAGCAATGTCCGCAGGGAAACTGGGAGGGAAAAACTTCAACAAAATGGTGGCTGAGAGCTCCCTGATCTAAAAGAAATAAAAAGGCTTTGCATTAGATTTCATTCAGGTTAGATGAGGAGAAACGAACGGCTCTGCTGAGATAAACCTACTTCATTTGTAGAGTCTTCTAGACAGCTGAGCAGAAGCAGCTGCTTGGCTCTGCAGAAGAAATCCCACTGCCCTCTCTGTCTGGCACAGGCAATAAGAAGGCCTATATTTGCTGCAATTAAGTCAAACTTATTTATTAAATATCTAAATCACATTAATAACTAATAGGTATGATGCAAAGGAACATGCACATGTAAGAGGACTCTTCAACTTTTTCACATTCTGCTGCGAGCTTTAATGTTGCTCACTGGGATTTTACATGAAATATCAACAAGGTCCATTTTTAATAATGAAATTAAATAACAATCTGTATCAGTATTCCAGCTCTTATATTCTACAATCCGTTAAGTAAATCCAGTCCAAATAAAGGCCCTCAGAAGTCACCCAATTAGTGAATGGAGTTACCTCAGAACTAAGGCCTTCAAGCCAAACTAACTAGAAGACCAAGGAAAGGGCCAATCAGAGGCCCAAAGGTACAGAGATCCAGGGTTTTAGTGAGCCGCACTTTTCAGATTTAGCTTTAAATTATTTCCTTTCATTTCACCTTCTAACACATCTTTGATCCTACATATGAGATCCTATTAAAATACATTATGCTTATGAGTCTGCAGTGCAGCAAGATGTTGGAAAGGCTTAAGGGGTGTGAATACTTTTGGAAGGTCCTATACTCCATAAAAAAATCTTTTTCTTTAGTGGCTCACCTGGTGGCTGTCCTTTCTTTTTGTCGGGGCTCCAGGTGTCTGTGCACGTCTCCAGGACTGCAGACAGCAACAGAAGCGCTGTCTTCTTCCTCTGATAGCTGTGTCCAGGTGAAAGGAAGCTGTATGGAAGCTGACCTAACCACTCCACAAAGCCTGGATGATGTCAAAAGAGACATAAAAATCAAAGATGGCAGTTTCTAACAGATCCTTTAGCTCTTTTTTTCTCTCACCAATCCCTTGCTCCAGAATATTCTCTCTACATTCATGGCTGGGATTTTTCTTTTTGCCCTTCTCTCCTCTGATGTGTGCCAAGCATCCATCTCTGATACGAACCAGAAACCTTCTCACTGCAGCCTGAAGGTGCTGTCGGAAAGGCGAGGACTCGCAATTCAAATTCTCAGGAATAAACTCCTTCAGTATCTTCATCTCCTCTGTGCTGGGGACGTCTCTGGTCTTTGGGCTGCAGCAGAGCAGGTTGAGAGCAGCCAGACGGATTTTGTCATCCGCAGCCCCAAGAGCCAGCTCCAGTGTTAAAAAGGTGGAGCTTTCCTGCAGAGCCCAGGGCGAGCAGCCACTGATAGCACGGTAGGAGCTCAGGATGCACGCCCAGGCGTGCAAATGGCCCGGCTTGTTGGGGTTTAAGGAGGCGAGCAGGTGATGCACGGCAGAGGAGAAAACCTGAAAGGTGCAGGGCAATAAATGTGTGGAGCTGTTGTTCTGTAGAAGAGTGATGTCAGATGTAAGAGCCTCCACCAGGAAAGGCTGCCAGCTCTTTGCCCAGCGTCCTGCGAGTTCCAGCTCAGAGAGCGAAGCTGGAGACTCTCGCCTTTGCTGCTGGATCAGACACTTATAAAACTCTGCTGCACAAGGTGACAGGTGATTGGTCGATAGGCACTTCAAGAGATGACTGGAAACCTCACTGTATTGATTCAACATCTGAATAAGAACAGAGACACACACAAAAAAAAAAACATCAGTTACTAAAGGTAATAAAGAAACATTCAAAACATTGTTAAATGCTCACCAGATCCGTTCCCACATACGGCAGCAGAGCACAAAGGCGGTGGTATTTGGCTTTTGCCTCCCAGGGTAGTTTCAATAAGCGCTCAAGAAGGATAAAATAAAAATTCCTCTTGGTGTCACAAAACTGCTCAGAGTCCATGGCATAAAGGTTCAGTAAGAGAGTAAAGGCACTGCTGGCAAACTCAGGCACCCCATCTATCTGCAAAACACAGACACACACAAGCTACTAAGGCTAAAATCGATGGGATTTTTAAAATGAATTAACCAAACCATCTGATCGGTAAATGCCCCCTTTAATCCATCCATTTTCTATCACGCTTTATCCCAGCTGGTGCCTATCTCCAGAGGCGGGGTACACCCTGGACAGGTCACCAGACCATCGCAGGGCAACACAGAGACAAACAACCTACACACACACACCTAAGGAGAATTTAGAGAAGCCAATTAACCTAACAGTCATGTTTTTGGACTGTGGGAGGAAGCCGGAGTACCCGGAGAGAACCCACACATGCTTAGGAAGAACATGCAAACTACATGCACAAAGACACTGGGCCAGGAATCAAACCCAGAACCTTCTTGCTGTAAGGCAGCAGTGCTACCCACTGCACCACTGAGCAGCCCTGCACATTTAATTGGCTCCACATTTATTTCCCCCTGGGAAAAAAAAAAACCTAATAAATGCATTGAGTAACACTGCCAAAAACATGACAGTGTGTGTTATTTCTGAGGATTTTCATTTGCCGTACAATAATGATCGGTGACTCACTGGGCTTTCTGCATTGGTCCAAATAATGTCAGTGAGTTTCTGCAGCAGCCTGCTGTCGTCAGGCAGGAGGCGGGCGCCGGTCGCCTTCCAGATATCATCAACACACTCTTTCACTCTCCTCAGCCACAGGGTTAACACTGCAACAGTGTTTTGGGTTTAAACAGAAAACCAAATAACTTAAAGGGGCAAACAGATGGTATGGATCTCACTCACCCTCAAAGGCAAAGTAGTGGCAGTCCTGCTTCTCTGCACAAAGATTAGAAACAAGAGGAAACAAACCATCCAGCAGCAAACAGGTCTTAAAAAAAAAAAAAAGAAGGCATTATAGACATTGCGCTTGGAAAGTTCAGCACCTGTTTCATGGTAACTCTCTCCACCTGAAGGCTGTTGGGGTTCGGACTCAGTAAGATGTGAGATCGACAGCAGGTGAGGAGGCCTCTGCTCAAAGCCAATCGCTTCACTCCGTCCTTCCCTGCTGGGTTGCACTGAACCTGCAGAACCCCCACAGTGAGCTGGAAGAGTTCTGAGAAACAGCAGAAATAAAAGCCGTCCGTCAAAAAAAAAAGTGTCTCAAAATGTGGGAAAAAATTATTTGGTGCGGTAAATCTGCCCATGCATTATAACCTGAAAGAGTAACATCACCAGGGCTAACATTGTTGGTATTACCAAAATTACAGGTGTTTAACCATTTGAACATTTTTATATCATTCTGTTTCTATGACATTATATGGATAATTCCAAAGATGGAAGACAAAATAAGTATTTTAATTTTTTTTTCCACTTCTATAATGGTCTTCTTCAAGTTATTTTGTAATGCACGTTAAACATTTTTACACCGGTTTTTCATCACCTTGCTAAAAATAAATCTGTTTCTGGTATACATCTGGTCCTCCTCCAGTTCAATCTGCTAAATGTTCCTATTTGACTTTGAGGTATTTTTATTAATAAAACATGTAACTGTTCCAAAATAACAGTTTTATTCACTTGAACAAAGAGCATTTATGCTCAATAAGAAACAATTCACTTTTTTTTTACTTTTTTGTCAGACTGTTTCAAGTAGGTCAAATTTACTAGCAGCTCCCAGTGAGTAAAGCTGGGCTTTGTGGATCCTTTCTTTTTCCCTGTGTTGAACTGGCTGCTTGTCGTGAGAAATCTCCTCTAATTTAAAATAATGAGGCTTGTGAATTGACAGAAAAAAAACCCAACAACTCTCATTTGCTCCACCTAATTGATCACTTGATTTATTCTTCTAAAATATGATAAATGATATTTACGGGTGGTTGGATGAGCGGCCTGCAGCAGGCTCCATGCTGCAGCGTCTGCAGCTCCGCTCTGAGACGCCGTGTTAATCAGCATCGCCACAGCAGTTCCTGCCAAAAGACGCGTGTCCCTGTTGCAGCACTGCATGATGGGTCAAATAAATAGCTTTAACAACACATGTATATCATCTGACAGACAATATGCTGTAAAAAAAATACACCTGTCCAATGAGTATGTCCATAAGAGCCTGCAGGATCCTCTGGATTGCCTCTTTGCTGCCGTTCTCCTCCCAAACCAGAGGAGCAACTTCACTCCACAACAGCTGAAACACTTGCAAACACACCTGCAGCCGTTAAAGTTCACATGTTAGAAGGAAAGTTGAGGTTATTTCAATACAGCCTGCTCTGCGCTGTGATTCCTATTGCATGTTATATATGTACTTTGACAGCAGTGTAACAGATCAGTCCATCTCTCTGGGATTCCTCTTGTAACAGAGCAGGGAGAGTTTCCGATAATCTCTGTAGCATGGGCACGCAGGATTCCAGCCAAATCCTCCGACCAACTGCACTGTCCTCCAGGAACATACAAGCTAGAATCATGTAGAAACAGTTAAATAGATGTTAGATCAGAGACGTACTAAAATACTATGCTATGGTCGCTCTGCACTTACCTCTCTGCAGATCCTCCAAGGAAAGAACCTGAAAAAATTAATCCAAATTATTTCCAAGAACTGAAGTGATTTTAGGAAGTGATCAAACTAGGGCTGAAACTAATGATTATTTTGCAAATCGATTTATGTGTCAATTATTTTTTCAGATTATTTGATTAATAATCATACAACTAAAGGTTCCTTAAAGAATTTTTCACTAAATTAAACTGGGTGAAACTAAAATGTTTCCACTTGAAGGGTTCTGGATAGAGCATATTGACAGACGAAAAAGTTTTCTTAATCTTAAATGCTAAATATTTTTTACATTTTGATATAATTACTGCTCCATGCGGGTCTCTCTGTGACCTAAAGACATGTTTCACAGTCTCTATACTCCAATTAACAATTTATCGATTACTAAAATAGTTGGCAATTATCCTTGATGAATGATGATATCAATAATCGATTAATCAGATTCATTTTTTCAGCCCTAGATCAAACGAATTCTGTCACATGTAGCGATATTTTTCTTTTCTTTTTTGTGTATCTTTTTTGACAGATGAAAAAAAGTCTAAATTTGAATTTAAACGATGAGATGTGGCATGAGTCTGTATTCATTCACCCAATTGGGGGAGTCCTGCTGGTATGAATTTAATCACAGGGTAAATACAGCTGTTCTGGGAAGGACTTTTTAAGCACTAAATAAAAGCTTACCTTAAGATACAAAACACAAAAAATAAGTTGACTAAAAATCCAACATCAGACACCAGAAAACCCTCTAAGAGGAAATTTGAAGACATGAGTTCTGAGATGATTTCTTAGGTCACCGTGGACCATAAAGCTGGCTGCCAAGCATTCTGACCAAGCTGTCGATTATCCACTGAGGTTCTGTTATAGTCAAGGCACAGGCGTAACTTTCTGAAGGCCTGGTGGGGACAGTCCCAACCAATTATCTTTGCTATTCTTTCCCCTTCCGTTAATTTACTTTAGCTAAAGGTAACAGAGGTTGGGTGCAGCTGTCTGTGTTCAGAGCGTTTTTAGTCCGTGTTTTTTTCCCTCTCTCCCGTTGCTCCTGTGTTTCGGTGGAGTAACTGTAGCTCCATCACCCACCACCCAAGTGTCGCCACAAACTTTCATGACAAAGTTACACACTTGAGTCAAGGCATGATGAAATAGTTGGGTACTATTTTTGGCAAATTTAAATAGTAAACTGAACATCACTGTAAGCTTCCAAGTAACTGTTATTTAATCTGCCTGTATGATATGACTGATCTCTAGAAACTGTGTTACAGTTGAGTTTAAACTCAAACGCCTTGAGATAATAATTGAACTTTATTGATCTCACACTGGAGAAATTTACCTCTGCATTTAACCCGTCCCCTTGGGGAGCAGTGGGCTGCCATTGTGAGGCGCCCGGGGAGCAGTGTGGGGTTAAAGGTCTTACTCAGGGACCCAGAGTGCAGGCTGTGGGGATCAAACTACTACTTGCAACCTTCTCAGATCACAACACACTGCTTTAACCAGTAGGCCAACACTCCCCAGGTGAATTAATTTGCATCAGTTCACAATTTGTTATATGTGTAATGTGCAGTATAATTGAAAACAAAGCATCCAAACACCAATGATGGTGTGTGTACCTGATCACTTTTCACTATGGAGTCAAAGATGTGCAGGGTTTCTTTATAAACCAAATGCTGATCCACATTTTCTGCCAGATGCTGCAGCATCTGTGGAGCAGAGATTCAGTTTTCATTATGTATTATTTTGTTATGTTATTTTACAAGAAAAGCATCAAGTTGTGGAGCTCACCCGGTCCACTTTCCGGCAGGCTGTGGAAATGTTGACCATCTCCAGCTGCAGGGAAAGGAGGAGTCTGACCAGAAGCAGCTGATGTTCTTCCTCCAAACCATGAAGCTGTTCCTCTGAGATCTGCCTCATCAGCTGGACTGCCTCATCCAAACTGCGCTCCTTGCTTCTTTTAACGCTGCTCCTGTTCGTTTAAACAAGTGGCGTTTTTATTAGGTTATAAACGGTGCATAGATACTTAGAAAACGTTTCACAAACCTAGAGGATTCAGAGAGTTTATTGACAAACAGCTGGAGGATCTTGCTGCCATTTCCAGGTGTTAGATCTTCTCTGATAAGTAAACCCTGCAGAGTTTTTGTCAGATTTTCAAACGACATTTTAGATTTTATTCCTAAGTGCGTCTGCCTAGTGTTAGGACATGACTGAAAGCACGCTGCTGTTACTGCTGACAAACTTCTACTTCTATGATTCGGTGTAGGGATCACTCTGCGACATGCTGCCATCTAGCGGCCGAAACTTGCATAAACTGAAGTGACTTTAGAGTTCAAAGAAATTTACAAAAATATAATTTTTTTATTCCTTAAGGGGACTTATATATATGGAGCTGCGCCATACATTTGTTTTAAACTAAGCTCGTGTCCTTATAACAGAAATTTCTACATGATATATTTCTGTTTGAGTTTTATTTTAACATGTATGGATATTAATCTGTATGGGGTGCCAGTAACCCCCTTATTTTTCTCTTAAAACACTCTAAATAACATTAAATATTGCTCCTAATTTTTGACTGCTTAACTTAAACGGCACCCCATAGATCCGTTCTACTTTTAGCTGAATAACCTTTCGTTTCCTTTTTTGTTTCGAACAAATTCTGGACCCACTTTACATTTATTTGTTTCGGAGTTAAAGAGAATTGGGTTTACGTTAACTTTAAACATATTTAAATGTATGTATATTTTTTTGTTAAAAAAAGTTACAAAACAATAATTTTCAATGTATATCTTATTGTGTTATATATATGGTAAATCTATTAAATTCTCAAAGCAAAGATTTGCATAAATAACTAATGTTTCAGTCCTTTAAAACTGAATAAAATAATTTTGAAATATCTTTCAATCCTATATTACTTATTAAAGACCAAATGTAAACCCATTTACAACATTTTTTTTTTAATTTCAATGTTTGTTTAATTGCTACCTCACATTTTTCAATCAGTTTTTTAAGTCAGTATATATTTAATATTTTTTCTTTTTAATATTTTGCTTTTAATTTGCATTTTGTCTGCAAAATCAAGCAAATATAAAATATGAATATACAAATATAAAGAAAAGGGGATACCTTGCGTTAATTCTAAAGCAGCCTCTGCTTGTGCCTCACAGACTAAGAGATTTGATATTAAAGACTTAACAGATTTTCTAAATATACAGGCACAAGACATGACTTTGAATAATATAATGTTGTGATTTGTTTAGATGGAATCTGAAGCTCTCCAACTAGTAAATGCAAGATCATATGATTGCAGTTCTCATTTTCAATTCTAAACCTGCATTAGCAATGTCCTTTTCAAAGGATAAACATATATGTTCAAATTAATAAATAATGTGAATGTGTTAGACTGTGAGATGGTACATAGACTTAGCTGAGGCAATATCACTGCAGAAATTACATTATAGAGGATACTTTATTATTGGGTGGTCACCAAAAGTAATATTTTTCGCTGCTTTTCATTGTGTAAATACAGCTTATGGTATTACATAACATTTTACAAACCAAAAAAGAATAAAACATAATACATAGAAATGGTTAGATCTGTGTGTAAATATTGAAGAATCTGTTTGAACTATAATAGGTTTAAATGTTCTAGAAAATTGCATTAACATAAATAAAACATTTGAAATTGAATGCGTTTGCTTTGTTTTCTTGTGATCTCATATTTTAACAGTGGTCCACAGCATAATTAAGAGACAATCCAGCAAAATGACTTCTTTTTGATGCTCATGTGGGCATTGTAAGTTGTACTTATAACTTTTCCTACTTCACAAATAATTTAAATAATTATTTCAAATTATTTATGTGAATAGTTTTGGAAATGATCCAAATCAGCAGAATTTTAACTGATGCTGTTTTTTTCTTTCCATAAAAGTTTTATTAAATAATGTTCAAGTTTAGATGTAAGGACTTAAATCATTAAGATTTCATAATCCTTGGACCAAATTAACATCCTCAATGTGGTGCAATACAGATTTCCTAAATATATGATGAACAATTTCAAATATAGATTTGTTAGCAAGATTATAAAATGATCATATTCACCAGAGAGGAGAAATCTTTCGGGTTATTTCAGGTGTTAAACATACTCTGAGGAAATACATGCTTTTGATACCAACCTGAACTGAGGATGTCGCTGTTGTTCAATTCAATCATAGTTCAGACCGTTTCTCCTCCCAGAAGAAGAATACTTCTTGACGATGATTGGTTAACACGTTGCTAAGAAACACCAGACGGTTTACAGACATGTCTCCTCTGCCTTCTCAGCAAAATGGCTAATGTCGGTTTCCTTTTTGCGTCCATTTGTGGATGGGCAACATTTATAATATTATTCATTTCCTTAGCATGCCCTCAGAAAATTGTTGGTAAGACCTTTTTCTACGCAATTTGCCCATTTATCCAGTATTTACGTAACACAAACTAGCTGTAAATTATAATGCTACTGACTCACAAGTAGCCGTTTGGTGATGCTTTCTAAGTAATTTGATGTATCTCACATTAATGGATGGAATTAAAACTGAAAGAATGTTGTATGTTTCTTTTTTTCATTTAATAGTTTTTCAGCCTTCCTTTCTCATCTCAAGCGGACCAAAAGTCTCCTCATTTCTGCTCGGAAAAACATCAGGGATCTCATTGCATCTGCGGACGGTTTCTGTTTCCAACTCCACAGGTAGAAATAAATAATAATACATATTTTACAGAACATCTATTTGAGGTAGTCAGGATAGTTCTGTATTATATTTCACCTGAATGGTGGAAAAACATCTAATTGCTTAGATTTGTAAGAAGCATGCCAACCTATTACTGTGTCAGCCACCATGCTTTAAACTGGTTGTGGTATGGTTGGGTTGTTCAAGTGGTGAAACATTCAGTTTTAACTTTCTCAGACTTTTTTCCACATATTTTCTTTCTCCTACTTTGCTTGGGGGGGGAGAAAAAACTGGATTAGTATTATCCATACGGTCCATATGGACCAGAACCTCCCGCCATAAAAACAGCTTCTTCCCCTCTGCCATAAGACTCATGAACACTATATGTCAGACTCCATAACCTGCCCATGCCATTCACACTGCTGTATTGCACACTGCTCTATTTGCACTACCTTGTACATTTTACTTTTTATATTTATCCATATTTTTATCTTAAGTGTATATATTAGTATATTTTTTTGCATGCCTTATACCCTAGTGTTTTTAGAGATTTTTATAATTTTATTTACTATTTCATATATGTTTCACGTTGCACGACTGTACCACAAAAATTTCCTAGTTGTGAATCTCTTCACTAACAATGGCAATAAACCCGATTCTGATTCTGATTCTGATTAGATTAGATTAGATGGGCTTTATTGATCTCACAGCAGAGAAATTCACTGGTCACACATTGGCATAGTAATTAAAGAAGAAGGTGCAAACAAGGAGGAAAAAGGTGCATTAAGAATAAACAATATGTATACAGTATATCAAGGTATATACAGTATATCAAGATAAATAAGGATTTAGATTCAAGTGTACATGTATCACACACAATGAAAAACTAAATAAAAATAAAGAATAAAAAATACAAGGGAGTAGCACAGAGATTTGAGGTGCCACATGTACAATCCGGATGGCTTATATACAGGTGGATTTAATTTTTACATTAAAGTGTAGTAGGTGAGGAGCAACGGTGAGGTAGTGGTATGACTATTCTATTCAAATATATTGCACAGTCAGCATATTGCACAGAATATTGCACAGTCGATAAAAAAAAAAAAAAACTATAATATAGCAGCATAGTGGTTTTTACAGGAGTTATTGTGGTTATAGTGCATTATTATAGAGTCTGGTGGCAGCAGGAATGAATGACCTGCGGTAGCGCTCCTTCTTACAGACAGGGTGTCTAAGTCTCTGACTGAAGGAGCTGCTCAGCTCCTCTACAGTCTGGTGCAGGGGGTGAGAGGTGTTGTCCATGATGGATGTGAGTTTGGACAGCATCCTCCTCTCAACCACTTCTTCTACTGAATCCAGAGGGCAGCCCAGGACAGAAGTGGCCTTCCTCACCAGCTTATTCAGACATGATTTTGTACAGCTTTCTTTACACAATGTTTTTCTGATTCACTTTCTCTCATAAAGGCCAGGTTTAAGAAGTGAGTGACAAAGAGATGTTCAGTAAACATTTTTTCCAACCTGAGGAATGAATCTCCAGAGTTACATTTTGTTTGCAATCTTTAAACAACACTTTTATTCATATCAAATGACTTTAACTGGAGTTAAACTAAGTCAGAGAAAAGGAAGAGTGTTTCCAGTGCTATCCTTCACACCAGGTGGGTGTCTATCTGACCCATACCTTAAGTTAACCTTACTCAAAAAGGAGAATTTCTTTGATCCTGACAAACAGGGATATCCGCTTTAACTAACATGACTACCGAGGGAAATGATTAAAAAAATAGAATTTATGCCTTATATCATTATATTATAGGTGGGAAAAACCTTTTCTAATTAATGAATAACTATACATATCTATTAGATTTAAACTGCTAAGTATATTAAGGGTTTTTGTTAAATAATAGAGATTATTTCTAACACTATCTTTCACAGGAAGCATAGATCCATCATGTGTAGCTGAAGCAACACGGTGGACACTCGCCACTGAACAGATGGGAAAGGTAAAAAGCACATCCTCTTTTATCAACCATTGAATATATAGGCACAACAACTTAAAGGAGATACAAACCACCTGTGGTTTATATTCATCCCCATCTATTTTTCTGTCTAGAGTGCACTTCGAGTTCATCTGACTTTAAATCACAGCCTGCGTTTGTGTGGTGATAATGAAACAGACGCTGACTGCTGTGCAAAACCGCTGTGTGTCCTGGAAACCCTTCAGGTGTCAGCCTGCATTGGAAGTACACCACAGGCATCATTGCTGATCCAAGCCACCATAAACGCCCGGTTGTTTCCTTCTAATGCAGGATATGGTGATTGGAACTTAAAAAACATTCTCATCCTAATATAAAATAAGAACTTTAAAAGTAGAACATTTCCTAATACATTAGCCATTTGTTCATTTTCAGAAAACAAAACAGTATTTCCTAACCAAGTGTACCAACCGCTTGGTGCTTGTCCATGTGACCTGACATCCGGGACGTGTGACCCTCGCTGCTGTTGTGACAAGGTGCTAATATCAGTCTAGATTTCAGAAAAATGTAACAAAATTAACAAGAAAACTCCATCTTCTTTTTTGTTAATCTCTTCATCTGTGTTTTACTTATCTCAGGACTGTTCCAGTGAAGATCTCAAGCTTTTTGAATCCTACTGTCTCCCAGGACCCTTTGGAGGACAAGTCTCCCCTGCTCCAGATTACCAGTGCTCTATGCAATCTGCTGAAAACTCCCCAGACTGGTTTCCATTTTTATGTGTCACTTCTCCGGCTGAAAATAACCCCTACCTGGGTCTCTTCTACCAAGGAGACACAATGTAAGAAATTATGTTATTAATGGTTTTGTTTTTGTCACTTTTCTTATTTTTTTTCTGTAATTGCTGAGCTTCATACTTTCTCTTCATATAACCTGTATAGTGCTCCCAGGCCAGGCCCGTCCTTCCAGATGCCTGCTCTCTCTGCTCCAGTGCCAGTTAGTATATATGTTCAGGGAAGTCCTATTATCACATCGGATAACAAGTACTTCACTGTGCCACAGGTTGGTAGTATATGTGCTATCTGATCATTTCATTTTAAAATGTTTGTATCATATATTTCATGGCTTTCTGTCAAACTTATAATAACTGAGGGCCTTATCTTCAGATTGTCAACACGGAGTGTTAAATGCATGTGCAATTATTATTTTTTTGTTTAATGTGCATGTACAATAGGTGAATGCACTGCATGTGATCTAAAAAGATTGCTCGCGAACCCTTAAGTCATGCAAACCAGTTTGGTCCGCCCTATTTAAAAATAAGCACGATGCATGTGATGCTGGCAGTCTGGGAGTGCCCATAAAAAGAAAGATTAGGTTCTAAGCCATGCAGTTGACGTTAACAATGATACTTATTATTGGGGAAAAATTAGTAATGGTAATATATCTATTGCACTCCTCATAGTTAGCCAAGGTGACGTATGGGCTAGAAAATATAATGATAAAATAATCAACATAGAAGCATAGAACGATAAAATATTATAAAACATTGAAATATGGTATTTTCCTGTTGACTGATCCCCCATTCCACACCTCCCCAACAGAGAGGACCCACTGTCAGATTTACAGCTGATTACATTCTAAACAGCCAGATTTACATCCATCAACTTTCATCACCAGACAAATACTGTAGAGCCACAATGATTTAATAAAACATAACCATGCTTCCTGAAGCGCCTGTTGAAGAACAATCAGGATTTATTATAGAAATCTACTATTATTTTTTTAGGGTCCAAATATCTCCAAATGCACACAGAATCTCTTCATCGTCTGGCATTGTACTGATGCCCTCTTTATGGCCACAATGACTGAAATATTTGAGCGTGAGTTTGCAAATTCTGTGGCCGCAGTTAATTTTAGATTTGAAAAAATTCTTTGAATCTGGTAAATGTTTATATTTGAATATCTTCCACTCATTAATATGCGTTGCATTAGGATATGAATTGCATATGCACACAAACAGGCAAAAAAAAGGTATTGCAAGCCATAACTAGCTATTCTTCAATGAAGATCAACAGATTTTCTAAGAAGGAGCAAATCATTTTGTGCCTTTTTTTGTAAATCTGGTGCGCGTATACAAATATGGTTTAAAGATGTGTAAAACTTTTTGGTGATCAGGCCTTAAGACTTGGCTCATGTTTCCCTTTTAAAGATGGTCCTGGGAAGGTGCATAAAGGGCGCTCCTGTTGCCTTTCTGCAAAACTTTAAACTGGAGTGTGTGACGCTGATCCACTCATGTCCAACCGGTCCTCCCCTAAAAATGCTGGAAAAAGATTTGAGCCCTGACGTGCTAAATGGACAAGGAGGTGGGTTTTACTTGCTTTCATTGCTAAAGTTGCTTTTTAATGTGCTTTGAAACTTGTCTGGTACATGTATGCAAGTGTATGTTGTTGTTTTTTTAATAAGCAGGTGTTGTGAAGGTGAATTTAACTGATGAAGAGACCCCTGATCTGAGTCTCTTCCTTTCAAGTGGTCAAGTTGATTTTACATGTATGTAAATTTAATTACTAAATCAGATCAAGCTGACCAACCTGCCCAACATCTAATCTAAAATGAGTTTGTTTGTTTTTTTAAGCTGAAACGCTGGTGTGTGAAAACGTGACCTTAGCTCTGGATTACAAGTTCTACTGGAAAGGAAATGGCATCACCAGTATTTCACTAACACGCACTGTTGGGACAGTCGTCTTAAATGGAAGTTGTAAGTTCCTACAGTGCTGGTGTTTGACTGAATGCATCACTATTTAATTTGATGGGTTTGTGTGAGATTGACAGATTTTGCTGTCCCTTCCTCTAAACAGTGGCTGTAACTACTAGATACTCTGCCGTGTTTCTAAATGGAGAATCTGCGGCTGAGCCCAATTCAGGAAACCCAGGTAGAAAATAATACATTTTGTTTCAAGTGTTTGTTGATATTTCAACTCCTAAAAATGACATTATAACTTTAAATGACAGGTTATCAAGTGGAACGGCCTCTAATTGCTGGTGTTTTGGATAACAATACAGAATTAATACAGAAGACATTGATTAATAGTTGGAAACCAGGTAAAAGCCAATCAGTAGTGTTTGTTACTTTTAAGTAACAAACAAATAAACACATTTTAGCTCATTAGAATTAATAACCTGCCTTCTGATCTTTTGATAGCAGGTGATGGACTTTGTTCCAACGCCATCATGAAGCCGGTTCTGTTTGGGGAGAACTCAACTTCAGGTTGCTTGCTGCCACTGCGGCAACTAAATGTGACGCAGTGTGATCTCCTGAGGTTGGCCGCTCATCACTGATTTTTTTATTTTAGTGTATATGTGACTACATTGGCCTGCAAAAAATATTCATTCCACTTGAGACTGTTTACATTTAGTCCTTTTACAATTACGAGGTACAATTACAAAGGATGTTGTTATATATTAGAGGCCACCTGAAAAGATAACTGTGAAGAGGGTTACTTGTTCTTCATAATGCTGTTTGTTCACAACTCTGATAAACCTCCAAGGACAGAACAGCAACATTTATACTGAGGCTAAATCTCACACAGTATGACTGTTTTCTTAGCAGTCGACATCTGAGGGCACTTTTACGTCCCCGTATGATTTCATTTCCCTTCACAGTGACAGGATTTTCAGTGATTTGCCAGAAATTATTAAAACTTTAATGCTTTTGGATTGGAATGCAGTGTGTGCAGTACATATAAATCAGTTCGACTCGTGTTTTTTTTGTCACGTTTTAGAGAAACTGTTGCTGATCTGCAGGCAGCTCTGACCACAGCAACATATGTTGCACGGCGTGGTAACCCAGATATTACAACCATGACAGATTGGCTGAACATCAGCTGTAAGTAGATCAGTAGTTAATTATTCCTCTAATTCAACTTTTTTTTTGTTTATAGCTTTTACCTACATTTGTATTGTTGTTTTTATATCAGAAATCTTCTCTAAATAATTTACTAAATAAATTTTATGTAGTCGTGACACTGAACTCAAGCACAGCGACTGGAGCCACTGCAGGCATCTGCAGTGATATTCCATCCCACCAACACATCAGTGCTTGGAGCCTTACCACCAGCCTGGTAGATGGAATACCCCAAAAGGAAATCCAAGCTTTAGAAGTCCGGTATCAACACAATTACTTGTATTTTCTCAGCTTGATTCTAGTTGTGCCAAATATTTCAAAAAATTGTGTTTAAGGTAACACGTATTAATGGGAATATCTATGTTGTTTGTTGTTGTTTTTTTTAGTTATAGCATGTCCACTTGGGCACTAGGTTGCGAAGGGGGCGACTCCTCTTTGTGTGAGAACCCAGAAGAAAATCAATTATTCCCAGTCACCTCCTCAGTCACTTTTATTGACATTCCTTTTAATACTGGACCACCTAAAAACAGGTGCATACGCATTTTAAATGCTGATACTGTCGTCAGACCAAGCAGGTTTTGAAACGTTTAATTTATTCGAATTCATTCTAAGACGTTGGTGTACTTTGTTTGTTATAGGTTTCAAATTAACTTCACAGAATATGACTGCAACAGGAACGATGTGTGTTGGCCAGAGCTGGCCTTTCCCTTCACCAGATATTATACAGGTAAGGATTTAGCTACCGGTAATCATAATGTGGAGGTTTACTTTCCTTCTGTAGATCATTCCTTATAAAGAGCTTTACTTTAGTATAAAGTTATTGTGCAAATAATGAAATGAATAACTATGCTATGACTTTAAACTCAAACAAGATGATGTACTGCTGCAAAATCGCATTTTCAAAATTCAGAGTTAACCTATTTAACTCTAAATGGAGTATTTACAACTAAACTGAGTGTAAATCTACTCAAGTGTTGGAGTTAATAATTAGTGTAAAATTTGTCAGCCATGCTGTGTAGCTTTTACTCTATATGGTGTCAATTACCCATCCGTCTATAAAAGGTCTTCTTGATTTTTCACACTAAATATGAGTAAAATTACCTCTGAAGATTAGACGCTAGCTAAAGAGTACATTTTACACTCATTTGGAGTCAGACCATATGTTATCTGAAACAGTTATATTAAACTCTATAGGTGTTAAAGTAACACTTTTTTTTACTGTGGTAATGTCCATCACTAGAACAGAAGAGGTATTAAGTGTTTTGACTTTAAATAAAGCTAAAAGGCAAAGTGTTATTTGTTTATTATTTGTTTTTAACTCTAGAGAATTAGAAACAAAGTCAACCAAGCAGATCCCAGAACAAATTAGATTGCGAAGGTGTCATGATAACATTTTTAACCGTTCTCTGTTCCAGGTGAACCTTACTCCCAGGCACTGGCTAAAGGGATGATCTTGGTTTTCATGTTTCTTTCTGCAGCAATTCTTGGAACTCCATGGAGACAAATAAGACAGGCCTGGCACAATGCTTGAAAGATTTTTTTTAACTAATGTAAAGGATGACTTTTAGGTAATAAAGAAAAGTGCAAGACAGTGGTTTCTGCATTTATACCGTACATTTTGTGCTTATATTTTTGTAAATATTGATGTGTTCATTTGTACGAGTATATTTAATCTGTACATTTTTGTAATAAAGTTGTATTTTTTAGATAAGTCTGAATACTTAGTCCTGATATTTATCTTGAAATATGCATAGCTCTCTTGTGCTATTCACAGATTAAGCCCCTGTCATGAAATGTGTAACTGATCTGCTTATCAAATGCTATTTTACAGATTTCTGTTTCAATCATCTTTTTGTCTCAAACTACTGAGCTACAATACTAGCTATTGTAAAGCCTTCGTTTTTTACAGTATTCTCTTTTTTTAAATAATTACAATGATTTATAACACCTCAGTAGCTTTTTACCAACTGCTGACCCCTTACTCTATGACCCAGGTTTCTATGTAACAAACAGTTCTAGAGAAAAGTAAATCAAAACTCAATCTTACAGTAGTACTTCCCTCTTAGAATCAGGGTGAAGTTGTATTTCTAAACACTGACTTCTGAGTGTGGTTGATGACTAATACCATCAAATTTATAATACTTCTAAATCAGGATTATTTTTGGTTTAACTAACCTGGAATTGTTGGTCCATCTTGGCAACTAATTTACAGTTCTCCCTACCATTGGCCTGTGGTAAAGACATGTCAGACACTTTAGAGAAAATGCATATTTTATAGTCAAAGCATATTTGAACAGTGATAACATCACCAATGGAAACAGAGTAAGAACAGAAAGTAATAGAAACTAATAGAGGTACACAGGAGACAATAAAATATGAAAACGAAAACAGAAGTCAAGAACGCATTGCAGCAAAGGGAAAAGATCTAAAAAAAGAAACAGACTGTGCAGCTATCAACAAAAAGGCCTTATTTTAATCAAATGACAAATGTACAATAAACGATAAATAATCGCATTCATTTACAAAAACACTCACAGATAAAGCGCACAACTTACGGCTTTGTTGTAGACACTTACTGGGCCTGTTGGGAGCAGTGAAGAAGTGCAATGCATTTAGAATGCAGTAGTTCTTTACTAAAGAAGCTCTGCTACAGCTCCATTAGTGTGCTGGGAAATTGAGAAAGTGATTGGGCTAGTTTTTTTTTTTTTTTTTTAAATACATTTTAATTCTGGGTTTAATTCATAAAGTACAAGTAAGTTTAAAACTTAAATTAAAGTACCTTCCTAATGAAAGTAAATAGACATTCTTGAAGGTTTGCGGGTCTTAGCAGCAGATAGGGCCACAGTTTGAGACCATAGTATGGGCTGTTTTAACAATAGTGTGATTAAGGGACAACTAAGTTAGAGTCAATTAACCAAGTATTATATATTTATGTCTGTACATTCAGACCCAGTTTTAGATGGTGATCATATCCAAGTTTTCCAGCTTTCTTTTAAATTTTCTTTACACTGTCACAGGTACAGAGCAATTAAATTAACTCTCATTTAATCCATCCCCTTGGGGAGCAGTAGGCTGCCATAGTGCGGCGCCCGGGGAGCAGTGTAGGGTTAAGGGTCATTGCTCAGGTAGCCAAAGTGGCAGTCTGTGGGAGTGGAGCTCAAACTCAGAACCTCAGGATTCCAAGCTCTATGGCCTAATAACAAGGCCGCCACTCCCTGCCCCATACTTCATTATATCCTTCTTATAGTCCTTCTGTTTCCATCACCAACATAGAAAAACAAAGGTGTAATGAGTTGTAGATCAGTGGTAGACATAAAAATTCTACCTATAGATTATGAAGTCCTAGTAAAATTGTTAAAACTAGGACTGCATGCACAAACCTGGTATACAAGGTATACAGCAACAAAACAAAATAATTTTTGTAAATTGTTGTCTTTAAATAATTTCAAAAGTAAATTTAAAGTCCAATTAAAATTGATGACTGTGAAAAAATGAAATTGGGCTGAATTGTAAAACGAAGATTTTACAGCTGCTTATACTTTGTGCTGTATGTGGGCAAATGTAAACGTTACTCTGGGCTGATTGGTGCAATAAGAAATGCCATTAATAAGACAAGTGTTTGTTTTTTTTATTTCTTACTCAAACATCTTGTCATGTGGGACAAACAGCAGCCTTACATGCTAATTAGTAGAGTTATATAAAAAATAACTTAGAAAAAGTGGATTGTGTCAATTTGGCAAGATTATTCTTGGTGTTTAACATCCTCACATAAATTACAATTTCATACAATTATTAAGATTGTTATTCCAAATCTTTCTATAAAATGATTATAAAATAATGATCAAGTTCATAAATGTTAGGAAACTTCTACTCTTTTTTTCCTACAGACATTTCCTCAGACTCTGTTTTCTCGTTCAAAAGTCAAAGGCCAACATCTATTTTTTATTATTGTTTTGTTGTTTGTTTAAGCCTGCAGACAGCGCGGAGGGCTTAATAATGTCGAACAGGTTCCCAATGCGCAGAATCCTGAGGCTGGCTCTGATTGGCTGATTCGCTTCTGTAGAAGTTGAGCATTCTCGGTGAGAAGTAAAGTGACGTGGAGAGTTACGAAGATGGCAGTCTGACAGCTAAAACTTTACAAACTGTGAGAAGACTTGGCATAAAACTATACGGTGAGCGTCATAAACAGACACAGTTTTATTGTAGAATATTAGAAACGTAACACCTAACCAGGAAACGTGTTAATCGCCTCCACCAGCTAACCAATTAGCTGGCTAACAACCGAAAGAGCAACTGTTTACAGCGCGTTTAACTCAGAGTTATGTAAGTTAGACATCAATTTACCACCTGAGCCATGTCATGGAAGAACACGGAATGACTTGAACGAGGAGCTCTGGCTTTTACTGCCCAAGAAATCGCCGGTGAGCTTTGTTATATTAAAGCAGGGGACTGTCTGAGGCTGCTGCCAAGATGAGCTCCCTGCTCCGAGGTGAGGAGATGTGCCTGGCCCAGCTGTTTCTCCAGTCCGGCTCAGCTTATGACTGCATCAATGAACTGGGAGAACTGGGACTGGTGGAGTTCAGAGACGTAAGTTTCATTTCTGTAAAGTCATCTCCTATCTGATTGTGATAGCCTGATCACAGTAACGCTTATAAAAGGGCCAACCCATGTACAAAGGAAAAGTTTTATGATGTATGACACATTTGTTCAATTCACAGATACTATATTGCACTCAGGAAACAGATACAACTGTTTTCTTTTCAGAAGATCCTTAAAAGAGGCATACTATGAAGTATTTTCCAGAAAAAAGTAAAAAAAAAAAAGTATAACATCACATCCTTTCTTTTGATAATCATAATAGATGAATGCATGTACTTTATGCCACATTATTGTTGAGTTTATAAAAAAAACTTAATAAAAATCAAATTTGCTTTGATTAAAAACATTTCTAATTCTCTTGCTTCATGTAACCAATTTAAAGCTACTGTCTCTGATATACAACCTGCTTTACATGTTTCTCTTATGTCATCTATATTCCATAACAATACAATTTGGACCCAAATTGGACTCAGGAGTTTAAACCTTAAGAAAAACCTTAAACCAGTGTTCGCCATGGAAACCCCTCAATGGATGTCTTGAAAACAAATGGCTTTTATAAGATCCCTTAATAGGGAAATATCAAAGAAAGTTGTCCATGCTGCCTGTTTGAATGACTGCTTGTACTTTCAAACAGCTATTGGGGTCTTTTCCACTGTCAAACTGTGGGGGGATAGTTTGGGACCAGTTTTCATAGAGTTTTGTAATGCTGTTGTGAATCTGGCTGTGCATTTACTTGCTGGCAATGTGGCTATGACCTTTTTGAGGATACCAGTGTCTTCTTCCACTGATACAACAATTAAACCGGAAAAGTGCATTCTCTGATTGTTGGCGTGACTAATGGACTATCTCACACTCGTTCCAGCTCAATCCTAATGTGAACGCATTCCAGCGAAAACACGTCAACGAGATCAAAAAATGTGAAGAGATGGAGAGGATCCTGGGTAAGAGGAAAGCATGTGATTCAGCCTGTTATATTCAGGAATACGGCTTTCTGCCTGTTACCTGGTTATTGTTATATTTTCAGATCAGCGTGCATACACAGTTTTGACAACACATAGAACATTTCTTTTTTCCTGCCTTTACTATCAGATGAATGAGAATGTAATCTTTTGTATTCAGTGAAAATGCCATACCAATTCTAAATCAAATAAAGACAAAACTCTTCAATATGGCATTTGTTAACCAATTGTTGTTTTCTGAGGCCATTTGTTCATTCATATCACTGCATCAGATGACCAGGTTAGGTCAGGTACTGGCTTTTGTTCTATAGCATCTTTGGTCATTCTGTACTTACATTCTGAAAAAGGGTTGTCTGTGACAGGATGTCAGTTTGAATCTGCCTGTATTGGCCATATTGCTTTGGAAACATCAGGAAGGATGAGCAAATTACAGAAAAGTTGTTTTGTTTAATTATTTTGAGATTGCTAACTCTGACCCTGGAAATGCTTGATTTGGAAATGTTTTCAGCCTTTTTTTAATTAAAAATACAGGTCAAAATTGTATAGAAAAATATCAGAGATTAGTGTTTATTGTTAGAAAAGCTAGTCTATGCTAGCCTTTAAATATTGGTTTATTTCCTATTGCAGAAGGATAAACCACAAACAAATACTTGAAGGAACAGTGGGGTTCCTCTCACAGGGCTTAACCGATGCTGTGGTCATGAGAGACATCAGGCGATTGTAGTTTCAGTTGAATGCACTGCTGTCTTTGGTTAAATAAATGCTGTGTTATTAAATTAAGTTGAAAATAACACACTGTCAGTCTCAGATTTAGTGCTGTCCTGTGTCTCCTGTGGAAGCTTGGAAAAAATGTCCTAAAAAATATTGCTTGTCATTTTTAACAGGTTACCTTTTAAGGGAAATTAAGAAAGCAGACATTTCACTGCCGGAAAGAGATATTAACCCTGCAGCTCCTTCACCGAAGCATATAATGACAATAATGGTACTGTTTCCTTTTGTCCTCACTCTTAGAGAAAGGTTGTTGTTGTATGTTTATTATGCTTACATCCACATTTATTTACAGGAGCAGCTGCAGAGACTTGAGGTTGAACTAGGTGAAGTAACCAGAAATAAGGAAAAGCTGCAGAAGAACCTGCTGGAGCTCACAGAGTACACACACATGCTTCGCATCACACGCAACTTTGTACAGAGAACTGCTGAGGTAGGATTTCTATCACATCAAGCTGTCTTTGTTTTATTTTGAGTTTGGTTAAGAATGTTTTTCGTCCTTTTTAATAGTTTTGTCTTGTCTTTTCTCTTAGAGAGAACCGCTACAAGTCCAGTATGAGGAGTTTCCATTTCTAGAGAAAGACACAAGGATGGACTACAGCAGTATGCAGAGACTGGGAGCTAAACTGGGGTATGTCTGGGGGACAGTGATTGCGTACATGTTATGAATGCTGGCGTACCATAAAGAATACATTATGAACAGTTTAGTTTGTGCCTTCAACTCGCTGCCCGTAAAAGGACATTACTTGGATATAACCTAACGGAATATCTTCAGAACAGCTCCAAATTAAGCAGCTACAAAATTGAACATAATTTATTGGGATGTTTAGTTATAGACAAAATGTTTCAGAAATCTGAATCGTAAGGAAAAACTCTACAAATATCATCAATCAGAGTAGCAGTGAAGACTCCTATAGTAACTATGGAGGAGCTGCATTATCCAGCCAGGAAGCTCTGTAGACAGGGCACCTTTTAGTTCTATATTCGACAAATCTGAACTGTATAGACGAGTGAAAAAAGGGAAGTGATTTCTTCTTATCACTTTAATCGAATGATGTCATTGTGGTGAGTTCAGACTATAATGACATCAATCTTAAAACACATCAGTATCCTGTTCTTTTTTCCGCTAATAGTGTTTCCACTAATAGTGTAAAACCTTTTAAAATCTCTGCTATTCTAAAACAGGATGCATCACAGCCACATATGACAGTTTGTAAATGGTCATGAATTTGCACATATAACTTAAATATGTTACTGAAAATAAACTATACAGTTCATAAATAACTCATGAATCAATCTTTTTCTCTCTTCTATAATTTCATAATTAGAACCTTTAAAATGACATCAACCATGTTTAATGCTTTACTGTTGCTTTTTTGTTTGACTGATCTTATTGCTGGTAATTTAGGGAAAAAAAGATAAATTGTGTGGCTATGATATCTTGCAGACTTTCTGAAATTTTGAATGCCTCTCTTGCAGTTTCATTTCGGGGCTGATTCACAGAACAAAGATCGAAGCGTTTGAGCGAATGCTTTGGCGAGTATGTAAAGGTTACACCATCCTGAGCAGTGCAGAAGTTGAAGAGTACCTGGAAGATCCTGATACAGTAGGTTCCATGAGGTTTATTTGCTTCTCTGGCTTTACATTTTGCCTCCATGACAGCACACATTAAACCCAAAGAATGTTTTTATATTATATTTGATTGAAAGGATGTAAGGAACAGGGGACGTTAGCAAAATTTTTTAAAACACACATTCTGATTTAAAGCTACAGTGTGTAACTTTTAGCGACATTTAGCGGTCAGACTGCAGACTGCAGCAACATGAACATCTCCCGTCCACCGCTTCTCCCCCCCAAGAGTACGGCGAGCGTTACGGGACAAAATGTCTTCCACGACGTCCGCATCACCTACCTTCTCAAGTGATGAGGTTTGTTTATATAGATAATTTTACAGCTAGTATTTCATTAGTCTGTGTAGGGTATAGATTTCATGTAGACTTAAGATAATAAATATACCCGTTATTTTTTCTACATCGTTGTGACATTTTGGCGATCTCGCATTCGCTAGTTTGTTGGCTCTGCGCTGCCGTAGCGCAAAGATGTCTGCCTCCATGGCTGCGAGACCCGCTCCTATGTAATTATAAATAACGAATTCTAAGGCAACGCAAATATTAAGGTTAAGAGGCTGAGCTCGTAGATGATGATAAATAACATAGTTTTGTATAATATATTACATTTCTGACTGTATATCCCTGTAATTATTACACACTGTAGCTTTAACAACAACAACCCATTATGACAGATGGTGGTGGCGACATTATTCTGAGGAGATTCTAACGTCTAGCAGGGACTGGGAAGCTGGGGAGAGTTGCTGGAAGATGATGGAGTTAATGACTTGAGACCGGGGTGGAGTCTTACCCTGCAGCCGGACAAACACCCTAAACATAAAACCAGAGTAACCATTGAATGCTTTGACCCAAAGTTCAGATCTCAATTCAATCTGTGGCAAGACTTAGAAGCTGTTAATTTTTGGGGGGATTTTAGATAGAGTACTTTAATTAATTTATATATATATAATATCTTTTATGGTTGTAAATTAAAAAATGTTGCTGAAACTTTTAAAAGCACATTTCTGTTTCTAATGCAAACCTTGTGCTTTCCTGGTGGCAGCTGGTAGTGATCCTTGTGATCACGTCCGCAGACAGCAGTAATCAGATTAGCCCTTTTTTTCCTGTTTGATCAGACATCAGGCATCCAGGACCCCGACGGGTCATGACATGCTTTCACTACTAGAAAGTCAGGACAATTTAAGGGCACTTTTCTTTTTATCAATGTGTTCCTTGTAATTTCCCCTTAGACACATGCATGCATCGTGCCTTTTTAATTTTTTTTTTTTTTTAAATAAGCTTCATCAGAGCAACAAAAATAAAAAAAAAACAGTGACGAAAACTATTAAAGCAAATAATAAGTTCTCAGATATGTCAGATATCAGTTTAAATTGAAGTCTATGAAACTCTTTCTTCATTGTTGTTTATTATTTTTAAGTTTAACAAACATTTATTTAATATTGTCATTCTTCCTTTTTGTATGCCTCCCACTCTCTAAATGGAAGGTTGTAAATACCTCAAATGGTGTCCATGTTTAGTTTTTCTAATTGAAAAAAACTCAGTTGATTTTATTTCACTTTTAGAAGCATGCCAAATGACTACATATCCATAAATATATACTCTTGGCACTTGATCATCAAAAAATCCAAATAAGGAGTGCAAAGTAGCTTGGCCAAAAAATTAAATAAAAAGAGTACATGCAATAAGTGGGCATGTTCAGGTGATCTAGAAAGATTTCAGGAATCTAATGTTACAAAAATGCAAAAAAAAGGGTTAATCTGAGCTGGCTTGCTCAGACTTTTCCTCCAACTGATATTATTCTACTAATATTATTTCTGACTTTACCAATATGTTCACATGTGCAGAGAATTGCAGGTGTAAACATGTTGGTATATGTTATAATACATTCAAAAACTTTTGAAAGTTGTGTTTGAAGGATATGTGCGGAGATGTTCTTATGATAAATAATTCTTTAATGTTCTCCTAGAAGCTTCTAGCATCCTGTATCAGTCTAAATCTAGGATGGATTGCTAAATGAATCCTGGTATCTCAGTCCTGATACAGCTATGTTTAACAGGATTCCCATGTTTCCTTGAAATCCTTGAAGGGTTGAGTCTAAAGAAATGGTTTCAAGGTCCTGGAATTTTTTTCAAAACTATCCATGAAAGTAATTGAATTTGTGTCTAGAGTTCCAGTGTAGGATGTCTGCTGTCAAGTGTCATTGCTGACTTGGTCAATTGCCCGTGATGTTAAATAAGTACATAAACCGGGAACATTGGAGATTGCATATTTTGCAATTAAAGCTATGCTGATGGCCCAAAAATGAGCATCCTGTTTTTTGTTTGTTTGTGGTCGATAATTGGGGTTTTTACTAGAGCCGTTTTGCTGTAAATTACAACTTCTTTTATTTTCTAATGGAGAAATCAAGAAGAGGAAGATGAAAAGCATTCTCATTTGTTTAGATACTTAATTTTTCCAAGTCCGTTTAAGATGTGCAGACTTATATATTTTTCTTGTGAAATAATTATAAACCACTAAATGCCCTTAGTGAGCATTTGATGCTAATATTAGGCATCTAAAATTGTACTATTTCATATCACATTTGCAAAAGTGCTTGAACAGAGCCTCAAATCTCACAATCATTAGACTTAATCTGTGTTTTGGATGAATAGGAATATAAATAACATTCAGTTTAAATTAGGCCAGGAATATCATTCCTGAGGAGTCTATGAATATTATTGCTATGAAGGCCATTCATTCATAATGTAATTTACTCAGTTTTCTTTATTGATTCTGTTCCAACAACTTCCAGGCTATTCAGTTTATTATTTTTTTTTATTTACATTCTATCAAAATCATATATTGAAGACATATTCAGCTGTAGCAGGAGGTACATGCTACCCTTGTCCTTTTAATTTGAAGACATTGGTTCTGAAAATTCCTAAATTGTGGGAACTTAGGTCAACATTTTGATTTTGGAGGTTTTAGGTTATTATTCTGGCTCTTTTAGTGATTCTCCTGTGCTGTATAAATTTCACAGGCAGAGATTTTAAATGCTTTGAATTAAAGTCAGGTATGTTTTGTGAAAAGAGGTGATTGGATTGGACTATTTTATCTCTGCAGGGCGAGCCAACTAAAAGTGTAGTGTTCCTAATTTCTTACTGGGGCGACCAAATTGGCCAGAAAGTGAAGACGATCTGCGATTGGTAATTACAGCTCACAACACTTCACTGCCTGACATTTACCATCATATTTTGTGATTAATGATCTGCTGCTCTTACCTTCTCTCTAAACAGCTACCACTGCCACCTGTATCCATATCCCAGTAGCAACGATGAGAGGACCGATGTTGTGGAAGGGCTCAGAACTCGCATTCAGGATCTACACACAGTACGTCGTCTATCTTGATATAAAGGTTTTTACTCATGCATTCCTGATATTATGGATGTCCCGATCTGATATTATTATTATTGGATTTTGAACCAATATTAGCCAAAAAGCTACTATCGTATTTTAGTGGATATTTTCAATCTGATAGAAACACTTTGCCTCTGTGAAAATTTTCTGTAAATCATTGGTTAATTTTGCACGTGTCAGCTGTTTTGAAGCCTTTTGTTGTTTATTTTTGTTTACTGTTTTAATGATGTTAATAGATTTTTCTAACATACTACATTATAAAATGGGTTATAAATGCTGCTCTGATTTGTGCCAAAATTGCATCGTGTCAATAATGGTATCGCATCAGAACAGAAAAAGTTATATGGAGACATCTCTACCTGACATTAAAGTAAATTTAAAATAGAAATGGCCGTTTTTTTTGTTTTTTTTTTTTTAAAGATGGCTTGAGTTTTTCAGTTTCTTTTCTGAACATTTAATGTTTTTAGAGGTGACTTTTTACCCTCCTTTTTTATAAAGAACTAAATGATTAGACTGATGTGTTAAACGATTAGCCCAGTTGTTCTTGTGATTCTTTGAAGCAGTTTTGTCTATGACCAGGACATCACTGGGAAACTGAGCTAGGCTCACCTTCTGTACCACATTATAAACAGAAGGCTTAAGCTGTAATATATATCCTCTTTATTTTTTTATTAGCTCTTCTGTTTTCCATAGTTTTCTTTCATATTTACAGTCAAGCCTACAAAGATCTTCTCTTTTATGTTTATTTCTTGAGTAATTTTTTTTAACTCTCTATACTTGCATAATTTAATCAAGCAACCCATCTTGTTTTCCTGTTAAAGGTGCTCCACAGAACAGAAGACTACCTGAAACAGGTCCTGATCAAGGCTTCAGAATCTGTCTGTACCTGGGTTGTCCAGGTCAAGAAAATGAAGGCCATATACTATATTCTGAACCTCTGCAGTTTTGATGTGACTAATAAGTGCCTGATCGCTGAGGTGTGGTGTCCTGTTGATGACATTCCCAAACTACGGAGAGCCCTAGAAGACGGATCGGTGAGAAAAGCTCTAAACTCTATTCTTAAAGAAGGAGCTTTCACTCTTTGCAATAACTTTTAACAGCTGCTGGATAAGGAGTTGCTATCCTTATGCCCAAAAACTTGTATTTCAGTTTTTATTCTGTGACAGATTAACAGTCATTTTGTTTTAAGGTTCATTGGCACAGAAATACAAAGATCAGTTGTTGTTTTTTTTTAACCAGCCTCTAACAAACTTCTATTTTGATATTTCAGAGAAAAAGCGGAGCGACTGTTCCTTCTTTTGTCAATCGTATTCCGACCACTGATACCCCCCCGACGCTGATAAGGACCAACAAGTTTACCTCTGGCTTCCAAAACATTGTGGATGCCTATGGCGTGGGCTCTTACCGGGAGGTAAACCCTGGTAAGTTGGATTTAATCCATCAGGAATCTACTGTACATGTTTGTGTTTTAATGTCACTTGCTGTTTGAAAAATCTTGATTTGAAAAAAAACATACATACTTATTTATTTTATCTGATCATTTCCAGCTCCCTTTACAATCATAACCTTCCCATTCTTATTTGCTGTGATGTTCGGGGACCTGGGTCACGGAATCATCATGTCTCTGTTTGCTTTCTGGATGGTGCGCTACGAGAACAACCGCAAACTAAAAAACACCAGGAATGAGGTGAGTAATGCCGACGTTAAATCCTGCCCTTGTCAACTGGTTAGTGGCGTGGCATGTGACGTGTCTGACATGTGACACTGTTTTAATGTATAACTGCAGATCTGGAACACGTTCTTCGAAGGCCGTTACATCATTCTGCTGATGGGTCTGTTCTCCATCTACACCGGCCTCATTTACAACGACTGTTTCTCAAGGTCTCTAAATATCTTTGGTTCTGGATGGAGCGCTAAGGCTATGTTTAAAGCTGGAGTGTGGAAGTGAGTGTTTCACTGGGACTTCAGAGTGGATATAAGAATCTTCGTGGATTGATAAACTTATAAAATGGCAACACTTTTAACATATTTTCTGTCTTATAGGGATAATGTCTTACATGGTAATCCGTTTCTGACCCTTGATCCAAATGTCACTGGAGTTTTTCAAGGACCATACCCTTTTGGAATTGACCCAGTAAGTACAAATTTTAAGTTTCTGATGTATGTTAGAAGGTCAGTCTTGTTTCAGGTGACATTTTTTATTAATATAACAAACAAAAAATCAGTGAATGCATGAATGAACTGTATTCCTTGCCATGTGAGTTAAGGCCTCAAGTTTGCAGGATTGTTTTAAAAAAAGGGTAACATATTATCACTGATAATGTAATCTGTGGTTTCAAACATGCAAGTAAAGTGACTAGATTGCTTTAACTATTGCTGTGATTGATATTGGAACCAATATCCAATCCAGGTCCTTCATAGTAAAATCTATTACATGCTTTTTTTGTTCTTGCTTTAACTTTGTGGGAATCTACATTTCCATTTTGCTTGTCACTTTGCTGCTGATGCACTTGAATTTAACCTCTGAGGGACAATAAAGGATATCCTTATACCATTTCATTCGGTTCTGCTATAAATAAAATCCAGGGAAGGCAAATCATAAGTGGTTGCTCTGAGGGATGTCACCTGTGCGTTATTTACTCATTAGAAATCCGGTCCCATTAAGAACAAGAACCACAGTGGAAAGGGTCAGAGATAAAGAAGTAAAGATATTCAAAAATAATAATGAATTAACATTTTGTTCATTTGTTTGTTTGTTTCTGTGAAGATCTGGAACTTGGCCTCCAACCGCCTTACATTCCTAAACTCCTATAAAATGAAAATGTCAGTAATATTGGGCGTCATACACATGAGCTTTGGCGTCATCCTCAGCACTTACAATCACCGGTAAGATACTTCTTGCAGATTTGAAATGTCTTTTCTGGTTTTCTTCTGTTTTAATCTGTTTCTTTTCTTCTTTTCCCCCCCCCCAAATACAAACAGATACTTCCGGAAGAAGTATAACTTGTACTTGGTATTTCTGCCTGAACTCTTGTTCTTGTTGTGTCTGTTTGGCTACTTGGTGTTCATGATTTTCTACAAGTGGCTGGCCTTCACTGCCAAGGACTCCAGACAGGCACCCAGTATTCTAATCCACTTCATTAACATGTTCCTCATGCAGGGGGATGGATTACAGCCCCTCTATCCAGGACAGGTAAGATTTTTGTGAGCATTTTCCCAAAACTGCTCCATTCCAGCTGTGAATATGTTACCCTGGTGATAAAACATAACAGATTGTTGAGATTTGTTTTTTCTCCTTCCAGACTGGCCTGCAGGCATTTCTTGTGGTCATTGCTGTTCTCTCAGTGCCTGTTTTACTGCTGGGGAAACCAGTCTACCTCTACTGGCTTCAGTATGGAGGCCGAAACCGCCTGGGAATGTACAGGGTGAGCACTGAAACATCCCACTTCATTAGTATATTCCTAAATTTTAATTTGCTGAAGTTATTTCTCATAAAAGAGAGACGCAATAGCCTATTACAGAAAGAGGAAAACCTAAATCTATATAGCATAGGGGTTGAAAGTAGTAGGATTCTCATTGAGATTGTATTTTAGCTTATGGGGTCAGCTGTTTTAGACCAGTACTTAGTTATTCTCTCAATTTAGGAGAGAAACACTTTGTTGATGCATCGTGTTTGTATTGGTTTAGAAAAGGGCGGCCATGGCTTTCATGTAAAGCTGAGCAAGCTCTGATTTTGAATCTTATCTCTATCATCAGGGATATGAGCGAGTGCGGCGAAACAGCGATGAGGAGCTTTACCTTCTGAGGTCTGAAGACATGGAGGAGGGCAGCACTCACAGTGATCTCACTGGTAGTGGAGAGCCTTCTTCAGAGGAGGTAAGAAGTTGATTAACATCAAACTGGATTGCTAGCAAAGAGTGTTTAAGATTTGAAATCATTGTTTTTTTTATTTTTCTATTAAAATTTACTTTCTTTTTTTTGGTTTGTTGCAGTTTAACTTTGCAGATGAATTCCTTCATCAGGCCATCCACACAATAGAGTATTGTCTGGGTTGTATCTCAAACACAGCATCATACCTGAGACTCTGGGCTCTTAGTCTGGCACACGCCCGTAAGTATGGTGGTTTACTGGCAGCATGTTGCTTTAGACTCCTGGCTGAACACATAATCTCTCTGGTGAAACTTTAGGCTTTTTTTTTCAGCAAAGTTAATTCAAGCCTGTCAGAGTTGACAGGGATATGGTGGATCTCCAAAATATTATGTTTTCCTTTCTTAAAAAGTTAACTGCATCCCGTTCATAAAAAGTATGATCATTTTAAGTTGTTGTTTTTTTTATTCACAGAGCTATCAGAGGTCCTCTGGGGTATGGTGATGAGAGTAGGACTTCAAATGACACCGGCTCTTTCCGTGATCTTGCTGGTCCCTGTATTCGCCCTATTTGCTGTTCTCACTGTGTCCATCCTCCTCGTCATGGAGGGTCTGTCCGCATTCCTTCATGCCCTTCGGCTGCACTGGTAAGGATTCCTGTGACTGAGGATTAATTATGCCAGTTTTTTATTGGTCTGACAGGCGTTTGCTTCTCCTGTAGGGTGGAGTTTCAGAATAAATTCTACAGCGGGACTGGAGTCAAGTTCTGCCCTTTTTCCTTCTCTCTGTTGCCTTCCAGCTTTGAACACGATGGATTACTTTAAAGGACTAATATTGCAAAAAGATTGAAGAGAAAGAAACCAGCAGCTCATACAAATCCTAATCAAGATATATCAGAAAGTTCTTTTGATTTAGTTTTTTTCCCTTTTTCTTTTAACTTTACATGATAAAATGGCCACACTGGCCTCCTGGCTGTATTTCGAGAAAACTATGGTGAACTGAGTGGTTGTTAATGAAGTTGTACTGAAGAATGTGTGTTTTCCTCCACGCTCAGGTGCAGTTTTACTGGGATTCACTTAAGAGATGCTACACAACATTGGAAAAGGATTAAATTTACATAACTATGTTTTTAAAACCCCTAAAATGTGATGAAGCAATGTTTTGATAACTTATTTGTGGGATATTTAGCCTAATAAAAAATTTAATAAGATTTAGCTTTTTTGCTTGAACATAATTTTTGTCCATATTTTTTTCCCACCATCTTCTAAACTATATATTATCTTTAGTTGATTATTTTGATGCTTGATATGCTTTTTTTATCCTATGGTGACTCTTCTAAAAACTTTTATCTAATCTGATTCATCCACTGGGTTAGGAGAGCCAACTTGAAGTGAAATGGGTAAGCTTTAGCTGTTTGGGTAACAAATCTTTTTTTTTTTTTCAAGAAATGAAATACCAATGACATTCAATCTGCAGAAGGCACAGATGGAGCTGAGAAATAAAAAAACAAATATAGCAAGATGAGGAAAAATGTTTTGCTGAAGGACTGTTTGCTATTTCATGGTGAACAGTCCTTCAGAGCTTTTGATAAATACTGGGGGTGTTTGCCATTTAGATGGACCTGTTTTAAAAGGCCTCTTGGCAGCTTTTTCATATTCAGAATCAACTTTTTGGATAGCTTTTTTTTGTTTTGTTTCCTGTTTTCTCTCTGAAACAAACTCTAGAGCCACACAAGGCAAATACTTTGAGTTATAATTCTGTCCAGTTTCCTGAGCCACCTTCCAAGAATTTTTGGATTATCCTAATGAAAGGCCTCGAGTGTCCTTTATGTTTCATAGACAGAAATCTGCAGAACAGTGAGGGATTTTAAAGTTTCTGTAGTTAAATTGGTGTACTTGAATACTGGGGATTGGTAGATGTGTGTTTTGTGTCACGTTTGCACCATTTGTCATCTCTCCCTCTAGTTTTTATGATTGAATAAAATGAAGGCATCTATTTACTTTGACATTATTAGCTTATAAATCCTACATCTATATTCAATGCATACGTTTCTATGAACCAGGGTGATTTCTCAGTTTGTTGCACTAAATGAAAACAATTCAAGTATTTTACTGTTCATTAATGCCTTTACTTGTGGGGGAAGGAATGTTTGCTTAATTTAGATTAGGACACCACGGCATATTTCTTTGTTGCACTTGATTTGTTTTTTGTTTTTTTCTCAGCTATTTTTACCAAAAACCTTTTAATAGTGCCTCAGACAAGACCCTCATGATATTGATAAACACCCCATATTGTATCTCATTTGAAAAGAACTTGTGTTAATAAATTTCTATTTTTAAGAAATTGTATTTCTTTCAGCTTTTTTACTTTTGATGAAGGTTATACCTGCTTATATCAGACTTTTACTCAAGGATCTTAATGCTAGAGTCGGTACGGGGTCTGGCACACGCCCGTAAGTATGGTGTCCATGGTTTTCCAGTCTGCCCCTGTGTGAGCCTTTTTTATTTATTTATTTTTTTAAACATTTGAGAAAAGTATATGACCAAAATGTAACATTAGCTCTTAATCTTTAATGCATGAAAGAAGAATAGAAAATTCAACTTTACACACCAGTCTTTAACTTTTCAAATGTAGTACATTTAAACAATTGTTAAAGACTAACAAGCAAAGAAATTCTTCAAAAGTTGGATAAAAAGAAGTAATAACAGTTTTTTTTTTTTTTTATAAAGAGGGGATGTCGGAAGGCAGCTGCATCTTGGGATAGCTGGTCATTTATTTTCTTGCCTTAATCTCACTTTGAGCATTTTCAACAAAGACGTTTTCGAGCATCGCTAATTTAAAAAAAAAATATTTCTCATTATGGATATGTAGGTAAAGTTGTTTCGGTTCCAAATAATGACAAACATGCATCAAAAGGGCTTTTTTTTTTAAATGAGCGTTTTAAGCTTACCCTTTCACTTCTATGATTTAGGCTCAATCCCATCACACTCTGTAGCCCTATTTTTCAGTGATGTGCCATTTCCTCTCAGTATGTAGTGGTAGTGGAGATAACAAGTGGTAGAGGAATGATTAAGCCCTTAAAAACAGGATTTTAGGTGCCTATCTGGCCCTTCCCAGATAGCCAAGAAAAATAGAAGTCTGCAATTCTACAGAGGGAATTGTTTTTTTTATTTTTGATAGCCAATCAAAGCCGTTGCTGTCAACATCCGTGAGTTCACCAAATTCTCCTGGAAAACAGAGGTAAGTTAAGACTGCGCTCTGGACCTCATAGAGAAGAAGTGGGAAAGCCGTGCAAGAGCATTAGGACAGACGATGTGGCCACCAATGCCCCACTCTGGAGCTAAGAAACAACAGTGGCCGATCAAGGAGTAGAGTGTTAGATCAGAGAAGCCAGGAGAGGAGAGGAGAGGCGGAGTCTGGCTGGTGTCTCCGCTGGAGGTAGGATGCCGAAACAGTGCTTCTAGGGCTAAATTAATATGGCATTTTTAAAAGCCTCTGAAGAGCATTCCCCACTGCATCCCTTGTCACCATTATTTCTCATCTTCCATTTTGATTAAAAAGCTTCGTTTCCGATGCATGTGCATAGGTAAATAATTGCTTACGTAATCTATCTTCAACCATGCAGCCTAGTAAAGATTACAAAGCCCTAACTGTTGTGTCTTCAATTTGAGGGTGTGTAGGTAGCAAGTAAGGGCTAGTGGTTGTTAGTTGGGGCAACATTGGGATTAGGCCTTAGATAATGCAACCAGGTAATGATTAATAATAATAATAACAATATAAAAAAAAAATTCCCTATCCTTTACAATTATTTTTGCAATGATGGAATTTTTTTCTTTAACTTCCTGCTGAACTGAGGTGATATTCACAGAATTCACAGTAATTAAAACATTTCATGAAAAGCTTTAATTTCCCATAGTCAATGAATGATTTGCTGTTAAACATCACAAACACAATATAGATGTTAATTAAATTTAGGATAATTGAGAGTAGTTTGAGGGCCCATAGAGTCTAACTATTTAGCAGAGGTAACAGGTTAAAGAGGGAACAATACACAAAACTCAATCCGAAAAAGAAAGAAAGAAATTTATTGACAAGTTGGACTAAAAACATTTGATCTAGGATGAATTAAACCCAAAAATACACGTTTTTGATTCTCTATTAAGAGCATATTCAAATAATTCTGCTGTAAAATCCACATCAGTTCTACTAATGTCTTAATGAAGTAGTTTTAAAAAACTCAAGTGGTAAGGCAGTCTTATGTTTTTCTGAGCAAGAAAATACTATTTATTTTCAATTTTTTTGTTTATTTTTGTGAACATTTCTTTTGTGTGTGTTTTGTGAGTCTTTCTTCGTTCTCCCAAAAAATATGTGAACATTATCTGAAATTGTCGTTTAAAGTTTCTCAGAAATGTAGGTTTTATATCAAACGTTAAGAAAGAGTTGTGGTGGAAAATGTTCTGGAAATTATGATAAACTCTGATACATGAGGTAAATGTAAGACTATTAATTGTATAATTTTGTAAAAACAATATAACATCTCCAGCTGAATACACACACTAAACATATTTTCAATTAACATTATCTTATTTGTGTGAACTATTATACCACATCAAGTTAATTTTGATAAATATATTGTCAACATTACACACAGCTAATTGCATCTAAAAAGGTTGCATTTCTAGTCATTATTTATTAAGTGCATTACAAACAAAATACATATTTATTAGAAAAATATTTTTCAAATCTGCTTAAGAGATAGAAAAACAACAAGGACAATGAAATGAACATCCAGATAACATTTATCAGCTGATAAAAATCGGGAGTTATTTTTTTCTATCCAAATAAAGGACTGAGACCAAACTTGAGCAAAGGCAACAAAATGTTACTATCTTGGATTAAATTTTTTTTTGGGGTATTTTGTTTATAATTCAAAGAAATAAAAACAAATTGTAATATGTAAAAAAAAAAAAAAACTCCAACTCAAATGTACTCACAGTATCTTATTGGGTGTACAGTAGCAACAATAAAGATGGAAACAACAGAAACCGATACACTTCCGCATGCAAACATCTAAAATGGCTATATAATGACTGCAAAAATATACCTCCTCCACAAGCAATTATTTGTGTCTTCTAAAAATGAAAAAAATCTACCATTACTCAAAGTGGTTATAAAAATTAACATAAGATATCAAATGAATTATCTCATTTTTAATATTTATATTTCTTACTCGTCTTATGCAAATGTTACAGGAAAGTAATATATCTAATTGTTAAACTCTAATTATTCAAGCCTGTTTTTATTTTATTTTTTTTATTTTATTTTATTTTTTGCCAAGTCCCAGATGACTGAGAATTTTCACAGGAAAATATGTACTTGGTAGTTTTACCGCTAGATGGCAGCACAGAATACTGATTTGCTCTGCTCGGTTTGAAGTATGTGACTGTGAGGTTACCCATCACCTGAAGATATTTTAAATTGGTTTGTCTTATAAATTACTTTCTAAATAAGGAAATGTTAATCTTGATGTTTTAAAAAATGCATCAATTGAATAAAGCTTATGCCAAAGCAGATTGAGATGTATGAAGATGTGAGCATCCATTTCTATACCCAAGTCTCTATAATTTGGTGTTGTCTTTTGTTATGTGCAATGCTGTGTGTTGTTTTTCTTCTGTCATGTAGCCTAGATCTGGGACAGCTCCACTCAAATAAGGCTGCTGAGCTCAGCATGGCAGAGCAGGTACAGTTTCCTTTAAAAAAAATCAAGAGAGCCCCAGAGGATTTGGCTGCCAGTGCAGCAGAGAGGTCACAAACACAGGCAGAGAGTGCAGCACTCAAAAACATTTAATTGTGATAGATAGAGTTGTAGCTTTTTCTGTTACAGTGAATATTTGTTTATAATGTTCTGCATAGGCCAAATCCTGGTCAGTAGATGCAAATAAAAGAAAATCTGCTACCATGAAAATATTTCACTCTCTTTCGTCTTCGTCCTCAAAAGCCCCGACTCTCACAAAAGATCACAAGAATGCATCTCATTACTATTATGTAGGCTACAATGGTTCTGTCTGAGTGCAGAGGGTAAAGGTTAGATTGCCCCCTCATACGATTTAACTATTTAGGACAACATGAGGAGTAAAAATAAGCATGTTTATGACCTAACTTGAAGTTGAAAGACTGAGTTCCCCTGTTGAAAATAGTTTTATAGGATTTATTAAGCTTTATGCAGCTATGACATTAGGCAGTTAATTTCTGTGACTTTATAAAGGACAGGGGACGTCTTAAAAATGACCATACAGAAAGACAATGTCTGGAAATCTCATATACCTGTTACTCTTTGACATCCTAAAATGACAATGGTACCTCTAAAAAACAACAAGAGACCAAAATGCAGCCAAGCTTCATCCTATAGCGGTAATGATGAGTCCATGCACAGTGAATGTGATAATATAATGTGACATGGGAGAATACTTTTGACACAGTATTAAGTAGCAGAGAAGAACCACAGGCAGATCAAAACCAAAGTTTAAGTTTGGATTATTTTATGTCTTTGGCTTGGAGCGGACCAAAATCTTACCTTATAGGTAATGCCTGCTTTTGCTGAATGCTTAACCCCAAAATCAATACAGTTTCCTTTAAAAGTATTTTCTCATCTTGAACTTTTTAAAGTTTTGTCAGATCACAGCCACAATCTGAAAGTGTAACTGCTCCCAAAAGGATTAATTGTTTTATTTATTTTATTTTATTTTTTGCAGGTAAACTGTTTAAATTGGACCACCAAAAGGAGCCGTTTTAGCTGTTCTTTTTTTTTTTTTTTTTTTTTTTTTAAATATCCATTTAAACTTCTGTCATTTTGCAAATTTTCTCTTAAAATCATCTTAGCACTGTCCTCCCTAGGTTGAAATGCTTACTGGTCACTTGCACCAGCATTTTCAGTCGTCTCGACCACGCTTCTTATAGGATCTCTTGATAACAACTACTTTCATGTCTTTTTTCCATAATTTGTCTGCGGTGGGTTATGCTTTTAGATTGGGGTGAGCTACACTTTGAATGTATGTTTTTTTTTTTTTTTTTTTTTTTGTAAGGACCAAAACAAAGCAGTGCATGTTTGCTAAGTGGATCAAAAAGGACACATTATTATTATTTTTTACAAATATCACTTAAAAAGGTGTGGTACATTTATATCCAGCCAACCTTCAAAGGATACCCCCTAAAAAAAAGTTAAGGCTAAATTATTACACCGTATTAGTAAATACATTTCTCTTCTGTGTAATGTAATTTTAACTTAATCCAGCTGCTCTGTGAATGTTTTAGAAGTTAGTGTTTAAGCTGCATTGCAAAGACCAAGCTAGACAGGTGTGAAATATATGTTTCTAAAGATATTTAAAGCAAACTTATTTCATAATCTGTTAGTTTCTGTCATTTAGGTGTTACTATGTTCTTTTCCTTACGATCCTATCACATAGTTTACTCCTTAGTGCTGATGCTCCCTTGTTGCTGCCTATTAGTTTATTCATTATTAACCATTTTTGGATTCTTTATGTTTATCCTTCATGTTTCTTTCTAGCCCTATGCTCTCACTGACTTCTTAATGTATCATCACTTGAATCTTCTGTTTGTGCATGTTTTTTGTATTTATTCTCAACTTCTTTCTTAAGTTTATTCAAAGTTCCTCATTAAATAAGTTTTCATTTTACCTTTATTCTGCATTTGGGATCTGCCTAAACCTCAACCTAAGATATATCATGTGACCGAATCTGCTGACTGGACAGCTAGTTAGTTTTTAATCCACAAATATGAATTTTGTGGAAAAGTGCCAAGAAGAAATTTAATATTCAATGAAAGACAATAGAACAGGAGACAGAAAACATTTAAACTCCTTCTACTTTTCCCAGCTATACTTCAACACCCAAAGAAAACTAATGATGTAGAGTAAAAGAGCAAAAAGTAAAGGTGTCTAAACCCTCCGAACATTCAAAGTTGCACTGGCGTAACTTTCTGGCATAACTTTTCTTTTCTTTTTTACATGTGTACATTTGTATAAGTTAAAAAAGCTGGGCTTCTCGGAGGACCATTACTCAGAGTTACAGATTAAAATGCACACATATTTGTTGTTTTCTTATTGAATAGAGAATCAGACTCCAGAGCTTCTAGAGATCTTGAAAATTAGTTTCTCCAGCATCATTATATTGGTAGAAAGGTTAATAAATCTGTTTTTAAGCACAGCATAGACACAATTGGGATATGCAACGTGCAATAAAATATATCTCAAAGTTTACAAGAAAAAATGTGCTATGCTGTAATAAAATTCAACTTATTTTTTTGCCTTTTGTAGTTCGGCAAGACTCAGAAATAGCTGTGCCAGCCAACCCAGAGACAGCCAGACTCACAGGAAACAGACAGAATTAAAATATAAGAAACCTGCAAGAATTATAGCACAAATAATAAAAATATGTGCATAAATGATTTTTTTAAATATAAGCTTCAATATATAGACTTTTGCTGTCAATGACATATGGGAGAAGTTTCTAAACTTAAATTTGATACTTGTATAGGAGGATAATCACTGATGCAGCTGAAAGGGAAACCATGCATGGATGGATGGATGGAATTGAAGTTGTGTCCATACTAGGGATGCATGATATATATTGATGTTGGCATTGGTATTGGCTGTTTTTGAGCTCTTTATTGTTACAGTTCTGGTTCTGTATTTCCTTTTCTTTTGGATGTTCAGTTTTGCTTTGCTCCTGTTTTCTAGTTTTTTATGGTTTAATTCTTATTTTATTGTGTTGTTTGTTTGTTTTTCTCAGTTTCTGTCTTAGTCTTGGTTCTGTTATGTTTTCTTTGGAGTGTTCAGTTTTGCTTAACTCCATGTTTTATAGTCTTAGTGGTTTAATTCTTATTTTGTTGTGTTTTCTGGTTATTTTCAGTTCTCAGGTTTTTATTTGTTGCCCTCTGCTGCCACCTTGAGTTCTCCTTTTTTATCCTTGCCTCTTTATTGTTTCTGCTCTACTCACACCTGCTCCTAATCTGCTCGTTAGCTCTCCCTTTGTTTCAGTTGCCTATAAATACTCTCTCTGTGCAGTTCTTCAGTGCTGGTTCCTCGTCAAACTTCCTCCAACTCCGTCTCTCTGAGCTTTCCACCTTGCGATAGTTATCCCCCTGATGTCTCCATGGTTTCTGGTTTGTTTTGACTTGTTTTCTTATTTTGATTTTTGGACTCCTGGTTTCCTGTTATTTTGGACTTTGTTTTCTTTTTGGATAACCTTGCCTCTGTTTTAAGTAAACCTTCATTAAATCACCAAGAAATTCCCCTCTGCCTTCCAAAACCAAATCCTGACATTTATAAATGATACACTAAAGGCAGGCATCTGTCTATAACTATAAATATCAGTGTATTATGGTTCTCTTGTGTTCTCAGCAATGGGAAAGCATCCAATAAATATGTTTTAGCAAATTTTTGAAACTATAAACCCTATTGAAAGCATTTGGATTGAGCAGCTGTTGGTCCAACAGCCACTATCCTTAGAGGTCCCCTGCAACTTTTATCACAAAGTTACACCTGTGCAAGGTTGTAATAGATTTGTCCAACTTTATAATTTCCAAAATAGGAAATAAAGAAGCGTTAAGATATTTAAGAATGAATGTGTTGCCAAAGATTTGGTCCCCTGATTTCAGAGCCACCTGGAGAGGCAGTAGCAGCCCAATATTCCATTCTCTGTGCATTGAAGTAGGCGTCACATTGTCCTCTGAGAGAGCTCATAGTGGGGCAGGCAGAGTGAGAAAGACCCAGCAGCAGGCTGAGCTTTTAAAACACCAGAGGAGACTATAAAAACTGCTCCATGCCCCGCTGCTGGAGCGGACCTCAGAGAGGAGGAGAAGGGAGGACAGCAGTCTTCTCACAGTTCATCCTGTGTTTAGTTTAGTTTTTTCTCACAGGAGTGAAATCACTCTGCTCTGCGAAGACAGTTTAGTTATTTCCACTCAGTGATTAGGATGCGCGTCTTCTGCGGCTCTGCTTCAGTTTGACGCATCTGAGGCGCACTGAGCGGACCAAGAGTTGGACTCCTTATTAGAAACTGTTCCGCTCAGTAGTTTAAATTCTCCACTTTAAAAATGGGATCGCACAGGTTAGAAGCGCTAATCAGGAAAAGTTTGCAGTGGACGGTGCTGATCCTCTGGCTGTCCACGTTTGTTAACGGGACCTGGAAGACTGGACTTTACAAAGGATATTCAGCTGGAGCGCAGAAAGCAGCCGCTCACACCTCAATCTATCAGAAAAGGTAAGAGGGGCTTTATAATAATGTTCCTCATGTTTAAAAACACATTTAAACAAACCAAGGTCTTATTGGTTCCTATTTTAGATCTACTCCCCAAACCATCCATCTTCCAGTTCCTATTGTGTTCCTGACACTTGGTTTCCTCTTTCCTCTGCCTTGTCTCATCCTCATTGTTGTCCAATGTGTCACAGCACATCCACTGTCAAAGACATGAAGCAAGAGATTCAGCTCCATCATCTCATTTCCTTTACTGTCAAAATCTTTTTTTTAAGGTTCAGCTTTGTGCACAGAATACGTGTTTTTACTGGGGTAGTATGAATAAGAGGCTGATATTTTTAATAAAAAAAGATAAAAAGAGGATTTCCTAAATTGATTGATTGCCTGAGGGTTGTTGCTGACAGATGGGGTTTCCGAACAAGAACCAGTAGACTAAACACACTTAAAATCAGGTTTGCTGAAGAGTTTAGCTCATAAATGACAAGAAACTATTTTTAACACCTGCAAAGTTTTTCATACCTTTTGACTTGAATACATGTAACTCTATAACCACATTTTAAGTGTATTGCATTTGGATTATATATGATTAAGCAGAACAGTAAACCTTCTGCTGAAGGCCAATTTTAAATTTTTATTTTTTCCCAGTTTTTCCAGGATTAGATCTTTAATACATTGATATGTTATTGGTGATGCTGGTGTGTGAACCAGAAATTTCTATCCGCTATTGTCTGGTATTTCCCATTCCCTGCTGAAGAAGGAAATCTCCACAGTGCCATGCTGTCATTGCCATGTGTTTACAGATATGTCCAGATATTTCTTTTAATGCATACATGTTTTGCATGTACAGTAAAAATAATCTGTTTTAACTTCCAATCTGACCACCCGATTCCTTTTTTTGCTACTTTACTTAAAATCTATTAGACTTTTTATGTCTTTCTGTCAGCAATTCATTTTTCTTGCCACTCACCAATGAGTTAGATTTGATCCGTGACCTTTCCTGGTTGTTGGCAGATTCTTCCATCTGAGCGGTGAATTTCTGCAGCTACCTGCCCTATTAGTTTAAGTGGGTTTTTAGGTGTGCTATGCTCTTTCCATATTTAAATGGTGAGATTGAACAATACTCAGTGATGCCCTCAAGACTTGGTGTATTATTCTGTAACCTTATCCCAAATCTTCCATTTCTCAGTCTAAAAAGGCTCCGTCCACCACCTTCATCCTCTTTCCCCTTTGCCACTTGCATCCAGATGTTTGTTGACATGTTTATTAAACACAAGCGTTGGAACACCACGGCATCTGGGCTTGTTTTGTGAAGATGTCAGGATTTGTATACAGGATAAAAATCCGCTGCTGTTCTCAATCAGTCGCTGTCCTCAGAAAGGTCAGCGAGTTTGAGACTAAATGAATGGGGCTGAGTGTTTCGGTTCAGTCTGGTGTTACTGTGTAAGCAGCAGTTCATAGTAAAAGTCCATGGAAAAACAATTTCTCAGTAAAGTCAATAAATATTGAAGGCTGTCCACAGAAACAAAGAGATTGTCAGCTCTTGGTTAATTTTAAACTTGGTTGAAGTGTTTTCTAAATGATTGATATAGTTTTCTGCACAACTATGCTACTTCTGTCGGTTATTGTTACATTTTATTTGACGCAGTTTATTCTCTGTTGGAGAATTTGTCCTGTTCTACACATCTTCATTTCTCAGCTTACTCACTGAAATGAAGCTTACTTTGGATTCTGGAAGGTGCAAACCAGACAGTCTGTGATTAGTCTCTTCAAATAACCTCGAATACACCTCCTGCTCCACTGATGCTTGGCTGCATTCCTGACAGACTACTTATTGGATTAAACTGACTCTCAAAATCCTCAGAGAGATATTTGTTAGCATCCTCAGGGGTTTTATATTTAATACAAATAGCATTTTCTCTCCCTTTCTTTCAGCTTGTACTCATTCTTGTAAAGATCCTTACGAAAGTATATACCCTTTCAACCTCCTCCAACTCTGTTACATCATGACCGCGAACTTAGATGTATTCTACCAGGAATTTTATGGAAATTATCAAAACAAAGTAGAGAAAAATTGTGAATTTGGAAGAAAGGGGTTCATAACCTAAAGAATATTTCTTCTTGGTGAACTCTGAAAAGTATGCAGTGCTTTTGCATTCAGACCCCTAAAATCTAACAGTATCAAAGCCACAGGTAAATAGAGTCCATCTCCATATGGTTTGATGAAAAAAGGAGAACTGAAAAGTCAGGCAAGGAGAACATTAATCACAGAAGAAGCCAAAGAAACCTATCATAAACATGGCAGAGCTGCAGAAATCCATGACACAGTTGAGAAAGCTGTCAGCTTCAACTGTATGAAAGGTTAATCACAGATGAACTGCTAGTAAAGTCATTGATTTGCATTGCATTAATGCATATCTTTTAAACAATGCTAGATTAAGCCCTAACTCTGATAATAAACCTTAGCTCCTATTAAGCCTTAGCTCATCACCTGTATCCTGGTTTATAGGTGAAACACTGATTAACCATATTATGCTGATGATCTTATGGTGTTCAAAAATCTGCCACATCCATTAATGGAGATGCACCAGTCAGATACCTAGATCAGATATCAGCACAGATATTGACTGATCTAATCCAGTGCACTTTACATGAAACTATTGTTTTTTTCCTTTTACTGATTATTTGTTAATAGATCTTATTAAATGCATTTATATCTGTATTAATTTGTTACTTTTCAACAATGTTTATATCAAACCTAAAGCCTTCACTCGCATTGCAATATGTATGGTTCATTCATTCAATGGTTGAATCGGTTTGGTATAAGTTGATTTAAGTTCAGCCAAGGCATCAGTATCAGATCGGATCAGATAAAAACTGGATTGGTGCATCTATATAAATGTAATGGTTCAATGAAGTCTCAGCCCTCAGAGATGGTGATGATGAATTTATTATGATAGAAAGAGACAGATACAATCAATGTTAGACCTCTTCAATGAGAAGCCACATCTCCCAGAGGCAGTTTGTTCCTCCTTTGCACTGAAAGGAGTCACCTGAGAGGGTTTATTTTCCACTCAGGAATCATTGTGATTCAGTATGGGATAGATGGATGGATGTTATCTCAATGATCAAGAAAGGTCAAGAAAACTTTAAAATTGTAACAAATTACCCATGTTAATATTCTGGACCCCAGAACCACAGAAAAGACATCTCTGGAAACAAATAATTGGAAAATGACAGCCTGTTAAAAAGGTTAAGTAATATAAACGGCTCAGTTGGGTCTTTTTTGCATTCTTTCTTTAAACACTAGAACATCCACCAACCATCACAAGCCGACTGAAAGCTCAGGTGTCCGTATAGGAAGACTCAAAACAGACAAAGACAAATGACCGCTCTTTGTCTCTGGTGAAAGAGTCGCCAAGCTCTGGCTTTCAGACCTCTGTGTGCTGCTTTGATGATGCTGCACAATGAACACAGTGACCATAATAATCTTAACTTAGTTACTTAACTTCATTTTTGTAAGCTCTTAAAAAAGACGAGACATAACTAATGCCGGGTCTGTTTTTTCACAGTGCTCTTCTTTTTTTTTTAGTTTCTCCTTTAAAGCTGAGGATTATTATGTCAGGAATGTAGAGCTCATTAATTTCACCTTGACTTGTAGTCTTTATTTTTCTTTTTGTCGTTTTATGTTGAACCACATTTATCTTGAGCCTTCCTCTCTGGCCCATGGGACGTCCGCTGCTTTATAATTGTCTTTTTTCATATCCTTGCTCCCATAAGGACTCAAAGACCCTTAGGACCAAGTGACCTCTCCTTTCCTTGAGCCATTTGCTGCATCTGTCTTTTCTTCCTTTTTCTCTGCAGATATTTTTTCTGCTGACAGAATTCTAGCAAAAAGAATCCATTAGATTTTCCTCCTCACTACCATAGTGCGTGTTGTTCATCTGTCTTCTCCTGCTGTTGATGTTGAATGTATGGGCCTGTATCAAAATGTTTTTTTCCTGCAGAAGATTCTCTCTGTTTTGATGTTGGTTAATATCATAGTTGTTGTTGAAACGCTGAGGAAGTGTCAGCATGCAGCATGTCGAGGTGAAACAAGGGCACGTCTTATTGCTAGATTATAGCTTATAGGCTTTTTCTTTTATTTGCATCCTGTTTGCATTTGCATATATAAGATATAAGGTTTCAGCTCTCTTTTGTTTCATCTTCTCCATCACTTGGCATCTGTAGCACTGAGGAACAGATGGGACAAAGCTGTGATTTCTTTCTTAACTGTTGGCTGAGGCAATGTGCGACGGAGACGGCGGATGATTTATTTAGCTTGGGCCTATAGCATTCAGAGTGTGCCATGTGTGCTTTGAGACCCGATACTCACTGAGGGCCTGGTTGGTGTTTTGCCAGTGAAACAGCATGGTGCTGGTGGGTTTTGCACTTCATAATACATGAGTGGTTCCACTAAGGGGAAGGTGGTGACTATGAAAGATTCAAGAGTAAAGGATTTAGTCCACCAAACACCTGCACTCCTTGTTGCTGGTTTCTTGGCATCCTCTGAGCTGAGGAGAAGATTAGGAGATTTGTATGTTCAGTTACTATATCCTCTAAAGCCCCTGGGATAGATCTTGAAAAAATTTTCTTACTTTCATTTGAAGTAGTAATCGAACTAGTTGGCGAAATATGCAAAAGGTGTAAAGATGATGCAGTTTTTCAGTTTTCTAGCAGAGTCCATTAGACCTTTAAAGTCTTGGTCTTTTAAAATGTTCATAATACTGTGCTCTAAAAAGTTTTGGATCTTGACAGACTTATCACATCACAATTTCCTCACCATGCAAACAGTGAACGAGATATTCTTTCTGAATATCTAATCATTTCCCTGGGAAAACCTACTTTGAATGTTACTTCAAAAATTAAATCCTAGTCTCCCTTGACTGAAACACCATTCCAGTCGAAGTAACAGTAGAGCCTGGGAACACTTTATAAGTTAGTTTAAGTTTGTGATGATAGATCAGAAAAGATTGTGTTGCATGGTTGTTTTGGAGAAACGGTGACTTCAGGATGGCCACTAAAATTCTGTATAACTCTGATGTCAAAAGTTGGCGGAAACATGTCTTAGGTGTTTGATCAGCTCTTTTTGTCACAATTCTAGTTGTTTTTAAACCTTTTATTTTCTAATCATATAGACAAGTGTAGTCAGTAGTGATTTTCTGTCATTTCATTCCTTTTTTTTAAATTCAGCTTAGACCTGTGCTATTTAAATAACTTCTCTAGTCTTTTCTATTTTAAACACAATAAAAAATTTAAATAAAAGGGCTCAATGTCCTGTAATATCTAAGCTCCAGGAAAACAGAAGGTCAAGCATTATTAATTAGAAGCTCATATCCACTTTAATTAATGATAATTGATCAAATTAAAAATCTTCACCAACATGTACTTTATAGAAATTTTAAGAAGGGAACTGATTGTGACATAAAAAAAAATGTAAATAACACAGATAAAATATATTTCCTTTATTTTTAAGATTATACAACTGCAATACAACATAAATTTACCTGAGCTATTTCTATGTCTTTAACAGGTGGGCTTACTCACTTATAGTAGGTATTGAGATCTGCATCCCAAATTCCATTTTTTTTTTTTTTTTTTTTTTTTTACTGAAGAAAACTTCGGGACCATTTCCTTTTATTTACAGCATACATGCAAGGAAAAGAGAAACAGGGAGACAATAAACCTTCCCCCATTTTCCTCTATGTACCCCCCGGGAACTATCTGTTGTTTCCAGGTGAAACCTCCCATCAGCCTGGCAAACTCAGATGTTTATCTGTTGGGTCTGGAGGATAAGTGGTAGGGAGGAGTTGAGGTTAGCGCCTCACCCACCAAAACTCTACCTGGGAATGTTTTTTTTTTTTTTTAACAGGCAGACATTTTTCTCCAGTAATTTGGAAAGTAACTGCTGTTGTACATATAATAGTTTGTTTAGAGTCTCATCTCAAAGGGATTGATATACCATATGAAACCACAGCTTGTATTTTTCTAACATTGGACAAATGTTTCTTATTTCATGAAAGGCTGATATTATATTTAAGCACTTTTTTATTTTATTTTTGTATGATTCTGATTAATTTGGCAAATATATTTTGTCCATATTAGTTTTATTGCTGGGTGTAGGAGCTGTGGCTTTCTAGTTAGAGCAGGGCGCCTCCTTCCTGCAGAAGGCTGCGCGTTTCTCGGTTCAAATCCCTCAGACTACTACTCTTGGTCCCTAAGCAAGGGTGCATTTAACCCACTTCTCCTAATAGGGAGGGTTAAAGGGAGGGCCACATTTTATTTTAACTTCTAATGACACATAAAGATAATTACTATTATTGAATGGTGAAAAGTACAAAGTACTTTCATTCATAGATAAAAAATATACTTACTGTAAGATATCAGCTCGTGTGTGTGTGTAGCCAACACAACGTGGGGGATGTTCAAAGGGGCTGCTTCACATCTTCTGCCTTCAATGGTTGTCTTTATTTTAAACTGTTTGATGCACGCACAAATGGCCTCACATATTGACAAACACACTTCATTGGGACCAGCCTACTTGTCCTGCAAACTGCCTGGCAGCAGGAATAAACAAAGGGACGTCTCTGCGCTGTTGGCTGCGCAGCTCACTTTGCAGTTTAAAGAGCTTTTGTTTTTATATACATCGATTGAGCAAAACAGAGTTTGCTAATTGTTTCCTTATTTCTTTAATAGCTTGTTGCCGCTTAGCAGCCTTCCCAAGTTTTTCCATAAATTAAAGTCAAATGATTTGTGATTAGCAAAATGAGATCGCAGCTGACTTTAAAGCTAAATATTTCTTAGAATGATCTTCTTTATGAGACATTAAGCTCTTGTTAAACTAAACCAATTAGCTCTAAGTCTTTTTTATCACATCAGCCTTTACACATTGTCTTGTCTTTAAAAAGACTTTTAATAAACCCTTAAGAATATATTACTTCATTTTTTGTTTGTACCTGCTCTAATCACTAGGTTACTAAACCATCTGTACTGTTCAGTGAGTTACGATAATGTCTTATAAACAATCTCTGGGAGGGCTATGAACTTGTGACCTGGCTGTAACCTGTATTAGAAATCCACTCCATAGAAACTCCACCAGGAACCCAGTGCAAACGGATGTATTGATACAGGACCGCCTTCAGTGTAAATACAGCCCTCAATGCACTCATTGGGAAAACTGTTGCTGATTAAAACCATGCAAACACTCTGAGGAAGTCGCAAAACAAAAAGGCGGGGGAGAGTGGAACAATAAAAACCAACTGGGACTGCATGGCTAATTAGCTTTTGTGACAGAATGTGATTGAAGACGTTCTTTTCTAAAAGAATGTGATTTTAGTTTTTATCTAGAGGCAACAAATGCTGCTGATACCATCCCTAACTCTGTTCGATCCATTTGTTCTTCTCCTCAGGAACTGGTGTCCTCACACAGTAACTAAGACGGTGACCTGCCAGGTACAGAATGGGACAATCCTCCAGCGGGTCTACCAGACCTGCCGCTGGCCACAGGGATGCTCAGGAGGCAGGTGAGGTTAGAGGGATATTCTGAACCTGGTCCTGCAACACCGTTACAAATCCTTTACTTTTCTGTCCTAAACAGCCACACAATAAAGCAATTATCTGCTGTTGTTTTATGGAGTTTAATTTTATAGCTACCAGAGAAATAAGCCATGAGGTCCATAACTGAAAGAGGCTGAAACTAAAGATTTTTCTTTTTAATGGTTCAGTCTTCCTGTTGTCTGTTTTTTACAGGGTTATTTCTTTTTTCTAAAGTGAGATTTTGTGAAAAAATTGCTGAGAATAGTTTCCTCTGCTGTAGTAGAGAGGACATATCCTTGCAGGAAAATTAAGGAAACTCTTGCACAGGATAGATGTCGGAAGGATTTTAGTATCTTTATCTTTAATAAGCTGAACTAGTGGTGTGTCTGAAAAGTTTTTATTCACCGAGATGTCAAAAGAAGTTTTTACAGTCCAACAAAATATAAATGCAATCTCTTAAGGCCTTGCTCTCTCTCTCATTCTCTCTCTTATTCCTGAATTAACTACTGGCATGCCCTCAATCTCCTTTTAGATAGCTTCTGACAGTTTTGTACTTCCTCACTGATAGGAAAAAATTAATTTCTGTTATAATGAGAAGGGTTACAGGGTCCAAACCAAACCGTTTTATTATCTATGCCACCTGTTAGCTCTTACATATGGTACATTTAGTCGATTTAGGTGATCACCAGCTAGTGCTAATCAAGGGCTAACTTGTTTGTGTCCACTCACCAGCTGTATTCTCATTGCCTATAATGTGGAAAACAAATAGACACGGCTTTTACTGTCAACATTTTATATTGGGCTAAACTGTAATTAGCATCTAGCTAAATTTTCTTTTAACATTTATTTTGAAACCCCAAAGATGGACATGTAAAGTACTTAACTATAAAATGAAAATGCTCTATCAAAAAACACCTACTTCTTATCAGTTGTTACTGGATGCATGGATGGATTGATTTTCTATAACTAATAAGTCCTGTAAAAATAGGATCCTCCACACCCAAGGTTAATTTTAGACGGAGTTGTTAACCTTACTTGTTGAAGCTTTTTTGGATGGTCGGAAGAAGATTTAATCCCAGAAAGAAAATCATAAACTCCACACAAATGTCCTGGCTGCGAGAAAAATTTGCTAATACCTTGCCCCTTGGCAGCTATTGCTTTAACATACCGGTACTTATACAAATACAGTAAATGTAACACAGATTAACTTGAATATATCATATATGCATTGACAATTATATGTTAGCCAAGTGGTGCAAACACCTTACAGATACATGCAGATACAGATAGATTAAAGATACAGCAAATACAAAAATGAGAACAGCAAACACAAAACTTGAGCAAACACTGCAAAGTTACGCAAAGGAGAAATGCAGCAATTACAGAAAATAAAGAGCAACAAAGTGCAAACATGCTGCAGAATACAAAATCCCTGCAAACACATAAATTATGCTAAATTACAACACACACAATAAGAGAAAATGCTGCAAGACGCAAAAACAACTGCAAAGCTGTGAATTAGTTACGCATAACCAGATGGAGACAAACATTAACTCATATGTAATGGGATCCATATTAAAGAAATCAATGGGGAAGCTGGGATTTGTAAATGTTTAAAAAGATTAAAAGGAAAACATAAACTATTTTTATTTCATCCAAATGTCCTCTTTATGGTCATCTCATAAATGTTTTTGCAACAGATCTGGTTTTTAGACCTCGTATCATAGTAATACTAATCACTAATAACTAATCACCCTCAAAAACTGGCAACAGCGTAAGATTACTTGCAATATAACACAGTGCGTTACTTCAACTCAATCAATCAAAGCGACCTTTCATGAGCACAGTCTCTCTGCAGTGGGGAAAGATTTTCACTGCATCCACCAGCAGCAGGGAGCTGAGGTACGCATATGTGATGCAGATTGGCTGAGAGGACAGCATACAGCATTCCTAAAGGAAGGTGCACACTGAAGATAAAGTCTAAATGTTCTTTTGTTTATTATTTGCAGGAACAAATATTTATATACATTGGTTCGAAGCATCTTCAATCCAAACAATCTCCTCACATCATCTCACTGACAGCTGGCTGCACTTGTCGCTCTTTATGTAAAGGTATTGTGGAGGATTTTCACGAATTTTTCACAAGACCCGCCCTCTTCACTTTAGAAAAAATGCGCATGCAAGAGCATGCACAAGTCCATTTCTCCTCGTGCATGCTCTGTTTAAAAGTTGCTGTTCTCATAGCTCATACAAGCTTACTGTGCCCGAACGTCCGCTCTAACGCCTAAATCCCTCAATCACTATATAGAGCAGGGACAATACAGTTGACTTTATAGCGAACTTAGTTAACTGAGCGTTCGGACAGATGACCAATGCTTCTTGCTCCGTTGGTCACGTAACTCCTCCTTCACTGGGCGGTGCCTGCGCCATCTTTAATATTAGTCGGCGCTGTTGGGTAGCGACAGCTCATGGTGACAGCAGGCTGCTACAGTATGCTTTGTGAGGAGAGCTCTCTGTGCAAAGCATTCTGGGATATATCTGCCTATTCTGACACTTTTCTGTTCTTCTTATACACTTCGTAGAAACTTTTTTTCTTACGATCCTTGGACATTTTCTAAGAGCCGTGGTGAGAGAGGTCAGATTAGATGACTTTCTGAAACCATAGTTCACCACACATATACGTCTGAAAGTGCGCATGCACAGAAAAATAAAGGTAACGGGACGAGCAAGTAGGACGGCCTTACGTAAACATTTCACCAGAATGATTGACAGTTAGGAGGACCACTTACTTAGATGATCCACCCAGCAATTTTAATTCTATAACAGTGCATTTCATTTTTGTTAAAATGCTTAAAAAAGTTCTTTTTCAGCTTTACTTTTATTTTATAGCCAGCTAAAGCCTCTCACTGAGCAAAAATATAAATGTTTAAAACATATAATTGGTTTGCTTGTTAAAAAAATAATCCTACCAGCATAAACACATTACAGCTTTCTTGTTCCATCACACACACCAAAATGTTTTCAGATTGGTAATCTGAAACTACTATAAAACTTACTATATTTCATCTTTGAACTTCCGGTTGTTATCCAGATTCTCCTACATTTTAGATCATAAAAAGTAACAGGAAGGATTCTTTAAACCACTAACTAGTTATATTGATTGTGCAGTAACTGAGTTACTAATTAAGTGTAAAGTGTTTTGAGAAATAACTAGTTACTACAACTAGTCTCCCCCTAGTGGTCTGGAACACTGGTTTGCAGCTTTTTTTTTTAAAACTTGCAGCTGTTTTTGTTTCTTCCTGTGTTTCTTCTTTACACATGTTTCTTGTGTTTGTGGTTTTGCATAATTTCTGCAGCAAATTTTTGTGTTTACACCTTGTTTGCACTTTACTACTCTATCATTTCCCCTTTGTGACATTTTTCCTTTGCTTTGTGTGTTTGTCTTTTTTTTTTTGTTTTTGTATTGTTTGCAAGGCATCTTTGTATTTGCAGAACTTTTTGAATTTACTTGCCCGTGTGATAAACCATACCAAAGTTCAACCTTATCCAGACATCATTAGACATCTTTAAATTTACTGGTTTTTTCTCTCTTTTTAAGTCACATTAAAATCTTGTTTAGATGTAAGCCACCTTTATCCGTTACATGTCTATTCAGTTACATTTCGTGGGGGGTTGGGATATCGTAAGCCCTTTTGTTACAAGTATGCTCCTAAGAAATCTTTGTTTGAAGGACGAGATTGTGCACTCCCCTACGGCACCCCCATGTTATAAAAAGAAGGGCCCCTCCACCCATTTAAAAACACAGGGAGAATTCAGCCTTATTGCCTCATTGTAACTCTTTTTGAAAAAAACATAATGGAGACAGTGCTAAGGGTAACTAGACTGACACAACATTTTAGGAGAAATTGACAGGGTTTCCAAAAGCAGAAGGATTTTTAAAACTTCTGAGTGTAGTTACTTATGAGTTACCTAAATAAATAACTATGTGTTGTTAAAATAGATATCATGCCATCTGTGTAAGAAAAGGTTGATGCAAAATATGGTTTAAATATTATTTAAATAAATAAATAACAGATAAACGTTTCTGTATTCCATCTGGTTTTCTTTCTATCTGCTATAGTCTTGTTTTTACTTGCAGCCTGAGTAAATATATGCCTTGTTTGTGCTCCTTATGTTAAAGAGTTTGAGTAAATTATGTAAAATAATAATAAAAAAAAAGTAGACCAGATTCACAAACACATCATGTATGTCAGAATAAACAAACTTACATTTACACCTAAATGTTTTGAATGATAGTTTATTATATGTGTTTTTTCAGCTATAAGACAGTTGTGAGACCATCGTACAAAGTGGTGTACCGCACTGTGACCTCGCTTGAGTGGAAATGCTGTCCAGGATTTAGTGGCACTGCATGTGCAGAAGGTAAGAGATATTTAAAGGAGGATTTTCAGGAATATGGAAACTGTGATCTTTTTTTTACTGTCCCTTTTCCTTTCTCCTCTTGCTTACTCATCTGTCCCAGTTTTCCTATTTTTTCATTAAAGTCTTATACCCGGAACCCAATATGTGCCCTCCAATGTGCTTGTGCAAGTAATACTTTAGAACAGGAGTGATTTCCATTAAGCTTATATAAGGCAGCCTCTGTCCTTTTAAATGATGTTACGAAATAAGACGCTGTGGCCTCTTCAGGGTGAGTCAAATACCTCGGCTCTGTTAATCAGATGTAATGTCTTCATTCCAGCAGTAAATTTACCCCGTCAAGGCTTATTCTTTTCTGCGGTTTTCACTTTATGATCCAGCTGGAACCAACTCTTTAACTTCTTAAAGTGCCATGCTCCCAAAGCTGTTTTCATTTCTCAGTCCACACACACACACACCCACTTGTAGTGTATAATGACTTTCCCTGGCACTAGTCAGGTCTTGGCCGTCTGGAGAGAAGGGTGGGGCACCTGTTTATGTCGTGACCCTGACCTTGAATGGGTGTAACATAAATTGTCAGGCAATGCATGACAAAGGACAATAAATGTTTACAGTGGTTAAAATGGTCAATTTTTGTGGTGCTAAAAGCAGAGTCTGCAGACATTTTTACACTCACTCTCCCAGGTGAACCCTCCCTCTGGTCTGCGGTCTGCTGCTGCAGCATGGCCTCAGCTGAAGAAAAATATCTCCACTTTTCTTACTTGCTTCAACTTGCACACACCAAAATGGCTCAAATACATTGCTGTGTTGAAACTCTTCCCAATCCTGAAGTTGAAAAAACACATTCTCTGTCCGACAGACCAGACTTTACTTAACAAAAGGAGAAACACACAAAGTAAAACTGGGAGGATATTATCCAATTAAGTTGTTGCTAGAGGAGATTCCCCATTGGTTGTCATGGCAGTGGGGGTCCATCGAGCCGGCAGGGATGCTGGGATTAGCTACTTATCGGAGCGTCATTCCGGGTGGCTCAGATCACAGAAGCTGCTGAGTGGGAGTGACAGCTCCTATTCACGGGGCTTTTACTTTTCTACTCCGTGGATGCCATCCAAGGCCACCGGCACTTTGTTCTGCTCCTGCCTCAGGAGCAGAACCCCATGCCAGCACAGAACCTGATACCCCCGCCTGCCCCGTTCTGTTCCTTGAGAAGAAAGTAAGGCTTGCTGCCTTACGGGCAAAACAGGAGGCCAGACCTTTGAGGTCTGTAACCACAGTGTTGCTAAGTGACTCCAAGGCTGCCCTGGTGATTAAATGGGAAATCGGAAATCACATCTACTGAAAACAGGGTGTGCTTTTAACTACTAGCCACCATTTGACGTCATTTTCTATATTTCCTCTATGAGCAACTTTTATATGGTCTCAAAGGCCTTGAATACTCAATTGTCAAATTAATAACAGTCTGTTAATGTTAAAGACATCACTACCTGTGGATTTTAATCACTGTGTATTTTGCATACAAACAGCCAGATAAATTTCCATGGCATTCCAGAATTAGAACCTCACTGTAGTAAAAGGTGTATCTCAATAAGTCTTTTAGAGTATCATGGACTGGAATTCACTGAGATATACACGCAGGCCTCTTCGTTAGGTACATCTTGTAAGTAGTGGGTTGAATCTGTTTGCCACAGTGCTTCCTTATTCTTTAGTGCAATAGTTTCAACAAAGTTGCAGAAACATTCTTCACAGATTACTGTCAGTATTGACATGGTACCATCACACTGCTGCACTCTTCTAGCCATTCAAGGTTGAAAGTAACTGTCCCATCCGGTACATTTGGTACTCATAGGACTGTGATCTGTTGTGAGTCAAGGCCACTCAAAGCATGCAAAATGAATAAAAAAAAAATCTAATCAAGCAACGCCCCCAGGGCCCTCATACTAGTGGGGGTATGTAGATTGAATGAGGAAGGGTGCAGGATGAAAACAGGGATGATGGTAGACAAGGGGTTAAAGAGGGGTGCAGCTTGTTAAAGCAGAAAGCCATTGGTAAACAGTCTATTAATGCAGAGTCTTATACCCCTTTCCATCTGGTCAAAAACTTTTTTAAACCTGAGAACAATTAGCTTTTAGTGGCAGTGGGAACAGCTCACTGACACGTGTTTACCAAGACCAAAGAACTCGGCAAACGAACCGAGTTAAAATTGCCTTTAAACGACTCGACTCTGATCAGCATACAGTGGAAATATCAGAGAGGGTTTCGGACAGATAGAAGAGCGAAACAATAAAGGTTACTTACTACGCCCTGGCTTCCTTACATGTTGCTTTCCAGTGTTTACTTTCCTGATATCTGTCACAATGGTGACATCATCAAAGCTAACCCAGCGTGATGGTGTCACCGGACATGCAGCTTGCCAACAGGGGTTAGACCCAGCTTTTTTGCCAATGGGAAAGGAGCCAAATGCCAATTGGTAGCCAGTTGAGTCATGTTTGCAAAACCCGGGATAACCTGCTAATTTCAGAGACTATAGATGATGATTAGCCATGGCAGAGGTGTGCAGATGTCTGATAGGTTTGCAGAAGCAGAGCATCAGAGGGCAACTGAATGAGAGGTGAGGCTGAATTAATTTTCACTTAAGGTTATTTTTTTCCTAATTTAGTGATGTTGCAGCATTTCTTTTAAGCTGGTTTAACTTCAACAACTTTAACATATTTGCAATCAAACACACACAATGAATAAACAACCATTTTTGGAAAGCAGTGTTTTATTTTTATTTGCCCCATCTTGGTGTATTTACTACCAATGATGCAAAATCAAGCAAATCAATTAAACAGACAGAAATCATTAAACAGTAGTTGACCTTACCATGTTGCCTGACCTACCAAAGATGTCAAGAGGGCATCAACACCTCATCAAAAAGATCATGAAATAATCCAAACCACTGCAGGCCTCCCTTTCCATGTCAGAAACAGTGTTCATGATAACAAGAAAAGAAAGAGACTGGGCAAAAGGACATACTGGGCAGAAATCAAGACCAAAGCCAATGCTGGCCCAAACATAATAGAACTCTCTCTTATATTTGCCAAGAAACATCTTGGTGATTCTTAGGACTTTGGGCAAAAATACAAAAAAACATTCTCTAACCAGGTAAAACAAAAGTTGATCTTTCTGAAAGATTTATTGGCAATAAGTCTGATGTAAATCTAATTCAATATATTACCAGGGGAACATTATGTGATGGCATTAGACCTCTTTGCTGCTTCATGACCTGGAATATTTGATGGATTTAATTAATATGATTTTTAATTCTACTCTCTTCCAGTAAATCTTAAATGTGAATTTCTGGCAAGGATACTTGTTATGCAACTAGACAATGATGATCCAAAGCTCACCAGCAAAGCTTTCTGTGAAAGGCTGAGAAAATGAAGGTGTTGAAGTGGCTAATCAGACTTGGCAAAGGCTTATTGCACAGGCTGGCTCTGGGAGCTTTTCCCCATTAACAAATACGTCACCTGTAGAAAGAAATTGTATTTACTCAGATCCATCAAACATATAATATGAGCTGAAACTCAAGTGTAAAGAAATAAAAAATGGGAGATGCTTCAAGACTTTGAGTATGCAGGGCTTCATTTGGGGACCTTTATGAAAATGTAACAAATATACATTTTGGTCTCACATATAAAGTTTAGAGAAATGAATTACCAGATGCAGTATATTTAAAAAAAAAACAAAAAACAAATACAATATGCTTTCTTTGTTAGTGTCTCTACCTTTCTTTTTCCAAACTAAACTTAGATCTGGGATGGCCTAAATTATGCGCCGTTTGGCTGAAGGAGAATTATGTGGCTGATACTCCATTTCAGGTTAGACAGGACCAAAATGTTTCTACAGCCCTTTAGATATAAGACTTGTTTTCACATGGAAACTCTCAACCCTATTTGTCAGCACGCTCAACAAGTCCAGTCTGTGTTAAAGATAACATGACTCTATTAGAGTTTTGGATTGTTTGTCTGTACAATCTGAGCAGGAGCGTGCAGAGATGGCCTTAAGTCAAGAGTCAATAAGGTGCCAAATTTTGACCCGTCACACCAGAACTAGAGGCTCTATGATCCAAAGATTACATCACACATTTACTGATACACAAAAGTTACCCCTTCAGAAAGCGATCAGGGGAAAATAATACTTCATAATGAAGGCATCTTTCATATAAGCATTCTTTCTCTTTTCTCTTTCACCCCAAACTCTGTACTTGGCTGGAATTCCAGGTCACTGGTGTAATTACTTGGTCTTAATTATTTTCTATGAGGTTGGGAAATATTGTCTTACTTCTGGATCTGGAACACAATGCTATTTATCACTGATTGAGCCAAAAGAAAAAAAAAAGGGGGGCTAAGTATTTGCAGATGGAAGCACTTTCATTGCATGCCAGAAACAGGGATTTTAATGTATGCCTGTTTAGCTTTTGCATGCCAGGATAGTAAATGGCCGTTTTCAGTGGGGATATCTCAGCTCATGCCACATTTAACACAGATATTGAAATTGCACCTCATTTAGAAGCAATTCTGTTATGAGAATATCAAATTTAGCTCCTTAAAAGCAACATTATTATATTAAAACTGACTTGAAATTCCTGAGGAAAAGATGAAGAGTAATTGCACTCTCAGTAGTCATGTCTGTGAATTTATTAGGTCAATATTTTAGATTTTTTTTTCTTTCCAACTGCAGATTTGATGGATCTTAAAAACACTTTATAAAGGCAACACCTAATATGTTGGTGTGAATACTGATTTATCGACCAACAGTACTTGAGAGGAACATGTTTGCAGCCTATTGTGGGAGGAGACCATCATTCATGGGGGAATGTAGAGTTAAATTAGCACGGCTGTCAAATCTTAGCAGGTTTTACAGAAGGAATTGGGGGGTAGTCATATCTCGTCACCAAGCGGAGGCTGCAGTTTTTGGGTCACAATTATGGTATAGCCAGGAGGCAGATGAATACGGACTGTAATAAGCTGGAGAAATGTAATCTGTGTTTTCACAGCTTAACGCGGCTTATCTCAGGCCTGCACGCTCAAGCACCACGCTCCAAACATCAGTCAGCTTCAGCTTGCTGTTTGCAAAGGAAGAGTGGCGGTGCGTGGATGGCGACGTACAGTATGTGTTTGCCAGAGTCAGCGTGTGGGTGGGAGAGCGAGGTGTTGAGGATTTATACAGTAAGGGATGCAGCTGTTGTCTGTGATTAGTTTCTTTAGTGGCTGCAGGCTTTAATAGCTGTGAGTGGAGGAACTCCACTCTGAGGTTTGAGGAGATGACCTCAACTGCAACTGCTGCTAGACCACACAGATCTGCACTGTCAAACTAATAACGTAAAATTCTGACACGTTTATGTCCAGCTTGCCTCTGTTATTTCCACTTACATTCCCAGACTTTTGCTTTAGGATAAGCAGGTGTGCCATCGTCTAGGTTGTTATTTGGTTTTCCTATCCAGAATCAGGCTTATGTGAGATGTTTCTGCTACATGTAGAAAATGTAGAAAGGACTCGCGTAAAACATGTAAAAAGACCCCACTCAAATTAATTGTTTCATAATAAGAGGACACACATATGCTGAGCCCAAATAGGAAACAGCTGAAGTTGAGGAAAAGTGTCCAGCACCATCTTTCTGTGCTGGCTAGCATCATGATCCCTTTTAAGTAACTCATTTATGTTGGAAAATACCAAACTACCCTAAAAAAAATTAATAAAGTATCTTTTTCTTTTTTTTCCCTGTTTTGTTTTGTTATAGTAATTAGATATTGTCTACCATCTGGTTATCAACCTGTTTCCCATGGATACTCTTCATTTTCTGGAACCTACATATATCCTCTTTCCAGAAATGTCTGTTGCTTTTCAGAGTATTCATACTATACTTTGTAAAATACTGAGATTTTTGTGATAGAATTGATTAAAGTGGAATCTAAATGAGAAGTAAAAGGAAAACAATTGTTTTCCAAATTTTTCCAACACATATTTAAATGTGTTACATGAACTGGTATCCACCATAACGCTGCAATGGTCATATTTTCCATACTGCAATGTGGGTTAAGTGCAATGCAAGCTGTTAAGTTTTTTTCTAATTTGCTGCAGTGTTTTACATGACAACTAAAAGGCTACTCTTTAGTTTGAGTTTGAGTGCAAACCATATACATTAAAGCATTTGGCAGCATCAAACTAATTACATGTTTATACCCAAACAACTTACAATAGGAAACCTGTTTCTGTGATGCTGATAATAAAGTCACAAGACCTAACTACTTATTAGGCTCCAGTGCTTCTCCTCCAAATCTTGTTTATTGTAGGAGACAAAAACAAAATGTTGAATTATCCTCCAATACAAGCAGCTTTTAAAGGAACATTTAATGTATATTTATTTATGTAACATATATATATATTTCTTCCTTACTCTGGGTTATTTTGATCCAATGCCTTGTTGCTAAGCCTCATTTTTTTCTAATCTAAAATAAAAGCTTGTAAATCCAAAGAAAAACAGCTGCAAAGTACTTTCACCAGACCTTCGTTAAAGTTTCATGCACACTTAGCCTCGAGTTTGAGTTAAGTTTTATGTTTCTGGCCCCAGGACTGGAAACGTCTCTTCTGCTTACTGATTTATTTACGATTTCCCAAGATTTCCAGCGAGAGAACACAGAAAACAGCTTTTCCTGCAGTCAGAGAGAAAGGAAGTGGACTGAGTCAGCGATGCACAAAAAACTCAGAAATAGATACACACACAAATAAAGGAGTATTCTTCCATGCCTAGTAAAACGGCGGCTTTTTCCCTTCAACCCTTCATGTTTAAGTGGACTTAAAGCCTGCAGCTTTTCAGGTTCCTACATAATGAATAATAATAGAATCGTTTTTTCTTTTTCTTTTTGAAGGTCAGACTAAGTGACCCAGAACCAAAATTTGCACCTAAAAAAAGTGGAAAAAAAAAAACACAGCTTTTTAACTTCACTTTTGGAGTTGAGGTGTGGACTCTACCTCCTTCATTAAAATTGCATTAACCCGTCTGGTCACTGCCTTTAAACTCATCATCTCCAAGTACGCATATATAGCCTACATTGTGGATTAGCATGATGTAGTTGCTACTTAATAACACAGCACTACTGTTCTTAGATGGGCCGTGAGATGGTAATGAAGCATATTTGATGCCTGAACGTCGTCTTTGGGACAATGGCATCATTGATTTAGCAGGTAGGCTCTCTGCAGCGGATGAGTTCAAAGGATCTAATTTAAAAGCAGGAAATCCCTCCAACTCCCTTAGAAGTTTTAAATTGCACTATGTGGTAAGTGGTGTCTCCAGCTCCTATATAAAAAGCTTATATCAAGCTTTTGTATAAAAGTTTCTTCCTTTGTCTTTATTCAAATTCATGATGCCCAGTGGGTTTTTTTCCAGGTGTAACAACCAGTTTTTACACCAGAATTTTTTAATGTGTGATTGAGACGTCTTATATTTAGAGCGATTTCATTTTACAGAACAGTTTTCTTGTTGCCAGCCATAAATTACAGAGAAATTGGATGCAAAACAGCTGTTTTTGGATTTGATCAGAAATCCTGCACTAAGGTATGGTCACTGAGTAACAGCATCTTTCAGAGTAAAGACTGTTTAAAATATCAACCACTCATTTTATCTTTTCTTTTCCAAATGATTATTGAACCCAGCTTTTTATCGACTCATCTTTACAGGGTCTAATGTTTCCTCTGCTCTAAAACTGAATAATTAAAACCTGATTACAAAAGGCAGATAGAAAATAAGAAAATACATTTAATGCTGTTCTTGAAAAAGAAAAAAACATAATTGACTAAAAATTGCAATCAAATCCCTGACCCTGTGGAGGAGTGGAAAAGGGCGATGCAAAGGAGGTAGGTTCAAACGCTTCTTTACTTGCATCCAAGTGAGAGCAATGGTACAGCAAACACATATATACACCACCTGAAGAAACATATATTCCTACGGTTACAACTTCTCCACTGAGTGAGAGTGGAGCCCCCTAGTGTTACTGTACGCCACAACCTGCCACAAAAGATGTGTTGGTTTCTTTGTATGAGCAAGTAACAGACTTTTGATTTGTTTTTGTTTTTTTCTTTTATCTTATCCAGTTAATATATTTTAAGGGCTGTGCAGTACAAACACATGATCTGACCTGCTACAAAAATCCTGAGGGATTGCATTTGAGTCAATGAGTCGATGCAATCAGCTGGTTTTCCTTCGATAGAAAACTTTGAAACAATTTGACTGTATGATCTGGTGAACTGTAAAGTGCCTTGAGATGACACGTGTTGTGAATTGGTGGTGTATAAATAAACTGAATTGAAATAAAAAAAAAAAAACAACATACAGATAAGTTGCTGTTTTTGTAAATATTCAACCTAAACCATAAATATTCATGTATCATTTTCCCTAATAGGTAAATACACAAGCCCAGATCAGCCCTTACACACTCTTACATCAGTCAGTTGCAGATATCCTGTGAAATGCTGTAATCCTCCTCTTACTACTGCCTCAGCCCGTCTGCTCAGTGATAACCAGACCATAAACATGAAAATATAAAAGTTTCTTAGATCAGTCTGTGGTCATTTTTTACTCCCAGTAGTTCTTTTGTCACAGTTCTAAGTTCATAAACACATACCGAGCCACATCAGAGGAACCCCAGTGTTGTGGCACAGTGGGTGGGGATTTTATGAACCTGAACGACAAACCTTCTTCCAGCCAGAGTACACTTAAACACAAGCAGACCACCACATCACAGCCGTCTTGTTTTGACAACATCTTTAACGGCCTCTTGCACTCCAACCCCCCCGGGTTTGGGTTCAGTTTCCCACCGACCAAGATTAGCACTTAGCGTAAAACCTTTCCTGAGGCCATAGCTGTGGATACTTCTTTTGTATTAGTATATAGAAAAGATTAAAGCTTTTCACTTTTATTGTGTTATCACAAGTTTGCAAAATGGTAAAAAGAAGGAATATTATTCTTGGTTTTAAAAACGATTAAATATTCAAAATCCACCTCCCTGCAATTTATTGTGAAAAAACAACTGTTGAGTGCACATTGTAGAACCAAAGTCTATATTACTCAAAACTTCTATGACTTGATCACATTAGAACAGTTTAGTTATGGATGTACATATTTGACTTATACTGAAAAATATATGGGGGGTAAACTGTTCACATGTTGTTAATAGTAAATGTGTCCAGAAATTTAAATGCATAACTTAAAACTTAAAATGAAATCTGCTAAGGAAAATATTTTGAGTATTCTGAACTTCTTTAGAATTTTGATGCAGTTGCAGCACAGTATACATTTGGGCTTGTCTCTTTCAGCTTGGTACATCAATCCAGAAATGCCTGATTTTTCTTATATGCCTGGTCAGATTTTAAACATTAAGAGTCTTAGAACATCAATTTCTCGGTGTAATTTAGGTCTCGACTTTTAAATTCTAAACCATATGTTTTTTTTAGGTCTTGGTGTTCAGGCTGATGTCCTGTCTTGGTTTTCCACTACTTTTTCTCTTGAGTTTTTTTTTTTTTATATTTTCTGTTGCAGCATTCATCCATCCATCCATTTTTTGACACGCTTAATCCCATGTGGGGTCGCGAGGGGTGCTGGTGCCTATCTCCAGCTGTCTACGGGCGAGAGGTGGGGTACACCCTGGACAGCTCTCTGTTGCAGCAATTAAAACTATTTAAATATGTGGCTGCACATTAAAGCTTGTAGGTAATTTGCATTATGCTACCTGTTGGAATCAGGAACCATGCAGTGCGTATTTTTATATTTTACTGAACAACTGCTGTTTGGATCAGAAAGACTTTGCTTTACAGCATGCTTTTAGAGCACCCTATGGTCACAGATTAATATGTAGGTGTGTCTGGATACTTTAGGGTGTGCTTTTCAGGATGTAGCACTGTTAATGGTACTAGTAGTGTGCCCAGTGTGGTGAAATCCTCAAATATGGAGTTTACCCCTAAACCTGTAGATGTAATCCAACATTCAGACAGCTCCACGGTCATCAGGACCAACAACACTGGTGTTCTCACCACATCCTGACCACAACCAGAGCCAGGCTGTGTGCAATATCTCCTCCACCTAAACTATGGCCATATTTCCACTCAGTACAGGGTTTCTGTGTATGTCTGCTTTTTCAGGTGTTTATAGCCATTCTTGCTAATCTCACAGTGAGGTCTTGGCAGGAACTTAAAAAATAGACCCACTTCTATTGAGTACAGAGACATACTTCCTTCACTTATTACTGCTGTGGTTTTGGTCCTGGTTTCTCTTTGAGTTTGCATTGTTTTGTTGTTGTTTTTTTCTCCATTTTTGTGTTATTCTGGTTGTTTTTGATTATTTTTGTGTTCTTATGTATTTCTTGTTTACGCTCTCTTGTCCCCTTGTGTCATTTTCCTCCCTAGCTCCCTTCTATGTGCATGTTTCCATCAACACCTGTTCCTCATCTGCTGCTCAGCTTAGTCTTTGTTCAGTCTCCCGTTTATACTCCTCCTCTTCAGTTACTCTTTGCTGGTTGTTAATGGTTACTTAACTCCTCTTGTCTGTTTTTCCCTAGCGTCTCTTACTTTTCTATATTTTTAGTTCTTGAATTTTGCCTCTGCTGCCATTTGGAACCAGTTTTAAATCAGCAAAGCTCATCTCTGCATTCGGGTCCTCAACTAACTTCCATGAAACCTGAAAATTACACAGTCATGTGTTTTTGTCTTTACACTGCTTGTGTAAAGAGAAACACACATGAATCAGGCTATCTGTGACACAATGCAAGGTAATATCTACTGTCCCCACATTTTCATCCAGGAGGAGTTTATACTGCAAGTTAAATGTTTCCATGCGGTCTGCTGGGTTTCCTAGGAAAGAAAACGTTGAACTGATCGGACTGTATCAGCTGACTGAGTTGTCACTGTATTGTCCTCAGGGGAAAAATAGAGATCATCTCAGAGACTAGTTTAGAACCGTAATATTGTGATATATTGTCTTATTAAAGCTCAACTGCATCCAGTAGCAATTTAATCCATGTATTTTATATATATATATTTCTGTTGAATAATCTTCAATATATGATCCTAAATTTTTGCCAAGAATTTAGTGATTTCTGGTTATTTTCACATTAAAATAATTCCAAAAATGATGTCCAACAACCTAATGGTTATGTTTTGTTTTACAGCGTTAAATCTTCATTGATGGCTGATTATTCAGATAAATACCTAAACATTATAGCATTTTGAAAATGTGTGTGTTTCTAAATGTTTTGAGTTTAAAACTTGTTATAGTATGAATTATATTTAAGGTATAAACTCCTGGTCATTTATATAGCTCTGTCAACTTTTTGTCTTTTTCTTTTTAGATAAACAAAACAAAACAAAACAAAAAAAGAAAAAACGTTTTTATATGCTCTTCATGTAATTCAATTAATTTGGTCCCCTAGATATAATTTGGTCCTCTTTGCATTAAGTATCCCAAAGAATATCTTAAAATTTTTATATTAATACGTTTGTAGCTCAAAAAGTTTTGAATAAAATGTTTTGTTTTGTTTTTTTATTTGAGGGTTCTTATGTTAGAGCTTTTCAGATCAGGATATGTAATTCATTGCTGAAGAAAATTTATAATTTTTATTTTTAGCCATGGCTACTTTCTAGCCATTTATATTAAACATCAAACTTTATAATGAAAACTTTCGTCAGACACATCAGTAATGGGGCAGCCAGTGCGTGAAAAAATTTAGTGGTGTTGTCACAAAGTCTGTGTACACAGGAAACCACCTAATAAATGTGGGTTGAAGTTTCAGACTGAATAATGTAGCCACACTAATTTGGATAACGACATCTTCTCATTTTACACATTTATGGAGCTGAAGCTAATACCACTAGTTCATTTTGATCTCGCTGTGAATACTGCTTCTCCTTTGGGAATATTGTCTGAATGGGAGCGTCAGTGAAAGGTCTGTGTTCACACTTGTATAGGAGAGACGATCTGTTCCTGAACTGCATAAATTGTCCTCGCAGACCACTTTCAGAATGATGGCCCTTTAACCTCCATCATCACTACATCCTTTTCAAACGGATCAGACAGGATTGTTGTAAGATAATGTCTTTTCTTATGTTCCCTTTACTTTCTTGTGTCAACAGAGCTCTGTTGAAGCAGCGTTACTAAATGTGCAGCTTGATGGGATTTTGACCCATAGACGACATGGTGAGCTACAATTTGTCCTGAAAGTATGAAACCTTAGCCCCTTCCTCTCCTTCAGAATAGAAATGGATCATAATTCATCCTCTCACTTAAAGATGGGGGACAAGTTTTGTGCAAAACAAGATTGGTTGCACTGCTGAAGGGGTATTTGCAAGGAAATGGAAAAAAAATCTGAGTACAAAACAGGTAATAAGAAATAGGACGGTGATGTTTTAGTCCAGAGAAAGAAAGATGTTCCAATGAACTGGAATTAAAAAGAGGAAATTATTATTTGCTGATATAGCAATGGCTGCACATCTAATAGCTTAAAGGAGACACTTCTGAAGCAATAACCAGAATTAGAATTACCCATGCATGTTCAGCTTTTTTATTTAGGGATAGTGAATATTGTAATGCATTTTATCAACAGTAAGCCATTTAGATATCTGCTTACCTATTTGATCCCAGTCAGCAAATGCTGTTAGTGGATTGTAAAACAGGACAACAAAGAAAAAGAGACAGAGAATTTAAGGATTTGGGCCTTTTGCCACAATAATTAAATAATTCCCTCAAGTGGCAGAGATGTAGTCAGGCTACGATAGGACGTTTCTTGAGATATACTCATTCTGGGTTTGGCTTGAATTTCAGAGACTCCTCTGGGCTTTGATGTTAAAGGACTACAATGGGGCTTTTCTACTGTTGTCGTATCAGTAAATCAGTGGAAGAACCAAAGAAGAAAAGAGAGACGAGATATATATTGAGGGTTGTTTGTATGTGTCCGTTTATCTACTGTCAGACCTCGCTGCACCTAAGGCTGGTAGCGTCCAGTGTAATTATGATGGCAGCCTCCCACATTCTTTAGTCAGTTTATTGAAGGAGGAGAGCAAGCTGTGAGATTAATTACAACCATGTCATTTGATCTGAACAAGTAAATGACATTTTAAACAAGGGCTTCTCAGGGGGCTGTTGGTCACTGTAAAAGCATTGTAGTTCAGGTGAAGTGTCCTCTGGCTGTCTTAAAGTGGCATCATGGAGTTTTCTAATGATACTGCCACCTCTGGCCATAACACAGAACTACAGCACTCTTCTGCTTTTCTCATAGATTGCGATTTTACTTACATTTTGTTTGACTTTTTTCACCTTACCTGGAGTTGCCATTGGCTAGTTAAGCTAGATGATTGTCCCTTCTAAGTATCCACAAAATCCATCATGAATATAACATTGGTTGTTTGCTAGGTTTGACCAATTTAACATGGATGCACGAGACATCACATTCCCCGAACAGCGCGGGAACTTCCGAGCCGGAGTAAATGAAGGAAAATAGACAACAGACTTATAGATGCATCGGTGCTGGATTACTGAGGTGTCTGTCTACTCATCAACAGTCGTGAAGCGTCAAATAAAAAGGCTATTTTAAACATATTTTTCAGTATACACGTACATAATGTCTCCTTAAATCACCAGGAGTTTTTCATTCATCACCTGAGGCAATGAAAGTGGAATAAGATCCGACCGTCTGATGTAAGATGGCTCTGCAGTTTGAGGGTGGGATGACAGAGGCTCTAAGTATAACCCTAAGATTTAAGTGATCTTTGAATTGTATGAACCTGTTTTGTCTTTTAACCAAAAGACTTAGAAAACGTCATCCAAGATAAGCCCGATCAGAACCAGACGTATAAGTAGAATTAAAGCAATTATATCCAGATAGGACAGTGGTTTGAATATTATGAATATTATCTCTTCTAAAGTGTACAATTTGAGAAATCTGTGTTTTTTGATAGATGTCCCTGTAACATTTAATGCTAATAATTGTTTATCTGCATTATCAGTTGTTTAGCAAAGGTTTTTATTTTGTTTTTTTTAGCCCTACAGAGCAATATGGTCAAAGAAAATAAAAACTGCTGACTGCATTAAATCTCTGAAAGTTTCAACAGATTGTTCAGCCTTAATGATTTAGCCAGAGCACAGAAAGATAAATTATCGCCACAGTTTCCCAAAATAAGATTTACTTTCATCCTCACTGGTTGGGATTTTTATAGATGAATTATAACTGTAACTCTCTTATATCTAGCCTTAATGAGTTTGCGGGAAAAGGGAGGAGGACCTGAAATTGTTTAAAGCGACGTTCATTTTCCACGTGTAAAAATCATGATGTCATGTATATTCTGCAAAGAGCTGTCATCTTCTTTAAAGTGGTCCTGTTTATAGATCCATTATAGTATGTAATGACTTTTAAAGGTTCCTTTGCTCTAAATAGTTAGTTGCATACAGGGTTCCTAAATAGTGAAACCATCTGAAGATAAAAAATAGAGCATAGACTCAGCACATCTTGTCCTCTTTGTCCTAAATTTAATAATCAAAATGAATTTAATAAAACAAATTTAATTCACTGTTCAGTAAAAAAAAAAAAAAAACAAACAAACAAAATAAGCCCAACATAGATCTTAAGTAAGCATTCTTTGGTTTCCCATTAAATCCTCAGGTCTTTGCTTGGCAGCGGTTCTTTGCTTAAACTTGATTCTGTTTGTGGTGTGAGGGGAGCAGAGGAAGACCATTCGTTTTCCTCCCACACATGCAAACACACACAACTGCAAAAATATTAATGATCATCTAATTCTCTAGCTAAAAAGAAAAAAAGAAGTTCTGCTTCCAAAAATTGTGCTTCAAAACAGAAAAAAACTCCATAAGGTAAAACACGCGACCAGAGCTAGCATTCACACATTTAGACCTGATCTGCCCATATTTTTGTATTGTTGAATAAGCCAAAACAAAACTTAATATGGATTCTTTAAGGCTAGCAGTATATGTTACACAAATTGACAGAAAGAAAGAGGGTCTACTGGAAGCTACAGAAGAGAGAAAGGGATGAACCGACTTTGCTTTTGAATCTGCAAAAAACAGGGAGGGATAGAATAGGTAATCGACCACCCAGACCAAGTAAAACTCACTCCTCCAGTTTTTGGATCAGGTTTTACAACTTGGACAATTATTCTAACTGGGAAATTGAACTTTTTTTTTTTTTATCAAGCCAGCACTGCAGCAGGTTACTGATATACCTTTTTACATCTGTGTCAAAAGTTACTACCAGGTTTCAGCAGGCATTCATTTTTACTCTGACACTTTGTGTCTCTGCTGTAAAAATTCAGAGGACGAGCTCTGACAATTTACAAAATATACATGAAAATTGTTTGTTTGATTTTTCCCAAGGTGTATCCTGTGCAATTAATTACATGCAAAAAAAATTTAATAGCAGCACCAATTTTAGAACAGATTTTTCTTTTTTTCTTTCTATCGAAAACAAAAAACAAGCTGCACAAGTATGGAGGGAAAAAAATGAAATATTGAACAAAACACAATTGTTTTTATTCAGAGATAAAACAAATTATTTAAGCCCACCTTACCCTTAATTAATGTGTTATAATTTGCATTCTCTCATTTACCTATTTATTCAAATTTTATAAAAGATTAAAGATAATTTATTTTAGGGTTAAATCATTTCTGTGTATTTCACAGTAAAAACATCCACATAACTACTTTATTTCTCCTGTTCTTTAAGGTGTCCTGTCTTGGCACAACATAACCTACAGACGTAGAAACAGCATACTGACTGTGCTTCTACCCTTATATGGTTCCAGGTCCTTTGGGGTTTTGTTGTACTGATTGCTTGCATCTGGTAGACTTGATGGTTGCAGTTTTATCTTTGTATATTTGGTGCAGGCTCCTTCTTGAAAAGATGAAATCAGCATGGACAAAAAAATAAAAAAAATAAATAAATAAAGTGAAGGTCTTTGTAAAGCCCCCCACTCTGTAAAGTCTTTGGGCATTTTGAACAATGAAGACATTGCCTGGTAACATAGTGTGACATTTCCGTCCAGGTTTGTGAAAGTATCAAATAACCAAAGGTCATTCTGACCCAAGAGCTCCAGCTCTGTTTTCAGCGCCACACTCACGCTGCAGCAACAAAGAAGGGAGGACAGAAACAATGCATAGATCATGTCTGCACTCCACATTCCCATAAATTCTCACTCCAGACAGATAGATGCTGCAAACGCTCTTATGTGGGAGACATATTTAGTCAAGACAGACCAGATGTTTTATCTCTGTGTGTGTAAGTGTTCTGCCCCCTCCACAGAAGGAGTGTTCCTCTCTAGGGTTTGAGGTTCTGCATGTCACCTCTTCTTCTGCTTCGGCCAGGATTCTCAACATGGGGGATCTCATATTTGCAATGATTTATACCTTAAAAAATTCCTTTGCCGCAAATGTTAAAATTTCTCTTGTGTCTCCTAATAAAGAAACTATCTCTACCTAACAGTGTCTGTTTTTGACCATATGCCTCCAGATGATGATACAATCTCTAAAATAACATAACCCCGATGATTAATGCTCTCCTGATGATGCTTGTATGAGGTTAATATGCCAAGTAAAACATGATTCATAATCTAATGAATTATTTTATTGAGTTCATCTAGTTTATTTAAGTGCATGGTAGTGTCAACACCTCAACATTCCAACAGTAATTTATCTGAGTTAGTTTTCGGCACTCCAAAATGGCTTTATATTTGCAGTTTCTCTGAAATTATATGCATCTACATCTCTATTTATCTATCTATGGGGAAGATTTTTAGTTTATATTATGAAGTGTTTTATTGCATGTTTTTTTGTTATATGTCTTAATAAATAATCAGGGAAAAAAACAGAAACACTGTTTCTAATTAAAAATTTCAAAGGAAATCAGGTGAAACAGCAGCCTTCAATGTTTTTACTAGTAAACCCAGAGAGAAAATTGACAAATGTTGAAACATTTGAAAAATTAAAAAGCTTGTAAAAGGCTGGATTTTGTCGCTTTAGGAGAGGGCAAAGGACAGAAGTGACATCGGGACATCAGCAGGCATATGTTGTTAGATATATTTTGATAACAATTACATAAAGGACCTTTGATTGAACCAGAAGTAAAACAAAGGACTTGACAACAAAGGGACAGAAAACCAGAATTTAAATTCAACAGAAAGGAAAAGAAACGACATGTAATGCAGGTAAATGCATTGAACAGAAACACAGACCGGTTCCAAATCGTGACAGAAGTTTGCAAACAAAACAAAAAACAAGCTGGCCATGCATCATTGCATTCAGACATTGGCTAAACTGCTGCAATGCTGTTTCTTATCTTCTTGCATAAACATGGGCCCATTTTTCCTTATTTTTATGTGAATAATCAAACACAATTTGATAAACATTTCTGTAAATGTTTGGACCTGATAAACATGATGGCATCTGGCAGCTGCTACAGATTAGCTGGTTCAACAACCGACTGAATCTCTAATCTGATCATTCAGATGATGTAAAGCTTGTTAATGAAGCCTTATATTATGAGGAGTAATTATCAAAGATTTCTTGTGTTCATATAGGTGTGGACCTGTTGAAAATCTGACCCTTACATTTGAACTTTACAGCTGAAAACTTGACTAATCACACCAGACAGAACTTTTCTAATGTTATTGCCTTTGGTGAACATCACACAACTGCTGCTCATATAATAGTTTATCTGTTTTGAAAGAGACCTTTCTATGTAAACCCAGCAGATCCTCACTTCTAATTATCATGGAGGCCATTTGGCAAAATTTGACTTTGTTGAAAAAACACTTAAGTCTTCTTTCTTTCACATCTCGATGCTGGTCAACTTCAGCATGTCACTTTCACTACCCCTAAATGGCTTAATGCATTGAGTTATTGCTATGTATAAGTATAGTTAAAGGGTTAAAGGTGGATCATTTTTCACCCTGCTGCCGGGTAACAATTGAGTGGGCAATTTTTTACAAATAGGTCACAACCATTCCTTTTTTTTCTCAGGCCAAGTTTCACCATTTGGAGGTGACATTTCAGAGCTTTCTACACAGTCAGTGAATTCCCAAAGTGAAAAATAATTACTACCTGAACTAATCAGAAAACGAGGCATTCAAGCTGCTGAGTTGAGTGAACTGCATGAGACGAAGCCTTAGCTGCAGAGTATTAAGGTTAATTTTGCAGTTGATGTTACTGTATTAAGTTTGCTTCAATCTCATATGCCGAGCCATTATCACAAATATTTTAGCCGCCTATTTGATATTGAAATTTTGCTATGATGATGATTTTATAGATCTCTGAGAACAATATTGCCTTTTGATACAGATTGAAACCGGTAATAGGTATCTATTCCAGCCCTACTTCTGTATCACTGACCTTGAAGTCGGATGTTTCTGCAGTTGCTGAATTTAAAACATTTTTGTTTTATTCAGAACTGGAACCTTTAATATTTTAGCAAAACTGCTAAAAAATTATTTTGATGTATCCATCAGCGTGTTTTTCTCCCAGACCAAACTTTTTAATGGTAGAAATAGGTTTTTCTGCATGGACTTTTTCTAGTCCGAATTTATCTAATAATTTTATCCACTGAGGCATTTGTCCTTCTTAACATCTAACAGTGGTTTCTCAGTATGTTAGTGTGAGGGAGTGAGGGGTGGCTTTTGACAAAGAAAAAAAACACTGTGTGACTACCAGCATAGAAGACTGTGAAGGAGATCCTGTGTTCTTTTACAATGCATTGCTGAGATAAGAGCTGCATCCTCCACGTCAGACCCTGACAGAGCCCCCGCAGGGTCGGCCGACCCCTGTTGACCTGAAAACCGTGATCACACAGTGTGTTTTATTAGCTGAAAGGATAAGGGGTGATTGATGGCCCAGCATTGTTTGGCTGTTTTTTTGGCTATGCTTTCCGACTGCTGCTGTGAAGACAGAGATGGTTCCGCGAGATCTGAGTTTCAGCACTCCTCTGATCACACACCCCCCTGCACACACACACACTCCGAAGCTGCAGTCTCTCCTCTGCATATGTGGAAATATCCACACAGTCAGCTTCATCAGTGAGCATGTGGCGCTCAAGTGCCTTTTAGAGATAAGACCCTCATTCTATAGAGGTGGAAGAAGAGCGCAGGTTGAATTGAAGCAAAACCTCATCATCCTCTCCACATTTCATCTGCACTCTTATCTTTAATCCCCTTTCATTCTCCAACAGTTTTCTCATCTGTCTGACTCCGAAATTTGCTGTAGAGGCAATTAACTGCAGGTTTTGGGGATTAATTTGTCCACAATATCTCTTTGTAGCCTGAGAGGGGCTGAGAATGAACGTCACTGCAGTCCATCACCTGGCAGAGACTCTTAACTTGGCAATGAGGCACAGAAAGAGTTGGACCTGAACTATTGCTAATTCAGGACTCCTGGAAGTTTTCCTGGACTGAATCGTTCAGTGCCCCCTCCCTTCTCTGCCAAAAAGTTAGCACAAATCCAAATTCCTTACATCTGCTCTACAGTTCGGAGCATATTTATTCGACAGTTAATAAATCTGTCCTTGAAGCATAAGGTAGTCTGAAATAAGTCAGCGGCTATCAAAGCTTGGGTCTGTTTTCTTCTCTAAAAAAGCATTTTTTTTCACATTCACAATCACTACTGGGCCTATACAGCGTCACATCTAAGATATAGTTTTCAGCTTTTGAAGCTTTAACACATTTATAAATATATTATTGATTATATGATATATATATATGTGTGTATATATATATATATATATATATATATATATATCAGGGCTGAAACAATTAATCGGTTAATGAAATATTCATCAACTAATTCAGAAATCGATTAATTGTTAACTGGAGTATAGACACTGTAAAACATGCCTTTAGCTGGCAGATCAACCCATTTAAAGCAGTAACTATACCAAAGTTGTAATAAAATATACAAACATTTTGCATTTAACATATTCTCTGTCAACATGCTCTATCCAGAACTCCTCAAATGGAAAAGTTTTTGATTCACCAAGCTTAATTTCATAAAAAAAACTTCTTTGGCTATCCGATTATTCATTGATATTAACGGGAAAAATAATAGACAGGTTAATTGATAAGCAAAATAATCATTAGTTGTAGCACTAATATATATATATATATATATATATATATATATATATATATATATATATATATATATATATATATATATATATATATATATATATATATTTTATTTTTTTTGTATATACTATGTGTTTTATGAACAAATCAGAGAACCTTTTTTGAAACACACACCAGTCATCCATCCTGTTTTATGCTGCTTTTTAGGTCAATTACAGAAAAACATCAGCCGTCTCATGTGTCTTTGTTTTTGTCATCTGCAGCACTCAGCTCAGGATGGTCCTCTTTAGCTTATCAATGCTTTGTAGAGCACACAAAGCATGTACACTTATCTCCAGTGGTGCGAAATACAAACAAACCATAGCCCCCGATGTGTGTGCATGAGGGCCCATTTTATTTGCATCTGTCAAGAGGAAGCAGACATAAAACAGACCACATGTTGGGAGTTAACACTGCCCAGATCTGAGAATTTGTGGCTGTGTTTTGATAGGAGGGTCTCACGCCAGACAGAGTGGAGGGAGAGAGAGCTTGCAGATGCAAAGAGACACCTGTAAGACGTGGTTCATGAGGTGAACAGACAGCCTTAATGGGTACTAAACCTCCACTTTGCACTGGTGGAACAAAGAGCAGGGATACAGCAAGATACAACTCCAAATCAACTTGTTTTCTTTTCTTGTTTACCAGGCTGTGATTATGTTTGTCTGATGTGGCTCAGGTCTTCTGAAGGACATTTTTTATTTTCCTTTTTGTTGTTGCTTCCTGGGAGTTACTAAAACATGCCTCATGGTGCTGTTTGTCATCATGATTGAGATGCTGCTGATAGGTTCAGCTATAAATAGATATGCTTTTAAAATTCCAACATGCTGTAATTAGTCTCATCTTTTGGTCCACTGCATATCTGCTCCTGCTATGGGTTTAGTCTCAGAATACTCCACGCGCGCAGACACAATAAATCCTTTTTAATACTTTAACATGTTTGAGGATAAAGGCGGTTTATTTATAGTTTTGCCTGAGGGCCTTTCTGATTTTAGTCTTTTTAATTCCTGTTGTTTTATCCTGCGCCTTTTAATGTTTCTCTGAATGATAGTCCCACTTGGAGCTGTTTTCATAACATCATTCTTGACAAACAAACACAACAAATTCCCTCTTCTTGTTTTTATTTGAGAAAAATGTCTGGATATAAATCATTGAGCTGAAAAAAATTGTATTTTTTCTTTGTTTTTATCATAAAAGCTTTCCATACATCTCCTTGCTGAAAATATTCTTCCCCTTTGAACAGTTTGCAATGTAACAGTAGACCAACATCAAAACTGTGAAGACAAAAAAATGGTTAGGATTTATTTTTTATAATCATTTACAAATAACAAAAGCGAGACATTTGTATTTATGTTCCTTTACTTTGTTACCAAAACAGAAAATATGTGTAATTTGAACTTAAAAGCATAATGTTTGAAGTATCATGCTGTGTGGATGCTTTTCTTTATTATTTATTCTCCTAATCCACTCTGACTGAGCTTGAGATATTTTGGAAAAAAAATAGCACAAAATCTTTTAGTCAAACACACAGCAAACGTCTTGATGCTGTAACTGTAATAATTTAGAATGGCCAAATAAAAAGATGCAACATATTTCTTTCACATATTTTGTTGAAAAAAAAAGCATTGAAAACTTGTAGACAGCTGGAGATAGGCACCAGCACCCCTCGTGACCCCGCTTGGGATAAAGCGTGTCAGAAAATGGATGGATGGATGAAAACTCTGTAACATTTTATTTCCTGTAAGCAGTCTATAAAATCAAAAATCTTTTAAAATTCATGTGCGTGAAATAAAATATGAAATGGTCTAAGGATACTACTGTAGAAAAACCTGGAAGAAAGAAATAATATCTTTCATATGTGTTTGTGTAACCCCACTGAGCCAAGGCACAGCATATCGGCTTTACTGCTTTGGTTTACATTTTTCCTCCTACATCAATCAGTGCAGTGCCAGTTAGCACACAGATGGACTAATGCAACTTTAACCTCCAACCACGTGTGCACGGCCTGCATCACTCTCACATAATGACAGGGGTGTTAGGTTTCAGTGTGTTTCTACCTGAGAACAGACCCCAGGTTTGCCAGTCGTCTGCCCTGAGCTCAAAAAACTTCACCCGGCTTTGATCCCACCCTGCAGGCCTCCCGGGAAGTAAGCGGGGTCTAATCCCCGTAAAGCCATGGAAAGCCAAAGAAGAATGCCTGGCACATAGTGCACCATTCACCCAGGGATTATATGGAGTGAAGCTCAGCCTCACGCAGTCAATGAGTAGCACATTATTCTGGAGTATTTATACATGCAGACTTGTTTTGGTTTGTGTGCTCCTATTAATGTTGATCCAAAATCTGATCTCAGCCCATTAAAACTCTGCAAACACACAATAAATTAGGTGACGCTTACTGCTGCTTGACCTGAGTTGACATCTCTACACGATGTCTCAATTATTTAGATCTTCTTGAAAGGTAGCTATCTATTAAATAGCACATAGCTATTTCTGAAAAACTGGAAAACACCCAATAAAAAAATAAAACAAATTGATTAAATAAATTTTTTATCTCTAAAATCAAGAACCAAATCAGTCAATCAGCCAATATTGACTCAGTACAGCATACACATACAAAAAAATAAACACATTTAGAAAACTAACTAAAACTAACAGAACATAACAATATTAATTCTTGTATATCCACCAGATAAATAATTAGTTGTGAAAAATCAAAGCATAGAGAGATATTATGACATAATTTTTTTTACTCTAATACATAACTGAGTGTTTAAGAATCATGAATTCAAAGTAACAGAGAAAATGAATAGCCAATGTATGCAGACATAGTAAAAAGACAAGAAAGCCTTAATATGGGTCTGAAGCAGGCTGTTTTACCTTCAACAACCCAGATTGAGAGTGTGGGAATCTGCATGTCTGGACTTATGTCTCTCCAGCTGGATAACTGGGAAGTTGGATGAGCCTGGTGGTCACTTTAAGTAGGGTTGTGCTGTTCCCTCTGGAATAACATTGTTAATATCATGGGTTATCTTAAGAAACATACTCTATGGTTTTATTTCAGACACTCTTTAATAAGAAATATAAGGGTACTAAGATTAAATACACCCGAAATAGGAATGAATTATCTACCTCCTTCTGTGTCCAGATGGATGTCCAATCAGAAACAACCTTGTAAAGATGCATATGTCCTGCATAGGTTTGACATTTAAAAAAAAACAAATGTCTGTTTAAAAAAAAGAATGCATCTGATTAAAGGTATTGTGGAGATTTTTTTTTTTTTTAATCTTTCCACTTTACGCCCTCTGGAACTTTAAAAAAAGAAAAAAGGCTAATTTAAGAGAATGCACAATCCCATTTGTCCTCGTACACACCCTGTTTAAAATGTGCTGTTCTCATAGCTCATACAAATGTACTGTGTCCACATACAGCAGGGACTATATAGTGGACTTTATAGCAAACTCAGTTAAATGACTGTTCGGACAGATGATCACAGATTTTTTCTGTTCTCACACAATTCATACACACTTTTTCTCTGCCATTTTCAAAGAACCGTGGTGAGAAAGGTGAGCTTCAATGACTGAAACCGTAGCTCACCACACGTAAACATATCACCAATACGGAGGACTACTCATTTAGATGATCCACCCAGAAATAAAAGATCGTCCACTATACCTTTAAGTCAATTTCATATATTTAATAAGACATTATCTGTATTTTACCAAGATCTTACTTTAGAATTCCAACCTATATATGAAGGAAAGTAAATTTTTATTCAATTAAATATACTCTCTCAGATTTTTTTCTGGTATGCAGATAATTGGCTTGGTAGTCTTCATTGGCATGCTGCTATTCTTGTGTTTTAAGATCTGGTTCAAACACTAGCGTGGTTAACAGTTTGACTGGACCACACCTTTTTTCTGTAAAAAGCTGTCAGATGTGCAGAAAAATAGCTATGAGGCTTAAAGTTTCCTCCTGATGTGTGTTTTGTTTTCTTTTTTTAGTTTCAATAAAAAAAGAGCACATATATTTAAAACAACGAGATATAAGAGCAGTAAAAAGCTATCTTTTTATGGTTTAAGCTATATTTGTCAGGAAATTGTATGTTTAAGAGATTCTTACAAGCTTGCATCATGTTAATGGGGATATTTTAATTATTTTATATATAAATAGATGTCTTTATCTCCCAAGAGTTTTGGAACCATCTGCAGTCCACAAATTAGCAGCAGCAAATCCACATCTGGTTTGATCCAAACACCACTCCCATAAGCATGTTTTTTTTTATATTCTACAGCTTCTTAAAGGAAAGAGCTACAAGCTGTCTTTAAAGTTTCAATCACTTCTCCACTGGGATTTTATGCATATCCTTGCAAGCACGCTCTTGTCAGCATACAGAGTTTGACTGCTGCACAATGTAACGGGAACATAACATTGTGATATAATATGATGTATTCATTTGAATTTATAAGCCATTTCCTTGTTGCTTTGTCAATGAGGAGGCGGCAACAGTAGCAGTGCAGTAACACAGTTTTGTACCATTTTATGACTTATATTCAACATCATCTTAAGATGTTTTTTAGCCAGAAGTAGATTAATTACCACATCAATTTATACCTTTTATAAAGGCACTGGAAACAGAAATGCAGTGGCAGGTTTTTACAATGCTATGGTCTAACATGCTGTTCCTCATGGGAAATGGGGTCTTCCTTGCAGCAAAGCAATACAGTCTTTGTCCACTAGGGAGAGTGAATATTGAACAAAGCTGACAGGTCTTGAGGACAACCTTGAAATAGATTAATATAATGTTATGTTTTCACAGTAAACACACATATAGATCCCAGAAGGAAGGTTCTGCATTGTCTAAATATCAACCCTGCACAGTTTCCATTAATATATATGGTCTCTCGGGGAAAGTTAGTTGCATCTACTTCCGTCTTTATAACGAATGGGGAAAGGGGGAAGTGAAATATGCCATAAATCAGCCTGCACATTTGTAGCTGTTTTGTTAGGTAGGCTTACTGCAACCCTGCTCAAAGTTGCTTAGTGTTGGTGAAAGAGATACAGACTCCATTGAGACATGAGAAAGATTTCATTCAACTAGTTGTTAGTTGACGTATAATAACAAAAGTTATGAAATTATTTTTTGGAAGAGTGAAAATTTACATTGTTGGTTCAACACAGATCAGTCTTCCTGTCTGCTTTTCAGAAAAAACTGCCCCAAAGCATAATGTTTCTACCCCAATGCTTCACAGTAGGTATGGGGTTCTTGGGACACAACACAGCTGGGTTTGTGCCAAAAGTCTTATTTCAGCTTCAGTTTACCATATTCCATTCTCACAATCCCCTTCTAGCTCATCAATATGCTTTCTGGCAAAATTCAGGTTTACTTTTATATAGATAACAAGTTTAAACATGTGCTATTAGCAGAGGTAATGATTGGAGGACAGAAGAGCTTTTAAAAAAGAAAGGTTAGAACATCTTGAAAGGGCCAGACATCTTGCTTATTTTTGGACAATTAGCTGTTCTCCACTGTGATTGGCAAATCAGTTCTTTAAATTACACGCAATGTGATATCCTGGATTTTTTTTATTTCTCATTTTTTTTCTGTCATAGTTGAAGTGTACCTTTGAAGAAAATTACGGATCTCTTACCTTTCTAAATAAGAGCACTTGAACAATCAGTGGCTGCTGAGATATGTCTTTTCCCCACTCTACATAAGATATGGACTTAAGGGACAATTGAAGCACTTATTATAAGAAAGAGAAATATGCTTTTAGAAAACAGAGGTTTAATGCATAAAACCTAAAATATAGCTTGGATAAACATTCCATCAAAGCTTTCCTTTGCCAGTGCAATAATTGTGTGTTTGGTAGTTGAGTACTAGACACATTTATATTGAAAAAAATGGCTTTAATTTAATATATTGTGTAGCTTTAGTTGCACTCTTTATTGTCAGGTTGATAAATGTTTCATACAAACTTTGATTCAAATAGAGAGTTTAGTATTAACTCTGTTTGGAGTTTAAAAATGGGCATACAGTTATGCAGTTTAATTGTGCTGCCAATTATTTCATTGTGCTGCAATATGCGTATTATATATTAGTTTCATTAATCCTTCACCAAACCTGGGAGTCATCATGTTGATTGTGGCACTCCGCCACTGCTTTGAGACATTTCACATCTGTGACTATGTGTCAGAGAGATGGATAATTAGTTTCTGGAATCCACCTGACCCAATAAAATGATTTTTATTTCTTCACTCATACCTTTGAATGTTTTAGTGCTCCATACTGTATTTTTATTTCCAATTGTTATCTTGCATTGGCAATGTTTCTATTTGACACTAGCTGTGCAAATTTAAGTAAGGGGTTTTAAGACCCTGTTATTTACTGGGATCTTCCTGTGTGTAGTAAACCTTGGAACTCAAGCAAATCCAAAGCAGGTTGTCTTTCAACAACCTGCAGGTTTTATGCACAAAAACAGCTGGATTTGTTTTTATCAGCCAGACATCCATGTCTGCTTTGCATTTATGCAGGAGTCGTATCTGCTGTCAGGGAGTCTTTTTTATTGCTCCTAATACTTAAAAAAAAAAAAAAAAAAAAAAAGTTTGGCACTGTGGAATAATCTGTGTGTAGCAAAGAGTTTCATTTAGGATAAAAATGTTTTTGTCCTTTTAGGTGCTTCATTTATTATTCCTCCATTAAATGAAGATGACAGCTTTAGTCTAAAAAGTTCTTCTAAAGTGATTCCAAACTTCTTAGCTCATTATATAAACCAAGCCTGGTTAAAATTTGGGTTGTAAATACCACAGTTTAAAAAGATCAGGGAGACAATTTAAAAGAACTTTGCATTTTTTAGACAAATTCTCTGGTTATTTTTTCAAACCCTAAACAGTCTTTCATGCTAATTCTTAACTTCATATACAGCGATGTAAATAACTATTTAGCTATTACAGATGTCAGGGTTGGTGGATGTTGTAATTGACCCAAATGCAGAGTAGAGGAGGCAGAAATCATTACTTGCAAAATTTAAAGAAGTACAAATACAAATTTCTTAGTCCAAAACCGATCGACAAGAAAACTCAAGAACCAAAAACTAGGAGGCACTAGTGAGGAATAAACCTAAAGAATGACGAGGATCCAGCAATGAGTAACTGAACAGGAGGTGTATATATGGGAGACAGAAACTATGGGAGGACTAATTTGCTGATAGGGGGCAGGTGTAGGCAGAAGTAACTAAAAGGATCTAAGGGAAAAGGAAAGGAAAAAAGGAATGGACACTCTGGGACAGCAAAGAATAACAAAGGAGAAACATTAGGATCTAAAAGTAACTTGAAAGGAACTTAAATACGGCTAAAGGGGAATAAAACTAATGAGTACAAAATAAGGAATGACCAAAGTAAAAACTAGAGGATAAGAGAAGAAACTGGAGATAACTGAAGCCATGGAAAACTTAACCTAAAGATAAGAGAAAAAATAACTATAACTAATCTAGACCAGGGAATAAATAGAACCAAAAATGTTGAAGAAAAGAGATAACCAGGAAGAGCAAAACTAAGAATAGTTAACCTCTAGAGCAGGGGTTGGCAAACCAAACTGTTCAAAGAGCCACATTGGACCAAAAGACAAAAAACAAAGCTGTCTTGAGCCTTAAAATTGTAAAAGTCTTATATAAGCCTTGTATGGCAACACAGGATCCAACTTTATTAGCCCACACTGCGTGGAGTTCACTGCTTCACAGCCAATCACCACATGGTTTGTATGTATTAAGTTTTGTTGCATTGAGGAAAATATAGAAACACGATAAAGGAATCTTTCTATAGTGGACATGTTTCTGTTCGTAGGAGTTGATTGAGTGATGAGGAACCAATCAGGAACTGACATCGATCAGAGCAGTGCTCTCTAACCCTGAAATCCAACATCACCAGTGTTTCTTGGTGTCATTTTTATTTTGAGGATTTAGGGGGAAAAAATTGAACAAAGTTTACATACCTGCATAAGATCTGTGAACTGTGTTCCATGCTTGATATAAAACTAACAGCAGTAGTGGAGTTCGGAGATGCAATCAACTTCTTAAATCCATCTTTGTGCTCCTCTAATTTATCCAGAAGTTCTGCAATCGCACTTTTTTGCTCACTCCCAACTTGGTGGTTGGCTGCATATTTAGCATGCCTTCCCTGGAAATGCCTTTCCAAATTAATCTTTTCATTTTTTGACAACTTCTCATTACAAGGCAAACATGCAGGCAATCCTTCTGCCTTGGCAATGAAAGGAAATGATTCTGTCAAATCTGCTCTTCTCAAAAGCTATCTTCCTTTTTTTCCCTTTGGGATCCATGGCCTGAGACACACCTGCTGGTTTGTTTCCAACAGCCACCACGCCGTGCTAAAAATGGTGTTGCAGGCTATGATGCAAATTTGTGTTGACAGAAATGCTGACATATATTATTTAAATTAATTTATTATACACATTTTTACAGCATTGGAAAACATAATTAATGTTTGTTTGACCTCCTGCACACCATATTCCACCATTTTCATAACTCTTTGAAAAAGCTCCAGGCAGCCGCAAGGGGAGGAGCTAAAGAGCTGCATGCTGCTCTAGAGCCGCGGGTTGCCAACCTCTGCTCTATGGCAATGTACACTAAACCCTAATACACCCTTGATGCAAGTAAAGAAGGCACATCATAAAAAATATCCACACCGTATGTAACAATTAATGCCTCACAAAATCTCCCTCATTTGCTTCATGCTTAGACCCACATGACAAGACATCTGGCTAAAAAAAACATGTCATGACGAAATAAAAAACATTGTGATTTTGAGGTTTTGATGAATATTTGCACATGGACAAACACCCAGTGTCAATATATATCCTTTACTTAGCCTGCAACTGAATAAATCTTTGCCCAGCACAATTCATTTATTGTTAAAAAAAAACAAAAGCATGTCCTGTTTGACCTCAACAATCAGGGGAGTTTTTGTTTCTGCACATTGCTTATATTGGCAGACAAACTTATTTACAATGGAGGGAGATGATCGTATGCTCTCACAGATTCCTCTGCCTCTATTCCAGTTAAATTATGTTGTAAAGCAGTTGGTCTTGGATATATATTTTGACATTTTTCCACAATAAATAAATAAATAAATAAGTAAGATTTGATCCAGGCTCATGAAAACTATACTGAGACTCAAATCATTTATTTTGGTGGAGGAAGTTTTTAACAGATACTTACTGAAAGCTCCTGATTTGTTCAGATAACTGAAACAGAGGTGATAGAGATTTGGACCTCTTTTTGCAACACATTTGCTCTGTAGTCTGTTCTTTTGTAGCCCCGGAGATGAAGGCAGGTTTATGGTTTGCTATTGAAGCCCATTATCATCCTTAATGGAGCTGACTAGGCTTCAGTTTAAAGGTTGTTACTTGGCTTTGGATGGATGAGTCTTGTCACCAGCACAACATCAGAGTTATTTAGCCAGAGCACTTGTTATGGGTTGTCATGGATTTTCCTGCAGGGAACTCCATTGTATTTTGTTATTTATGCTGGCAGTAAAGGCTAAATATATGAGCTATTAAAGGTCTTACTATACATACAAATCACACTGAAGGAGGCAAATTACATTCGGCTGATAAGACAACTGGTCTCTGAGATTTTCAGACTAAACTTGAATAAACAAGTTGTGTGCTGAAGTCAACATGTGCTTCAAGTACAGAGAGAAAGGTTTGATTCACCCAGCACTTATAGTGGAAATGGGCTATAATATTTGGATAAACGTTTAACTATCCTGCCTGCTGCTTGGCTGTAGCTCTTTCTAAGAGCCTAAACATCTGTCAGTCTATGGTAATTAACATGATCAAAGTGACACGTGTGCTTTGTCAGGAATTTTGCAGAGGGCAGTGTCATGTATACTCTAAATGGTTTTCTGCCATTATTATCATAGCAGTTAGTTAATTCTTTTGTTTAAATATTTTACTGCCTTGATTACTCTTTGCTAATTGAATAGCTTCCTGGACCTATACAGTTTTCACTGTTGCAGTGGCACACAAAATAAAAGTCATCATCCATTTTCCATCACACTAATCCCAAGCAGGGTCGCAAGGGGTGCTGGTGCCTGTCTCCATCTATCTACGGGCGAGAGATGGGGTACACCCTGGACAGGTCGCCAATCCATTGCAGGGCAACACAGAGACACAAAAGACAACCATTCACTAAAACACTCACACCAAAGGAGAATTTAGAGAAGCCGATTAACAGTCATGTTTTTGGGCTATGGGAGGAAGCCGGAGTACCCGGAGAGAACCTATGCATGCTCAGGGGGAACATGCAAACTACGGAAAGACCCCTTGCCGGGAATCGAACCTTCTTGCTACCCACTGTACCACTGAGCAGCCCTTCATTAAAATATTATAACATGCAATTTTGAAAACATTAATTTCAAAACAATAATACATGCTAAGCTGTTTTCTCACTGTATTTGGGGCTACCCTGCTGATACCCTGAAATGAAATAGAACATAGCTTAAATTTTCAATAAATCATTGTAAGGATAAGTGAGGCACTTATCCTATTTTTGTTTTGCTTTTTTGCAGAATTTTTTTTGTCATTATTACTACTGTTTTACAGGGAGAGAAAGAGACATCACACTTCAGATGTAACCAAAAGCTGTTTGTGTTTGTTTTTATATATTTACTATTTAGCACAGAACAGGGTCCTATCTAGGTAGGGATTTCTAAAGATTATATTTAAGTATTAGTAATATTATTATTCCTTTTTTTCTGATTCATCCTTCTCTTTCCTAATAGCATCTTTGCCCACTCCCATTACTTTCATTCATATTTGGTGGGGCCACCTTATTTCTCTCCTTAATATGACCCAGTGAGAGGTTGTGCTGAGCCACCTGTAGTCATGGGAGGCGGTGATGCACCTGTGCAGCAATGATGCAGCATTTTATGGGGTACAAAATATTATTTTAACCATCTGCTGGTTTGGCTTGGCAGATCAAGGCTTTGAAACCCTTTCAAATTTCCCTATGGTCACTCCACCTTTACCCTCAAAGGTTGCGCTCTCTGTCTGCTGACAGTAGGGTGCGTTTTCACCTACATGAAAGACTGTGTTACTCAGTGCGAAACTTCGTCAAGCGAGTCGGGTGGGTGGGTAGTCTCCTTTCATAATTGTAGGGGAAAGCGCACATGTCTGTGACTGTCAAAATTACATGTTTTGATAGCCTTGATTCAAGGTCCTTAAACAGGTTTTTCACATATACGTAGGTGCAAAGAAGGAGGTAAATATGTTTAAAACCTCTTTGTCCCTGGCTGTTAGACTGATTGAAATTCAGCCTAATGACCAGTGTGACGGCCTGTTATACTAAAATGTGCTGATACCCTGATTGTAGCAAAGCTGGCTGCCACAGAACATTGTAAAATCAACAAATTGGTAAGCTGGTGAAAATTCTCAGTCATCCAGGTCATAGTCATTTCCAAAAAAGTTAAAAAACAAACCTCGGGACAAGACTCTGTGGTACATTAACACCTTATGGACAAAGGACATTCTTATCAGGACCATACTTTTCACATTTTGGACAAAGAAAATTGGTGGTTTGAGATGGGTGTGAAGGAAGCCATATATGTTAAGAAAGAAAAAAACAACCTTAAACAGAGGGGCTGGACTCAAATTTCAGCTTTCAAAAACGTACAATGCACCAAATGAGTTGATCCCCTCCCGCTATCATCGCAACCCCAGGCCCTTTACAGGGGACAAGAATACATCACCTATTCAGCCGGGCCAACAATTCCCTTTAACACCCCCCTTTTAGAGACATAGACAGGTATGGGGCATTGCAGGCTAACAAAAGACACAAAACGACCCCCATTCCAAAGGGGTGGACCCATTCATCCATTTCGTTTTGTAAGTTTTCTAAAGGCTTTGTTGGGCAACAGTATACGAGCCTTGAACTCTACACTATTTCTGACATTTGAATTGAAAAAGCTTCCGGAATGGGAAGCGAAACATCTTCAAACTTGGAAACAAAGTCCAGTGGATTGTTTTTTATTTACTTTTTTTGGGAATAACTTGGTAAGTTTAAAGTAGGCTCCCACTATTTGTTTAAAAGTAGAGCAGTGCAGTGTGGTAGTAGTGCAATGGTGTGGCAGTCTAAAGAGAAATGGTGAAGAATTCACGTAGGTTTCCTCCAAATAGAGACTAAGAACAAGGAACTGAATCACTGGACCAAGGGAATTGGGAATAGAAAGGTAAGATCTGCTTTCTGTCAGGATAGACAAGGGAGGGAAATGTGATAGTCCTTTAGGATTAGGAAATAAAGCGAGCCACGCTGCAACATCCAGACGTGCTCCAGGAAGAATCTTTAGATTAAAGCATTTGATTAATGCAGGAGACAGAACAAAGCTACTGGAAGAGGGATTTTAAAAAAAAAAAAAAAAAGTGAAGCTGCTCCTTTTTCTGTTTTTAAAGTCAATTCAAATGTTTTTAATGTGCATGTTTTATATAACCATTAATCATTTACTTGTGGCATATGAATACAATAATGTGTATATTTAGTAAAATTAGGCCTTCAAGAAAATCTAATCAGTCTTTAGTGAATCACGTTGAAAAAAACAAACAAATGTTGTGCTTGTTCAGTTTTCTGCTGTTTCTCTGTGATCTGTGTACATTGACTCCAAACTTGCTACAGCGTCCCACAAAAATATAATCAGGTCGAATTTGCAGGGCCGTCCCATTGCCCTGCACCGCCATGTAGAGGTAGTGTAAACCGTTCCATTGACTATAATCGGTGCTATTTAGTTTATACTGGAGAGGAGTGAAAGTACAGGAAATTTTGAGATAGTGAGCCGCAGCACTGTTGCAGAGCCTCACCTGCCAGTCAGACTATCAAAGGAGAGGAGGACCAATTAGATGATGTATTCCTCTGATTTGCATCTTTTTACTGTAATTCATTTGCAGTGTAGACACTGAGTGGGGTGAGTCTCCTTTCTGCTCTGACTGTAGGGGCTTCTGTAAAAACTGACCACCACCATCTCACATTGTCTGGAAAGTATATAGACTCAGCACAGGACTCACTGCCTGCTAAGGACAGAAAAGGCTGATTAGTGTTTTCATTGTCATTAAAAAAGTGTTTCAATGATTTAAAATTTTGTCATGACACAAGTGCAACAAAAACAAGTTGATTTAATTTTTTAGTTTAGTTCCAAAATAAAAGGATTACCTAAGCAAATATTGGGTATTATCATCTGTACAAAGGAAAATATTGCACTGTGAAAGCACTGTTCTGTTTGCCACTAAGATAAAAATAAACATATGATTTCTTTTGTTGATTTATTCTCTCTTGCTTGGAAATGTAATTAAACAAAGAACAAAACAAACGAAAGGAAGCTCAATCAATCCCAGGCCTCACTGTTGCTAAATCAATGCCGATGACTGAAAAAGAAATCTTTTCCAGATCTCTTACCCTCTCTTAAAACAGTGAATACAAATTACTGTTGAGCTCTGGCTGAAGTAAAGCACATGTGCAATAAAAATATTTACTAATAGTTTTTTTTTCTTAACCCTTGTAGAACAACTGAGGGGAGAGTTTGATCCCCATACACTGTGGGTTTTATAGGTATGTAAAAGGCTCACAGCTGTGTCCCTTAAGTGTCCATCTGGAGATTGGAGATGCTGCAAGAGTCTGGGCTACCTGGGTTGGATTTTAGGTTATTTGCACCTTGAATGAAGAAAGAACTGAGTCCGTATACTGAACATAAAGTCTAGCTTCTTTCCAGTGTGTAACCTCAGAGCCTCATCTTTGCTTCGGGCAGATGATATGGTTCTGTTTATATCTTTAAGCCATGGTGTTTACCTCTCACTTGAGACAAATGCCAGCCTGGGAATATTTTTCTGACTAGTACTATTAGTATTATCTAATATTACTAATAGTAGAGTATTATCTAGATATATCTTTCACCACTGAAAATAGGTGATCAGTAACCTGTCTGCTGTAATGCTGATGCTGCTTCCGTGTATTTTTTTATTTAAAGACAAAAGCTCTCAATTGACTGGTCTGTCTACATTCCGTCCCTCTTGATTGCAAAATCTAGATCATAATTCAAGGAATTAGGTGCCCCTTGGGTTGGCTAAAATGAGCATCCTACATAGCGAGAATGAACTTAGCTTTTGAAACGGTGTGACGAGCTCTGCCATGCAGAGGAAGCGCTCAGTAGAGTTGCTGCTCTTGCATATTGAAATCAGTTAATTCGTGTCTTTTAGACATGTGAACAGGATGCCTCTTAGGTTATTAAAATGTATATATATAAGACATGAAGCCAGCATGATCACCTGATCTTTATTATCAGTGTATGGATAATTTTTCCAAGTATAAATCTGGGTCCTGCTGTTCTATTGTACTTGTTTCTTCTGTAACACAAGAGAGAAAATATTAAAGATTTTGTTACATATTCCATACATATTCCTGGAAGTAATGCCAGATGAATTTCCCTTTCATTGTAACAGAGGATATTAACAAGCGATTGTAATGAAGGAGTCTCTGAGGTACCGTATCATTTTATATTATTATCATTTATATTAATACTGAAGAGTGTCACCATTTACATCTGCTGCTTTCAAACAAACTAAATGTTTGCAAAGCCATCCCTGACCAGATTGTTTGTCAAATCAGCGTGCTGCAGTTTGACAGTGCCAAACCCTAATTTTAGCCAGACTACACAAACCACAGCAATGTGGGCTTTCATGCCAGGATAGAGCAGTTTCAATTTTAATTTTAACAATGCAACTAAGTGTTGTTGTTTTGTTTTTTTATTACAGAAAACAATGGTTTATTTTTTTTTTTACACCATTTCCATTTTGGATGCTTGAGGTCCAGTCCTTCAAAAATGTCTCCAAACCTCCAAACCTGCTATTTTGGCGACATTTTCCAATAAGCTGTGCACAAACAGCATTCTGACCATTAATTAGAGGTGAAGGTGGTGGGATGTTCTCAAGCAGAGCTCAATTTGTCTGTAATTAGTACAGAGACATGCCCTCAAGCTATTTTGGAATGACTGTTGCCAATGTCTGTTGTGTGGATTGCATTTTTTTTTTTACTTCTTTGTGATGAAACTTTCTTGAGAATATAATAGGCAGGAAGCCAAGTACTGTTGCTAAATTACACCCTAGTTCCTTTAACCGGGGAGGGCTGGTCGGACTAAGATGCCTGTCACTGACTTCATCATTACTACAGGAATGCTGTGGAAAAACAGAGAGTGGGAAATTAAGGGAGCGTAAGGGAGTGAGAGGAAAGGTGAGGTAAAGTCAGCTCGACAGAGAGGTGGGAGGAAACGCCGGAGACCCGCCTCTTTCCTGTGGAAGATTAGAGGCTGTGTGTGTGAGCACATCTGGATGGGCTGAAAAGACAGATGTAAGGATTGATGCAGACAATCTATTACCTACAGGTAAAATTGGACAGTTCTCTGCACTTTTTATTTATTTTGGAAGATAATTTTGGTGGATAATTATGGAAAAATCTGCGAAAACATTACACCAGAATTGATAAATCTCTGTTACAGTGCTAAAACAGGACAAATGACAAAAGATTTTAGTTAGGATGATCCTATTTACATACATTTCATTTAACTGAAGGAAATACAGTAATTTCAGATTGACAATCGCAACTTTACTGCTTTCTCTGAACAACACAGGTTAAAAACTATATTTACACTTTCAAATGTATGTATGCATTCCTACATGGTTTTTTTATTTTTATTTTTTATTTTTTTTTTGGAAGTTACAAAGATAAAGACAATTCATTAGCCATGAATATTCTAATGCAATATTTGCAGCTGAATATTTAAAGATTTTTCTCTGTGTAGCTGTCAGTAAACATGATTTGTCTTGAGGTGAAACACTCCTTACCTGCAGGAGCAGTAGCCTCTTTGCCTACAGAAAATTGTTGGGAATTTGTTTCATTATAGAAAATAGAGGAAAGAGAAAAGACTAAATGATGTCAGTGGTGAACATGCAATGCAGACAAGCTTAACTGTAATTACACTACACATAATAGTTACATAATAGTTGACTTGGGTTATTGTACTTGCACTGCAAAAATGTACTGACCTTACAAATGATTAAAACAATTACACAGGTTACACAGTAGTTGGCATGTGTTGTTGCACAGGGAGAGAGAAGAATATTGCACATGAGTGACAATAGGTCATGTTTTGCATAAGACGTCCAAGGAGGGGGGTGCTTACCCCTATCCCCCTTCCTATCACCTCTTCCTTCCCCTGAGTGAGTTGTACAGCTTGATCGCTTGGGGAACAAAGGAGTTCAGCAGTCTTTGTTATAGAACTGTGCCAGAAACACACCGAGCCCTACTGATGAACGAGTACCCGGTTTGGTTGTGTGTGCCATTTAAACTCAATAACTCTCTCGGTTACTATGCTCGGACCGATCTCGGCATGATTTTATTGAGTAGCGTGAACGGGGCTATTGTCGATAATGTCCAACAGTTTGTTAAATGTCCTTGTCTCTACCACCGTCCCCAGGTGGTTCCAGCTTCTTGCCAATCACAGAACACACTTGCCTCACCAGTTTGTCCAGTCTGGTGGTGTCCTTCATGGTTTTGCTGCTCCCCCAGCACACCATGGTTTGCAGCTTATTGAAACTGACAAACTGGTCCACCCCTTTGGAATAGGGTTGTTTGGCTTCTTTTGTTTGCCTGCAGTGCTCCATACCTGTCTGTGTCTCTGAAAGGGGGACGTTAAAGGGAATTGTTGGCCTGGCTGAATAGCCGGGGTTTTCTGTTCCCTCTGTAAAGGGGTTGGGGGGCCCAAATTTAAAGGGGTGGATGTGGACCCGTTCATCCGTTTCAGTTTGCATGTTTTTTGAGCAAAAGCAAGCCTTTGTTGGTCTACTGTATAAAGCAATTCAACGCTATTTCTGACATTTGAATTGAAAAAGCTTCCTGGATGGGATGTGAGGCATCTTCAAACTTGGAAACAAAGTCCAGTGTTTTTTTTACTTTTTTGGACTGACTATGATCTGGATGACTAAGAATCTTCACCAGCATAACTATCTGCTCTTTGTAACCAGGACATCACCAAACATGAATTCCTGTGTTGTTCACAAATGCATTATTAGTTTAAGCTGAATACATGTAACTTAAGTAATTTGATAAAATCAGGGTGTTTCTGACCAGGTTTTTAACTGCACTGTATGTACACTGGGTGTGTAATATGGTTATGTTGGAGTCAGCATTGGTTGGGAGAAAGTCAGAACTAATGCAATAAAAAACCCTCTCCTGCTAAGGTGGGTTCTTTGCTGTTTATGTATTCAAACAAGAGACAAAAGGTACTCAATAAGCTTGTATAGTAGTTACATTTAATTTATATTCTAGAGTTAGCAACCAGAACTACAGTACCACTGTTATTTGTGATATCCAAATAGACAGGGAAAGAATCGTTCCAAATGATACGGCAAAAAAAACACCATAAAGGTTATGATTCATTTCTTCAATACTTGTCCTGGGGTTCTCTACTGTTTAGGCAGCCTGATGACAAATGTAGATAAGCAAAACAGGAAATAATTAGATGGATTAAATAGTAAAAAAAAAAGGGTGGCTGTGCAGTTGCTTCATTTAAGTACAGCAAATGTTCTTTAATGTATTAGAGGAAATGTCTCCAGTTTCTGCTTTGGAATTTATCCAATGTATAACTTGTATTTAAAAGATGTGAAATGCTATGATTAATCTTATTTTTGGGATCACATAAACACGCATCAAGGCGTCCAAGAGATGTGCGGAGTCCTCAGATTAGCTCATGATCCACCTGGATCTGTTGTTATATGAACTATAAAACACTTCAACACCTGGAATGTTTCTCAAACTCAGTAATGAAGGATTTCCTTACTTTAACAGTGGAAATATGTATTCTCACCCAACACTGTTAGCTTACGAGTGAGCTTATATTTCTTTTATGTTGCTATCGCACTTTATTATGATGAAACCGGTGTGTTCTAAAAAAAATGTGAATATTTTGGCCACCTCCTCTGTGATATGCAAACAAATGCCAAGTGTCTTTATAGAGGCCATATAATTATGTTTGCACCTGGAGCATCTAAAGGACCTTCAGATTCTTAAGACTATCCTGGGATGCTGGCCCCTCTGAGAAACTTGCACAACCTAAAAATACATAGTGGTGATTATAAAATAGTGTGACATTTAACTTTTCACTGTGAGGTTGCTAAATGTAGACTAAACTGTTTATCTTTTAACATATGCATTTCCCTGACACACCTGGTTAAAGAAAATCAACCCCCGGCATGCTAGCAGCAAGTGATTATCCACCTTTTTAGCCTTTAGACCATTAAATAAACTGGTCCATTTCCAAAAAAATACATTTAGACAATAAATAAATTTTACTGCAAACCAACAACAAGGATGGAACACAAAAACACACCTTAAAACATTTGGATTATTTGCGGGTGTTTCAGCTTCATGTTGAAATAGATAGGATGGGAGAGAAGAAAACTAAGCCAGTTGATCCTAAACTTTAATTTACTTTTCTCTTCGGGCACTTTGTTGGCTTTTTTGTGATTAATCACTGCTTTTTGGTCTCTTGTTATATGGCATATTGAGATATTTCTGTTTTTCTCTAATGATTTTAGCTCTAAAATACAGGTAAAACAATAGCAGCACAAAATCTTCAACGGTTAGAATTTTTGTAGGGTTTATTTAAAACATCATATACGTAATATTACAACAATCAAATATCTCTCTAATAAGGATTTCTGGATCTTTAAAGGTGTCTGTGTTATCTGTATTACTTTGTCCCTTGTTAGTTGGAGTTTTGTTTAGATTGGCTTGCAGTTCTCATAATAATTAGGCCACCACCATATTTATCAGTTGATTTAGTGTTTTCAGGTGTAAAAAGCTTTACCTTGATGCTCAAAGGCGCGCCTCTTGTTACTGTGGCCAAATAGCTTAATATGTGTTTGATTTGACCATAGAATATTTTGGCAGGATGTACGTATGTTTGTTGCCATGTCAGATGGATCACATTATAGTCATGTTGGAGCAGGGTCATTTATGGTTCGGCCCCTTCTCAATCTAGAATGATGTCCACATTGTTTCATTGTTGGCTGTTACAGTTTAAAAAATTGGAGTCTACCTCAATTTGAATTGCCCATAAACTAACCAGTTGCCTTTTGCTTTTCCAACCGCTCACATGATAAAGCCTCTCGTAGGCTTCTACGTAAATCATTCCATCCCTATTTCTAAGGGAATGCCCTGAAGAAAAGAAAATTGTTTTGGCCACTTTTATCTGCAATCTTTTTATGATGGTCTCACTCCAAAGCTCATGACCATAGACAAGGGAAGGAACATAGATTGATTGAAGGCTTTGCCTTTTGACTCAGTTCTTTCCTCACCACAACAGACCTGTACAGCACTTGCTTCACTGCAGAAGTAGCAGCAATCCTAAATCCTGTTGAAAATGGGTTATCCTTATATTACTTACATTATGGGTGTAAGTGAGGTTTTGCTGTATCATGAAGTAACAAGATGAAATGTATGTCATTTATGTTTGCTTTGGAACCAACTTGGAGGAATGGTCCTGTGGAAGGTGATGATTGGGTGATACAGAGACTTTCCCTGCATTGTGCTACATGTTAGTGCTGACTGATGAGGTGATATGTTTGCACATGAGGTGAGACCCGTCCTGACCCTGCATACTCTCACCTCAGACTCCCTAAAGTCCTAGCCTGGGTTCATTTGCAACAGTTTTTAGAGGTTGTCACTCAGCCTTATATAAAACACCAGATGCAGTCTGGCTACCTAGAAACACTTGTTTTCAGCTCAAACTGTGAAGGTTTGATTCAAGTTTGGGATCATTATCTGACCAGCTGTTGTAGTACGACCAAGTCTTGTTCTCACCTGCAATCACAGCTGAACCTGTCCAGTATTAGGGCTGCTCTGCTCTCCAGCTTTAGACAGCTTTTTCTCAAGTCAGGAAATGACGAAGTCTGTTCAAACATTCACGCGGAACACCTAATAAAAGACAACCAAAACCCTGGGAAAAAAACTGTTAGCACTGGGATAGATGCAGATTTTGTTTCTTCGGGAGACTTCCAGATAACCAGACTGGGACCTTTCAGCACCATGGGAGATAAAAACTTTGGGTGGATTTGCTCAAAACACTGATATTGGCTGACATATGTCTGAGTCATTAAGTGAGAAAAAGTGTTAGTCCAGCAATGCATGTTGGGGGAAGTTACATAATCAATTTATCATTCAAACAGGCTTAAATCTCTGAATTAAAAAGAAAAACTTTAATCTAAATGAATAATATCTATACCTGCTTATGACAAAGTAAAATTACTTATTTATAAATTCTAATCATTCTGTCATGATAGGCTTAAGAGGCTGAACCCACATGCAGAACACCACAGGAAGCTGAGTAAAAGTTTAACAGAGTTTATTGGAAAACACACAGAGTAATTAAGAACTGGTTCCGGTACAGGTTCGGGACTGGAATCACTGACATCTACAGAGATGGATAGTTTGATTAGCCAGGCAGCGAGATGGCTTGTCGAGTGTGTGAATTCAGAATGTACCTAGATGAGGTTCTGGCAGATCCTTTGAGAGAGGGGAAACCGGTTGGGTCCAGAGACTGTAGATTCAGCAGGGAGCTCAGCGGCAGCAGCGTCTAGCTTCTGACTCGTGAGTTTCAGACCTTGACTTGGTTTCCTAGCTCTTCCTTGAGAGCTGTTGGAGGAATCCAGACTGATGTCTCCGGGTTTGGCTTCCTTGGGCAGGCAGGTACTGTTGGTTTCCAGACAAGCTCATCCAGAGCTTAGGACTTTGATCAGGTTTCCTATAAGGCAGAGAAGACAGAGGCAGGTTAGAATCTAGTTTCTCTTTAGAGTCTACTAGGATTCTATAAATTAACAGAGGCTTAGGTTTTGCTAACCAAACTTGGTCAACACTGCGGCGTTGAAGGAAGGTCTGGCTGCTGCTTATATAGAAAGGTCTCCTGATGGGCTGATGAGCTTCAGGTGTGCTGGAGGGCTCCAGCCCAGGAGACCCACAGCGCACTATGCTGGAGAAAGGTGGTACATCTCCAGATCCCAACAGTAACCCCAGTCCCTAACAGAAAACATAAAACAGAAGAGGATCCTCGGCACCCTCTGGTGGGCAAAGCCTCAGGATCCCAACACATTCTTTTAGTATTCATCTATATACCACCACAACTGATGATTTTAAATGCCTGATCAATTTCCTCACAAATGGCTCTTTTTGTTCTTTCAATTACAGACTAAAAGGTAATTGCATCAGTAGAGCAAGGGCTCATTAAGTACTTTTTAGATTCTAAGTGTAAATAAATGTTTGGTGTAAAATGCATGTTGATTTTTAAGATGGCAAAAAAAACAATTTGTCTTTAAGAACAGAATAACTAAAAACTATTTGTGGAAAAAAAAATTAAAATGGACACGGTGGGGCAGGAGGGTTATAAATCTAAGGTCAAATTTGCACATTTATAGGCATTCACATATGGACACAAAGTACTATAATCAACTGGTAACAACGATTACCACCTTAAAATCATTTCAGTTTAAATGACAGTGTCCCTACTGTTTTCCCAGGTTATATAGACCAGAGAGCAACACAACACTAAGAACCTAAACTATATGGGAATGCTGGGAAAAAAAGCAAAAAAACTGGAGAAACAAAACTTAAAAAAACCCATAGACCGTAAAATAAAACGCAGAGAAAGATGTTCTCAGTTTCTAATATTAATAGAAGACAGGCCCTTATATTGATATCTTGATTAATTTCTTGTTATCTTACTGTTATAAGGAATGGAAAATAATTTAATGTGTAATTCTATGAAGAAGTTATTTTAATTTCTTTCTAATTTAAGGTTAACCCAAAAATGTTTATCTTGCTGAGCAATGTTTACTGAAAACTTCTGTGTGCTGTTTAAAGAAAGGAGAAGACTGTTTCCGTACCGGACACTAGAACAGAGGCAGAGATAAATGCCTCCCTTCCTCGCCTGCATGGTTGTCAACATCTGGTCACTAATGATGCTGCAGAGCTGAGCTCAGCTAATCAACCAGACAGAGATGGATCAGGACTGCAGACCTTGCTGTGTCTGCTGACTCCTGTTTGTGGTTAGGTGTTTTCTCTCAGAGCGGCTGCCAAATTGTGCACATTTGTCTCCAGCAGAATGCTCAGAGCACATTGGTTGACTCAGAAAAATCTTAAAGAGGAGCTTAGAGGTGCAAATCAATTTACAGCTTGTATATCTAGCTGCTGTATTTAATTACCAGTTAAATGTTGGAAAATTAAGAATCAAGGAACACATTGTACCACCACAATCTTTAGCGTAAAGGATGTTATATCTTATTAGAATCTGTGAGATGCTTAAAAATAAGAGAGAAAAACTATAAATACAGGTAATGGGATGGACAACCTCACAGTGAAAAGCAAGAAACTTGCTAGCTTTCGCTTTCAACCTGTGTTATGTTTGTTGGAAATGTTGTCAGCCCTTTGGAGAGCTTATAGCTTCTTCTAAAGATTCTCTTTTCTTTGAAACAAACACAGAAATTGTGTTTTTAGTAATACCCACTGGGATAACCACAATCAGTGCTCTAATCTCTAATATAAGATACTAAGGCCAGGTGAAACTGTCAGCTCCATTTTAGTTTTTTCTTTTTTTTTTAAATGTTTTTAAAATCCTGTTTTACAATGAAAGTTACAAACACAAAATAATAAAAAATTACGATTTCCCAGGTAGAAAAAAATTGCAAGGAAACTCATCTTAGCTTGGAACAGCCACAATCTCTTTGTAAAGATAAGAAAGGGACTTTTTGCTTGTGTAGGAAATTTGGAAATTATATTTTATGCATCATCTGGGCGAATTTAATAGTTCAGTGTCACTTCTTGAGAAATCTAATATGCTCCAGTTGGGTGGATCTCAATTCTGAAACATCCTAAGATAAACTTTACTTTATTACTGCCTGTATTTTGAGATTTAGTGGTACATGATTTGTGAGAATCAAATTTGTTTCTCCAAAACACACTTTAACAATCTAATCAGAAATTCCAGGATAGCGTGTAAAATCATAAGAAAAAAAGGGGCTGCACACCAGTATGATTTAGAAGTATTTTTTTCACTCCACCACTCCCTTTGTTTATATTTCACACAGTGTCTTAATTTCTCCTGACATATGGACTATTAAACCCTTTGCTGCAGTGCTCCCTGGGGTCATCTTTCATATTTCTTAACTACACAAAGAGATTATGAAAGCGGAAAGGATTAACTTGGTGCACTTGGTGTCTTGTTTGTTTCTCTCCAAGAGTCAGTCGGGAGCAGAGACCGTGCCAGGAAGTGTTTGCAAACGAATCACTGAACTTTGTGTGAGTGTGATAAGAAAAGGTTTAGTCTCTGCCCTGCTGCACTCACTGCAGGGGTATCTCTAATGAAGAGCTCTGGCTAAGCTGCTGATTGGACACTAATGTTACTGCGGGGTTGAACAGGTCAAACACATTATCACATTTTTTCTTCCCCTCGAGCAGGAAGAATTAGTCAATTAGATCAAAGAGCTGATAGAGTGTAAAGACGATGTTATTTGCCAACAGAGAGTGGATCTTGTTCATCCTCTGTCTGCACACATACAGCAGACTGTCTGCTGAAACCATTGCATGCACTGCAGATGAAAACATGCTCCTTAATGTTACAGAGCTGAGTGGAAGGCACTGGTTTGTAATTTCAAAGCAAGCTTAATTCCTTGCAGAAAAAACATCTTGTCTTGGGAACTGATCTTAAATGTTCTTTACTTCTGAGGGACAAGAAGTTCTGCTGCCAGGGGAGGAGTAAGACCTATATTTCCGGCCCAGATCCCCTTTTTTTGTAATTGAAAACAGCCGTCTACATGATCCGGACTCTGTGGGGAGGCTCTGCGGGATGCACTCTCACATGTACACACATACACACTTCCCTTTGTCTCCGCAGCTTTCCCTCATGTGGACTGACGTGTGGGACGGGTGAGAGGGGAGGGGAGACAGAATGTGTGTTCTCCCCATCTCAGTGAAAGAGTTTATATTGTTCTTAAAACATGTAAGGGTGAACATGCAGATCTTATACAGTAACATTTCATTCTCAAAGAGTAGATTGTTTGAGTCTGTGCACACATGTAATCCGCTGAGAAATGCCCACAACCCAAAACAGTGAAATCATGGGCACAAAGGAGAAGGAAGGGGGGATAATTGAAGCAGTCTGAATTTACTCTGAACCATATGCAGTGTGTTTTATATTATCTGTTGCTGCTTTCTAGGTTTATATATAATGTTTATTTTTATGTATTGTAATAATAATCCATTGGATTTCCTGCAGAGGATTATGGCATCTACAGTTATGTCATTGAAGCTGTTTAAGAGGAATATGGCTATCTTGCCTCAGCTGTGGTGCAGGTGCTATTAATGGCTTCTCTCAATGTTGCATTTGGCATAGCTGGGGCAGTGAAAGGAAAGACATGCTTCCTTGTGGCTAATGAGGTGCTGAACCCAACCACTTATTTGTTTTAAAAGCACCTGGGCCAACCAGGGCAAAAGTGGTCTAGAGTTCTAGACAATGGAATCAGTCTAGTGTTGCCACAAAAGTCCACCCATTCAAAACATCCCAGAACTTCAAGACAAAAAAAATCCTACACTCCATAAAATGAGGTAAAGGCAGAACAAGAGCTGAGACAGTCTATTCTCTTCAGACAACAGACTCTTTTGTTTCTCTTTACATGCCTCTAGTCCACAGCTTTGCAGAATAACACAATATAAGAGACAATGGGAAAGAAACACAACTTAGTGAGGAAGCAGCAAATATAACACAGACAAAAGCTGCTGCTCTTACAGTTGATTTCCACCTTTCTCTCCCTAGAAAGTTTTTCAAAATAAAGAGCTTCTCTAATGGATAGAAAAAGCTCATTATAAGCAGTTTGATTTAAATTATGGATAGATTATTAGATTATGGATGGTATGTAATAGAACATATAAATTTGAAGTGAAATCGAAACCATACATGGTTTTTCCACATTTGCTTTCACCCACTTTGTTCTGATCCCTAAAAATAAAAGAAAACACAAGTCTTCAAAAATCTCACACATTGCACCTGTGTTCGATATAATCTGTGCATAAATTAGGCTGGTTAGTGAAGGCCTCAGGGGTATGTTAAATCAGAACCAGCATTATTTCAGGTGCACACAAGCAAGACATTTGAGTTTAGTTCCTCTTTGACCCCCATGAAGACATGTTGAACAAACGTATGTGAAAAGAATTTTGTAGAAAAAAAACATTTGCTTCATTATGGTATATTGTTCTGAGTACTCTGGGAATGTTTAATGCTCATAGCTTTAGTGAAGAATCTGTATCTATGGGGGCTGGTCTTTGCTAATAGTACTCTTTATAAAAATAAACTGTGTGAGATCTCTCTCTTGGCTGCCCTTCTCCTGACCAGAGACCTGTAAAGCACCTGGATAGAAGGTCAGCACTGATGATCCTCTCTGCAGACCTTTTTGCTCACTGCATTAAAGGTCAGGATTGCATAGAGTTGCTGAGATGTTTAAAATAGGGATAGATTATAAAACAACATCCTAAGCTTTGAAAGAGAAGCGGAAAAAAGGCATTCTTTAAAGAGACCAACTGAAAGTTGAATTTGCAGTGAGGCAAAGGCAATGTAGGGAGGCAATGAAAACATGTTGAAGTAGGTATTTTGATCATATGAGACCAGAGCACTTTTTTAAATCTAAAACCCTAATTATAGCTGAAAACTAATACTTCACAGCATCCGTAACACACCATCCCCTCTGTAAATTATTGATGTGGAAGCTTCTTTTTTTGGGGGGATGTTTTTCTACAGCAGAGACAGGAAAGCTTCTCAATTGATGGAGCAAGACTGAAAGAAAAGTAAATGGATAAGATATGGGTCCCTACAGTCAGAGCTGCAGTGGAATAGTTAAGTTCAAATCATACAGCACCAGTTACAGGCTGGATATTGCATTTGCACAACAAATTGATTGATTTAAAACGGCCCAGTCAAAGATCAGATGTAAATCTAACCAGGAATGTCTGGCAAGAGTTAAAATATAAAGTTCACCGATGGCTTTCATCTAAATTGACTAAGCTTAAGCTATTTTGCAAACATGAATGTGCATATATGTCAGGCTCTACATGTACAAACCTGATGGACACCCTGAAGGACTTTGAGCTGTAATTATTGCAAAAGTTAATTCTACAGAACTTGGACTTGGATCTGCAAAATACAACTGCAACTTTAGCATTTTTTTATAATCATATGTTGTTTTCTTTTCATCCATCTAGCAATCAGCCTCCTATTGATGTTTTTTGTCACACAAACATACCAAAGAAGTACATGCATGATTGCATTGGTAACACAACAAACATTTGAAAAGGTTTAAGGGATAAAAATACTTTTTAACCCCTGTAGGCCACTGTCACATTTTGGTTTTTTAAGTTTTTTTGTCTTGTTGGTACATATTGGATTTTTTTCCACAGCAGTAGGTTGTGGAAAAAAAATCCAATAGTAGTCAACGGTTACAGCATCAATGAACTGTTTCTATGTCTAGACTCATAAGATATAAATTAAGTGAACAAGAAAATTTAGCTTTATTTTTCAGAGAAGGAAAAGTTTATGTTTCAAAATTACTTTATCAGGAATGTAAATCCTAAATCTGATCATCACATTTTAAAGGTGAGATTGTTTCTGAAACTTTTCATCTGAGACATTATTTGATGTTATTTGGTACTTTGTTGTTTGTCACAGATCCAGGGAACCAGGCCTTAGCTCAAGAGGCTGTCAGGAGAGCATCCACATCAAGGCGTCCGCCAGCGCGCACAGGAGAATCTATCTTAAGTAAGACCAGTGAACGTCTTCCTGTTCCTGCATAAAAACAAGATGATAAGGAGATACCCTGATATCTGCATCCTCCAGCTTAAGAAATCCATTTTCTATTTTTTAGGTTGTCTCAACTGCAGTAGAATCACAGCTTTAAGCGAAAAACTCAACTCACTGGAGGCAAAGGTGAAAACTTTATATGAATTATTTATCAAGATCATATCTCTTCTTTATTAGAGGATACCGTTAAATGACCTGCGGTTGTTTTTTTCTTCTTCCCCTCAGGTTCAATTGCTCACAGTACCAGAGAGCATATCACATCGCCATCTTCAAAGTAAAGGGGGAACTGCTCCAGAGACCTCGCTGCTGATGGGAGCAGTCTCAGCTCAAGGAGCCCCTGGTGAGCGGGGACCTGCAGGTAACCCATGACCATATGTGCTAATGTAAATGTATGTACCTTTTCCATTAATTGGACTCTAGAGCTTTACATTTTCCATACTTTGACAAGAAACAGCGCTTCCTTCCTTTCTTTCAGGCAAATATGATCATTATTTGCAGTCTGTTACCCGTTCAGATCTTTTTCCTGCATTTTCTGTCATTTCTGTTCACAAAATCAATGTCCTGTGTTGAGTCCAACACATTACAAACCAAATGATCTAAAGGAGTGCGTATTATTTAGTCTAACTAGTCTATCAGAACAGATTTTGTTTAGACCTTTGGGATTAAAGTGGGTGTGTTAAACTCTACTACTCTGTGCAAAGCTTTTCCCTAAACAAATTTTCTTTTTCTGTTTTTTTTTATTAGTTTTTTTTTTGTTGGACTTGTTAGTTTGTTTTTTAACTAGTGCTTCTGTTTTGTCTTTGTTTTGTTCAAATTAAACTGCAGTACAAGAGCATCGATATAAGGCCTAAGCAGGAGTTTTTCTCTGAAACTATAAGATGATTTTTATTGGTTTATAAAAAGACCTTAAATATGATTCTCCATGAAAGAAGGTTGTCAAAGACTTTTCAGACCATGTGCCTCTTTGGAAATTAGACTATCAAAAGCGCATCTTGCAGCTTTAAAAGAAACTTCTTATCGCAGGCATGGATGAAGAGATGCTGAATTTGGAAGTAGAGAACAAACCAATTCTGTATGATCCTAATTATACCTATTACAAAGACTCACAAGGAAAAAAATATGCTTGGGCAGAAACCTGTGTGATTGATGCTGATGTTTTAATTATGTCGCAATAAATTAAGGGTTCATTACCGCATGTTTTTCTCCTATGAATTAAAAAATATTATTGCGCATGCTCTCCTCGAGCTCCAGGGAAGTTGGAGCGGAGCAAGATGGGAGGAACCGCTGAGGCTGTAGGCTTTGCCTTGTGCAGGAGGTCTGAAATGGAGCAGGGCAGAGCAGAGCAGAGCGGTTACAGAGGATGTGGGATTTTGGTGTAAATGCCAAACAGAACAAAGAATGTAGTAATTAACTGATTGGGAGCAGGTGTAGACAGAAGGATCTAGAAGGGAGGAAAGGAGACTGACACACGGGGGAACAGACAGTAAACGAAAAATACATAAGAACTCAAATACAACCAGAAAAACAACTAGAATAACACAAAACGTTAATGAAACAATTACCTAGAAAACACAGAATAACATTAGTCAAAGTGTAGCTGAAAACTAAGAAAGAAAACTGAAACAGAACCAAAATGCCCAGAAAAGGAAGAATCATGACAAGTATATACTATAAAATGCGTTTTTGTGTAAGTCCTGCAAACTGTTACAAATTTAAAATCCATGTTTCAATTATACACTTATATAAGAGCTGTATCTTCACCTAACACATTGGTTCATTTCACAGGGAAGCTGTAATTTAGGCTGAAATGCATGTAATGCCTCTTAGGAATTACACTTCATCTTCTCCAGGTGGCTTGAATTCAGATTTTTTCACAGATATGAACCTCCAAATGAAGGAATCTCCTGTTTCTTTTTCAGGTCCTCAGGGTGAAAAGGGCAGAGATGGACTTCCTGGCAGAGATGGTAAGTTGTAATTGTAGTTGCACTTCAGCTGATGTCATCCAGGATGTAACGAGGTAAGGGATTCCTGATTACTCCCGATTTATTTATTTTTTTTCCTTAAAGGAAAGCCAGGAACTCGAGGGCTGCCAGGTCCCAATGGGGCTCCAGGAGAGGTTGGAGCAAGGGGTCCCCCAGGAGCTCCTGGATTGAAGGGACCTCCAGGACCAGCAGGTCAGAATGAACCAGAGATTTACAGCCATCTTTCACATTAGATATCCCAGTTGATTATAAACATATTTAGCACTGTACACGCTTCTTAAAAAAAGCTACATGGTCCTGCAAGGCATTTGTTTACATCTCAAACTACTCATTACATTCTCAATATGACTATATGGTTTTTGACAATAGAGCAGCAAAAACAGCAGATGATAAATTTGACTTTTGATACTCTGCAAAAGGCTATTTGTCGGAGTAAGATTTTTGATCTTTGGTCAGCCAAAAGACCCTCAGAGCTGAAAGCTGGAACATTCCAATGGCCTTTGAGGTCTGCTGGTTGTTCAGTGAAATTTCAACTCTATCGGTTTGCTTTTAAGGTTAGATATTTTTAAGTGCCACTAAAAGTTTTATTTAGACTACTTGCAGTGCCTTGCAAACGGACACAACCCCTTTAAATCCTCATTTATCTCCACCAAATACAGGCTACATTGTGTTTTAGTGGGTTTTATGAAACCGACGCAACACAAAGTACCATAGTATATAATAGGCGAGTGGGAGGAAAACAGTGGCAGCTGCTGCTTTCTGAAACAGTGCATATTTTACCAATAACTTTCCGAAATTTACAGGGGAGGTTTAGCCTCTGTAGTATTTATTGAGAAATTGCCTCTGATGGAGAATTATTATTATTTTAAGCATGTTAAGCTTTTCGCAAAAAATCTGAAACGTGTTACCAGCTTTTCACATCTTAAGACCTACCCTTATTACCTACCCTTTTTTGCAAAATAGTTCAACTTAAGTCAAACTGAGTGAAGAGACTCTCTGAGCAATTTTCTAGTCATAAAACAGATTCCTAGTTGAATTTAGGTATAATCTTTGACTGGGCCACTTTAACACATGAATATCCTCAGTCAATGCTATGGTCAGGCTATTACAGATTTCACTGCAGAATTTTCCAATATTTAACTTTGTTCATTATTCGGTCAACTCTGATCAGTTTCTTCCCCGTTGCTGAAGTAAAGCGTTCAAACAGCGTAATGCTGCAATCAACCATGTTTTATGATATGGATGGTGTTTTCATGATGATGTGTAGAGCAAGCTTTCCATCACAAACAATGTTTTGCATCAGGTAAAAAGGTTCCTCTTTTAGAGTTCAGAAATCTCTGCTTCCACATCTAAATCGAACAGGGGAATTAGATCCTCAGCATGCTGTCAAGTTCTCCAGAGTCCTGCTTATCACCTGAGTATTTCACTAAGGTGTTTTAAAGCAAAAACTCATCTAAACGATGTAGGACGAAGGACCTCAAGGACCAGAAAACGAAACCATAACTCATAAGTGCTCGAAATCTGCTGCAGTTGCCACGACCCTCTTGTCTGGATTCCCCAATTATTGCTGTCTTTACATTGGCCTTTCATTTCCTGTGAACGGCCTTGTCTACATTAGTTTTGCGGTTCCACCACACCCATTACATGTCTGGATGATGGTTTTAATCCTTATGATTCTCCACCTTTGAGATAATATAATATCATAAACTAAAGCTGTTATCAGAATAAATGGAGCTGAAAACAATATACATGCCACATAGACCTTTTTGTTCTCCTGACGATTTTTCATTGTCCTGCCTCTTCACAACAGTGTGCTAATTTTTGTTGGTATATTTTATAAAATCCCTTTGAGATGACAAAAAAAAAAAGAAAACGTTTGGAGTTAATATGTCTTGAGCCACAGCATGAACTCACATCTGTGTCCTGCTATTCACTGTCATCAACACGGAGTGAAATCAAATCATAAATATATCCTTTAAATCCAGAACTCACTTTTCATTGTAGGGGGATAACAGATGACCTGTTGAGGAAAAGTTAATCCACCTTTAGCTGTAACTGTAAAGACTAAAGTAAATGGCAGTCTAAGTTGTGCCACAACATCTGCTCTTGCTATTGACTGTTATTCCTCTGCTTTGAATCACGAAGGGAGTGTTTCTCCTTTCAGGCTAACGTATGAACCCTGTGCTGCACAGGCTGCCAGGTGAAAGTGAGATTTAGGACGAAACTTGAACTACAAACCCACTTTCTGAGCATTCCGTAAAAATTCAAAAAAATATCCACTGGACTTGGTTTTCAAGATTTGAAGACGTTTCGCCACCTCTCCAGGAAGCTTTCTCAATTCAAATGTCTGGATCCGCAGTGAGTTTGAGTCTTATATAGACAACGCCTTGTATCGCTTGGAAACATGCAATGGAAACCGATGAATGGGTCGTTAGGTCGTTGCACTTTCTGAGCAGCTCCATGTGACTTCAATCTGAAGTAAGCATGAGCTATACATATACAAATCTGAGCTCCTTATGATTTCCATATGCCTGCAGTGTTATTGTTTTTTCTGTCTCCATTACTTCATGGGTATCCAAAGGATTTTTTTTCTTCTTTCATTTAAAGTAACAGATAAATATAGGGGTGAAATGTGACCAGTGTAACCTAAAAAATACTCAATACAAAAGAAAAGTCCACTTTGTGTTGCAAATATGCTATCGTTTTGTCACAGCTTTCCTTCAGAATCTGGATGGGGATTCTAACTGGAAGATTAAAAAGTTTAACAGATTTCCCTAATATGTTGCATTACCTTTGAAAGGCCGGTTGGAGTATTAATGTAAACCATTGTGCTACAGATGGCTTACAGTCTCAGAGAAATAGCCAACACTTTGTAAGCTGTTCTTCTATACCCTACCAAAGTTTAGAGAAAACAGCTAGAAGGTCACAAACTGTCAAATCAAAGCTGTAATAACATCATGGAGCGCTGCAGTAATTATCGGACTGTACTTAACAATTGCCTGACTGCATAAACAGTGTTGATGAAAAGAAGGGACAGAGGTGATGGCCGCAGTTAGGTCAGATGATGCTTTTTCCAGCCTCAAATTAGTGAGTGAAGTAGGTGAGAGGGCACTATTACTAGCAGCCTGTCTGAGACCTGTTACACACAACTGTGGACAGGATTCCTCCACATTTTTTATTTAAGAATCCCATATTTCTCTAGATTTATCTTTCTAGATTTACATCCTTTATGTTTATTTTAGTATTTTAATGCTTATTTTACTAATGAATTATGGCAGATAAGTTTTAAAAACTAAACTAAAAACTAAAAGGAAGGAAGGAAGGGTGTGGTAGGATGAAGAAGTATAGAAAAAGCAATACAATTATGGAAAACCCAACACAGGGAGAAGGCAGCATATATGAGAGGGAAGGAAGGGATGAAGGCAAGAAATTAGGGAAAAACGTGGAGAAGGAAAGGAGGAGACAAGGGAGGAACAAAGGGAGGAAGGATTGGCACAAGGAAAGAAGAGTGCATAAAGGAAAGGAAGATAGGCAAAAAGTGAGGAAAGGGACCTAATGAATGAACAGACAAAATGGTAGAAGATAAAGAATTATACAAGAACGAGGAAGCAAAGATACAAGAAAGGATGCACAACAGAAAAGGGAGGAATGTAGTCAACAAGACTTTATAAAATGGGAGAACACAGAAAAGAGATGAAAGGTAGAGTGCAAAGAAAGAAAAGGATGAAGAAAGGAAGTGATTTTCTATATACTACCAAGTTTTAAGTGCCTATTCATTAATGATCCTGTAATTAATTACAGAGTAATAAACTTGGTCAGTTCACTATGTCCCCTTTATTCCTCTCAGCCCATAACTTTGCTTCATATGTCCTCATATAGTCACAGAGAAAACTCAAGTTGTAAGTTTTATCAATACTTCCTCTAATACTCTTCTCTGTTACAGTTTAGCATATCACCCACAGTCATTCATCAGTCTGCATTGTGTCATGGCTCTTAGGAAGAGTGTTTAAGATTTAATTCTACCATGACGTGCCAGATCTCTGCCACCATTCTAATGAATCATTTTCTTTCAGGGCCCCGCGGTCCACCCGGACTCCCAGGAGAGAGAGGGCTGCCAGGGCCACCTGGGCCTCCAGGCCCACCATCCCCAGTTAGCGCCCGCATCCCAGAACCAGACCACAGTAAGCAGCTACCCACATGTGTTACTGTTGGTGTGATGTTCATGGTCTGAAATTAGTTTTAGTGAAGATGAAATGGGATGCACACTTTTCATAAAGTTCCACTTCTTTCTTATCAGCCACAGAATATTTTCCCAAAAGTCTTTGATCTTTGTTGTTGTTTAGCCTTGATCATTGAGCTTAGATTAGGCTGATGAGGCCAGTAGGGCTTTAGATGGTGTTCTGGGTTCTTTTGTCACCTTCTGATGACTACACGTTTTTGTGTTACTTTAGTGTTTTTTTAGGCTAGTGACTCCAGGTAATGAGTGTTCCATGTCTTCTCCATTTGTCAATATCAGCTCTGACTGTAGTATAATGATGTCCCAAAGCCTTAGTAATGGCTTTGTAGTTATGTCCAGACTATTAGATTACAATGACTGTTTTTTGAATTTACTCAGCGTGTCTATTACCTGCAGAAGTAGAGGTACCTATAAGATTTAGGATGCATAAAGTGTCCTGAATGGTAATTATATCGGATCATTTTATTCTTATATATATAAATGTAAATCCTGCAAAGACATGAAACAAATACACGCCTTTGTGGTTCAAATGATTCATGGGGCATAATGAGGAGACCTAATTATCTTAAAGCTACAGTGTGTAATAATTACAGGGATATACAGTCAGAAATGTAATATATTATACATAACTATGTTATTTTATCATCATCTACGAGCTCAGCCTCTTAACCTTAATATTTGCGTTGCCTTAGAATTCGTTATTTATAATTACATAGGAGCGGGTCTCGCAGCCATGGAGGCAGACATCTTTGCGCTACGGCAGCGCAGAGCCAACAAACTAGTGATTGCGAGATCGCCAAAATGTCACAACGATGTAGAAAAAATAATGGGTATATTTATTATCTTAAGTATACATGAAATCTATACCCTACACAGACTAATGAAATACTCTCTGTAAAATTATCTATGTAAACAAACCTCATCACTTGAGAAGGTAGGTGATGCAGACCTCGTGGAAGACATTTTGTCCCGTAAAGCTCGTGTACTGTTGGGGGGGAGAAGCGGTGGGGGGGAGATGTTCATGTTGCTGCAGTTTGCAGTCTGACCGCTAGATGTCGCTAAAAGTTACACACTGTAGCTTTAAAGCAGCTAAAGCTGGTTAGAGACTGCACTGTATAATTAAATAAATTTGTTAAGTCCAAACAAACATTTGGAATAGAAAGTTTAGTCAAAGATTACTTAAGAGTCTGGTAGAGCAACAGAATTGAACATTATACTGACAGAAGATCAGCACATTCGTATAGACTGTGGTCATTGAGGATCCAAATGCTGAGAAAAGGGAGACAGTCTCATGTTTACTTTAATAAATGACATTTAGCATGTACAAGATTATTAACATGTAACGTAATGTCAGAGCCTTCGTGATTTAAACGTTCAAGGGAATGGGTAGAAGAATAAGCCTAAAATTAACTAAGATAGTAATTACCCAGTTACACCAATGGAATCCAAGGGGTAAAGCTGGATTTCAAAACAGCTGTAATATAATACAAAACAGTACAGTGCGGTGTGTACACAGTAGATATATCCTATTATCATTAAGTAATTATTAGTCTGATTTCAGGCATCTATTGATCAGCAGAATATGTTATATATGATTAACTCGCTAAATTAGACATGCAACAAGTTTATAAAGAAGTAAATGCATTTGGAAAGATTTTGGCAAAATGATTGCAACACAAAAGCGCAGCACTGTTTGTGGGGTTTCCTTTCACCCCCATACACATGCAAATATATCCTTCAGTTTTTAATGTTCAAACATCACTGTCCTCTTAGTTTTGTTGCACATTTTATACACATTTTATAGCACATTTTATAGACTCAAACAGGATGACAAATGGATTGATAACAGGAGAATTTCACAAAGCACAACTGAACCAAAGAGGCCGAAATACTGAGATGGAGAATTAAAGAATGGATAGCAGGTGAGACAGACTTCTAGATGGAAGAGGTTTAATGAAGAGCAAGATGCTGAAGAAAAAAACCTGAAACTGATCAAGGCAGTGACTTAGTTCAACTAGCGAAAATTAAATCTTGTTTAATTAATCAGATTAAGTATTTTCAATTGAATTGAATTGAAATTAAATGGAACACACCTAGACTCCAAAGTAAAACAGGACTAAAAAACTATGAACTAAAATAGTAAGCGCAACTAAAAACAAAACCAAATGCAAAAAAGGAAATCTAAAACATAAGGATTCAAAGTCATGCCTTTTTTATTATTTTATAATCATCTTTAGCAAATGAGGTGCAACAAAAGTTCTTTGCTCCCTCTAGAAACTTTCATTCTTTTTTTTCAAGATGAATCAAAACACATTTGCAAATTTTAATGCCAACAGAGCACCAGAACTCACAAAAGTCCATCCTTAGATTTTTCTCAGAAGGAGGATTGGTTGTGTTATTGTTAAATTACTTCTACAAGACATTTCTTCCTTCGCTTTTGACTTATCACCTTATCTCCTGTTTTATCAACAGAAGAAATAAACATTTGTTTTTTTACATTTTAGTGTTGAGGGGGAAAAAATGGTCAGTGTTCCTACATTTCAAAAATTCTTATTGTGTAACTTTTATATAAAAGTTGTAATGAAATTACAGTTAAACTTCATTACGAAGTGAGAATTTAAGATAATTATGTCAATAGAGGGTGGAAGCTTTTTTTGTGATTGGGTTCAGTTAATAAAATGTTATATCCAAGCAATATTAGTCTTGGCAAAAATGGATTTTTAAATAACCATGCAGGTTGATATAAGCCTGTCTGCTGCTACCTGCTCCCATCTGCCATTTGTCTACTACCAGCAGAGTAGATCAGAATCAAATAGTGGATTGGATGCACACTCAGTAAAAACCTGTCAAATTGATGCAGACTTCACATGCTGAGGCAAGAGCCTGTCAACAACCAATGTCACTGAACGGTTTCCAGATGTAGGTTCCTCGGAGAGCTAAGGGAGGGGAACAGGAGACGGATGGGCTCTTTCAAGGTCAACCCATGGGTTTTACAATTGGGTCTGGTGGTAAAACAAAGTATGCAGTACAAAGATTTGTAATCTCTGAGTTCCGCTGGGGAGAGCTGCGGGGGCGATGAAGTTGGCATGATGACTTCCAAAGTGTTGGCTATTTCTTTGACATCAAAGTAACTGAGGATCAGAGGCGGGGGTTGGTTTGCACCGAGCTTCCTTTGGAAAACACCCGCATTTAGCCACTGGATGGGCATCAGCAGTGAAGAGGGTGACTGTGAGAATACTTCAGTATTCATCAGTGTGGCTGCCTTAGTACTTCAAAAGAAATTGTCAACTCTGCTCCTAATTGCTTAGTGATGTCCACACGTTGGGCAGAGGGAGGATGTTTATGGCCATCAGCGTTCCTCCTCCTCATCATCACCATCTTCCTCTTCCTCTGTCATCTCAGTATCTCTGAGTTCTCAGGCCTGTGATTGGATCTGTGCTTCCTGTCAGAATAAAATGACCCAGCTGCCACACACTTCCTCATCACACACATGTTCACCACCCTTTTCCTCTTGTACTTTTGCTGTGGGTACATGTGGTTTGATTGATCTGAGTCCAAGAGGTTTCACATAAAATATATGGAGACATTTAAATATAGCAAGACTCAGCTTTATTGACCCTCCAACCTGGATCTAATGATGCTTAGGTACTTTTGATTAAAGTATAGTTTAGTGGGTTTGGAGCAGCTCTTGCTGACTTGTGCATGAAATTTCACATTTATCTGGAAGTTACTGCCCTCTGGAGGTCATCCTAAAGATACACTGGACTCACTGAAGCCTCCAAGTTTATATAAAGAGATAAGTTAATTTAAATGATTATAACTGACTTTTTGATCAATTACCAGGTGTCATTAGCTGCTTACCTTTGTGACTGGATATTTTGTTCAAATCCAAGTTGTGTCCACCATCAGTAAATGTTTATAAATTGGTTTATACATTAAGCAGAATTATTAGTCATTAACCACAAGAAAACTATTTTTGTCTGTCTATTCAAATTGTTAACACAACAGAAGTAGGCTCTGCTCTTAAAGACAATCGGCCTCTGCTGTACAAAATGATCACAGAAAACCACATTTCAAAAAAGGGGTTGCTTTATTGAACCTAATACTCCATATCTTATTATTATAATAATTATTATTTCTATTGAACTATGCAAACACTACAAGCTACTGGAAGAATTCAAATTATTTTTTGAGGTAGTCTTCGATAATATTCAGCTCAGCTATTGTGATGCACTAAGGGGATGCCCATCAGATAAGCAACAAAGCAGCAAATAAATCGTGCCCTCCTGTGTCCAGGAGAATGAGGGGAGAAAGAAATAATAATAATACATTTTTTTCTTTTATGAGTTTATTTTTTACAACATTTCTGTTGAAGCATAGAATGAATAATGAATAAAAAAATCTGAATAGATGTTTTTAATTCATTATAACTTTTGTCATTTCTATGACCATTGGGGGTTTTTATTTTGATAAACAAGGATACACAATTTCATCTATGTGTACATCAAAGTAAAAAAGTGTTAGAACCTAGTCAAATTTGACTAGAACAATAAATTACAACAATAAAATTTAACTATATTAATCTAGTCAAAGCCCTAAATCCAATTAAGGATCTGTGGCAAACCTGGTGTTTAAAGATGCTCTACATCTAATCTGACTGAGTTTGGTCTATATTTCAAAGATTATTTTCAAACATTTCAGTCTAAAGCTGAAAAGCTAGCGGAAACGGCCAATAACTGCAGCAGAAGACAGAAAAACAAATGTTCGTCACACACGTAAAAACTATGTATCCTCTCCGTCTGTGGATTTGTTTAAAGTGAATGGCTAAAAAGACAATAATTACTCTCTGTGACACATGTTTATCATCATGTAAAGTGTGACAGATTTTTATCTTCTTAGATTGTTTCTTCATTAGTCTGAAGTTCCACTTAAGTATCTGATTCATTAAATTTCTTTCAAACCCAGATCATGGAAAAGATCCCTTCTTCACCAACACTTTCCATGACTCAAGAGGTTTGCCTGTTCCAGGACCTGAGGGTCCTCCCGGGCCTGTCGGTAAGTGTTTATGTTTACAGGATGTTTATGCGGTTGTTGGAAAACCTCTGTGTGCAACTCAAACATCCTAATATTGAATGTACATTTTATTCGACTTTTTCTGTCAGGGTTTTTGAAGTTTGAAAAGGTTGTGTTCATGCCTCAAAGATTTACTTTAAATTAGGGGGAAACACAAACATCATGTCAGAATGGGCTTTGCCTTCTTCATTAGAGAGAAACAATGACTCCATGCTTCTAACACACAGGTCCCCCAGGTCCCAGAGGCCCAGGAGGCCCTCCTGGCCCATCAGGAAAGAATGTAAGCTGCCTTACATGCCATGTAACCATGCACTGGACTCACCAGGTGTTCTTAGCACTGTTGCTGTCAGTATGTTTGTCATTTTGGTTTGTTTTTTTCTGACTGACTGCAGGGGAGCCCTGGAACACCTGGGGCACCAGGCCCAGTCGGACCAAAAGGAGATCGAGGGGAAAGAGTAAGTACCTTGTAAACCTAAGTTGCGGATGTGTATTGTTCTTGCTCTTCATCTTTTACAAAATAAGGTTTGTCAGCCCATGTTTCTTATTTAAAGGACAGTCCTCAACATCCTACAATACAAATGTGCTCCAGTTGGCTAAATGACTCCAATTGTCATCGCTAGTATTTTTGACAGTTGGTAAAAGCTTTAAAATCAGGTTGCCTATGTCTCAATTTGAATACTAGGCTGAATATTAGATATAACCGCACAAATATTTTTTTGTAAACATGCAATATTTTATTAAACATTGTAAAACTGAGGCAAAATTGAGCAAAATAAAAGAATCTTGAAAGCGTTGTTGAAATACACTGTTGCTTTAGTTCAGCGCACTGACAGCATAATCATGATGCACTTTATAGATCCGAATCCGTGTGGCTAACTTCTCATCCCAAGTTTAAGGGGAAATCTGACTTGCTTATACAAATTTCGACTGTGTCCGACTTCCCTTAATGAAATTATGTAAGCAAGGCAGTCAGTTATTGTTTTTTACCCACAACCCTCTACGTGAGATAAGTTGCTAAGAAAACAATCTTTAACTGAAGTGTTAAAATGTAGACAAAAATAATAAAAAATTTGAGTTGCATGTCTCTCTGTTGAAGCACACCTAATTCAAATGATTGCATGACCTCCACAGCCATCAAGCGCTGCAGAGGACTGTTTATCATTATTTTACATCAGTCAGGTGTGTGGCAGCGAGGAAAAAATCTAAAACATGCAAGGAAGCGACACTTGAGGACCAGGATTGAGAACCACCGGTTTAGATGAAATACATTTTTACTTGAACTCTAAAATTTCTAAAAGGCTGACAAAATGTTCAAATCCAGCATGTTTCTTTGCAGAGAGGGGTTCAAAGTCTGAGTCAAAAGTAGAGACTTTTCTGTGCTCCACTTAACCCTTGTTATCTGCTTGAAATCTCTCCTGCTTTCTGGCCTTAATGAAGTGCAGATATGACTCATTTAATAGAAAATAAAGTTTCCAACATTTCCTTCGACTTGTTCTAACATTTTTAAACTGCTCTCTTACTGAAAAAATAGCCAATTACTCAATAAGCTGACTTCCACACCAAAGAGTGCAATTAATCTGACCTAATACATCAGCAGCCATTCGTGGCCCTTCCCAGTCAAACGCCAGCCAAATGGCAGCCCACTTCCCTGCAACTCCCAGCTAAATCCCCTCCAACTTTCAGCCACTGCAGTGATCTCCTCTTGCTTATTTTTGTACTCCACCCTTTCACTGAATTACAGGATTTTACCAGGAGGATCTTGGGACAGGATTTTACCAAGACCTCTTTAGATCTTAATGTCCACAAATTATGACAGAAAGATTATTTTAGTGCAAAGATTGATGTTTAAAAAGCAAGCCAGCCAAGGAATCATCAAGGAAAGTGAGGAAATTTTGAATGGCTACTACTGTTGATGGTGAATGCAGTATGGTAGGGCTTACTTATGGTTTTTGAGCCTCTGACTTTCCTGTCAAATTTGGCCAATTTTGGTAAACAGACATTTTTTTTGTTTATTTCTGAATATGTTTCACATGAAGCAACACATTTCTCAGTCCTAATAGGCTATGTTTGTATACCAAATCTGCGGTCACACTATGTGAAGCCACAACACTCTTCACTTGTTTGGGACTGTCTGCAGTTGTTATGCAAAGAAAACTCTGACTATGAAGATCAAGAAGTGTATAAAGGGAACGAACCCCAGATGATTTAAGGGGGGGTTGTTTGCTTTTATCAATTATTTACAGTGATCCCTCAGTTGCCATACTAAAATCTAATGAAAGGGGATCTCCATTGCTTTTAATCCATAAAGAGTATGAAAGCTTTGTGGATTATTCCCAGCAGAGTTGGTGAATCCTCTCATTTCTAACCAAATGTTTTTGCTCTCTTAAAAAGCATAACTTTTTAAATGTTTACAATTCAAGAATTTGCTCAAAAATTAAGTGTATAATGAGACGGAAGTTGACTCTGACTCTTTGGGTGTTTTCATATTAAACTAATGGTGTAATGAGCATTTTACAGAATGGAGCATACATTGCACTAGTGATTTTCATGTCTTTTTAAAAAAAAATTGAAGTTTTTTTTTATTTTTATTTAACACTAAAAATGAATACAATTCCAGATTTTAAATAAAGATTTTAATGGTGCATAAGTGTACTTTTTTACAGTGCTTCTTCTGTAATAAAACATGCAAGGAAGAGACAAAATATTATTACTATGAAGAGTTCTCTTTATGCTTTGCCAAGTGCTTCTGCTGTCCCCTGATAGAAGGTGGTGAGTCTTTGCTCACATAAAAAACCTCCACTGTTACTTAGCTTTATGATTTCTTTCATGTTAAAAAGTAATATTATGTTGCTACATACAGTTGAAACCTTTTATAAAAACATTGTATAAAATGACACAAAACCTTGTTTTGTCTCCCAGTAAATAAAACAAAATGTTTATTTAGTTTGGGTCATTTTTTTCAGGGAAGTTGCTAAATTCCTGAAAGAACTAAAAGAAGACATTTATAAGACTCTCCTTTATTTCTTTCCTTTCAGAAGCATGCATATAGTAACATCTATGCTTCTAAACAATGCATAAAACCCTGAAGGATCTCATGGAAATTTAAATATTTAAGTAGAGTAAAATTTGTTAAAGTATATCAATTTTGATAAGTCCGGTTCACCTTTTGTTACAACTGAAACCTGCATTTAGACCAGCAGCTGTTAAATAAATCAACACGAGATCAACATGATTTGATGTGGAGATATCAACACCTGAAAAAAGCAAAACACCTTGTGTAAGATATAGATTATTCACATAATAAGTTAATTTTAAATAACGTATGATAGAACTGCCTCTTATTTATTTCAAGTTATTCTAATTACTGTTTAATCGATTTAAGATCTGCAATTCTAATATGTTTAAACTTAGTTATCTCATTTCTAGTAACTTTCCTTTCATTTCTTAGGGTCCTTCCGGTTATCCAGGAGAAAGAGGCTTCAGAGGAGAGCCGGTAAGTCACCTCTACTCTGCTTTTGAAGAATGTTTGAGAGGGAAACATAAACTCATCTCATGTTTGGTTATGTTGTGATAAACTACACTAAACAGCAGCACTAAAAACATCACAACCCTGCATGGGAATGGTTTTATTTTCTTCAGCTCTAAAATGCTCAATAGATTTATGTTTTAAAGCAACGCTTTGTTGGCATCTCTTCACAGGGAGCGCCAGGGCCAAAAGGAGAGCCAGGGGAGAAGGGCTTGCCGGTAAGGCCGTAGTTAATAGCAGCTCATTAAGGTAACACAAATCAACAATGATTTAGATTTTTTCTCTTTTCAAGTGTCAAAATGTTCTACAGTATATGCTTAACTCTAAATTTACTTTGACGTCTGCTTTTTTTTTTTTTTTGCAAGAAAAATCTACCTGTAAGATATTTTAATTCAGCCATCTCATTTTTAATCTCTTAAGTATAAAAACCAACATCTCAGGTTCTGGTTATGAACTTTAATCTGTTATTTTGACGTATTTGTTTAGTTGCACATCTCTCTGTCAGGTTCATACATTCATACCTATTGATACATACCTGTTTGATATTGTTTGTGAATTAGAATGTACCCCTCTATGTAGTGCTGGGCAATATGGAAAAAATCATATATCATGATATGGACTATTTTATATCACAATAATGATATATATCGCAATATGCTCCAATTGAGTACATTTTCAGCAAATCTCTGAAAAATATGACAAAATAATATAATTGCTTACTTTTTCAACTTTATTTTGAAGTGACATTTATAGAACTGTCACAAATTAGAAAAATAAATTGTAGTGCAACAATATATATGCATAAGATGAGGTAGAAGTATGGCTACAGTATCCTTCACATTTTTTCAAATCCTACGGGTATTAAATTAAATTACTGTGGTTCTTCTTTAGGTATTAGAAGAGGTTTGTCGTGTTGCCATCGGGTAAGGGAACAGTCTTATAGCATAGTTTGCAAATGTTGTCTGCTCCTTGTTGGACTTGTTAAATCCAAAATGTAACCAAATCACAGATGTGCCCCCTCTTTTTGGTAAAATTTCTTTATCTTGGGTTGCCTGCGTAGCTGTCTCTGTTTGTTGCGACCACAGGTTTAATACTTCAGCCTCCTGCGTCTCCAACTCTCATGAGTTAAGTAACGTAAAGCATGTCGCAAACCCGCGTGTGAGTCAAAAACCCGTAAAGAAGCGTCATGTTGCAAAAACCACAGGACGCCGCTTCTTTGTGGATTAAAAAAAATAAAATCTTGTTTATCACTTATAAGCTGTGTGTAGGCTACGTGGCTACACTAATACGATTGTCGTAGTCTACCATGGGAAATATTTGCATGAATACGAGATACAATTGTGTTAGAAACGATAGAAACGATAGAATAGAATTAGCACGATAGACACTTTTCTATCGTCCGTACGATATGTATCGTCTTATCGCCCAGCCCTACCTCTATGTGTCTGTGTCTGATCTGTCTGATTTTTTTGTTTGTTTTTTTCGTAAGTGTGCATTTGTTGGTCCTTGGGGTTTGCTCTGGACTGCTGTCCCCTGTTACAAAACTGTCATCTTGACCCTAAAGCTGTCTGACTCCCACTGCAAGCAAATTTCCCCATGACTACCATTCACAGTCACCTTTTCAGCTTTTAACTTTGGCATATGCATATAAATACCCATACCAGCACAAGAACAACATGTCTTAACTGGTGCAAAAGAAGTTATTTTGCTTTGTTCAAAGTGTGCGATATTAATTTTCACCAATTTGTTTGGTTTTCTATACAGGAATCTGACTAATATACCTGAGATGTATATGCACCTGAGATGTATATGCCAAATCGCTCCAATATGTTCATGGGTTTTTAAGGTGTTTTGATCTGATATGAGTGGAGTGGATACAGCTATCCCTTTTCTTCATCTGTTGCATGACAAACACAATGCTGCATTAACACTTTCTTCTTTATTAAATTAATTTTAATATATTCAGTGTGTGAACTAATACTGTGCAATTTAAAGGAAAATGGTAAAGATGGTCTTTTTATTTAGAGAAGGATTTAATGTCCACGGCAAACTTAAATGGCGATACGCTCATCTGCCGGCTGCACTGATTTTAGCTCAAAAAAACAATTTTTTGCAGCCATGTTTTTTTGCACCTGCCTGCTAATTTTGTTTGAGGATTACAATTACTTCCATTACCTTGCAGTGCTATTGTAAAGTCTGGATAAAAGTGTATTTATTTGTAATTGTAGTTTTTGTGAGGAAGAAGATGGTTGCTTCAGCTATTTGCTAAAAGCTAAATAATTAATTTTAAATGAATTTTTTCCTGTTTTTTGAAAGACATGATTTCAAGATACTGCTGTGCATTCCTTTCAAACGTCTATGTGATTGCTCAAAATTATTTGAAAAGTGAAAGGAAAAAAGACAATTGTTTGAACCTTTTACAAATCAAAATCTGGTGTGTATTTTTACAGCATTTTTGGAGGATAATCTTTTAACTTTTGCTGAAGATTAGCTCATCACCTTAACTTTAAAACTGATGGAGAAGGAGCGTCTTAGTCGGAGTAATCAACAGGGTCACATTAATTGCATAAATTTATGGCATAGGTGTGAAAATCTTTTGACTAAACTAGTAGCTGGGCTCTCCACAAATCTGGATTTTGTCTCATTTGCCAAAAGCCATGACACAGCAAACATGTTAAAGAAAGTAAACATATAGGTGTGAAAGTACTAAATAATAGCCTTGACCTTGCATTTCAAAGGGGATCTCTAGTCATTGCAGTAGATAATAGAAATTCTCCAATAATATTTTTTTGGGGGGATTATAATGCTGGAATATTTCCTGCAGTCTATAATGCAAGGAATCCCTGCTGTTAAAGTAACTTTTTCTTTTTCCTTTAAACATAATGCCATTGAGTTGCCATTCATTAGCAGTTCTTTTCTCCTAAACAAGTCATTCACACTTTTTTGAAAACTTCCAGCCATGTTTCTTTGCTTGTTTCTTTGGGGAATGTGATGCATGCCAGCTGTCTGTCTATCTTACATCTCCTGTTGCCGTACTTTTGTTACTTTTTAAGGTAAAGGCCCCCTGAGGTTGCTGCCTTATACCTCAACAAAAGACAAATCAGATGTAAGAGTAGAAATCTACTTAGGACCTCTTTCAAATGACAGAAAGTTGGTAACTTCTGTGTGTTTTATGCACTAAGACTGAACTCTGTGGAACTGAAAAAACATATAAGAGAATGCGGGTGCTGCTGCAATCTCTATAACCTGAGAGTGTGATTCAGCTGTGTTATGCTGCCACGTGATGCTGGTCTGTCATGTGCATGCTGATGTTTGCCTGCCCAGCATGGCGGAGAATGATAATATGCAGCATGTTAGTAAAGAAAATATAAAGATACATTTAGGGAATGGATATTCATGCTGGACAGAGATGTGGACTGTTATAACCTTCTAACAGCTAAACTGTATTGGAAACCTGACTTGCATCTTGGCCAACTGTCCTTCAGCTTCTGCTTTTTACCTTGACGGCTGTATCTATCTTCACAGGGGGACGGCATACATCAGATCAGAGAGGCCCTGAAGATCTTAGCCGAGAGGGTTTTAATCCTTGAGACTATGATCGGTATTCATGGTGAGTAGGAGGCCTGAGGAAGGGTCAGCTTTAGGCAGGGGTCACAGCTGTGGGTGGTACTCCCATACTCCCACCATACCAAACTGCTGGGACAGAGGGCAGGAACAGTCACAGGCAGCCCCAGGACTTGGACAGTGTTTTCTGCAGCCTCATAAAGTCCCCCTGTCACTGCTCTCTGATAGGACATTAGCTTGCAGATGTTCCAAGACTTGCAGGCAGACCTTGAGCTTCTAGCTCGCAGGGTGACACTGTTGGAGGCTATCATCTGGCCAGGTAATACCAAAACACCCACAGTCCTGCTGACCCATTTCTCCACTAGATAAGTAAGAAAAAAAATTATTTATCATCACCGACTGTTTCCAAAACTTGGAATGTTGTTATATAGTCAGAAAAGTTGAGAGGTTGTTTTCCATAAATGTGTTTTGTTTATAGCTTTGATGAATTTAGATGTTAAAATCATTTTCCAAACCTCTTTTTTTATTTTTTTTTATAGATCCAATCCTTAATTGTTTCTATTTTGGCTTTGTTCAACGTCACTATTTTAACACAATATGCATCACCTGGCAAAGTATTCATAGTCCTTGAATTTCTACATTTTTTTCATGTTGCCACCATAAACTTTAATTAATTTTGTTGGGATTTTAGCAGTTATACCAACATCGAAAAGCAAATAGTTGTAAGATAAAAAGAAAGTAATAAATTATTTGGAAAGGTTTGTCCAAAAATAATGGCTTGCATCTATAAATAGACTCCATGAAGCCAACCTAAAAGTAGAACTACTTTTGAGGTATGTTTTACCAAGTAGAGCTCTTTGAATTTTTGTAGCCACAGATTCTCCATTTTTATTATGGTCCTTATTAATAATTCTGAGACCTTCACCAGACAACTCCATTTATTTTACTGTTGACCGTATGAAATCCCAGCAAAAGATTGTTAAGGTTTGAGGTTAAAATATGAAAAAGTTTTAAGGGATATGAATATTTTTGCTGCCAGATTAGGACTGAGAAGCATATGAATATGACATTTACACAAGTGACTGCGGCCCCAACAGTGGGTTGAATTAATTTTGAGTATTAAACTCATAACTTTTTATTTTTATTTCTTTCTGGCTGTTAAAGCTTGTAGTAATGCTTGATTATTTAGAGAAAATGAGTTGTTTTTCACTGCTTTGTTTGTGATTTCCAGAAACACGACAGTTTAAAGGCTATTGTGTTCTTTTCATTTTTTTTTTTTTTGATATTCTTTATTCTTTTCAAAAAAGATACAATAAATCCAGCAAAACTACTATTTTGACACAATTCTGCTATTCATTTATAAGTATGTTGTAAAGAATGGTATTTAAGGACAGTGAGCCTGAATGTTGCTCCTGCACAGAATAGCATAAAGTTTTAAATTTTAATTGTTAATGCAGAGAAAAGAACAACCTCAGAAAAGGACGTTAATCTGTAGATAAGTCTTTGTTTGCATATTTTTTAAAAAAGGATACCATTTCAACCCAATGGGAATGACTGTAAAATCCAAAAGCTTTGCATTTGGTCTTAAGACTAGAGGTTAGATAATATATATTTATATATATATATATATATCATACTTTTTATTAATAAGGTCCTTCACAATACAAAACAAAGCACAAGATCAATAATATATTTAGAAGTAGATGTGGAAATCTCCTTAAAGACTGTCAACATAAAAATATCTTTAATTGCTTTCTGAAGTTCATGCAGTGCATGGACAGTGGGAAAGAAAAGACAGAGTCTCTGGTCCATTGCCTGAAAACGCTACGGTTTGATGATCTGAAAGTCCTAGAGAAACAGTAGGACTCCATTTATATCTGAATTAAACAGTTGGCCATGATGTGCCCTAAAAGTTCAGACCAAAATTTTAAATGTCTGCTATAATGTACCGGGAGTCAGTGCATTAACATGTTCTCTACTGTTGATCTACATTAAAGGTCTTGTTCTGTACACTCTGAAGGCTATCTAAAGCTGATTTGCAAAGGCAAATAAAAGGAAAATTACATTAGTCTAAATGAGCGAGAGACAAAGGTTCATTTTAAGACACTTTGACAATCTCTACTTTCAAATATTCAATTTATAGAATGCTATTCAGGGGAAAGAGAGCTGTCAAAACTGGCACCTAAATATTTTATATTGATTTTCTGAAAAACATGCTGCCTGAAAACAGAAATGTTATCAGGTATGTGGCAACAGTAGAAATGAACAACTCAGTTTAAAATGGAAGAAAACATTTTTTTTTCAAGTTTTATTATTACGGGCACCTAACTGCTGCAACCTGCTGTGGTTTTTAAAATGACTTAGCAGACACACAAAAGAATAGAGGCAGCTGTTCAGTAGTATGTTCTATTTTATAAAAAGGAGGGGAAAATGCACTTTTAATTATCTACTTTTTTTGTTTTTTTTGTTTCTTGCCATAAACAGATAAATTCTGGGACCAGTCATACAATCTTTCGGATTAAAAAAGGGTAAATTTATTGGGGGCAATAGTGGATAAAATATATCCTCTAAAAGAGCAGATGAAGTGATTGGATCCAGTAATTCTTAATTATTTTGCTGTGCCAAACAGGAAAACTCAGTGAGAGAAAGTAATGTTAGAGGCAGCCATTTTTGTAAATAATAAATTAATTAAATATAGAAAGAGAAAGTGTAACTACGCTATAATTAAAAGCTTACATATAGTTTAAATACAAAAATATGATATAAAAATATAAACAAAAATCATGTTACAATTAATTCTGTATCAATGTCGGGCAACAGCCAAACTAAACAGAAAAGTCTTAAGTTTGCTTTTCTTAAATAAAAATAAACTAAAAAGGCCAAAAGTCCTCAGGTGTTGATGGAGAGGGAGGCCTCTTTTCCAACTGTTGTCTTTCTTCAACAGAACCTGATCTAGGGTCTGGGGACGAACCGTTCGGCACATCTTCTCCTAGTTTCTACAGAGATAAGCGAGCAGGTGCACATCCACATCGACTTGCTTCTCCTCTGTTTCCTGACACCAACGCCCGAGGGAAGTAGCTCCCCTATCCTTCACACCAACCCTGAGGATCACAGACTGGGCCTTCCCCTCCAACAGGTCTATCACCAGTATTCAGCTCATACAGACCTTATCCAGTGGCCAGTCTGGGCTTTTATCACATGGATAAAAACGGAGGACACCTCAGGGAAACTCAACTGAAGCTTCATGACACCCTGCTACATCAGCAACCTGAGAACTGATTTGATTTCCCTCTCATACTGAATCTTGTGTGTTTCATTCTTTTTTTTAGCTACAGTATAGAGCTAAAGACAATGCGTCGGTAACAATGCTTAATCAGTTACATCTTCATTCTAGGTCATCATGGTAGGGAGACAAACTGTTCCAGACAACAGGGGTCAATTTGAAGAAATGAAAAGCGGAAATAATTCTTCTGCTTTCATAATATGTTTGCAAACTGAAGGGGGTTAATTATTTAAGAACTATGACTTGTACAGTCTTCATTACAGAATTATAAACCTCCCTTCTCCTCTAGTAGTCGTTTTCTAAACTTTCATCTTATTGTTTAACTCAGTGTTATGTAGTGCACTAAACAGATGAAGTCATCTCTATTCAATGTGTTTTTAATTAGTGATTTGTAGTTTCTTGCTTTTTTTTTTGTCCCCTGAAATGTTTCGTGACTGATTTGACATAAAATCTGCACAAACATTGGCGTCTGTGTTACATGGTGCTGCAGTCTGAAACTAAACGTGCTGAAATGAAAACACGTTTTGCAGATCCAGTTATTCAAACTTGAACACTGTTGTGTTGTATAACTGCTAAAACTGCTCTGATGAAAAAAAAAATTAAATACATTTTTTTTTTCATCTTAAAGTTATTGTGAAACTATTTAAAAATGTAGTTTATGTTGTTAGCTTTTGTGTAACCATTTTGTATTTTGATTTTTTTTTTCTTCTGTCTTTGCAAATGTGTTACTGTGTTAAGGTAATCCTGCTAAGATGCTAAGTGTAATAAATGTTTTTTTTTTTTATTATTACTATTTTAACATGTGACCTGTTTGAATTCATGGCACAAACGTTATAATTAAACTTGTTTTTAACCCCTTCCAACACACACACACACACACACACACACCCCACACACACATTTATATTGTCTCTGCTGATATGGAACAACAAAGCATACAATTCTGGAACATCTCCGCTTTTTTCCAGTGTTTTAGGCTATTTTTTTATTATAAGTTCTTCATGCAGCTCAGAAAAGCCCAAGCATGGCGTATGTCCAGTTTAAATCAAAAGTGAAAAATCCGTAACAGAGCGATTCCTAAAAAAGAGAAGCTTGTTTAGATGCTCTGCTGTGGTGGATGGCTCTTTCCCTTAGATACCACCACTGCTTGTTCTCCAATACTATCCTCAATAAGTAGAGAAATGGCGCCATCTAGCTCCTTGGTTGCTGCTAATGCAACCACAGCTTTCTCTGTGGGAAATCCCATCTTCTCCAGCTGCTGTAGCCTGAGAGGAAACAGAAACAGGTGACTGCATGTTAAGGGCTACTAAAAATGCAAACTTTACTATTTTAAAAGTATTAAGTTAACATCTTTCTTTTTAGTTTACTAAATACACATAGCACACATTTCACTAACCGCAGTGAAGACACTGATGACTTTTGGACCTCTACTTTAGCGTCAGGCCCTTCTTCAGGAGCGTCCTGTAAGGAGGCCAGTATCCCTGCTCGTAGCATCTGTTCCTCCAGCACTTCTGTCTCAGACACAGCAGCAGACCGCGCCTCCATCACCCAGGCAGGTGATGGCTCCATCCATGGGTGGGGGCTGTGAACTGTGGGACCCCTCACAGGTGGAGGAGCTGCATGATTTTCAGCCATGAACTGGGGAAGGTATCTAAGCGCAAAAAACAATTGTTGACAAATAGTTACATTTAGTTTTGGGTGACTTTTACATATTTTCAAATGTACTCACATGGCCAGTCTCTATATATTCTAATGAGATCTTTAATAAACCATCATTAAATACAGTTTAGAAGTAAAGTAGCAGGAAATTATATTTTCTTTTGTTTTTCATTTGAAGTTACTGAAAGGTTTACTGCAACGAGTTGGATGAAACAGTATTTCAAGCTTTGAATATCTCAGAGCAGTTAAATCCGTCATTAGATAGTGGAAACAGCAGTCCGTAACTGCTGACCTACAAGTGCATAGCTGGCAAAATAAACAGATTGTATGGATAAGTAGTGCATTAATCAGAGGAGCAATGAAGAGGTCCGTCGTAACTCTGAAAGAGCTGCAGAGATGCACCATGTGGTCTTAAAGAAAGTGGACATAAAATTAGGTGGTTGTAAGAAAGCCAAAAGAAGTTTCATTTGCAGGTTGATAAAAGCTATTTAGAAGACATGGTAAAAATACAGAAAATGAACTTTGCACAGATTCCTGAGTCAACCATCCCTAGTTTGAAACAATATAGTGGCAGCAATTTGCCACCAGAAGAACACTCTTAAACACTCAGCAAGAGCTAAACATTAAGGCATGTAGTTTAGAAAAATTATGTTCACAGAAATGATCCATCAAGTCTGGCTGAGATTGTTGAAAAAGAAAATAAGCAAATATTTAAATCTCTGTAATACGTTGAAAAGAGAATTAGATAGGCACCATTTTCTTTTTACTTCAGTTATGCACTAGTTTATATTAGTCTACCACATAAAATCCCACTACAATAAACCAGCTTGTGCATGTACTGAAATAAAATCTAAGAGTGATCGAAGATACATTTAGAGTGATGGTCGGACAGTTAATGTAATTGATTTACAATACCTCTGGGAGGTTGCAAACGTTGGCAGTCTGAACCGGGTTGAAGTAGGAACGTACATCCAACTAGGAATGAAATAAAAAATACTGATCTCTTCCAGTTCCTGTAAGGCCCCAATAAAGGGCTGCTGATCTGAAGGTTACATTTAAGGAGATGAGATAACATGACAGAGAAACGGTCACCAAAGTTTCAATAAATGCATTCAAGTGGCATTTTCAGCTTAAACAAAAGACAAAACCACTGGACACAGAAAGATTAAAGGGTATGTTTTAGGCTCAGGGTCTTCAAATTATCCCCAAAATACAACCTGTATACCAAAAGAGCTAGAACCCACCCCCAAAGATATCAAAAAATAGAAGCCAAACATACAGAAAAAAAAAAAAATCAACTAATATAATGTTTTCAATATTGGCCAAAATAAAGAATGGTTACAACCAAGAATTTAGAAAACCCCCAAAAAGTTTATTTTAGATGCTTAATTAGATTATATTTGTACCAAAGAAACAATAATTAAAACAACCGTTTTAATGGCAACCGTTCATCCTGTGTTATGGGATAATAAAACTAGATCAAAGGAATAAAATATTTTATAGATTACAAGTGATATTATAAAATGTATCACAGTGTGTCATGAAATCTAAAAAAAATACAAGGTGACTTTTATAAAAAATTGCTCCATATGAAGTTAAAATTGTGTTGCATGAATCTGTCAAGATGCAGTGTTATTCTGACAGATCATATATGCAGGAAAGGATACAGTTGTGTCCAATGCATATAGCACAGAGGTGAAGCAAGGCCGGTGTTCCTGGCAGCAGCAGCAAACCACCCAGCAGAAAAAGCCATGGCAGGAGCCAGACTGGTAAACACCTCAGCAGCCTCCTTTTTGTGGCTTGTCGACACTGAGCTGTAAACAGAGCGAGCTGGATGGCAGAGTAGCCACAGATCCGACTCGCCTCACCTCCTCCCACAAACAGCATCAAAGTGTAAATAAATGACAGCAAAGCCATTGTGAGGATGGAGAGGAGAAGGAAGGCCACTGATCCCCAGCGCCGCTCCTGACATGATCCCAGCAGCAGCAGAAGAACAAGGCTGATCAGCAAGGAGGGCTGATCATCGTGACTAAGAGCATATAGGAACACATCTGAGGAAGGGAAAAAAAACAGTTTACATCACATGATTAGTTCCTATCTTTTTAAGGCAGATTTCTGAAATAGAATTGAATCTAAAAGCATAAATACCTCTGAACCTTGGGAAGTATCCTCCTGGACCGACGCTCAGACTTGCCTGGATGCCCCCAACATAGATCAACACCATCAGCGTGATCAGAGTGAATGTTACAAGGCAAAATCCAGAGTGATCTGGCCCAAACAAGGACCTTAATGACAGGAAACGTCGTTGCATCATTTCACCTCAGCTGCAGCTTCTCCATTTAACTCCATGATAAACCAACATTTGATGACGCTCATCAAAGGAGATGCATATCTGATAAAAGGCTAAGATGTGTATGACCATATTTTTTTTACCATACATTAGAATGCCGATATCTAAAGTAATTGTATCTACATTATAATCACACATATGGATGATTCTATCAACAAAAGGAAAAAGCTAGCTATGACTGGGATTTCTTCGATTTATAATCAATATGGGAAATCATTAATTAGAGCCTATTAATGAAACATTATTAAATAAAAAATGTGACATGAGTAGAAAATAAGACAAATATGCAAACTGTTAGTATGTAAATGTAAAGAAATTCTGGTGCACATAAACTTCCGTAAACACGTTCTTTTTCTTCTTCGCTGTATTGACGATTCTTCTTCTTCTTCTTCTTCTTTCCTATTGTGGCTGATCGCAAGCATACCGCCACCTACTGTACATGAATGTTTAACAACATTACTTTACATCTATCAAATTCTGTTTTTTTTGTTTGTATTCTGAAGATAAATAAATAATGCTTTCCTTAATCTGTAAATATCATTTATATTTTCTTCATTTCCCAATATTGCTTTGAGATTCTCAGTGTGTCCTTCCAACTATTCTTCTCAATTTCTCCCTTTCATATTCATACATTTTAAAGTTTAACAGTACGTGTTCTACAGTCTTTTTTTCTCCACATCCTTCACGTTTATCATTATTTTCCCTCCCTATTAAATATAAAATTTCATTTAAATAGGTATGACCCACTCTTAATCTCATAATTATTACTTCTTTCCTTATGGTTTCTGGCATTAATATTTCTATTTCAGAATCAGAAATACTTTAATAATCCCAGAGGGATATGACTTTTGTTACATGCTCCAGTTACAGTTTTATATATATATATATATATATATATATATATATATATATATATATATATATATATATATATATATATATATATATATATATATATATATATATATATATATATATATATATATATATATATATATATTAATGCTTTTTCATTGCCTTTTACTATTTCTATTTTATTATTATTTTATTATACTATTTTCTTATTTCCTTCTCCCTGAATACTTTCTAAAATTGCTTTTGTATCTATTCATACCAGCACCCTGTCTGGTCTAACCTCCTCTACCCATTGTAAGGTTAATATAACTGCCAACATTTCTGCTGTGAAAATAGATACTTGATCTGATTTTCTTGTAGAAATGTGTATTTTAAACTCTGGTATATATATTTCTATTCCCACACGTCCTTTAAAATTCCGGTATGTTCTTATTAAATTATAATTTATTTGATAACAAGAGGTGCAAGCAATAAACAAACAAAAGGATGGTGGATGAGGGTGCTGTGAAAATAACAAAGTTTAAAAAAAAGTCAGAATTCTGAAATTAAAGTCAGACTTTTTTCCCATATTAGACTTAAATAAACATTAAAAATCAGATAACTTTTTCCCCCTCCCCAGTGGCCCCCACAAAAAAATAAAATAAAATACATTTAAAATTGAGGAAGATTATTGCGTCACGTTTACCTTGATATCGCGGGACATCGTGGTTTCTTTGGCGTGAGGTTACCTCCCCTTCTTCAGTCAGCAGCATCTTGTCGGTTCCCACAGACTCGCTCAAAATGGCGTCTGCACCCGGTGAGTGAAAAAAAAGAAATACGGCTTTCGTATTTTGTCATAATTAGATTAAAGTATCAGGTTTATCAAGTTATCGTACGTGTAAATGTTTAAGTCATACAATCGTTTCATTTAGTTTTTGGTCAATGTTGCTTTACAATGAGCGTGTACCACGCTGCGTGGAAGGCCTAATGTTTGCTTCTCGAGGCATTAGGATTTGTTATCAAGTTGACATTTTTATTTAATAAAAATACAGTTAAACTAAGCTATATTAATATGCTCGTGTAAACTGCGTTAGTACATTTCGATCCTTTGGTTCATTGAGGGGTCGTTCATGCAAGGTTTCGTTAGCTCGTCAGTTAGCATATTTCCAGTGAAGGCCTAACAACAGGCCTGTAGAAAAAGGAGTGAGTGGCTCGCGCGCGCAAATCCTGTTTTTTTTTTTTGTTTTTTTTTAAATCTTTCTGATTTATTTATCCTTTCTATTCACAGATTACAGCTCCTACAACCAGAGTGGTGCCCAGCAGGGGTAAGATTTTGAAGTCCACTTGATATTAACGTTGAAATATGTTTATTGACGTTTGGTTCAAGAGACTAATAAGACTTTCGTGTCTTTTTTTTTTAAAGGTCCAGTAAAGTTGACCAATATGGTTTCTTTGAATGTATGCATAGGGATTCCGGTGTTTAATAAATTGCAGGCGTTGATGCGTAATACATTTTTCTTTCGAGCATCTGAACGCTAATGCATGTCTTCAATTTGGACGATTTGTATCTAGATCAGGGGTGCTGAAGTCCAGCCCTTAAGAGCTACTATCCTGTAACTTTTTGATGCAACAATTTTTAACACACTTGAATCAAATGAGTGGATCGTCACCACAACTATGCTGGGCTAAATGAAGGGATTGAGGCTTTAGATTCAGATGTGCTACAGAAGAGATGCATCTAAAAGTTAGATGGTAGCTCTATAGGACTGGACTTGAGCACCCCTGATCTAGATGATTAGCTCGAAATATTAAACGTGAGTTATACTCATTGATAATGGTATTGAAAATCCCTTAATTATCCCACAATGGGGTAAATGTGATGTTACAGCAGCAAAAGGCTGCAGAAGTGGTCACACAATAAGGACTTATACACTGAAGAGTATAAAAAAATAATGTATTAATTTGTTATATATAATTTATAAATTAATGGGCACCAACCCAAAGTAATATTGTTGCCCAGAAGCATAATGAATTGTCAGTATATAGAATTATTCACAAAGGAGCTGGTAATTATGATTTATTGGAGCAAAAGCTCATACATAATCAGAATTTGCTGTATTGAAAACATGAGTCTTGTATGCTTGCAAATTAACTCTAATGCTGCGTTCACACCGGGGGCAGCAAAAGCAGCAAAATCGCGTCTGCTGCTTCATTTCTGCTGCTTGTACCAGTTAGTTCTGACGCGCGGCTGAAGCAGCTTTGCTGCTCTGCCTGCGCGGTCCAAAAGTGGCTCTGACGCGCGTTGGGCGGAGCTTCACTATCCTTTCTCTGCCTTGCAGCTATATTTGCTGTGATCAGTGGGAATAAAGTAGTTTTAATATGTTTTTAAGTGAGAAAATACACCTGAAAACTTCATCAGTGCAGTCAGTTCATCCAGATTACGATCCTGCCTCCCAATATTATTTCTGTCGGAGCCGCTCAGACCCCCACATACCGGCGGTGCGCCGACAGAAGGAATCCATTCATCAGCAGCCTCTGGCGGGTCGCCTCCTCGCGGTTTACCGCGGCGGCTGGTAGGTGTTTTTCATCTAAATAATCCGATCTGCAGGCACCACAATAATAAAAGCGAACATATTCTGCCGGCAGATGTATATATTTTAAGTTAATTATGCGTTAATAAACTGTTTAAGAGGAGTAATCAGAGCGGTCTGTGTCATCAGCGCTGTGTCTCTCTCCCAGCCAGCTCCCAGATCAGCTTCTCTGATTGGTTGACGCGGCGCGTCGAGCAGCAAAAATTCAAATTTTCCATCTCGAGCAGCAACGCGTTTGCGGCGCGTCACGCGCGTCAGATGCCAAAACGCGCCCGACGCGCTGCTTCAGCTGCTCAGACGCGCTGCGCTTGCTGCTCGAAACGCGCCGCAGGACCTTTTGCTGCGCCTTGACGCGCGTCAACCATTGACTTTGCATGTAAACTCGCTGCTTCTGTCGCGCCAGCTGCCCCCGGTGTGAACGCAGCATAAGCATGAGAAGTAACCCACTTGGATTCACTCTGGGTTTCTTTACAATCCAGAAGTAAGATGAGTCACTAGATTTGGGGATTAAAAAAACTAAAGTCTTTACTTCTCTTTCCTGCAGGTATGCTTCCTATGCTGCTCAGCCATCACAGACTTATGGCCAGTCAGCTCAGGTAAGACTAAAATGAATAGTTGACACCATTGTTGGTTGATAGTCATTCAGAAATTCTACTGAAATTCTTAGCAGTTCAACAATGTTGATTCTGTCATGTCACTTACAGCAAGGCTATGGCCAGCAGAATTATGGCTCATACACCCAACCTGCTGCAGCTGCTGCTGATAGCAGTTATACTCAGACCACCCCTGCTGCCGGAGCATATCCTCAACAGCAAACACAATATGGATCAACATATGGCCAGCAGCCAGCAGGTGATTTTTATTTTATTTTATTTTTTTTAAGTTTTCTAGATACTTAAAGATTTTTTTTCGAACATGTATACTGACATCATTCTAAGTCCAGGTTTCTAAAGGCATTTTTTTTTCTGTTTCCAGCTGGATATCCACCTGCCCAGTCCACTGCTCATGGCTATACACAGTCAGCCCAGGGTTATGGGGCCAGTAGTTATGAAAGCACCCCAGCTGCTGCTGCGGCCGCTGCTCCTGCTGCCTCTCAATCTTATGGCTCTCAACCAGGGTACACTGCCCAATCTGCCTACCCTGGGTATGGTCAACAGGCTGCACCTTCTGCACCTCAAAGGTACAAATTCTGTTTTAACAGCATAAAAACTCTGTAAACAACCGTTTCTATGCTGTTGTTTTTTTTTGTTTTTTTGTAGTTCTTTGTTTATTGACTTTTTCTAATTGCAGTGCTAACAGTCAACCAGCTGCTGGCTACAATCAAAGCTCCTACTCCCAAGCAACGTCTTATGGACAGCAGCAGCCTGGATACCAGGGTCAGCAGGCCGGCTACAACCAGCAACAGGGCTACCAACAGCAGACACCACAGCAGCAACAAGCTCCTCCAGCTTACCCTCCTCAGGGTGCTGGTTCTTACGGCCAACCAGCAGCTAATCAATACAACCAGCAAGGTGGACCACCCGGTTACAACCAGTCTGGCCCATACAGTGAGTGGTTGTTTGAGATTTATGATGCTTTGACTCTGAGGCGTTATGATTAATTTCTGAAAAGTAAAATGTACAGAGATATTGTATATCTCCATTTATCTTCAAAATAGTGATATTATCATTGTTCCATATTGCCCAGTCCTACTTCTAGTGAGAAGTCGCATTCATTCGAGAAAATGAAGGAATTGAGCACAATGAAAATCTTTAATATGGCTGCAAACATTTGGGGCTATCGGCATTAATTCTGTCATGTTGCTCTTTGGTAGATAATTACAGACAGGATGGTCAAGGGGGAGGTTCTGGCTATCCAGGTGCAGAGCCTGGAAGGTACCCTGGAGGTGGAGACAACAGGGGAAGGGATGGCTTTGACCGTGGAGGAATGATGCATCGTGGCAGAGGCATGGGTCGTGGAATGGGGTAAGTCTGTTTCCTTAACATGTAATCCCATTTTCATTTAGATCATAGGTGCTGTTGCCATTTTGGGCAGTGCTGAGGCATTCTTTGGTGAAATGGCTGGATTATTTTCCTAGAGTCTCCAACTTCATTCCTACAACAGTTGCCCATTTGAATTCCCTTTATAATCCAACCTACCATAGGAGTTGCTGTAAAGATGATTCCAAAATTTCTCTCAAAATTGCTCAATGGTTGCCTTCAACGATTGGAGATGGATAAGTCTCTTTTCAACCAGGACCCAAGGCGCTTTGCCAATTTGCTTCCTGAAGTTATGTTGTGGTTAGTAATTAAAGATTTTATACCATAAAGATCAAAGGTTTAAATTGCATGATTGTTTTCTCAAAGCCAATGGTATTCAGCTGTAAAAAGAGTCATAGCCATTTTATTGAAGTATCTCTCAGCTCTAACCTATTAGGCTAAAGGTAAGTTAAATATATATATTTTTTAATACAATGCATTTGTATTTAGAGCGGCCTGTGCTTAAGCTTCAGGTTAATCAGTTGGTATCCAAAGACTATGACTGATAGTTGGGAGTTGGAGAGTTTGGTTTCTACAAGGAGTGGGAGCTTTTTTTTATTACAAAATTTATGTTTGAGATTTTATTAGAAATACTTTACACACATATTTATAGGAATCAAAATTATGCAAATAGAAATAAGGTTTATTATTTTGGTTAAATTTAAGACGGTGCTGAATGAATTTTGGAAATGGCTGCTAATAGTAAGAAGTCTCCATTGTTCTGTGCAGTGTTTTTGGTACCTTCTTAAAAGCAGGCCTGTCCTGGATCTTGGGCATTTGGTACAGTTTAATGCTATTGAGGCAATTATTTTACCCACTCATGAGTATTTTAAGAGGTCTGTTTCAAGTATCATCACCAACATTACTGCAAATTCATTTTTTAAAACCATATTTAAAAACAAGTAGAAGTTCTATAGAATTATAGAAGGTGGAAAAACTTACGAGGACTACATAAACTAAAAAATGGTTGGCAGATAAAATAGAACAGGGGAAAACTGGTGGGGGAAAAAGAATGGGCGGTCCCTAAAGCCACTGGGAAGCAATGTTTTCAAGAACGAGATGAAGATGCCTTCTTTGTTAAAGGCAGCTTGTTCCAAAGTTTGCATACCATGACTGATAAAAGCCTCCCCTTTGCTGCAGCTGAGGTTTTTATTTATTTATTTACCAAAACTGATCAAATATCCCACAAACAATTTTGATTAAAACATTTATGCTGTTGCCTCTAGAAAATGGGTCATGTTCATATTGGTCTACAGTTGACGTTTTCCTGAAAAAAACAAACTGATTCAGGTTGATATCTGGATCCCCCTAGGTAAAGTACTGCTTTAGCTCTTTTCCATTAGTACCAACAAATCATGTTTGTGTACCACTCACCTAGATTTCCCATTGGTAACTGTTTAGTGAAACTGCTGTTGTAATGTGGTTTCGACCATACCAAACTGGGTTTAATATGCAAAGTAAAAAAAACTGGTCACTGATTTAAGTGGGTCATTGGAGTCACTGGTTGCACATGCATAGATATAATTAATATAACCAAAATGCGTTGATTACAACTATAGCAAGCTAACATTGGGTAGTGCTGACTTGCATCTATTGCCTGCTTGATATCTTTCAGTTTGATACCGTTCCATTGTTCCATCTCTCCGGGTTACTTATACAGAGTGCTTGTCTTCACATTTTTTTTTTTTATCTTGAGTCTGTCTAAAACCTATTAACTGTGCAGAAGGTCCTCCATTGTTGCCTTGTCACACATGGGTGATTGGACCAGCTTACGATTACCCTGCCAGTATTTCTGTGATACTCTGTGCTCATGTTTTTCTACTCCTAAAGGAGGTGACTAGAGTTGGTACCGATGGAAAAAAAAAATAAAATAAATAATAATAATAATAATTTGAGGTCTTATCCAGAGTTTCTAAGGTGGGTCCAAAGTATTTCATGACTAAATAAGATAGAGGGTTGTGTTTGTCAGTGTTCAGGCATCCAGGTAGAAGCTGTCTGAAACATGACCAGGAACTGAAATTTTCACATAAGTGACTGATAAAAATAAAAATAAAAAATTAAGTAATTTTTAAATTATCAACATATCTGAGCTTTTCTTTCCTGACTGGTGTATTTAAAGGTTTTTAAATGGCCTGGCCAGAGTCCCACTTTAAATCTGAGAAGCCATAAAAGTGTCAGCAAGAGAGCCTCTAAGAAATAACCACCAAAGACAAACTGCCCAAAGCTGGTCAGCAACATCACATGGGTTTGTTTCCTGTTATGCCAATTAATATTAAGCTGATCCACATAACGATGGAGATGGCATGCTTTGTCTTAATAAGCCCATAAGAATAGACTTAAAGACCTGGAAAACCTGGAAAAGGGGATTAATGACCTGATTTCATTTAGTGTTAACCTGACCAAACATTGATATCTTTATTATTCTTAGCATATAAAATGAAGAGTTAAAAAAAAGTCATTCTTAAAAATGTGAGACATCAAAGCCAGACTTGGGAACCAATGCAATCAATATATCTTCTATTTTAGTTATTTTTCCATTGATTCCTCAGCTTCATCCACTGCTTAATCTCATGGTTCGGGACTGAATGTGGTTCCTACATCTGCCCTTTTTATAAATGGGTTTTAATATGCTAAGTAGAGCTACCGTTTGCAATGAAATGCATAAATATTCACTGGCTTATAAAAGAACTGAATGTTCAAAATGGTAAAGGGGATATCTTTGCAGGCTGTAAACCCACTAAAATTGGTATTGTTTCTTTAAAAAAATAGACTTTGAATTTAATGATTTAAAAAATAATGATCTGAAAAGCCACACCAAATATCCATTTTCATCAGATTATTGATGTGGATAAATTGGGGCAGGATTATACTTTGAGTAACACATGTGCACGTTTAGCATGATATTTTTGGTCTGGACAGGTTTCAGTTGTTTTTGTTGCCCTATGTCAGCATGACCGTCGCTTGTTTGCCTGAATATTGTTCGGCACACGTTTCTACTACTTGGTGAATTACAACATTTTTCCCCGTTTTGTTTTTTAAAAAACCCAATCCACACAGCTGGGTAAATTTAATATGCTCCTCATTAAAAAGGCTGCAGTTGAGTTAGAAGGAACTGCACAAGTATGCAGGCATTCCATTCTGGTTTGGTTTTTTACCTTTTTTATTAATCAAGTCTTTTAGCATTCCCATAATAGAATGTTCTTTTTCATATTGGTGGTTGGTTTGGTTTTCCAGCATTTGTTTAACAGGATTTTCAAATAAGATACAACTCAGCTCTCCAGTAGGTCAGTCAAAACCTATACCTCTATGGACTGTAGTTGAGATTTTGTTTTTAAACAAATTTGTAGGTGCGCTTCACTCATAAGACATCACAGCACATAAGTTACATTCATAAAATAGTTTTTTGTAGGGGTTTATAGTGAGATTAGGATTTAATCTCAGTTTAGTTTTGCACAGGTGTTTGTGTTCTGGGGTGGGGGGCTGGGGGGGACTTGGGATGCTGTATTTTTGAAATGTTTGGAATACAAATGTGATTTATTTTGAGCGCTTTTTTAACATGCTTTGTCACATTTATACCGCACAGGTAACAGTGAGAGCCATTTATAACCATCTTTTCTCTAAAAAGTTTCTGAACTCTGTACAGAGTCTCCAGCTTAAGCAGCAGGAAGGAGCTTAAACAAAGATTCGAAGTCTGCCTTTTATCAAGAACTGAGGATGGTGTTTGTTTTCTTTTTTTACCCCCCAAGCATGATGGGTGTATAGATAAAAATAAAATCAATTCACTTGTTTTGATTTAAAATTAAGATCCTTGGTTGATATTGTATTTATTTTCTTGCTCTTAAAAAAAAATGTAATTTTTATTTTGGTAAATGTAGTGACATTTTCTCATGTGAAATTTCAGGTGCATTGTTTTTTTTTTTTTTTTTTTTTTTTTTTTTTTACTGTAAAGGCAATTCAATTGTGACTTAAAAAATATATATGTGATGGTACCGTATGTGTGCCGTCAATGCATCTGAAATGCCTATGCCTGTATTCATCTGTTTTAGGATTTATCACATTTTAAAAGCCAGCAAAAATGTTTCATGTTTATTTTTTCGCAAATGTATCCACTCTTTGTCATTAGATGTTGTGCTAAGCTAATAAGGAGTGACACATGGTTATTCTGTTGATGAATTGTGTTTTTATAGTTAGATTTGTGGGGAGTTAAAGTTGCTCTTCAGCTAGTTAGAATGTTTTGATTACTCCCCGATCAAGCCACTTTGCTCGAGCCATGGAAGTGGCTGTAAAAGGGAAACGCCTTCATATCTCCATTTATTCCCCCATAGCAGCGCTGGAGACAGAGGTGGCTTCAGTAAGCCTGGTGGTAAGTTACTGAGTATTACACTGGTTAGTCCTTTCAAATCCGTAACACTTTTTGGGTAAATATGCGTTAAACATTGATACATACAATGTGGTATGCAAAATTTAAAAAAAGGCATCAAAATATTAGATTTTTTTTTTTTTACCTTATGCCTGAGACCATTTGCTCTGGGGTACGTTGTCTAATTCAGTCACTGCTTGTGGTTTGAAAATCTTTTAAATGGATTAACAAGAAAAGTGTTTGCTGTGGGTTTTATTTTTTGGGATTTCACTCTGGTCTAAAAGGCTTTTCAAAAGAGTTATTTGCCAAAGGGTCTAAGGTGTTCAATTTTTTTCAATCCAATTTATCAATTGAGGACTTTTTGTACCAGAAGGTACCATATATTTTTCAACTTCCCAATAGGAACCATGTATGAGAGTTTGGTTTACAATTTGTAGTATTTGTCAGGTGTTTTCTGCCAAATATCAGTTGCACATACTGACTTTTTCTCCATCTGTTTCTTTACTTTTGACTCGATGGACTACAGGACCTATGGGCGGGGATGATCGCGAAATGGGTAAGTAGCATTTTAAACATCATTTTGATACTTTGGTGCTTAAATGTCCTGTAGCCTACAGGAGCATTGTTCAAGTGCAACTGAGCAAAGTAGATAAATTACTTATCCAGGATGAGTGATTTATTTTATTTTTTATCAATTATGATACTTTTGACGACAAACGCACATCTAAAGGCATCTGATTGTGTTTGATAGTATGTTTACGAAAACGAAAGTACAAATTTAAAAATGTTTACTGGGCTCTTCATTAGAAAATGTTTTTAATCCATATTTCATTTGTAGGACGGCCAGAGGAGCAGGATGACTCTGAGAACAGCACCATTTACATCACCGGATTGACTGAGAAAGCCAACATAGAGGAAATGGCTGAGTTCTTCAAGCACGTTGGCCCCATAAGGGTAAGAATCATTTTCTAGCTGCTTTTTTTTTTTTTTTTTTTTTTATCAAAGTTTTGTTTTAAGACATCTTAAGTATGTTTCTGCAGTCTGCAGAGTTGGGGTTTATCTTTCAGCACAACTCTTGGTGAAATTAAACTTTATTTCTTTTCATTTGAAGATGAATCGCAGACTGGGTCAGCCTGCTATCAACATCTACACAGACAAGGACTCTGGAAAGCCCAAAGGAGATGCCACTCTGTCTTATGAGGAGCCCATCTGTGCCAAAGCAGCTGTGGAGCATTTTGATGGTATCCTTTATACAATAAGAACAATTAAAACCACTCTAAAATGTACTCATCATTGAGATGACTTAAATGTTTTAATTGCAGGAAAAGAGTTTCAAGGCCGAAGGCTTAAGGTGTCCATGGCACGCCGAAAGCCCATGATGGGTGGAATGAGAGGTGGCATGCCCATGCGTGATGGCATGATGGGCCGCGGAGGTAAATATGAATTAGCAGTGATCTAATTTAATTTCCCTTTGGGATCCTCATGGTTTTTGTTTTGAGTCGTATGTGGGGGGGAGGGTTAACTCCTGCTTCATTAATTATTGGTTGGTGTTTTGCGCTAATTTTTCTGTTAGGTATGATGGGGCGAGGAGGGGACCGTGGAGGTTTTGGTCCACGAGGTGGCCCACGTGGAATGGGCAGAGGTGGACCAACAGGAGGCAACATGCAGCAACGAGCTGGGGACTGGGAGTGTCCTAACCCGTATGTACCGCTACTATCTCATATACACTTTGTTACCTTATGTGTGCATTTTATAATTGTAAATCTGTATGTTTTCCCAGGGGTTGTGGTAACCAAAACTTTGCTTGGAGGATGGAGTGTAACCAGTGCAAAGCTCCCAAACCTGAGGGCTTAGGCGGTGGTCCTCCTTTCCCTCCAGGTGGTGACAGAGGCAGAGGTGGACCAGGAATGCGCGGGGGCAGAGGTATGGACCGTGGTGGACCAGCAGGCGTCGGTGGGCCAGGTGGACCCGGTGGATTCCGTGGCGGTTGGGGAGGTGACCGTGGTGGATTCAGAGGACGTGGAGGAATGGACCGGGGAGGGTTCCGTGGAGCTGGGCGTGGAGGACCTCCCATGGACCGAATGGGTGGCAGAGGGGGAAGAGGAATGGGACCACCTGGTGGCAAGATGGATATGAGGTAGGATTGTGATAACTATTTCTATACTTTAGCTTATTGTAATATTAAAATGAATGTGTAAAGATGTTTTATTCTTGCATCTATTTTTTTCCCCCCGTTTTCTCTCCCAGGGACCATCGCCAGGAGCGTAGAGACCGACCTTACTGAAGGAAAACTTCTTGATTCTTCCTGTAGTGGATTTTGATTTTTAAAAGAAGTTTTAATTTATGATTCCATATTTTGATGGTTATAGAACTGCTTTCATTCAACAATGTGCAGTTTGTCCACTCTGTGGTTACCTTTTTTGTTTTAGTTCCTTTTTTTTTTAGTTAGTGTTTATACTGCATTCTGTATTGTGCATGTTTTTGTTTTTAAATATGAACATTAGGTTTGCCATTGTATCGTAAATGCAATATTTTTCATTGGACAATGTAACGGCCCCCCATTTCCCATAACTTACAGTTGTACTATGATATACTTGGTAAATAAAATTTTGTGAATTTCACCTTTTTGTTGACATGCTCAATTTACCAGAATGAAAACTGGGTTATATATTGATTTATTTTGTGATGTTTGAAAAGAATATGAAGCAGACACTTTTTTTGCTGTAGGGATATAAAAGCCATAATTCCCTGTCCTGCCAGTAGGAGGTGTGAAACAAAACTACTGGCAGTACTAACAGGAGAAAATACTAGAAATAATGACTTAAGTTTGAATATATTTGCTGACAGCATAAAGAATGAATTGTTTTATTTGGAAAAAGTTAGCGCAGACATGTTCTAAAGGCATTCTGACAAACTTTATGGGACATCAAAGTTTATGGGTTGTAAAAATTTTTTCCCCCCAGTGTTTCAACTTCTTACTGATTCTTAAAAAAGAAAAAAGCGCCAATGAACATTCTATGTTCACTATAAACTTCAATCCTTTTAACATTCAGTCGTCACACTGAGCAGGAGGCTCAACCTTCGCTGACGTCTTGGAATTCTTCCCGTTTGCTTTGGTCACCCCTCTGCTCCTCCTTGACAGAAAAGCTGATTCATCCAGACCCAGAAAATGATCTCATCCACTCTCCACCTACTTTTTCTGTTCTATGCTGCCCCCTCCTTGTTTTCCTCTTAAACGCATCCCTCTTTTTAAATGAAAACAAGCTCTCCATCCTCGCATTGGCTGTGCTTGTACGTTCAGCACAGTTGAAGAGTGCAGAAGACGCTGTCCAATCAGGAGCAGGCAAAGATTTCAAAACCTAATAAAACAGCAGCTGGAACATTTTGAACTTTTAAAGTACAGAATTGTTGGCTCTTAGATGAGGGTGGGTTGTCTAGATGATACAAAGAGTAAACATTTATTTTACGTTAGAGTATTTAAGAACAAAAGAATGCAGAAATAAGAAAATGGTAGTCCTGCAATTTCATGTTGAGCAAGTAAATCTAGTATTTCTACCAATCTTTAGAATGAAAACCATTGTAATTAAGATATTCCATGGTAAGAACAAAAAGTATCCAGTGACCGATATGCTAACCAACTTTCTACACATTATAAAATTGACAAGCATTAACTTAAAACTTCTATTTTCACCTTTAACCAAGAGATTTGTTAATGAACAGATTGTTTTGTTTAAAAACAAATTTTAAAGGATTTAGTTTTAAATGATTACGTACATTTTTAACATTGTTGTCTGTATTATATACGGTAACATGACCTATGTTTTCCAGCACAATAAGCAGCTATATAGGGCCTTAATGTTTTTCAGGCATACGAAGTACACCGTAGCCCAACTAAGCAAATATCCCACTCTAAAGAACAGAATTGCAAAAATATAATCCTCTAAGCACTTTAAGATTACTTCTAAATTAAGTGTGTGTTTTGCTTTTTTTTCTTCAAACTGATTAGGATCTTAAATACTATAGATGGCACGAAAGCAAGACTGTTTTCCTTGTCTGCAAAAGTATGGGAGGGAAAAAAACAAAACATCTGTGTTATCCATTTTAATTGATTCCAATCGTCTGTCCTTGTGCTCCTTTCTTCCTTGTCATTTCTTCTTTCTTTGCGCCAGTTTCCTTCTTTCTTTTATCTCAGGAAGGGAGGTGGTGGTCTAGTGGTTAGGGCATTTCGCTTGGATTCCAGAGGTTCAGAGTTCAAGCCCCAATCCCACGGAACAACATTCTGGCTCCCTGAGCAAAGACCCATAACCCCACACTGCTCCCAGGGCGCTGCACAATGGCAGCACACCTCTCCCCAAAGGGTTGGGTTAAATGGGAAGAGTGAATTTGGTTGCTCTGTGTAATGACGATAAAAAAAGCCTGCTTTTTGAATGTGTCTTTCCTTCTCTTCATTTATGTAATTTATTCAGCTTCACCCACCTTTGTGTTGCTTATACCTTCTTTGATTTGTCCTTTTGTTTTCTGTTCCCACCTCTTTGCTTTCTTCCTTTATTCCTTTACTTGTGTCTTACCCATCTTTTTTGTGACCTTATGTCCTTTACTGTATTTGTCCTTTACTTTCTTCTTTATTTCTCAACTTCTGTTTTTCAGGATATTACATTTTTATATAAATACTATAAAATCTTATTTGTACTAGAAGTTATCAGGTTCTTAGAGCATCACTTGCTGTTATTCTAGTTATCCCTTTGAGATATTCAGTCAAGCAAAGTCAAATTGTGTATTACAACAGTGTGTCTGTAGCATGAAAGTTAGTTGTCCCATATGATATAAATTAATTGATTAAAAATATTTCCAATGGAAAGCTGCAATACATTATTATGTAAGGGCATCTGCTTTGTTTAGTAACTATGGGAAAATAAAACCAAATTTAGTATTCTAAGTTTTTGCAGTTAATTGGTGCCTATTGATTAATACCAATGTTGTTAGCTGTTTTATATCCTATTTTTTACACAACAAAAAGCCTAAAGAGGTTTTCATGTAAGACAGCTGTGGCCTTTTATATTTGAGCTTTCTGTACATTAGGTTACTATTACTGTCAAATATTTAACTGATTAGCTGAAGAAGGACCTCCTTGTTACATTTGTAACAAGCCTGTTGTAAATTAATAACAAAAATCGTATGCAGACAGAAGATAATGTGCTCTTATCTTTACCGACTTCATATTGTACTTTGTTACCAGGCTGGTTAACCTCATTATTGGATTAGATATCTCATCAGTCTCTTCAGGCTGAGGTATTGTAACATTTTAGTGGCTAATTAATCTGTAACAAACCAAAAAAAATCTGGATGAGGTTGTCAGTAGCCCACCTCCATCATGACCACCTTGTAATCAGTGATTAGAAAAAGTGAAGTAATCTGAGTTGTGTCTCTAACTTCTCATACTTTTAATACTAATGTAAGGTGGCACACTACTGAGGGGAAAATGAAACAATACACAACTGTTTCTCTGCTTTACTGTACAAAAACAATCAGAAACAAAAGCCGCAAATTATAACTTATGGTCAGAGGCAGATCATTCCACAGGTTAGGAGCTGCCACAGAAAAAGCACGGTCTCCTCTGAGCTTGCATTTTGTCTTTGGGACCCTCAGAAGCAACTGATCAGCTGACCTGAGGAAACGGGAGGGTGTGTAAGGATGCAACAGCTCAGACAGATAAGAAGGGGCAAGGCCATTAAGATATACTTTGAAACTAGTTAGGTCTGGAAGTCTTTTGGGGTTATGACCACCCTTACACTACGTTAGTAACCCTTTCTTTGGAAAATAAATCAAACCCAGAGAAGGAGTGTCTGTGGACATCAGTTTTCATGTTTCTATGACCCGCATTCCAAATGGGTGAACCCCTTCATCTGTTCCAATTTGCATGTTTTAAAAACAAAAACAACGCTTTGTTGGGCTACTGTATAAAACCTTTAACTTAACACTATTCCTGACATTTTGGATTGAAAAAGCTTCATGGGAAGCGAAACGTCTTCTAACTCGGAAACTGATCCCAGTGGATTGCTTTTTTTTATTTTTTTAGTTTCTTATGGACTATAGCCCACTCTTGCTCCTGCATATACTTCAAACATTGTTGCTCCTGCTAAATGTCATATTTTAAAATGCTTCCCATTTGCAATGAGGTGTCCTCCACGATTAACCGTGATCAGCTTTGCTTTCTATTTTTCTTACTCTTCCATGGCCAGATTTGAGGATTGAGAAAAGTAGTCAATTGGCAGAACTTTCTCCAGACTAATAAGGACTCTCTTTGTTCTTTTAGTCATTCCTTTCAGTCTGATGAATCTTGTACATTTGGCACATTTGTCCCTTACTTTTTCCATGTTTGGAAAAGAGAAGAACTGCAATATCACATGTGTAAAATCTCTGGATGTTGCTTTATTAGCTTCCATTTCTTTAGATTTATCCACAACAATCTTTGGCCTTTCTGCTACATTGCTGTCTTCAAGTAGCAGTTTGTTTATGAAAGATCTGCATAAAAACATCTGAGGGCTGCCCAGAACAACAGCATTTAAATCTTGATTAATATACTTCCATTAATACATATTAATACATTAATATGCTCTGTTTACTTAATTTAGGTGTAATCAGGATTTTATTTTGGGGTTCCAGATTAAAAGGGGCTGAGGAAAATTCCAAACCCCACTTTTTAGATCTGTATATGTGAAAAAAGAGGCAAATCCACTGCAGCCACTTTCTGTTCCTGCTGACTTGGTTAGTATAGGGTTAAGTTTCTTCTTCCAGCGTTTATCCCTCATAATGGGATGTGGCTCCGAGTCGCTCTGCTGGTTTAAGCTGCAGCAGGTCAACATATTGAGCGCAGGAGGCGGTGCGCCATGGGCTGAGCCTATTTGCAGGGAAATGAGCTGAGGACTGGGAGCTGCTCAGTTGTCGTGATTTCTCCCGATCAGGAGCCGGCGGGCCTCAGACAGACATTGCGACACGTGGAAATGTGCGTCCGGCAGGTCATCGGGGTGGATTAGCCTAAGCGAAGCAGGTCTGATCCATTTTTTTTTATTTTTTATTTTCCCACTCCTCGGAACCTTGCGATGCGCTCTGTAAAGGAAGCGGGTTTCACACACATCCGGAAAACGCATCCATGCGCCACGGCCGCCCCGCATCCAGATATGCTCCTGGCAACACAAAGCCTGGCTTCAGTTAGCTCCACTACAGAACCGCACGGCATGGGTGCGTCCGCCCGGTCTGTGCGCTTGATTTTGCGGATGAACCTTCTGAGTGCCGTTATGCAATGAGACAGTCGGGGATGATCAAATAAGACTATTGATACATGATCTGACAATATGGCTGATCAGAGCAACATTCAGTCTGCCGCCTCTAAAAGCATCCGGCCTTTTAAATCCAGCGAAGAATACCTGTATGCCATGAAGGAGGACCTGGCTGAATGGCTGAAGACCCTCTATGACCTGGATGTCACTGCGGATAACTTCATGGATGCTTTAGGGACGGGCTGCGCCCTGTGTCGGCACGCCAACAACGTGAACCGCGCCGCGCAGGAATTCCAGTCGGAGTACCCGGAGGCTGCCAGGTCCATGAAGGTCCCGTCCAAAGATGTGGTGTTCCAGTCCAGAAACGTCATCCCCGGCTCCTTCCTGGCTCGGGATAATGTGTCCAACTTCATTACATGGTGCAGGCAGGAGCTGTGGATCAAGGATGTCCTCATGTTTGAGACTAACGACCTGGTGGAGAGATGCAACGAGAAGAATTTCATCCTGTGTCTGTTGGAGGTGGCGCGGCGGGGGTCCAAGTTTGGCATGCTGGCCCCCATGCTGATCCAGCTGGAGGAGGAGATCGAAGAGGAGATCCGGGATGAGGAGAGCCTTAGGGTGGATGGAGGAGAGCCAGCTGAGGAAAGCTCACCCAGCAGGTGTTACAGCAGCAGGGAGAGCTGTCAAAGTGTGCAGGATGAAAAAGAACCGGATCCAGAGCCCTACCTCTGGCCACAGAAGAGGGTTTTATGTGACATGAGAAATTTGGATGAGCTGGTGAGTTACTGAAGTGTCTCTACATTATTTTCTTAAGATGCGTCTTAATGAATTAGAGCAGCAGAGGAACCATAAATGTTACACATTTGTTGCATATTATCTGAGATTTTTCATTATCAAGGCTCAAGTTTGTGTAAGATTTCATAAAGCCGACTGTTTCTGATTCCAAAATCTGTAAGTTATGGATATGTGGTGATGCAATTATAGAAAGTGACTTGACAGTTTCCCCAAACACAGACACTGATGCATTCCACTTAGTGGGTAATCCAGGAAGTCACTGAAAGAAGCTGGGAAAAAGTGTGGTTAAAAAAAATAACAGGTGAATGGAAACACCACATCCTGAGAGGAATGTGAAGAATACCCAAATCAGGAGTTTAGAGGAGATTCACATCGGGTGATTTTGCCAGACGTCAGAAGCATCACGGGTTAAGGTTTCACAGCAAATGATGGCTTGGTCATCTGCTGCTGCAGATCCACTGAGTTTTTTCAAATCAAAAATCAACACAAGAACATGGAAATTCTAGAGCACTTTATGTTTCCTTTTGCTGACAGGATTTATTGATATTCAGATTTATTCCAGCAGGACTTGGCACTTGCAAACATTGCCAAGGGTATTTATGCTTACTTTTAGGAACATTAAAAAGAAACAAAAAAAAAATTGTTATCAACAAGAAAAAGGAAACACTAGAGCCAACAATGGAAGCAAGGACAAGCTGAAGGTTGCAAATAAAGCAACCTAGGCTTGCTTAATATCTCAGCATCGCTATAGACTGATCACCTCTGCCAGGCTGCAGTTTTTGCAAAATAAACCCAATCCTAGTTTTAGGTTTATATATAATTATTATACTTAAACTTGGTTGAAATGTCTGTAGTAAAATTACTTAGTGGTGGTTTTATTCCACATTTAAATTTCCCAATATGGTTAACGCTCTATTAGCTTTAGGCTCTGCCTAATTATCCAAGTTAATAGAAATAATCATTAAACACTTTAAATATACCACCCAGTATGCATTTAAGCTAAAATTAGTTTTCTTGCTTGATTTAAATAGCCAAACTTCTCAACTAAATCTAATTTAATGAGATGCACCTGTTATCTTTTCCCACAGGCACACAGAATGTGTTTTATGACTGATGAGCTCATTTTTTGCATGTTTAGGCAGATTGTTGATTTGCAAGGAAGCATTCCCTCAGGATAACAGAATATACTTTCCCACAGAAACTCTACGTTTAACCTTGCCTCAGAGTAAATATAATCTAACGTGTTTTGTCTGGTGTTTCGGCAGCTGTTGGAAATCCAGATTTCTTCAACAATAAAACCCACCCCAAAAAAACCCCCAAATGTTTTAAGTGAACTTGCCTCTCTGAAAGCATCATGTCGGTTTTGCAGGTTACCTGTTGCATAAGTGTAAGTATGTATACTGGTACATTCCTTTTCAACCAAGAGGTCAAGAAGTTCATCACCCACAAATTCTTACAGCTCCTCGCAGGCGACCTCTGGGATTTTAAAAACCAGACATGTTGAGCCTCTTTCAGTCAACTTGTATAACAAAAATAGTTTATATTAAGCAGAGCAAACTGTTTAAATCATTAGCATTCTGCAGCAGCTTCCCAACATGCGTTTTTTTTAAACCACATTCATCTAATTTTCTTCCAATCCATTGGAACTAACTTATCTTTATTAAAAGTTGCTGCATCTCAGCAGACCACAACAAAGCTAATGAGAGAGCAGACACCCTGGCAGAACACATGCTTTTGTTAGGCTGTGTGAATGGTGGTGGAGTTAATATTTTCATGCTGATGAGAGAAACAATGCCGGTCTTTGACACCAATGATCTAAGAGCCGACAGGGCGGGAGGAGAGCAGACAGGACAGGCACACTCATGCTTGTCAGGCAGCAGAGTGGAGCGTTTTCTGTGACCTCTGTAGACAGAAATAGGAGGAGAGCTTGTCCAGCTTCTGAGTCCATCACACACACACACACACTCATATGACTGGAGGTTATACAAGCATGGCGCATTTTGGGACGGAACAATCAGAGAAGAGCTACTGATGCATATGCGAGTCTTTTCCTTTTCAGTCACCATCTCTTTTGCCTCTGAGCGTTCACAGTGTCATGTGCCAGAGTCAAAGAGAGACACTCAGACTGGAGAGCTTCTGACTGATAATAGAAGCGTTATCATCTGTCTATAAAATTCAGACTGCTTCCTCTTTGGAAATTTCAGTTTATCTGCAAAGAACTGTGGGGAGCAATTAAAATTGGGCAATGAAAACAATAAACTTTATTGATCATTACATAGGAGGTTGGATTGAAGCTGTATGCCATGGTAGGGAGAACAGGGACAGCTTCAGCACGGATGTTTGCAACATGCCATCTTTCTCCATCTAAAACAAGTGAGGACAAGTGTCCTCTAGAAGGCCTCCCTTCCTTCTAGAGGACAAGCAAGAAGATTTTATAACTGCTTCAGGATAAAAAAAAAAGGTTTTAGGGACTGAAAGTTTGTTTTTTATATTGTCACTGTTTTAGGGATTCAGCTACAACAAGTGATGCATTTGCTTTTAGCTAATATGGTTACCATGTTACCTAGTTACCCATGATCAACTAGTTTAACATTTGTTAACAGCAGTATCACTTTGGTAGGAGGCCTGTATGTTCATGGCTGAGGACAATACACTGAATGGTCCATTGCTATAAAAATCATATGGTTAGATTCAGCTGCATAGCTGTCATATCCATATAGATAATGGGTTTTATCTGCAGTTTTCTAGTTAAACGTATCATGAAATTTGCACTTGTATTTTTCCACAATTAATGAATGCATCTGTTGAAAATAACAAAAAAAAAAAAAAACTTGTTCCACTCTTCTCATGTCACTGAATCTTGGAGATGTTTAGTATCCGATCAAAGCCGATAACACTTTAATTGTAACATATTTTCAATAGAAATCCTTAACAATATGTCATCATAATCTATTTATGGACAGTAAAATATATTGTATTTGTCTCATGTTGCAAACATCCACAAAGGAATGCAACATCTGATTCTTTGAATTCAGATGCAATTTGTGAAAAATAGATTTTCTCCACTCAGATTTAAAGAACTTTTTTGTCTAAAGTATTTGAGTAACAGTCAAATGTAAAACATGTTGCGACTGTTCCTAGTCTCCACTATTTCTAAGCATTTGCATTAGATTATTACATAATATCTGCAGCTCCGATTTGTCACAGTTTGCTGTCCAAATGAATTCTACTATTTAGCATAAAAGTCCAATTAATGCAGATTGATGTAAACTTAGTGAGTCACTCTTCCCAAATGTGTAAAAATGCACAATAATTGCTTTGCTAATTATACCCAGTTCTAAAGATCATGCTTAGGCTGTAGTGGCCTTTATTTTCTTTTTCTTAGAATAGAGGCAGCAGGGCTTGGACTCAAACCTGAGGCAACCGATATTTGGGTCATGCGCTTTACCTCCATAACACAATAGCACCCCGGTTATACCCAGATTTAGTTTTTAAATGTTTTGTATTATGAAGCATTATTTTATTTATTATTTTTCTGCAGAATAAAAATGCTCCTAGTCTGTTGCTTTGTTTACATATCTTATATGGGACGTAAGTTGTTATTGTTTACATCAAGTGTAAGTCATATAATCACAGGAATCTATTTTAAGCAAAAATGTAGTCTGTGTTGTTAGTTTTTGTGCAGTTTATTATCACAAGACAGCTCTAACTGCACTGAATCCCAACAATGACATGCTTCTGTTGTTCCTGCAGCATTGTTGCCTTGCAGCAAGAAGGTCCTGGTTTCAAATCCCAGTGCTGCCATTTCTGCATGGCCTTAAAAGTGTGGATTGTTCCCAAGTTCCTCATCCAGCATTTCAAAAAAATGCATGTTTTCTATTTTACTTTGGTTACATTAGTTACTAGATTGTCCTTAGGTCTGCCTATGGACATTTGTCATGTGTCTCTGTTTTTTTTTAAGGTTAGGCATTAATTAGGCATTACACTGTTAAAAAGCTGTATGTAACGAAATTTTGTTTTGTATATAAGGGAGTTTTTCCTCTCCACTGTCGCTACAAGCATGCTTAGTGTGAGGGATTGTATTTGAGTCAATGAGTCAATGCAATCATCTGGTTTTCCTTAGATAGAAAACTTTGTATCAATTTGACTGTATGATCTGGTTGAACTGTAAAGTGCCTTGAGATGACGTGCTGTGAATTTGACGCTATATAAATAAACTAAATTGAATTGAATTGAAATTATACACTCTGGGCCGGATTTATCAAGATCCAATTTTGCGTGCAGTAATTTGCGCTCGCAAAGTGGAATTTTGCACGAGGGGCTGAACCATGGTTTGCGGGGGATTTAACAAGAGCGATTGCGTAACTGGTGGCAGGTGCAAAACTGTTGGAGACGCCCTATTTAAATGATGGTTTTGCGCGTTTTGTGGTTTGCGGCAAAGTAGTTTGTAGTTTGTGCAAACTAGTGCATTAAGAAATTTTAATCTTACAGTGACACCACCCCCTCCAAAATATATATTATATATATATATATATATATATATATATATATATATATATATATATATATATATATATATATATATATATATATATATATATATATATATATATATATATATATATATATATGTATGTAAACTTTGGCAACCTTTATTCCCTAAGGTGGTATGTGGCTGAATTTCTACTTCACCGCAGTAAGAAAAAACAAAAAACAAAACAAAAAACAGGTGTTTTGTATCGGCCTGTAGAAAAATGCACATACCAAATGGCTCACAAGAAGTGACTGTGGATAAGATGACTGCATTGGCATGTTGCTCCACAGGCGCAGGGTGTCGGGGTTCTCCGGTAGGGCGTCAGGGCGACATGGCATTTAGAACGTCGGACAGCACTTCTGAAAAAACGAGATTGGGAGATCCCAGCTCTCGCTGCAACCGTACGCTGGAATGACCCAGATGCAAAAAAGTGCAATGTTGCAAGGAGTTTCGTGATATCTGGTATTGCGTGGGTCCTCCTTGTGGCTGGCTCCAAATCCATTCGGAGTTCCCCCAACAGCTCCAAAATGGCAATGCTGGATAAACGATATGTTTTGATGATCGTTTCCTCGTTCATTCCAAAAATATTCACACGGAGTGAAAAAAAGCGTTCTCTGCGTCTCCTTGCTTCATTTCCATGTCTCCTTCTTGCGACAATAACCGCTGCCATGTGTGCGCAATTACGCATACAGACCATTTGCACCTTCTTTTGAAACGTGTTAAATATAGAGTCAGATACCGTTAGCAAAATTGCTTTCAGGTTTGATAAATCACTTTGCGAGTGCTAAATTAATATATTTACATGTTCTCCTCCCACAAGACGCACTTTTGCGTGTAAACGCCCTATATTGAATATTCATTGCAGAAAAAGTACTAAATGGATAAGAGACGCTATTTAGCACGTTTTAAAGACCAAATCCTTTTAGCACGCTGTTGATAGATCAGTTTGTACATTTTTTAGCGTGCGCAGTGAAATAGCTCACGTTTTAATACACGCAAACCTTTGATAAATCCGGCCCTCTGTGTATGAAAAATGACAATACTCAGAAAAAGATCAGTAGAGTCAAATAAAACCATTTCAAATGCTGGAATTTGGAAGATTAGGTATTGATTAAATTCTTGAACGGCGTGTAAGTAGGTCTCCTCTTTGGACCCCAGCAGTTTCTGTAACTAAACAGTAATTATTGTGTATCTTTCAATGATACAATGCACAATTAACTTGGAAAGTCATGGAGAGTCACATTCACTAGCTGCTGGCTACAAAAGAGATTAGCTGTTGACCTTTCTGGCAACACACCCTCATGTCAACATTCCCACCTCTCTTTCTTCCTCTGATCTGCCCCAGTTTACTCATCTTATATCGGAAAGCCTTCATCTATGGCTCAGAAAGTGGCTGTAAGTCTCTCTTTACAACAAATGTCACCTTAATGCATTTTAATGCAAAAAAATGTTAGTATCCAATTATTACAAATCTAATTCACACAAAACTGATTTAAGTCAGAATCAGATCCAACTGATACAGTCCAATTTAACCTATATTATAATATGATACAAACATATTTTTTTATCCCATAATGGCAGCTGGTCGACTAAATTTTCTTTTAAAGGAAACTCACTGATTGCTTTAAGTTGCTGACTTGGTACTGGGCAATTATGTGCAAACAGTAGAAAGGAACCAATCATCATATTAAGTGTGAACAAACTTGCAGGGCAAGGTTAATGGCCTATATTCCAAAAACAAATGGAGGGCAGCCGAGAGAATTAATAAAAACAGAGGGTATAGTTCAGGTGTTGACTGGATAAGATAATGTGAGTAACAGCGCTTTCTGTATAACTTCCAATAAAAAAAAAAAAAATATATATATATATATATGCTGTATATAATTTCTTTTTTTTTCCTTTGTAAAAGCACTCAGTGGTATTTTAGTAGCTATTCCTATATCAGTGGCTCTATTTATGAGACACAGCTGAAATTTTTTTATGAAATTAAAAAGCAGATGTTTCCTTCTTGTTAAACGCACCAAGCCAACCACCAGTAACTTTGCTGAAGCAAGAATCTCAGCTTAACATCGAGGCTTTAGGACCATTGTAATTGTTCAAAAATAGAAAAAAAGAAACAAGTCAGCAAACCAGAAGTCTTCCATAATCTTTATTGAATTTCTTTCATCAGAATCTGGTGTTCTTCCTATAGAATTTTTTTTTTCTCACCTTATGTTTCACATTCAGCCCCTCTTTAGTTCATAGATGTGAGCCGTGGCTCCCATCCCCCCTGTCCTTCCTCCACAGGAGACGACACAACGTAGATTGTGACCGTATGTCTTGGTGCTTTTATTAAAGCTAGGAAATGGCTAGGCAGCGGTTGTTGGCAGGGAGGCAATCAAAAGCTGACATCTCCATTGTTCACTGAGGACACCTTCAGAGGACAGGCATGATTAGATAGAAAAAAGAAAGATGATTCTGCCTTATCAACCCTGCTCTGTTAAGCTTCTGGCTGAAGTCATGCATTCATGGAATAAGAAAAAGCGGGTGCAGACAACAGACGTCACGCCTAGAGTGGCTTCACTGTACACTCTGTTAAACCCGACTGCATTGGATGCTACTTTGGGAGGAAGGACTACAGTAGGGAGAGCAAAGGGGAAAAGTAGGTCATCCTGCTCTGAATTGGACCACACTCATGTCAGCCTCCAGTGTCAAATGCAGTCATGTCTTTAGCAGTGCAGCATTTAAAAGGTTATTCTGTGCTGTAACAATCCCTGCTTTACCTCCTCTTAGCATTCAGGGAGCAGTCTGTGCGTGGAAACGGCTGACTCCTCAACTTTACATAGCACTAATCTTTTTTCCTTTATTGGAGCACTTGATGCCATCAGCTAATCATTTGCATGATTACCATTTAATTGGGTGTCAGCCTGTCAGGTTTCTTCAATTATATATGTAGTCTTCTTTTGTTTTTTTTCTGTAGCAGCCTGATCACAAGTGAACACAGAACACGAATTCACCAAACTTGATTAGAAGGAGAGCACTGAGTGCTGCTGAGCTCTTCCAGTACATATTGACAAACCGGTTAGACTACAGACTGATATTTAACTTCCTGAGTTGATTGATTAAATTGTTGTTTGATTGCAGAAGACAAACAAGAGAGGTATGCACTTAAAGAGCTTCATGTCATCAGTTTCTCTTATCCATCTTGCACCTTATGGGCTGTTTGTCATGTCGTTAAAAGATGAGTATTGATTTACAGAGAACAGTTTGCATTGATGCAGCCCACTATGCATCATGGGAAGGTACTATGATTGGATTTTAGCAGTGTTATCTCGAGCCCTACTCAGCAGTCAAAAAGCCTTCTTTAGATAACCGACAGACATCTCTCAGGTGCTTTAACATCATAGTTTAGAGTACCGGTAGATAAACCAACTCAATATTTTTGACAATTTAATTTGTTATGCATGGTTTGTTTGTTCTAACTTTGCTCCTGCTGCGACTTGCTTTGCTAATGAGCATTCAGCAGTCGCTTCAGTTCTCTCCTTTTTTGAAAAATAGAAATCATGCATTGACATTCAGCCATCTTAATTCAGATACTCTCAGAAGGTTCAACATTGAAGTGTGTTTTTTTTTAGATAATGCTAAGGAACAAACTGCCTCACAAAGACGGAGAAAGAGAGCGGACTGTTTTAGGATAAAGTTGTAGGGAAGTTTAAAGCAGGTTTAGCTTATTAGTAGATATCCTAAACATTGAACATCCTGCAGAGCATGGTGTAATTGAAACAGTATGGCCCAGCTGTAAATCTACCAAGTCATCCCTGCCCACTTCAACTGGCAGAACAGAAATGGAGAACATTGATCAGAGAAGCATCTGTATTTCTGAAAGGCTTACAGACGTCCACAGCTTAGGAAACAGAATCCGTTGATGGGACAGCTGCTAGATAGCTATTTATATGCTACACATCTGGGCTAAAGAATGATTGGGGTAAGAAAGTAAAAAACAACTGCTTTGTAGTTTGCATCAAACCAGGAGCTAATATTTGCATTAAGTTTTTTTAAGACAAAAAACATACATGTGCAAAGCATGCTAACAGCAGCATTGTACGTTCTGATCTTTACCAGGGACAGGGGAGAGACGCTGGGGAAACGGCTTGAGTGAAATACAGCGCAAAACTGAAGAAAACCTGTAAGAAGCTGCAAAAAGTTAAGACTGAGAGACTGAGGAGATTCTCATTTTTGTTGGACTAACAGCTGCTGTCAGAAAAAAAACCCAATGGAGAACAGTAAGAGTGATCAAAACAGATTTATATTTGAAAAACAAATATGATGATATTTTGTTGCATATATGTCTAATTAGGGCTGAAAAAAATCGGATTAATCGATTATTTCAATAATCCTCCACTAATTTAGTAATTGATTAATCGTTTACTGGAGTATAAAGACTATAAAACGCCTTTAGCTGACAGAGCAACCATTTAATAACAGTTATTATATCCAAATTGTAAAAAAAAAATATATTTTTAAAAATAAACATTTTGCATTTAGGATTAAAAAAAATGTTTTCTTCTGTAAATGTGCTCTATCCAATTTCTCAAGTGGAAAAGTTTAGGCTTTACCTGATTTAATTTCTTAAAAAATCTTCTTTTAGCAACTTTTGGCTATCCGATTATTAATCGATTAATTGAAAATTAATCGTCAGTTTAATCAATTTGCTATGTTTAATGTTGGGTGTTTAGAAATCCACAGCGTCTGCTATCAAAATGTTTATTTAAATCTGTTTAGGTCTCATTAGGGTCCTAGTTAAAATATATGTATTAGTGAATAGAACTGGTGAATACATGTAACAGGTTTTAGGTCACCTTTATTAGACAGTTATAGCAACTCCCATCAATATCACAGCAATGGGTACTGAGCACTGTAGCCTCTAAATGTCTGCCATTTATTTCCCATCCCAATGTGAGTGATTTATCTGGCATTTGTGTCACAGAAACATTCATCTATCTGTTTTTCTGCCACTTCTCTGCTGATGGGGCCTGTTACCCGTATTGCTCTAACTCTGTGTTTCAGCCCCGTCCCTCAGGCTACAGCTTTAACAGAATTAGAAAACATTATTGTCATGCAAGCTGTAATTTTGCACCCTCCTGCAGCCCATGCTAGTTACAAAGTTAATTTGTTCAGGAGCTGTGTTGCGTTTATGAGCAGCAGTATAACAGCTGCGATTCAGTGGAAGATTAAAGTTACATTTGCAGTTAGGACCTCTTTCTTATGGGTGGTGGTCCAAAGTTTTTTGTTCTGCCATGCGGCTACCCCCATTGGCAAGCTTCTCTCCCTTGTCTCTGCTTATCTGATGGGTTTTTTTCTCTCCTAAGGGAAATTTCCAGCCTTCCGGCCATGGAAATACGCTGAAAGAATAGTCGGGTTCTATCATTTAGAAGATAACTTTAAAAGCTCTGTGCTGTGCTCTATAATATTTTTTGAATATCTCAACCCTTAAATTTCTCAGTAAAGGAAGAAGACTTTGGTAGAAATTCCCCTGAAGGGAGTTGTAAGGTTTGTTCCTCATTGTTGGAGTGTAGCAGCACTCAGAGAGCCCATAAAATGAGCCTGTAAAATGAGTGGACTGGCACACCTAAGGTTGAGGGAAGCACTCAAGTAGACTGTGTGGTCCTACGATGTGACATGAGCAAAGCAGAACTGCAAATTAGCTTTTCAACGAGGTTCTGAAAGTCCAGGGAGGATATGAATAAGATAGGAGAGATATGAAGGATTAAAGCATGATTAAAAACCAAGAGGTCTTCATTATATAAATGGCCTCACATTCATTTTTGTCTCATGTTGCTGTGTTATAACAGCAGACTTCAATGTGTTTTATTGGGATTTGTCATGGCCTAATACAAAGTGGAACATGATTGATTTTTCAAACTTTTTCCAAGTAAAAAGCTTAACTGTTATCTTTGTATTTGTTTTCTGCTCAAAAGTGTCTCTTCAGCATGATACAGCCATCATCATCAGCGTTTTTGGATTATAGATTTAATATTAGTTTGAGATCAAGTTCAAAGTTTACGAAATTATTTTAAAACCTAACTTTCCTTTACAACTCTCAGCACAGGACGGACACCAAAGTTCTTTCTTGTGATTGTCTATCAAGAAAGATCCCAATATAAAAAAATAAACTAAGGTTTATAATGTAAATAAAAATATTTCTAAATAAAAAAAAAAAAAATTATATAGTATATTATATGTTTGCAAAGCTCTCAGTGCAAATTTTCTGTGTAGAATACCACAGACCGTTTTGCTTGCTTATGGTTTTTTATCAATGCTTTATCTGATAATATGAAATGTGTAATCTAAATTTGAATCAACAAAGAAGTTGAATATTAAATCCCAAACAGCTTTTTATCTCTGCCTGTCCCTTTTCCTGTGCTCTACCCCTGGACTCCATCTGCCTACTGTATATCTTTCATGAATGGGCTCTTAGAAGCTTTGCAGGTCAGGAAGGAAGCAAATTAAGAGATTGTTGAGTCACATAGGGAAGATATGACGCAATCCAAGCTTTTTAAAAGGAATGTTAATTATACCTGCAACAATGAGGACATATGTGGTGGCTAAGCTTTAAGAGAACATCAAAGATACACTATATTGCCAAAAGTATTTGCTCACCCATCCAAATTATTGGAATCAGGTGTTCCAATCACTTCCATGGCCACAGGTGTATAAATTCAAGCACCTAGGCATGCAGACTGTTTTTACAAACATTTGTGAAAGAATGGGTCGCTCTCAGGAGCTCAGTGAATTCCAGCGTGGAACTGTGATAGGATGCCACCTGTGCAACAAATCCAGTCGTGAAATTTCCTCGCTCCTAAATATTCCACAGTCAACTGTCAGCTGTATTATAAGAAAATGGAAGTGTTTGGGAACGACAGCAACTCAGCCACGAAGTGGTAGGCCACGTAAACTGACGGAGCGGGGTCAGCGGATGCTGACGCGCATAGTGCGAAGAGGTCGCCAACTTTCTGCAGAGTCAATCACTACAGACCTCCAAACTTCATGTGGCCTTCAGATTAGCTCAAGAACAGTGCGCAGAGAGCTTCATGGAATGGGTTTCCATGGTCGAGCAGCTGCATCCAAGCCATACATCACCAAGTGCAATGCAAAGCGTCGGATGCGGTGGTGTAAAGCACGCCGCCACTGGACTCTAGAGCAGTGGAGACGCGTTCTCTGGAGTGACGAATCGCGCTTCTCCATCTGGCAATCTGATGGACGGGTCTGGGTTTGGCGGTTGCCAGGAGAACGGTACTTGTCTGACTGCATTGTGCCAAGTGTAAAGTTTGGTGGAGGGGGGATTATGGTGTGGGGTTGTTTTTCAGGAGCTGGGCTTGGCCCCTTAGTTCCAGTGAAAGGAACTCTGAATGCTTCAGCATACCAAGACATTTTGGACAATTCCATGCTCCCAACTTTGTGGGAACAGTTTGGAGCTGGCCCCTTCCTCTTCCAACATGACTGTGCACCAGTGCACAAAGCAAGGTCCATAAAGACATGGATGACAGAGTCTGGTGTGGATGAACTTGACTGGCCTGCACAGAGTCCTGACCTCAACCCGATAGAACACCTTTGGGATGAATTAGAGCGGAGACTGAGAGCCAGGCCTTCTCGTCCAACATCAGTGTGCGACCTCACAAATGCGCTTCTGGAAGAATGGTCAAAAATTCCCATAAACACACTCCTAAACCTTGTGGACAGCCTTCCCAGAAGAGTTGAAGCTGTTCTAGCTGCAAAGGGTGGACCGACGTCATATTGAACCCTATGGATTAGGAACGGGATGTCACTTAAGCTCATATGTGAGTCAAGGCAGGTGAGCAAATACTTTTGGCAATATAGTGTATATCTTTATAGGCACAGCAGGTTCTATGCAAAGGGGATCATGAGTCAATGGCTTTTAATTTTTTCTCTCTGAAACGGCTGCAGCTCTTGCTGAAAGTGTGTCTCATCTGGATCAGCAGTTCATCCTTCAGTTTATCTGAGCATTCCTGTTCTCTTCCGCATGTTTTCTGCCTGACCTTTTCTCATTCTTTCTTTATGTGTGTGTGGCAAAGTATTTGTTACCTAGTGAGGACAGTGTAAGGCCAATTTCTCAGCAACAAGCTAGTGGGAATTCAAAAGTACTTGTGGGGACCAGTCAACTCCCCATTAGGAGGAGTTTTCTTCTTTGGTTGAGGGTTTGGTTTAGGAATAATTTTTGAATTGAGTTCAGATTGGGGTAATGGTCTGTGTTAGCCCATACAAATGAAAGCAAAAGGAATGGAAGCCAATAGGAAGTCCCCATAAAGACAGCAGAACATAACATGTACAGGTGCTGGTCATAAAATTAGAATATCATGAAAAAGTAGATTGATTTCAGTAATTCCATTTAAAAAGTGAAACTTGTATATTATATTCATACATTACATACAAACTCATATATTTCAGATGTTTATTTTGTTTAATTTTGATGATTACAAATGACAACAAATGAAAATCTCAAATTCATCATATCAGAAAATTAGAATATTACTGAAGACCAATAAAAACAAAGGATTTATAGAAATGTTGGCCAACTGAAAAGTATGAACATGAAAAGTATGAGCATGTACAGCACTCAGTATTTAGTTGGGCCTCCTTTGGCCTGTATTACTGCAGCAATGCGGCGTGGCATGGAGTCGATCAGTCTGTGGCACTGCTCAGGTGTTATGATAGCCCAGGTTGCTCTAATAGTGGCTTTTAGCTCTTCTGAATTGTTGGGTCTGGTGTATTGCATCTTCTTCTTCACAATACCCCATAGATTTTCTATGGGGTTAAGGTCAGGAGAGTTTGCTGGCCAATTAAGAACAGGGATACCATGGTCCTTCAACCAGGTACTGGTAGCTTTGGCACTGTGTGCAGGTGCCAAGTCCTGTTGGAAAATGAAATCTGCATCTCCAAAAAGTTGGTCAGCTGCAGGAAGCATGAAGTGCTCTAAAACTTCCTGGTATGTGGCTGCGTTGACCCTGGACCTCAGAAAACAAAATGGACCAACACCAGCAGATGACATGGCACCCCAAACCATCACTGACTGTGGAAACTTTACACTGGACTTCAAGCAACGTGGATGAAGTGCCTCTCTTCTTTTCCTCCAGACTCTGGGACCTTGATTTCCAAAGGAAATGCAAAATTTACTTTCATCAGAGAACATGACTTTGGACCACTCACCAGCAGTCCAGTCCTGTTTCTCTTTAGCCCAGGCAAGACGCTTCTGACGCTGTCTGTGGTTCAAGAGTGGCTTGACACAAGGAATGCGACAGCAGAAACCCATGTCTTTCATACGTCTGTGTGTGGTGGTTCTTGAAGCACTCACTCCAGCTGCAGTCCAGTCTTTGTGAATCTCCCCCACATTTTTGAATGGGTTTTGTTTCACAATCCTCTCCAGGGTGCGGTTATCTCTCTTGCTTGTACACTTTTTTTGACCACATCTTTTCCTTCCCTTCGCCTCTCTATTAATGTGCTTGGACACTGAGCTCTGTGAACAGCCAGCCTCTTTAGCGATGACCTTTTGTGTCTTGCCCTCCTTGTGCAAGGTGTCGATGGTCGTCTTTTGGACAACTGTCAAGTCAGCAGTCTTCCCCATGATTGTGTAGCCTATAGAACTAGACTGAAAGACCATTTAAAGGCTTTTGCAGGTGGTTTGAGTTAATTAGCTGATTAGAGTGTGGCACCAGGGGCCATCAATTTTGAACCTTTTCACAATATTCTAATTTTCTGATATGATGAATTTGAGATTTTCATTTGTTGTCATTTGTAATCATCAAAATTAAACAAAATAAACATCTGAAATATATGAGTTTGTATGTAATGTATGAATATAATATACAAGTTTCACTTTTTAAATGGAATTACTGAAATCAATCTACTTTTTCTTGATATTCTAATTTTATGACCAGCACCTGTATGTGGGTGGGTGTGTGTGCTGGTATATTTATGTTTTGGTTTCAGTGTTTCCAGCTTTGTTGAAACAGTGAAGACAGGGGAGGTGCAAACACTTCTCACCAAATGGTCCTCCATGCAAACAATGAAACTGACAGGATTGATATTGATTAGCTTATTATTCAGGCACTTTATTTGTCATTTTCTTGCTCTGTGCTTCATGTGAGACGCTGTGTTAGACGGTCTGTCGAGGTGCTGGTTCCTACCATAAAAAAAAAACCTCATGACCTCAGTTGAGGTGAGGGCTAAATGTGAAAAAGGGAAGAGTGGGACTATGTGTGTCTGTGTGTTGGTTGTTATAGCAACGTTTCCATTTACTCACCGGCTGGGGTTTTTCCAAAATCATCTGCTCATTTTATGAACTGATGATAGAAAGGGCAGCAGAGAAAAGGTGAAGTAAACATATTTATATATATATATTTATATATATATATATATATATATATATATATATATATATATATATATATATATATATATATATATATATATATATATATATATATATATATATATATATATATATATATATATATATATAGTTTTAACAGTTTTTCCTTTTCTCCTTTATAACTCATGATAGTTATATACATTTCCAAGGAAGAAAAAAAGGAAAAAAAAAAACAAGCACAAGGCAGCTGAGAAAGCAGCTGAAAGTTGCAAAATAGATGGTGACGTTATGCTTGGAAAACAAACATATAACAGTTGTAAGAAAGTGTACCAAAAACAAAAGTGAAGAGAGGAGATTCTGCAGTTTGAATTTGGGATCACAAGTTGAAGTTTTTAAAACTAATGTATCCAGTAAAAAGAGGTCAGTGGGAATGTCTAAAAGCAATCATTCAGAGTTTAAAAGAACCATCACTGTCAGAGAGATGTCTGGGGGAGACCTATACCTACAACAAACAACAGTGTTGGAAAAATAGCATTTAAAGGAAAAACAAAAAGCCTCTAGACATGAAAATTCAACAGTAGTCCTATATATTTAATTTTGCCCATGTTTTGACCTTTCATTGTTACTCTAATGTCTGCATACTTGCATAATCATATTGCAGGTCTGTCACCATGGTAGCTGACTGTAAGTACATTTCTATATAGATGACCTCATACTAAGTAAGAACTGAACACGTCACTTGCTAAAGATGCTATTGACATGAAATGTTCACCAGCTGTTGGCAACAAGTCATCCATATATAGAAACATGCAATAACTTGAAACAGGGGAAAACTTAAAACTTAAAAACATGCCTATTGATATTTACCTTGTACAAAAGCCTTTGATGGTAAAGATGACATCAAGGCGGCTCCTGTATGAAGAAAATAGCCACCTGCATTGCTTAGCTGTGATTTTGGCCTTAAAATCTCAGTTCTTCTCTTCTTTGAACTCTGATTGTTTTGAACTCTTTCTATAGATTTTCATTGCATCAAGGCAGGTGACTGGCTAGGCCATCCTAGCAGCTTCATTTTCTTTGTCTAAAGCCAGTTGAGTATTTCCTTAGCTCTGTGTTTATTTCTTTCCAAGTATTTCTTGCTGCATATTTTTTTTTCCAATTAAGTTTGCCAGTTCCATATGCAGGAACGCAGCCCCAGACCATGATATTCCAACCTTCAAAGTTCCATGTCTGTTTTGTATTTTTGGGGTGATGCTTAGTAAATTTTTCCCCTCCAAACAGGGTGGGTGTCCTGGCATTCAAAGAGTTAAATATTGCTCTCATCTGATCAGACTTTGTTCTCCCAGGATTTTGCCCATGTGTTGTGCAGCAAATCTTAAATAAGCTTCAACATATTTTTTCTTCAGAAATTGTCTTGCATGATGAGTATGCATACAGACCATGGCCATTAAGTGCATTGAATGTTGTTTTCGTTTTTTTTCTCTTTTTTTTTTTACGATCATTCCTGCTAAGTTCAGGTCTTTCTGGCTCTTGGACAACTATTTTCCCTCCACTGTAAGTGATCTTGTGGGGAGCACCTGGTTGGGCTGGTTTCTGGTTGACCTATGGTCGTTCCACTTCCTGATTATGACCAAAGCAGTGCTTACTGGAACTTTAGAAATAATGCTAATGCCACACCTTTTAAGGCAGTCAACCGTTCGTTTGGACCTAACCAGCTGATTTTCATTTGAACTGATGAGAGACAGGATGGCTTCTTCATCAGTGATTGCTTTCAGCTGGTGTCTTGGCTTTTCCTGTCTTTTTCTACCTCCCTTTCTGTATGTGTTCAATCCTTTTTTTCTGTGTCATTCCATATTTTCTGAGCTTATTACTTGGGTTTTTACCAACACTTGATAAAAAGTTGATGTCAGCAAAAACTGTATCATGTTCAATACTTATTTTACCCACTGTATAAACAGCATGTGTTTTAGTCCTGTTGATTTTAAAACATTGCATTAATGTCAGTGATGAAACATTATTCCGAGGGAATCCTGTCACACCACCCTGTCAGACCTGAAGCATTTAGTTTTCCTTTATGTGTTATTTTGATCTAAAATACCAATTTAATCTTTTGCTTTTCACTGATTAAATCCATCTAAGCAATGTATAATTGTCTCATATACCTCTATACTAAGATCTGTTTACTTCAAGACCAGTTTAACAAGTATAGCTTTGTTTTTAAAGTTTGAACTAACACTTGGGGCCGGATTTATCAAGATCCAATTTTGCGTGCAGTAATTTGCGCTCGCAAAGTGGAATTTTGCGCGAGGGGCTGAACCATGGTTTGCGGGTGATTTAACAAGAGCGATTGCGTAACTGGTGGCAGGTGCAAAACTGTTGGAGACGCCCTATTTAAATGATGGTTTTGCGCGTTTTGTGGTTTGCGGCAAAGTAGTTTGTAGTCTGTACAAACTAGTGCATTAAGAAATTTAAATCTTACAGTGACCCCCAACAAAAAAAATAAATAAGTATATATATATATATATATTTATTTATTTATTTATAAATTGGCAACCTTTATTCCCTAAGGTGGTATGTGCTGCAGTAAAAAAAAACAAAAAAAAAAAAAACAGGTGTTTTGTATTGGCCTGTGACTGTGGATGAGATCCCCGCAGCATTTGGCACGTTGCTCCACAGGCGCAGGGGGAGAACCCCGACCCCGTCGGACAGCACTTCTGAAAAAACGAGATTAGGAGATCCCAGCTCACGCTGCAACCGTACGCTGGAATGACCCAGATGCAAAAAAGTGCAACGTTGCAAGGAGTTTTGTGATATCTGGTATTGCGTGGGTCCTCCTTGTGGCTGGCTCCAAATCCATTCGGAGTTCCCCCAACAGCCCCAAAATGGCAATGCTGGATAAACGATAGGTTTTGATGATCGTTTCCTCGTTCATTCCAAAAATATTCACACGGAGTGAAAAAATGCGTTCTCTGCGTCTCCTTGCTTCATTTCCATGTCTCCTTCTTGCGACAATAACCGCTGCCATGTGTGCGCAATTACGCATACAGACCATTTGCACCTTCTTTTGAAACGTGTTAAATATAGAGTCAGATACCGTTAGCAAAATTGCGTTCAAGTTTGATAAATCACTTTGCGAGTGCTAAATTAATATATTTACATGTTCTCCTCCCACAAGACGCACTTTAGCGTGTAAACGCCCCATATTGCATATTCATTGCAGAAAAAGTACTAAATGGATCACAGGCGCTATTTAGCACGTTTTAAAGATCAAATGCTTTTAGCACGCTGTTGATAGATCAGTTTGTACATTTTTTAGCGTGCGCAGTGAAATAGCTCACGTTTTAATACACGCAAACCTTTGATAGATCCGGCCCTTGGTGTAGAAAAAAACCCTAAACTTGGGTCTCGTTTATTATCTGTAATCTTTTTATGGTCACTAAAATACCACTAATGCCTTTAAAAAAACAAATTGGTTTATTTTTTCCATGCCTCCTTTGTTAAGGTGAATAACATGCAGTCCAGTGTCTTTTTTACACATTAGATTTTTTTTCTGGCACTTTAGATTAAAATGCAGGGTGTTTCCATTTTGCATGAGTGCCACAGATACCCCAATGTGAAAAAATATTTCCACTGTTCTCTCAGGTTTACCTTTCAAACTGTGATTTTTCCTTAACTTGATAACACAATAGTAATGCTATATGAAAGGTTTTAAGCTTCAGTTTAGTTTTAGATCTGAGCTTTGTCTACTTTTAGACCAGATGTTTCCCCTTGATCTAATCAGGCAAAAGGTCTACCGGTATGTCTTAACCAGAGCTGCATATAGATTTAACACTGAGGTCTTAATATAGCCTTAACATTAAAGTCAGTTCTGTTGCTCAGTAGGTGAAAATGTAGTGGAATATAGTGAAAATAATGTAGGAATGTAGTGAAAATACTGGGATGCAATCAGACCGCAGTTGCAGTTAAGTGTTTTTTTTTTTTTTATTTAGCACTAGCAGAGATAAAAAAAAAAAAAAAAAATCACACCCAGGCTAACTAATAATTGGATAAGCTTCTAGGAGGAAAGGGAAGATATTTTTCACTATTTTCCTATTTTCTGCGATCACCAAATTTTTTTGAAATGATAGGTCTCACAAAATATGCTAACTGTGTTTAAAATAAATATTTTGTACCTGATAAATGTTATGCTTACTAACAGCAGCTGTTGCTGCTATCTGTGAAACTGAATGCATAAACTCTGTTTTCCCCTTTCCTCAGGTTTCTGTTCTTTACATAAAGACTGCTATCATTTAAAAAATCTTGGGTTAAAGAAAGTTATCATAAAGCTGTCGTGAAACTGTCAGTTTGCACTCACCTGATTTCAGTTAATCCTTGTTGTATTTATGTCTGTTTTCTCTCAATTCGCTGTCTTATTCTCTGACATCTTGTTCACATCCCGCTGCTGTCCCCCTAACCTCTGTGTTGGAGTTATTGTTTTCATAAAAGTACATCTCCTTTAAACATGCACCTACGAATGGCCTGTTGCCCTTAGTCCTCCACCACTAATCATGACATAATCATTTTCTTTAGGCTGAGGAGAATGCCATGTTATTCACTTATTCACCGTCATGGATCTCACCTGTTTCTCCTTTTATTAAAAAAATAGCTACTTTAAAATTCTACTCCTGCTTTGAAAAGCAATTGAGAATAAATTTTTCTTTAATGTTTTCTGGAGTTAAAATGCAGTTATTTATGCAGTTTGTTCTATGTGCTTAATGAAGTAGGAAACCATTTGACCCTTTCTTAGTAGACGAAAGACTGAAGAAGTAAGCAGAAGCTTTAACAGGTGAAACAGAGAACTTAGTTGGAGGTGAGGTTCAGAGGCTTAGTGCTTAGAGTCGCCCCTCTTTAATTAGTCTTGGATAAAAGAAGGATGCCATTTTAAGAAAATAACACGGTGCATCACGCCAAAAGCAAAATATATCCCTTTAGCCTGATGTACCTCATGAAAGGTGCTTTAAACATTCAAAGCTTTAAAGCTTATAACCAACAATCTTCTCCTAACCTGTCATTTGATTTTTTTCCTTGTACCCTGGTCTTGTTGTCCTTGCACACACAGTAAAGAAGCATTTACTGATTCGCTCCTCCTGTGCTTTCTGCTCTCTTGGTGCTCCACTTTCTCTATCTCCTCATTGACAAGTGTGCACACGCCTTTGTCTGACACAGACGCCAAGACAAACATCAGGGCCGACCAATCCAGACAGAGCTTGGGCATGTGCAGTAGAGAGCTGATCTCACTCCACCCTGCAGTTGTGTCTGACTCCTGCTTGCCTAATAAGCACCCCCTTCGACCACAGCAAGGGCGCCGGCTCTGAATCCCAATTCAGATCCCAGCTGGCAACACAGGCCTGCTTACATCATCATCAGCAGCAACGGGCTCTAAGCTTTCGGTCCTTTATGTTGCACATGTCATTTCACTGTTAGGAAAGAGAGGGTTCATGATTAAAATGGAGATGTGGTATGAGATATAAGCTGAAAATTAGAAAATAGTTTGATCATTTTAGGTGAGGGACACTTCTACTTTTGGTAGGAGGAGGTGGTTTGGGAGGAAACCTAGCAGGAAGATGACTAAAACATCCTCTAACTCTCAGACTGTCAAATGATTGTTCATTTCTCCCACTGTGAAAAAGTCATTTTATTACTGAAGCTTTCTTGTCCAGCAGCGCTTTAATCCCCGGTTACACATCATTATGACCAATCATGATCTCCTCAAAGAACAGGAAGATGTTTTAGTGATGTGTTTAGTCACATTTGTGAACTCTCATTGTTTAAGTAATATGTGTTGTTGTTTTTTTGTTCTGACCAGGTACGTGAGATCCTTGGCCAGTGTTCCTGCCCAGCTCAGTTTCCTATGATTAAAGTGTCCGAGGGGAAGTATAAAGTAGGAGACTCCAGTGCGCTGATCTTCATCAGGGTAGGTCTAATCTTTTGGAATTTTCTCTCATTGTTTAACAAGCTGCATTTTTTTTTACTTTTTAGCTGTGCTTTACATTTCCTTATGTTTTGAATATCATTGTATTTTTTTAGTAGAGTTTTAAACTTTAAGCTGAATAATTGATAGATAGGTTCTTATTGTCATTAGATATGTAACTCTGCAAATAAATGCTTTAAATTTTATTTAATTTCTATGATTTTACTGAGGCAAATATGCTATTTTAAGCAAGTAAAGTGTATTTCTACCATCTGATTATGATCAGGTTGAACTAGTTATCCTTTGGACAAAGTTCTGGTGACAATTTCCCCCAATTGTATTGTCTTAAGCAAAACATGGTCAATATAAACATGTTCCTGATTTTGCCTCATCCCATTCTTACAAAGAAGGTTATCAAGATTAAACCACATTTGCAGATGGTGTAGTTGTAAAAAATAGCATTTATTTTAAATTAAACATTTTTTTATATTTAAAAAAGTACCATTAAAAGGCGACATTAAAGTAAAGAAAAAGACTAATGCTCCCTGTTCATATCTGGTATTTTACAGGCAAATGAACACATAACATCCCCAGTCAGTTGGCTTTATGCAGGTCTTGTGATGTTTTGGTAAATCCCAGATGCATCCAGTCACTTGAATGTTGTTATTATTCAGAAATGATTTTTGGGTTTTGAAAATTCTAGCAGCAAATTGATAGCCTCACGTTGTTTTATTTGGGTTCTCTTCCAATTTGTAAAGCATTTCATAATAATGGCTACGAAACATTGTGCAACACAGACACTTTTGAAGGTGTCTTTGTTTCAAGCTCTGCCTCTACACGCTCTGTGCTGTTCAAGTTCTCAGATTATTTACAGCCGCAGCTGAGCATCTGTGAGAATTATGTACTTCAGCAAAAACTTGGGAAACCTCAAGCGACCTCTCTCTATCCTGCAGTATTGCTGGAAAGGGAATGAGAGGTAGAAGTAGCTCATTTGATATGAAAGTTATCAGTTAATGATAGTTTTGTTTTCTAAAAAAGTCATTTAATGTGTATGAAGGTTTATGGTTTAGAAAAAAAAGGTGGATTATTTTCAAGTTTCATCTTAAAACTAATAAGCTCAAACATTTTCTTCCCTGGTTCTCTGTTGAACTAAAGTTGAGGTAACTGACCGAACCAAAATGAAACGTTAAAAGCTAAAGCAGAGGCTATAAATGAGTGTTTTTAGTTCCAGTTATTCTGCTACTATATTTGGCACCAAAGAGGTGCAGTAATTGAGTGGAACCATATGTTGTCAGCATATGGCATCATGTGTTGTTTCATGGGTTATGAGGCAACAACACTCAGTGGTTTGACTGAATCACAGCACTTTAAAGCGTGCCATAAGCTTTCATGTAAAAACACTGTGATTTCTTCTTCTTATGTGATTTTTTCCAAGCTGCGTTTCTCTGGCCCACACCCAGGAAGAAATATTTTCTCTACAGACGCAAATAGAGTTTTAAGTCATTTCCTGTGTTCTCCTTATCTTGGCTGTAGCTGGATTCCTGCCTGCACTGTTTTCGTCTCCCCTTTCCAGTTTGGGCGTCGATATGTGCCCTTACCAGGCCTTTGGGGATATTACAGGAAGGTCGGTTCGGTGGAGATCGATTTGGTCTCTCGTGCCTCAGATCTATCACAGCACGATTAATGGACTCTTTGGATGGTTTTCCACTTTCCCTGTATTTAGTTTACACCATCAGACTTTCTGACTGCAGCTACTAATAGTATTTGTCACTTCCAGTCGCACCAATTGGTCTTTGCCTGCAGATATATGTAGGTGTGTTGCATTTTATTTTATACACTCTATTGTTTGATTTACAGTATGCTACTGTATAATAGTAGTTAAAGTATACACGGTGGATTCAGTTTTAGGCTTTGACTTGATAAAGAAATAGAAGTCTCTACCAGCAACTCAGATCTCATTTGGGCAAACTCCCTATGCTAGTGAAATGCAGCACTTCTTGCGTAGTTTGAAATGTTGCTAAATGCTACAAACTTTGACATCAATGGTCACTACTGATCTTTTATAAGCTGTAAAGTGGTGCACTTGGTAGCACTGTTAAATTTCTATTGGTATTAAAGCAATTTAACCCTTCTGGTAGTTGCTGAGCAGCTTTTTATGTGTCTCCTTAGTTTGTTTTTTTTTTAGGTAATTTTTTGGTGTTGAGCTCTAAATCCTTAAGGTCGGAAGGCCTCCTCTACCCAATCACAATTATATTTAACTTCATGGCACACTCAAAAACACTAATATTACTTCCAGGCAGAAGAAACAAATGGATAAAACTTAAAAGATTTAAATTTAAGTCTGACCGATGTATAAATAATTTTTGGCTTAACAGTAGACTCAATAAATAGAGCACTGCAATTATTTTTTTCCTAAGAATATTCTTTAGACATAATACACCTTTGAACATCTCTGCTTTTATCTTGGTAAATTTTTTGAGAAATAATTTAGTACATTGATAGATATCTGGACTTATTTCTGACAGTAGTTCCTAAGAAAACCCTCAAAAGGACGAGAAATCAGACAGATTGAATCCAACTCCAACTCCAGTTGTTTTGACAGTGTATATAATATGAAAAATGAGGCATATGTTAACACTTCAGAGCCCCCAAACATAAGAAATTATAGACTAGATGACAAAGACACTGAGAATTGAAAGACTGAGTGTATTAAAACATTTATGGTAGTCATAAACAGAATCATCCGTAGTGTTTAGTTTCTGTTAATGTTGGTCTCATTAAAAAAAGAAAGTAAAGTAATAAAAAAAAAGAAAAAACAACAGAAAGTATGGAAAATCATGGTCTTTATATAAACAGGTAAAGCCATATTGAAGATCAAAATCTTTTTCCCCCCCCAAAGCGACCTGTCAAGGGCAGAAAAAAATTAATTAAATAGTAAAACTTGAAAAAAAAAAAGATGAAATATACTTTCAACCTCACACTTATAATAAGTCAAAACTGGTTAAAGAACCAGAATCAAAGTATATTATGCTTAAGAAAGGTAACGTAGTCTGTGGTATTATCCTCTTTTCCGGAAAAAAATTGAGTAAAATTAATAAAATAATAGAATAAGCCCAATCTTTTGTTTTTCCAGTACTTGGGGTACAGTTATATAAATAGTCTACTTTTCTTTTTCGTTTTTTTCCTAAGAGATCTAGTTTGAATAATTTGTTTTGAGGAGACAACATAGTTTAATCTTTGCACATTTTCCTTGCCCTCGTAGCAAAGTAATTTCATCATTTGTGAGTATTTAAAAACAGAACTGTATGTTTTTCATTTAAGAGGAAAATGCTATTCCTGCTCATATTTCCTGACATCTACATATCCCTTATGATTTGTGTTAAATTGCTTTGCAAAATGTTTGTTTGCCGATTGCCTCTTTAGGAGTCATTTCAGGTTGTGATATTTGAGACACTGTAGGGGTTTGTGATTGTTTGCATGCCTGGAAGCCTTTTATTTCTCAGACTCCCTTGCTTCCTCCCTCTGCTGATTCATCGCTAGGGATGACGGTGATTATGCACTTGCCTAAGCAGTTACAAGTGCATACTACACACTTCCTTTATTTATCTCCTAGGAGGTATAAGGGCATAAAAGCCTACAACCTCCTAGTCATCTACTAAAGCAGTGACAAGGATCTCACACTGAAATGGGATGAGGTCATTAAAGCAAACAGCACCCTATGAATGGTGGGGTTGTTGGTAATGGGATGTTTTTGTCCTCTGGGTGTGGGCTATTTCTCAGTGGGAAGAGAAGTTTGCTCACTGGGAACAATAGCTGAAATGAACCTCAAGTTTAATATCAGGACAATGGTTGAACACGCCTCAGCAATGATGACAAGAAGTCTCTATGTTCGCTGTTCCCATAGAAACACGGATCGTGTCTCTGTGGTCTTAAAACCTCTGTGAACCCCCCCTCAGTTGTCTCAACCAGGCAGCTTAGCCTCAGTTTCAAAGTGGAACATGGTTCCTTAACATGCAGTGAGGAACCTCTCAGTGCTGCTAATGTATATTGAATAAACAAAGAGAGAAAGTAGTTATAAGAGAAGAAAAATTCCAATGATTTATTTTTGCTTGCCTCAGTAAGTCACTGTCTGAAACTGCTGCTATTTATCATCAGTTATACTCACAATGCCTTATACAGTAAAACTATCCTTAAATCATAAAGTTGCTCACAATTTGTCACGTCTCACCCACAACCTCCCAAGAATTATGTTGGGATTGTGTTTGATGGACTAGCACAAAGTAAATAGATCTGTGGTTTGCACATTGCTATACAAACAGAGATTAAAGTTCTTAGTTATGTTTGCATTGTGTGTTCCTGAATGTTTTTGTTTAATAAACTCTCCCTGTAGTCAGAGCTGTACATCGTTTGCCAGCTCTGGGACTTCTGCATTACACACACATTCAGGACCAAGGATAAAGACATTGACAAAGCTAAAATATAAATAGATTCATTGCAGCTCTCTCTCTCTCTCTCTACACACACACACACACACACACACATATATATATATATATATATATATATATATATATATATATATATATATATATATATATGTTTTAAATAGCTATGATCCTGGAAGGTTAAGCTTAAACCCTGCCTCAAGTCTTACGAAGCTTCTAAAGGTTTTTTTTATCCAGGTTTTCATCTGTGTTTAGTTTAAGCCCCCCATCAACTCTGAACAGCTTCCCTTTCCCAGCTGAAGACCAGCATCACCACAGCATGACCCTGCCTCCTCCATGTTAGTGTTTGTGGTGGGCTCAGTGTAGTGCTCTGTGTTACTTTTCCATCATAAACATTCAAAGTGCTATTTTGTTCTCTTGTGTTTAAAGCACCCCATTCCCTTTTGTTTCAATTCAATTCAATTCAATTCAGTTTATTTATATAGCGCCAAATTCACAACACATGTCATCTCAAGGCACTTTACAGTTCAACCAGATCATACAGTCAAATTGATACAAAGTTTTCTATCTAAGGAAAACCAGTTGATTGCATTGACTCATTGACTCAAATACAATCTCTCACACTAAGCATGCTTGTAGCGACAGTGGAGAGGAAAAACTCCCTTTTAACAGGAAGAAACCTCCAGCAGAACCAGGCTCAGTGTGAGCGGCCATCTGCCGAGGCCGACTGGGGTTCAAGGAGACAGAAGCAGAGATACAAAAAGCAGCTGTAAAAGGCGGCCCCATCCACGAAACACAGAGCCAGGCAGACGAGCTCCAAGGCAGCTCCCATGCCAGAGGACGAAGAGAGCACATCCACTCAGTCACGGTCAGAGAAACAGGACCACCTGAAAACAGGCCGATCTCCAACATCTATAAACAAGGGTGTTGATGGAAGCAGCACAGCTGATGTTTCTTTCCAGGATGACGTCACAGCCAAACAGGAACAGACGAGGCAAAGCTACTCTGAGGAAAAGCATAGAGAGCAGAAGGATAGAGATTGAACTAACAGATTCTGCAGAATAGGAGAACAGAGACAGAATGAAGCAGAATGATGAAATGGGGGTCCCTATGTCCTCCAGCAGTCTAAGCCTATAGCAGCATAACTATAGAGATAGCTCAGGATAACTTGAGCCACCCTAACTATAAGCTTTATCAAAAAGGAAAGTTTTAAGTCTAGCCTTAAAAGTAGACAGTGTGTCTGCCTCACCGACATCATCAATTGTTTTGTTTTTTTTAACACTCCTCCACTTAGAGATTTGTGGATCTTATGATTGATAGTTATGACAGAACTTTTTACCTGAGCTATAAATCTCTGCAGCTCCTCCACGGTAACAGTGGCTGTCTTTCTACCCTTCTGAATGATGCAACCCTTCCCTATACCAGTTTAGGTTAATGGACTTGTCCTGTGTAGTATCCTACTCTTCTTATTTCCAGGTGGTGGATTATTGCACAGTCTCCATGAGATTTAAAACGTTTGATAACCTAACCTCGTTTCAAACTTCTCCATCATGTTCTAGCCAACCTGTCTTCCTGGTTACTTGGTCTTTATGATGTTTTCTTTTTTTATTTATTTTATTTAACCTTTATTTTACCAGGAAGTCCCTTGAGATAAAATCTCTTTTTCGAGGGAGACCTGGCCAAGAGGCAGCATTACAATAAGACATATAAAAAAACATAAAAACAACATAATAAAATCAATTTTAATTAGTTGATTTCGGAAAGCAATTGGCTGGACTGGATTTTATTAAAGGTATAGTGGAGGATGTTCTTTTATAGGGTGGATCATCAAAATAAGCGGTTCCCCTAATTGTCAATCATTGTGGTGATATGTTTACGTAAGGCCATCCTACTTGCTTATCCCAATTTTCACTAATGAGTGATAAATCTGACATAGTGGAAAAATTGCAAATCTTCTTTTGGAGTAAGCTTGTGTGAGCGATGCAAACAGCAACTTTTAAACAGAGCATGCATGAGGAGAAATGGGCTCGTGCATTCCCCTTGCACGCGTTTAATACAGTAGGTATTTCCTCTCGGGAGCAGGTACAGGGTTGTGCATGTGCATTTTTTATTTAAAGTGGAGAGGGCAGGTCTTGCGTGAAAATCGTGAAAATCCTCTACTATACTTTTAAGGCATCTGTACGCTCAATATTGTCTTATTGTTTAAAAGCAAACAAAAGAAAGGCATCATTTTACTTTGTTTGTATAGACTCATATAACTGCCTTATTACACAGAATCCTAATGAATAATATGGAATTTGTGTTTGAGACATAAATTGAAGAACGTTTCAAGGTGCATAAAGATGTTTTGTTTATTTAAAATGTAATGTTTTTATGTTAATATGAAATCCATCCATAGCACGGGGATTTCTTTTTCTTTAGCCTTGTGAAATTAAAGCAAAAAAAAAGTCTCTTCTATAGTTGGTATTTTCTGCTGCTGGCACCATCATCACAGCTACTCCACTGTGATACAGCAGCAACAAACAAGTTAGATAGAAGTGTTCAAAGATTAAATAAACATGCATTAAGAAGGATTAAGAAAACACAGATTAGTTTCTGGAAATCTTTTGTCAAGGTCTGTCAGCAGAGATGTTTAAAATATGATAAAAATGAGAACTGCAGAGAAGATCATCAGGGCTCCTCTTCCCTCCATTAAAAGACATTTCATCCCAGCGCTGTGTGACATGATTCCGTAACATTATAAATGACCCCTCACACCCCCACCATGGACTGTTCTCCCTGCTGCCCTCTGGGAAGAAGCTTCAAAGCATCTGATGCAGGTTTGGCAGATTCCAAAACAGCTTCTTCCCCACCGCCATTAACCTGCTGAATGTTGAATAAAATGGGGTTAAAAAAAAAAAAAGCCCTGAATGTTGGAAAAACTGTAAATCATATACCAGTCTTATGTTTACATTTGATCACCATGTTTACATTTTATTGCTGCTGCACTTTAGAAATGTAAATGTCTTGAGAGCTGTACAGAATGAAATCTCATTTTGTATACACTCTGTGTGTACAAAATGACAGTCTGTCTAAGGCATGATACACTGTTACTAGACACGTGTTACTGGCTTTGCATTGCTGGCTCACGGTTGTTCGCTGCATCACGCAGACAGTAAACCTGTTACTGGCGTTGGGTCAAAGCAGTGGCGAGTAAGCAGTTTATAGCCCGCAGTTTGATAGAGATAAGCAGATGAGCTGTTTTGACAGATTTAATGCAGAAGGGCACAAAGTCAGATGAAACAAAGTCGCAGCAGCCTCTCTTGGATGGCACTGGAGAAGAGGCGGGGGTCACAAAGCAAGGTTCATCTGTTTTCTGTATCCTCTTTACATGTTAAGATGCAGAGCCCCGTGTATGAATGTGAATTAAATCAACCCTGGGCTCACTCATCTTTTACAATACGGGTCGCCTTAAATGCCCTCGCATTCAGAAGAAGAGCAGCCTTTGAAACATGTGGCTCACACACTGTGTTACACAACGCAAGGGGTGCATTCACAGAGCTGTCACATCAAGGAAAATGTGCAGTTTCAATGAAGGCGGTCTCTGCCCAGCGGGAGAGGGGCTTCTTGGCCAGATCTTGTGGGCGTGTGCTAAGAAGAGCATGGAGGAGCAGAAAGTGACATATCCCCCAACAACAGCTCTGTTTATTCATATTGAGCCACCCTACCCGACCTTTTTTTTCCTATGTGCTCCTACAAAATGAAATCCATAAAAGCAGGAGTTGCAGAATACCTTTCTAATGCATCCGGCTGCAATGTGAAAACACAGGAAGAGAAACTGAGGAGCAAAGCAGAAATCCCAAAGGAAGAATATGTGGCTTTTCATTATGCTACCTTAATTTATTTCTCAATCACTCGGCGTAGTGATGATCAACCGTCTTTAGGACAGCAGCTGGGGTGATATAGCATGTAAAGATGAGAAGGTGTGCTATGGCAGTAAGAGGAACGGATAAATGTAGATGTAATGTAATATTGAGGTTCAACCTGCTTTCAACAGCCCTACTTGTAAACTTTATATGTGTGTATTTGTGTATAAATGTGCATCATCTGTTACAATGATTTAATTTATTAAAGCCTTGTTTTCTCTTCCCCTCCTTCAGGTCCTTCGGACTCATGTGATGGTGCGGGTCGGAGGGGGCTGGGACACATTGGAGCACTATTTGGACAAGCATGATCCATGTCGCTGTGCTGCATTCGGTGAGATCACTTCCTGCCCTCCATAAGGGCTTTAAAAAATTGTTTTATTGTTTATGTGTTGCATAATTTATAAAAGTCATGAGACTATAGGCCTAACTGTAAAAGGCAGAGAGGTTAGATAAAATAAACGGATCTCTCTGTTTTAGTGTGTCGAATCTGGAGAGCAGAACCCTGACTAAAAAAACTTAATGATTAAAAAACACATGTTGGTGTGGAAGAAAAAAAAAAAAAACATAATACACAATGAGACATGCAAACCCTTTCATTCACAAACCAGTATAGCAGAAACACCAGATAAAAAGTTAATTATGCTTCATCAGTACTCAGACTTAAATCGTATATAAAGCATTTTGGCTGAGCTGGAGAAGAGAGTAGAAGAGATAACCCAGGAGTCTAGAAGGTAAATAGTGGCCATGTCTGAAGGCATTCCTTAACCCTGTAATGCCAAATGTATCGTATTTGATAGATACGGTTTCTGAAATGTTTTGCGTCTGACACCTTTTGCATAAATTAATGGTAAAAACTTTGCTCAAAATCCTATTGTACACAATCATATATACCTGATAACAGAGGGCAGAAGACTACACAAAAAACAATCTTGACTTATCGCATAGTAATAAATTATTAATATCAAAAATGTATTTCTGTTTTTTCTTTTTACATATTTTGTTAAAAGGCCAAATAAGGACTTCAAACCAAAAAAAAGTAATTTTCTGTTTTGTTCTATTCTTGGATCGGGCTTTAAAGGGTTAAAGGACAACGACCTGCATGTTTCCCTAGTTCACCACACCTCAGTTAAATGTATAGCTAGCAGGGTTCCTGCAAATCTTGATGGCCTACAAATAAGCTGATTTGTTCAAATCTTATTCGTTTAATTTGTGTTGTTTTTGTTTGGGGGGATTGGTACGTAAATAAATTATTTTGCCACCAACGTTTTTTTTTTTTTAAGTATTTTTTAACACCATTCACTTTCTTATAAAATATTGTACTTAGATTTTTTTTTTCTATTCTTTTAAGTTGAGATTATTTTTCTGCAGTAAAAGATTATTAATTTCCAGACTTCTTGCAAATGTTTACCAAGCGAACATTCCAAAATGTTTGGAAGGGGCTGGAAATGTTTTGTAATGCAACAGGATGCAGATAATAAAGCATCTCATCAACTAATTAAGATAACTGTAAACAACATAATTAGGGTAGAAAGACGAGGCCAGACTGAAAATGTCATTTAGAAAGAAAAAATAATGTCAATGTAAGAGTCTGCATTATAATACAGTGGAAATACTTCTATGAAAAGGGGCTAAATTTGTAAGACGCAAATAGGGTAAGAGGACTCAGTGAATGTAAGCAGGAACGCAAACAAAACTTGTAAGTCATTTGGGGCTTAATAAATACAGATTTTCCTTACCTTCTTAACCTCTTACACCCTCAGGGGGTATAAATAAACTTCTGCCTGACAAAAACACACAAAAGTAAATCACTTATAGCCTCACAGCTATTAGATTTAAGAAGAAACTTTTGGTACCTCTGTAAAGGTAAGATGTCATAGAATGGTTTTCTGGTCTCAGCACCATTGTAGCTTTGACCCTGCCTGAAATATTAGGGACAAAATACAAAATATTTTGCATTTTTTGAACCTCGCCAAAATTTTCTTTGAAATAAACATTGCAAAACACTACCAAAATATTATTTATAGCACAAAAAGTAGTACAGACTTTTAAATCTAAATGTTGTGTAAAAATATACCAAATTTGGACTCAATCAGATGAATCATATTCTGTGCCAAATGTGTTTTTTACATCAATACTGGGGGTTTGTTAAAATTACGAGGTCACGTGGCAGCTGGACCCACCGGTGGGTCCGTCGGGTTCTAGGGGTTAAGTTGTTCTCACATTTCATGCAGAAATGCAAATCTTGGGTCTTACTTCTCATATTTAATAAAAGTTAAGAACCAATGTAACAGTGCAAGCTGAGACCTGCCACCTTAAACCAAACTGCTGTTTCTTTATAGGTAATTCTGGCCGTTAAACTTCTAATCACATGAAGTGACGGGAAGTTTGTCTTGTATTGGGACTTTCTTGTTAAACTTGCTGAACTGCTTTGACTCACTAGTATATATAAAGAGCTCATCTCTGAGTCAAGCAACCATTTTATTTCATCAACTGCTGTTCAGATCTTAATGTAATGTGTTTTTTTTCTTGACCACAGTCTTAATTGTACAAGCTCTCTACCACCATTGGTTAAATACATTTAATGTGTCTTCCCACCCAGCTCACCGCTACCACCAGGCTAAAGCAAGTGGCCAATGTCAGGGAGCCCAGAGCAAGTCGTCTAGCGCTCACTCATCCCGCTCCACCAGCCCTGGGCCACACTGGAGGAATGAGGGCATTTCTACTTATAAACCCACTGACAGGCGCTCCTTGGAGCCTGCTCAGAGCGCCGCCTCCTCCTCATCTTCTTCATCCACACGCGCTGGTAGATCCCAAAACTCCTCTGTCCGTACAGAGGTGGACACTGCTGGACCTCGATCTCTGCTCCCTAAGCTGCCAAGAGATCGCTCAGAACCGCGACACTTTAATCCTCTCAGGTGAGTGTCTTCACCTCTGTACAGGTGATACAAGTTCTTCCAAGAGTACTGGCTGGGCACCCTCAGTGTGGTGTACACAGATTGACAGATAGATACACAGTGTGGTACTTATGCAGAGTGCATAAACATGCCAGGAAACCACAGATTAGACCAGAGTAGATTTATCTAATCTCAGGTGACATTGCCTTGATGAATCTGCCTCTACAACACCCTGTAGCACCCCCTAGTGGGTAGAAGACAAATAACTTTATAAATAACTCATCCCTTCTTTTATCCCTTCTCTTTCGCTCATATAAATATCATATGGAGTCTAATAGTAACATTTGAAGTTTCATGCAATCTAATACCGATCAATAAGGTTCCATGTCAGGACTTTGTGCCCACTAGTCAAGTCTCCCTACATCAGACTTATCCATTTATAGTGAGAAGTGATTGCAACACCCAAATCCATTGATTTTATAGTGTGAATCATTACTTTTGGTAATATATTGAATGATAGAAGAATGCAAAGTACTTCGAGTAAGAATATAAACAGTTTCCTGTATGTTCACTAAACCTCCCCAATGGCTCATTAAGCTAAGCACACAGAGAATAACAGTAAAACAACAAAGCTTGTGTCCAAACAAGAAGTCTTGCTTGTACATAAACTGTGGGTGTGTCTCTGCAGTGTATTTTTGGTGAAAACACGGGTGTTCTTTATTCCCTAAAGTTCCTCGCAGTGGGTAGAGCAGCCAGTTACTGAAGTTAGAGTAACTCACTATACTTTCTTATAGTATTACACAATTAAAGGGGAAAAGTGCAGTGTAGTGAAACTACTCGTAAAGGAGCATTTTGTACAAGATCTTACTTAAATAAATATAACTGATTAAATGTGACTAGTTACTACCCACCTCTGCATATTTGATATTTTTTAACAGAACTGTGAATTTGTCATTCCTTCTTGTTAGATAGAAACAGCATACAAGTCCTCTTAGATGCAATTGCTCTTATCAAAATAGTGGTCGTAAAGTTAAGATTACTATGCCTAGTTCTCATAAGAGTGTTAAAAAAATATGAAAAGACCTCCCAAACAATTGGGCTTTTTTCTCCCCAGTAAAACCTAAGTTGCAGACAGTTAGCAGACTGAAACTGCTTTATTCAGTAGTATATGCCTGTTACTGTAACAAATGGTTTAAATCTAGTCTATAAATGAGGGAGATTCCCTTTATACCTGTTCTATAATACAAGATAGTAAAGGACCAAATAGAATAAAGAGAGCCATTAATATATTTGTAAATTCGTTTTAAGGCAAGTCTAAAGTACGGAAACTATTTCAGAAACCAGTGTCTCCAACTCCAGGCCCAGGGTTCAACTACTCTACAAATTTTTGCCACATCCCTGCAGCAGCAAACCAGAATCAGATGAGTGGCTTATTAAAAGGCCTTTACCAAACCTGATAGGCAAGCTGATGGAATAATAAATTCATTTAAAACTGCTGTTTTAGAGCAGGGACATACTTAAATATTCAAGGGTAGTGGAACTTGAGGCCTGAACTTGGAGGCCACTGGTCCAGAATATAGCTGGTCATCTAGTCAATTTTATATTGTATATTCTCCAAACAGTCACATAATTAACGCAAGAATAAAGGTTAGCATTAAAATAAATTTTCCAGTTTAGTTTTGGTTTACTTTCATACCGGCCCTTTAAGTAGCATACTTGAATAGTACATGTATATGATGTTGCACAGACTTACAAGAAATGTCAACTCAAAGTACTTAAAAAGACAAAGATTTAAATCCATCCACTCTTATAGATGAAATTAAATGTGATAATGTGTATTCCAATTTTATTTTGTGAATGCAGAGTAATTCAGCTGATCATGCAAACCTCTGAAAATATTTCTATAAGGCACTATAAGGCTCGACCGATACAGATGATTTTTTTAAGGCCTGTGCTGATATTGATTATTTTGACTTCAGTTTAACCGATCCCTGATATGTTCTGCTGATTTATTCAGTTTTTGAATCCCCTATTCTTTTTTTATTCCCCATTTACACAAACTATATGACCTGACATTCAAAGATTTTAAGTAAGTCTCTATTTAAACAATAAAGAAACATTTATTAACAAATCAAACAAAACATTAGCATTGAATAACAGATGTAGGCAGTGGCAATCCTTGCTCTTCACATGATATCAAGGCTGCTGAATGCACTAACCAATCGGTGAAAGCATGCATGTAACACTCAATAAAAAATGCTAAAATACGCTGAAAATATCATCCGGCTAATGTTGGTCAATCTCTATTTTTACATCATCACAAGAACATTTTGGATTAATCACTGTAGCTTGTTAGGTATTGGAAATTAAGTTTAGTCTGAACCTCTGATAACATTCATTTTAAAATGCCTCGACTTAGACCCCAAGCCCGTTCTAATGTGGTAATTTCTGTCTAAAACTAACAAGAAAGCTTTATAATCTTTTAGAATTGTTTCAGAATGTGACTTATTTTTTTTTCTATCTTAATACATGTTAATGGATGCACAGTTGGAAATTCCAACAATCCTTTTCTCCCCAACCCTGTCTTCAAGTACCCCTGCCCTGCAAGTTTTATGTAGATCTGTGTACTCCTGATTCTAATGATTTCATTAGATGCTCTGCAGCTATCATGTGCTGCAGAAGCCTGTTAATCACTCATTAAAATAAGTCAGGTGTGTGGAAGCAAGTCCACACCTAAAAAATATACAACAGTGATACTTTAGGAGCAGGATTGGGAACCAATGCTCTAGGTGCCTGACAGCAAAATGGTTTCTGTTTGTGAAAAGCTTAGCAGTATCTGTTATGCTTGAAGATCTTCAAGACCTTTAATCCTGCCCCCAGTTGCTCTCATCTTCTCTGTAATCCCCCCTTGCTGTCACTAGTCTGTTCCAAGATGTGCATGAGTCTAAGGTCAAATCCACTGTTTTAATTTAGTGCCCCTAAGTTCATGTTAGATCATACATACGAGTAGGAATACGAGATATTTAAAGCAGTCTAATGAAAAGTGTTGATGAACGTTTGATGTAAAATTTTAGAGTACCGTAATTATTATGGGTTTCATGTTATTTAACAAGACAAACTGAACCATATTTTGTAACTGGAAAAAATGTCCATGCAGTATTTATTTTATAAAAAATGTTTGACACTTGTTTTCAGTCTCTAATATTCCTTAATAATATGTCGTACAAACAAATGGCAGTAGAATTATAATAATTAGTAAATTATGTCAATGACTGTGATTAAATCCCAGCAGTTTGTTTAAAAAAAAACAGAATCATGTAGACAAAAACAAAACAAAAGACCAGGCAGGTCAGCGTGAATGAAGCTCAGCAAAAGTTTAAAACAATATTAGGTTATGAAAATGTATCCTAACATTTGGACATCTTTGGACAGCTCTTCTTTGTTAGGCACTGCATCAACATTATTTTAAAACTCTGTCTCTGCTTTACATGCAGGAATAAAGAAACTATGACAAGACGTCTCTCAGGAGACAGTGATTCTTCTACTGCCTCCTCCAAAGGAGGAGGAGGAGGGCGGCAGTCACTTGGTGGACCTTCACGGTGCTCCGGTGAACAGGTGGTACTGCTTGTTAACCGTAAGGAAGGGAAGCATATGATTGAGAGGGCAGGCGCAGGAAATGAAACCCCGGCCAAACGTTCATCAACGCCCCGTGCACGCAGCCAGTCACGGGAGCGTTCTTCACTTCCACCAACACTAAAACCCAACCCACCAATGGGGTCCTCAGATGGTACACGGGCGTCTCGCACAGACAGAGGGCGCTCTTGTGGAAATGAAGGCCAGAGAAGGCTCCATGTTCCTCGTTCTCATAGCCAGAGTAAGTTAACCTGCAGCTCTTTGTCGACTGAAGGCAGCCCTGCACATAGTTCCTCTTCTAGAACCTCTCAGCCCCCACCTGTAGCAAGACAGGATGACCTCCCTAAACAGGTAGCCCAGTCTTCTCCCAGAAGGGGTGTAGGTCTCAGCAAGAAGCAATCCGTCTCTTGCACTAACTCGCCTGTTAAAGGACTCCAAAGCAACAACAGTCCCATTAAGAAAACTGCTTCTGCTCTTAGACCTCAAACACCCCCATCAACAGGAAAAGGGAAACTTCTACCCCCTGTCACCTCTGGAGGGCGTCGTCCACCACAATCATCTCCTCATAACTCTAACAACCAGTCCGCCCGCCCCCCTCGGCTCTCACAGGCTTCCCAATCTGCTATGCGAGGCCAGCCTAAAAAAGTCTCTCACCTGGAATCCCAGGAGGCCTTAGAGGAGGGGCTTGGGTTAGGCTTCCAGATGCTGCCACCTTTGGACGCCCAGAAGGAACAGGACCTCTATCGCAGCTTTGAGGCTGAGTTTCTGGCCAATACCCAGCAGGTTAGAGAGAATTTTACTGGTAAGGTTGTAGGAAGAGAAAGCCTACAGGCACTCACTGAGCCTGCTGTGTCTGATTCTGCTTCCTCTTCCTCTAACTCCTCCACCTCTTCCCTTAATGTGGGTTTAAAGGTCAGGACTCTACCTGACCTCAAGGAATCCAAGAGGACTAACCCTCGGCATTTCCCACCGGAGGACCCTTTAAATATACTTTATGGACAAACAGTCGGAGAACCAGGTGGTTTGAGTCATGCAGAGCATGAACACTGGGCGGAGCACAAAGGGGGTCTCAAGAAGCTCCCAGCAATTGGTAGCTCAGTAAAGGAAAGGGAAGCTCCTTCTAGTCTGCCTGACCTTAGGATGACTCGTTCTGATGAGCTAATGAATCACATCCCATCTCAGCCTGCAATGGATAGCAGAAATATGAATGGAGAACATGGGTGTTTTCCAACAGGTGGGCTCTCAAGTCAACCTCCTGCTCTTGGTTTGGGCTCCATGACAGAGCATGATCTTCCCCTAGAAAATCACCAGCCAAATCTACTTTATGACCTTGAAAATTATGACAGTAGTGACAACCTGCCACCTTCAGGGGGTCGTCGAGGCTCTGTACCCCTTGCCCCCTCTGAGGATTGCTCCTTCCAGGATTCTTCAAGTGAAAACTCCTCTATGTCCTTCAGTTTGAGTGAATCCCGCTCGGGGTCTCCTTCGCCATCATTAAAGATAACTAACGGGGAGAACGGGCAAAGCCATGAAGTCCTTATCTCTGAGCACAAACTAGGTGTAAAGTCAAGGCCTCCAGCTGACAATAGGCTGCAGAAGACCACCTCACGAATCCCTACACCTGTCAGACACAAAAAAATTCACACTAATAAAACTCTTTCACCCTGCAACACACCACCAATGTCTCGTAAGAGTTCCAACCCTGCTTCATGCAAGAACTTCTCAGAAATGATCCATCCTCCAACTCACCCCTCATCCATAGGCAACAAAGACTGCTCCTACCCTGCACAGGGGAGCCTAGACACTGAAGCTATAGCACAAAACTGATTGTTGCAGAAGACTGTTTAACTACCGTTTAGTAACAAAGCTAAGCTTGGGCTAGAAATAGTTGTCTTTCCATATTTAACGAAAATGTTCATTCATCTTTTCCTAAAGATGCACCAATAAGATACACTATATTGCCAAAAGTATTTGCTCACCTGCCTTGACTCACATATGAGCTTAAGTGACATCCCGTTCCTAATCCATAGGGTTCAATATGACGTCGGTCCACCCTTTGCAGCTAGAACAGCTTCAACTCTTCTGGGAAGGCTGTCCACAAGGTTTAGGAGTGTGTTTATGGGAATTTTTGACCATTCTTCCAGAAGCGCATTTGTGAGGTCGCACACTGATGTTGGACGAGAAGGCCTGGCTCTCAGTCTCCGCTCTAATTCATCCCAAAGGTGTTCTATCGGGTTGAGGTCAGGACTCTGTGCAGGCCAGTCAAGTTCATCCACACCAGACTCTGTCATCCATGTCTTTATGGACCTTGCTTTGTGCACTGGTGCACAGTCATGTTGGAAGAGGAAGGGGCCAGCTCCAAACTGTTCCCACAAAGTTGGGAGCATGGAATTGTCCAAAATGTCTTGGTATGCTGAAGCATTCAGAGTTCCTTTCACTGGAACTAAGGGGCCAAGCCCAGCTCCTGAAAAACAACCCCACACCATAATCCCCCCTCCACCAAACTTTACACTTGGCACAATGAAGTCAGACAAGTACCGTTCTCCTGGCAACCGCCAAACCCAGACCCGTCCATCAGATTGCCAGATGGAGAAGCGCGATTCGTCACTCCAGAGAACGCGTCTCCACTGCTCTAGAGTCCAGTGGCGGCGTGCTTTACACCACCGCATCCGACGCTTTGCATTGCACTTGGTGATGTATGGCTTGGATGCAGCTGCTCGACCATGGAAACCCATTCCATGAAGCTCTCTGCGCACTGTTCTTGAGCTAATCTGAAGGCCACATGAAGTTTGGAGGTCTGTAGTGATTGACTCTGCAGAAAGTTGGCGACCTCTTCGCACTATGCGCGTCAGCATCCGCTGACCCCGCTCCGTCAGTTTACGTGGCCTACCACTTCGTGGCTGAGTTGCTGTCGTTCCCAAACACTTCCATTTTCTTATAATACAGCTGACAGTTGACTGTGGAATATTTAGGAGCGAGGAAATTTCACGACTGGATTTGTTGCACAGGTGGCATCCTATCACAGTTCCACGCTGGAATTCACTGAGCTCCTGAGAGCGACCCATTCTTTCACAAATGTTTGTAAAAACAGTCTGCATGCCTAGGTGCTTGAATTTATACACCTGTGGCCATGGAAGTGATTGGAACACCTGATTCCAATAATTTGGATGGGTGAGCAAATACTTTTGGCAATATAGTGTATGTGTGTTCCAATGAGCTTTGGATTTTGTAAAAACTTTGATTTGGTCATTGAAAGCAAAGAGTTCTATACTGTCTTTAGTATCTTAGACAGAAAACATCTAACACTAAGCCACTTTGCTGCTGGCTGGGTAACCTCCCTGGTATCCCGTCTTGATTAGTTTTGGTTTCCTTCATTTTGCTTAAACATCCTAAAGGCAGGTTAAGTTTAACATCCAGTTGCAGGTTTTGTTTTGTACTTTTTGAACTAAAGTGTTGCAGTTTAGCCAAACTTTTAATTTTTTGTTTTGTTTTTTAGCTCTCAGTAGCAGGTCAAGCTAAAAACATTGTTATTGTCACCAACCTATTAGTAGGTGCATCTCTAGCATTTCCCTGTATGGGTTTATTTTGCATTTTTTTAGCACTCAAGCCAAATTTTTTATCACCAAAGGAATGATTTTTATTTTCATTGGAACATTGTTTGTATTGGGTTGTTTTTGCCAATCAAATCGTCCCCCCCCTACCAACAACATACACTCTCACAGTTGATATCCAGAGATAGGAAGAGCATATTTGCTGCCATGTGCCTCATCATGGGGCATGGTAAAGTGCCAGGTATTTGAAGCTTCATCTTAATAAAACTACACTAATACTATGGTCAAATGAACTATTTTCTTTTGCAGTTCACTTTGGTAGTTAGATTCTTCTTGTTAGTAGTCTTGATATAGGAAACACACACTTTAATTATAGTACACATATAATATACACATACTCAACAGGTTCCACTGACTTTGTGGTTCACTATTAACTAATTTCTGTACAGTCATGGTATTCAAGGTTAATATTATTTATTTATGACTTTTTTTCTTATCTGATTATTTTAATGCAGCATATGTTTTTAATTTATACTTTTAATCAGATTAATTGTGAACAATACAAAGAGCATTGAGATTTGTCATACTTGCGTCATTGTCACTGAAACTGAAAAACTTCTCTGACCAAAAGGCACTCCAGTGTTTGACATATTGGAGCAGCAGACATCACGTGCTGACGAGAATGAATGTGTAAATATGTACTGGTTAGGTGTCTTTTGTAAATAGGAGGCATGGAATATACAGTTTAAATGTACATACTAACCTGTAGTAAGGCCTGTGCTGCCTTAGCTATGCAATTCATTTATGGTTTTGAAAGAATGCCTTGATGACTCCCCTTGCCTTAAATGTTTTGTTATGATTTCGTTTTTGAATGTCATTTGTTTTCTTGTTTTTGTTTTATTTCTTGAATTTGGGAACACTACATGACCATAATTTAGTGTTAATTGCATCATAAATTGAAAATGTTGAGTGTGAACGTTGAAAACTAAAGAACAATGCCAGTTTTATTTGTTCAATTAGTTTGATAAAGAGTTACAGCCCATCAGAGCTATAGTAATGTATTCCATCCCAGTGTGATGGAGGTTACGCAACCAGGTAGTGACATCTAGTGGCTAAAATACAAATTTCGCTGTATTTCTTTCCTGAATATGTTTCTATTGTTTTGTCCTGGTGCTGGGTAGAACCAGTAACAATGGAATGACCCAAATAGAAATGAGTGGATGAAATGGATGATCAAGACTGTAGCTTGAGTGTTTCCAAAGGGCTTAAATAATTCATGCGGTAACTGGAGAGTAAGGTTGTTGGGTTTTTTTTTCTTTTTTTTTTTCTGAAGCTGCTGTTCCCATCAGTACAGAGGACCTGACTAGTCGCAGACAATGGCCATACTGGTTTATGTAATAAATTTGTGCATAACTTGTTAAATGAACTTGAAAGTTGAAAGGTTTTTGCTGGAACTTCAAAAACATCACGTAATTTGGGGGTTTAGTGTGATTACTGTGGATTATATGCATGTTTTTGCAGCACACTGTAAGTTAATGGGGTGAAAAGAAAGTGTAGAGGTTGAGTGTGTATGTATGTACTTATGGTATGGTAATATGTATAGAGTTGGAGTAGAGAAGGAAAGGGTTTTGATCTAATTTATTTATTTATGGGATCAGCTCTCAGTGGGCTCAAATTCCTTCTATGTCTGGAGGACTGTTGACAAAAACATGATGTAGGGAATCCAGCAATGTGAGGATTTTGATAAAATATAGCCACCTTAAAAGGGGTTGTAACTACCCTTTAGACAAGTATACATATTTGGCCTACTTTCTAACATGTAAGGATGCTCATAGCCTCAGATAAATTATTCTATCAGTCTTGGAGCCATGGGTTTTACTTGTACAAACTCTTTATAACTAACATTTGAATTTAATTTCAATTTTGTTTTGGTGCATTCAAATAATAATGTACTGGTAGTTTAAATCTGCCAGCTTTGTAAACTGTGACATCAAGAAAACATGGGAAAATATTTTGTTGACAGTCATAAAATTAAATATTTAAGTAAAAAAAAAGCTTGCTTTTTTGTGCACATTTTTAAATGTCATGAGTTTCTCACTCATCTTTAATCTAAATCAGTGAAATCTGAATGTTTGTGATGTGATGCCATTTTACCAAAAAAAATGTATGGTTCGCTTGATACCGTGTACTATGTAAGTATACTGGGGCGATACTGAAAAAAGTGTTTTTAATTCTTAAAATGCTTTTAAGTTGTTCTTGTAATAAAGACTTTTGTTTTCAAACTGTTTTGCCTGCGTTGTCACATGTTGGAGACTATTTTATATACAGAAAAAAATATTCTCTAGCTTAAAATGTCTGTTTATTTTATTCTTTAGTTCTTTAAAAGGCTTTTTTTTTTTTTGCAGTATTTTCTTTTTCACTTTGTAATAGGTTAACAGTTTGGTTAAAAATTAAACCTGATTTTTGTAAGGTAAGGCCTTTAAACAGTTTAAACTGTTGAATTCAAATAAACCAGATAAAATACTGAGTGACCTAAGAGTTTTATTGCTGAGAAATGCTTGATTGCATTTGGTCGTGTTTTCTCTAAAGTGCAGAAGACACATTTTAGTTGGCATGTTAACATCAGCCAGTCTGTCGCTGGTGTGCTCTGCAAACATCTGGTTACACCACTGTTTTTTGTTTTTTTTACCACACCTAGAATATGATTTGCTATATTTTATGCCATAGCTGGAGCTAATTGTACAAGTTTTGGTTGGGGAAAAAAACATGATTGATGCATCTGAAGATTATCAAATTAATATTCAACAAAATTGCCTGCATGGTATATGCATTTGAAAATGGAACAAAAGGTAAAAAAAAAAATGTTTACATATGTGTTTTTTTTGTTTTAGTTTCGAAGGGGTTTTGCTCTTCAATCTGCATGTGAAGTTAGATTGCAACACGGCACACTTATGTATGTATTTATGCAACCTTAATCTATCCAGGCAGATCCTGCTGGGATTAGAAATCTATTTTTTTTTTTTCCAAGAAAGTCCTCGCTAAGAGTGGCAGCAGCACACTCACAATTACCCATTCAGCAAAAGGGTGTGGAAGTTCTCCTGCTCTTTCTATAAATTGAAAACGCCCTTAAAGAGAACAGTCAAAATGCCTTCAACTATAAAATAAAGTCCACTTGTTTTATTTTTCACAGTTTTGGATAGAATATTGAATGCAGAATATATTCTGCATAGAATATATTTCAGAAATCAGTTTGATCATCTAAACACATACTTATTCCCCAACGCAAGGCCTGCCTTCCCTCAAAAATTGCAATTAGCTTTTGAACCCAGAAATGAACCAAACCTTTTATTTTGAAAAAAATAATGATGGATACCTTTTTTTAATGTTTCTCTTTAGTAGATTTAAGTGACTGAGTAAATTCTGCAGTAACAAATGGGAACCTTTTGACAGTACAAAAAACCGAGTACAAGGCACTCACTAACATTTTTTCCCCCAACTGCTAAAAAAAAAAAGAAAGAAGGAACATTAAGCTTATTTTACACTGGTTCCAGCTTTAAAAATGCTGTCAAATTGCAGTTGAGAATCTTTATTTTCTACCATTATCTTGCTTTCTACTGCTTGTTCACATATCATTTGCTTTGACAAGCAAAAGTCCTTCTAGCATACTTGCATATAGTTTTTTATTTATTATTGTTGTTTTCTATCTGAAAAAGGGAAGGCCTAACTTGCCATTAGATAAATTGTCAATTGTGCAACAGGAATTTAAGCTTATTTCCTCCTTTCCTGCATCAAGTCTACAAAGGGAAGAGAAACCAGACAGAGGCGTAGCCAGAAACTTTTTAGAAGGGTGGCCAGGCAATAACCAATGTACACTGAGGAGTGGCCAAAAGTGGATAGGCACCAGAACCTCAGGGTCAATCTACACTGTTCCAACAGAAACAAGCACAACGTCCATATTCCTAAATAAAGACAAACTATAGTTTCCTACAGCCTTTGCTAACAAATAGATGCTTATATCTAAACATCTGTCTAGATAAAAGGTATATTGGATAAAATTCTTTCAGGTTTGAGTTTTGGGCAAACATCTTCTCCATTGTCATTATTTACCTACTTCTATCAGTAATTATTCTGCATAAAATTGATATTTACAAGCACTAATATCTACATTAATTGATTATTTATTAGGTTTTTATTAAAATAGTTATTTACAGTATATATGATTTCACTGAAGACTCTTAGGTGACTTGCAGACATAATTTTCTCTTTATGGCATATAACACAAAATCTAGTTCTGAAAGAGCATGAATTCTGTACTAATTATCACTAATGTTGCTATATTGACATTAATAATAAACCACAGTGTTTTTGTTGTCAAGTAATTGTTAATATATATAAAATTAAATTGTTTTGAATATTCTGCTTGAGAGAAAAAAAATGGTCACAGCGGTGACCACCCCAACCCCTACCACCCCTATCTAGCTCCGCCCCTGAAACCAGACTCAAACCAGACTCAAAAGCTCAAAACACAGAAAAGCCTGACAGGCCTTTGTATATATATATATAGAATATGTATACTACACAAAACATTTGTGTATGAGTTTATCTTCAGAATATAAACTGACTGCAAAAGCTACCAAGGGAAATGGAAAATTTGTTTTTGTTTTTTTCAGACAGACAGTTTTAGTTTTTATCAAACTGTTGTAGATAGAAAATCTTAATGTATCCCAGAAGAACTCATATCTTGAGGAAGAAATGCCCAGTCCCCCAGCTCTGTACACAGCAAAGCCATCCTAAATGAATGAAGGCTGACGTTGCCTCATAGTTGTTCGAGGACGGAAATAAAACAAGTGGGAGGAGACGAAGGCCACCAGCTCCTACTACGCCTGAAACGGTAAGGTTTTTCTGGAGATTTTCTCTTTAAGTTGTTGTGTGGCGAGCTTTATTATATCTCCAGACGGTACGGTAATTCAGGCCCTAAGGTTTGTATTAGGCTTGTAGATTAAGAGCTTAACTATCCCGAGAAAGGCTTCTTTAAGCTTCGACTTAGAAGGTCATGTCTGAGCTGCTAGCTGCCACTGACAGCAGGCGCACTGTTAGCCTTTAGCATCAGTTTCATTCATCTATCCCAACTATCGCAAACATGCAAGAATGGGCAAGTCAGCTATGCGTGAGTAAAAGGGCGAAAATGATAATTAATTACTTACGCATAAAACGGTATTTTGCTAACTTTTCTTCCCACAAACTGATTATTTAGCGTGTGTTTCTGTAAAGACTCGAGCTCGCTGTGCTAACGTCATCTTAGCTTTATGCTAGTTAGTTAGCGAACATTTTCACTTCTTTGTGGCCAAGTTATGTTTGTTAAAGTCAACGCTTGTTGTATATTTCTATCATTAATTTATAGTTGTGAAAGACTATTAAAAGTAGAGCGGTATCGGTTTGGCATTTGGTTATGTAGTAACCGTCTGAGCCGCACTGAGCTGCTAGCTCGATCGATGTAATGACGGAGCTAACAACCTGTCAGATGTTGACATCCACCTGCGAAACAAAACGGAAGGTTTTACCTCTTTTCTGAAATTTGTCAACCTAAGCGAGGTTGCACTATAGCCATCAGTTTAATTTTAAATATCAAATGCCTACATGTACAATATCCAACTGTACTTTACTTAGCTAGTTTCTCGTAACAGTCGTATTATGCTTTAATTTTATACAGAAACACTTAATAAATTTATTGAACGTTGCCTTATTCCTACACTATCTAGTTTTGTCCTGATTTAAAATGACGATTGTTCTCAATCATAGAAATTAGAAAGGATAGTAAACCTTGGAAAATGTTCAGGAATATAGTGTCACATTTAAATTAGATCAGAGTCTAAACACATCTATTTACCACCCTGGAGAGAAATATCAGCTGTGTTGCTGCCATCAACACATTTGTTTATAGATGTTGGAGATCAGCCTGTTTTTCCAGGGTAGTCCTGTTTCTCTGAATGTGACTGGCTGGATGTGCTCTCTTCATCCTTCCTAGAAGGGGCAGCCTTTTACAGTTGTTTTTTGTATCTCTGCTTCTGTCTCCTTGAACCCCAGTCGGCCTCAGCCGATGGCTGCTCACACTGAGTCTGGTTCCCCTGGAGGTTTCTTCCTGTTAAAAGGGAGTTTTTCCTCTCCACTGTCGCTACAAGCATGCTTGGTGTTAGGGATTGCATTTGAGTCAGAGTCAATGCAATCAACTGGTTGTCCTTGGATAGAAAACTTTGAAATTTGACTGGATGATCTGGTGAACTGTAAAGACGTAGAGATGATGTGTTGTGAATTGGCGCTATATAAGTAAACTGAATTGAATTGAATCTATAAAACCTTTAGAAATACACACAAAATGCATGTAAGTGCGAAATAACATTTATCGAACATGCATCACAGAAAATGTACCAAAACTAAAACGGTTTAAAGTATTTTCTTCAGTGCATTTAAAACACAGCAATTTTTCGTTATATTGTCCACATCATTCAAAGAAGCATAACATACAATGACTGTAGTTAAGTAAAATGTCTAAATATTGTTATCAGCCTTTTAAAGATAGACTTAAAAAATTGTTTGCCATAAATAAAATATATTTATGGAGGTTACTCAATTCACTAAGTGCAACAGATTATGTAGCTTGATTACATGTAACTTTTCATGTTTTTTTCAAGCCTTTATTTGATACTTTTTGACATTTACTACTTGCAGGTAATTTAAATACATTTAACATGGAAAAATCCCATCAGAGCAGTTAGAAATAATTCAACTCAGAAAGTGTGGCTTAAACATGTTTAATACTAGAGTACATATTCAGATTAACTGACTATGACTGCTTTTCAGGTGCTATGCATTCTGACTCTGGCTGAAAATTTATACTGTATATATATTTCCCTGTTTGGATGGCTGGTCATTTTTTTTTTCATTCCCAAAGTGATCAGGAAGATAAAGTGTTGGGAACATAATGATGAACCTAAAAAAGAAACCAGTTGGGAAAAAGTTTATCGTGTTGTCATTTCTATAGTATGCAATAATGTCAGAATCGCATGTTTTCTCACTGCAGCACAGGCCTGTCCGTTGATAAAATGTTGTGTAGACGAGTAACAAAACAAAATACATCTGCATTCATATTTGTATTTTTTTCCCCTGCTAGTGATGGAAGATCTTTTCATTATATGTGTAAACAAACAGGTTGAGTGGAGAAAGCCAGTGATTTCTCTATGAATCCAATTTATATATATATATATATATATATATATATATATATATATATACTTGCAATTTATATGGGCAACTATATCTTCCTGACAGTTGCTTGATGAAGTGGAAATGCTCATTCTCACATCATCCTGAATACATTCAGCGTTGACTGAGGAAGCCCCTGTTGGCCTTGTCTGTGCTGATCCAGACGTTTTATCCCAAGATAAAATTGTCAGAATTTGGTTTCTCAGCAAAATCTTTTGTTTGTCTTACTCATTGCTGCTATCTGTTCAGGAAAAGACAGGAAATCCTTTAATTCCCTTCTGCTTGCACTTCCAGTGTTTCCTGCTGCTTTTGTGATACTAAAAGACTCCACTTGGGTAAAACCCTTCATTTTCTTTTCACCTTCTGATTACTTGTAGGAGAACCGACAGTTTGGATCCAAAATGACAGACTCCAAGTATTTCACCACCACCAAGAAAGGTCTGAATGCTTCCTTTATGTTCATTATTGGTTTACTAAGTTTTTGTTTTAAATGTTCACATTGAAATAGTCAAGTGCATTTGGGTTTGTTTGAGTGGCCAAGTGTTAAATTATTAGTCAAAATAGTTTGATATAATACAATGTTTAAAAAAATATATATTGGTCCCAGTAAAAATGATAGGATAGATTTTTATCATAATGAAAGTGTCCATGATGGAAGCTGGTATTTTTTCTTTATAGTTAAAGAGAATCAGAAAATGTATATCTACTGATAAAGTTGCAGGTGGCAAACTCTTTTAAACCTTTCCCTTTATCCTACCATTCCTTTATCCTGTATTCATCTTCAATATTGCTTGAAATATATAATGGTATTGTTTTGCTTTTAAATTAAAACATTTGTGTAGTACTTTTGCTATTTTCTTAAGGGAGCTTTCAAAAGCCAGGAAACTCTTTGACTAGGATTAAATTCAAACCCATAAGTGCCCTTTGTTGACATGTTAATGTAAAAACAACTTTCCTATTGTTGCAAAAATATTCCCATGGAGACCTCGAGGTTTTGCTGAAAATTACCACTTGCGTATTGTTATTCCTCTGACTTAACTTTACAAACAAGAGAAACCTCAACTTACTTCCCATTTTTGTGGTTCAGCTGATCCCTGTCTAAAGCCTCTTTCACACTGAAATTGGCACGTTTACCTGTGTTTTTCAATCATGGGTCGACCCGCTAACAGTCAGCATTTGGCTCCCTTCCCATTGGCAAAAAAAAGCTGTGTCCAACCCTTCGCTAGAAAGCTGCCTGGCCTCTGTTCCCTGCTGCTGCGTGTCTTGTGACACCATCACACTGGCTTAACGTTGCAGTCACCAGCGCAACAGAAATAAAGAAAGTAAACAATGGAGAGAAACGCGTAAAGAAGCCAGGGCGTAGTCACTGTGCTTTATTTTTTCGCTCTTTTATTTTTCCGAATCCTTCTTTCCAGTGCTGAGCCATATTTATTGAACGTAAACAAAGTTTTTTCGTCTTGTTAGATCAAACGTGGCTCTCACGATGTGTTGAAGTATGTATATTGCGTTCAACGGTGTCACATCATTTAGCGGGTGAACTCGGCTCTGGTGTTCCCACAGCATGCCGATCAGAGCGGAGGCGATTTTAACGCAGGTCGCTTGTCGAATCATTTGAGCTGGGTAGACAAGGGTCAGTAAGCTGTTCCCACTGCTGCTAAAAGCAGATTGTTCCTGGTATTAAATGGGTTTTTTGGCCAGTGGGAAAGGGGTATATTAGTAAGGTTTTGCAATAAATCCTACTTTCATAAATCTTTTTTTTAGCTGTTGATTAATTTTAATGATTGCTTTGTTAAGCTGTAGAAAAAGGAGAACATTACTGCTGGGATTTGGCCCTTTGCAGCCTTGGTTTTACATTATTTTTAGAGACTTTGTAAGCCGTCAGAGCATTGACAAAGTGTTTAAAACAAAATTGGTACATGTCACCGCCTTCAACTCTATCTAGAAACTCTTAAAAATCAGAGTATTAAAATGCCCTAACAACTTCAAATGTCTTAATTGGCATGGACCCTCAACTGGTACAATCTCACCATCCTGTTGGATTGTAGCAAAATTATGTGCAGTTTTTCTTTGTCATGTTTTACTAAATTAGATGACCTTCCTTTTTCTTCACCTTGTGTGTGTGTGCAGGGGAGATTTTTGAGCTCAAGGCGGAGCTGAACAGTGATAAGAAAGAGAAGAAGAAGGAGGCTGTGAAAAAGGTCATTGCATCGATGACTGTGGGGAAGGATGTCAGGTGAGCAAAGGGAAATATGTCAGAAACAAAGTGAGCTATTGTATTGGATTTATAGCAGTTTTTTTTGTCCTATAGTGCTCTGTTTCCAGATGTGGTGAATTGCATGCAGACTGACAACCTAGAGCTGAAAAAGCTGGTCTACCTCTATCTAATGAACTATGCCAAAAGTCAACCAGACATGGCTATCATGGCTGTTAACACCTTTGTGAAGGTAAAGCTCAGCCTTTCATTACTGTTTAAAACTATGTTTATACTCGGCCTGTTAAAACAGTCTCAACCTTCACTTGGTGTTTTTCAAAGGGCTGTTGCATGGAATCAGGTAATAAAAAAAAAAAAGAGTGTTTGTTTTTTACAAGTTTGTCTCTTAGTAACATGATTATATGAGAATTTACTCAAGTGCAGCTCATGATTACTGCCTTGATAATATTGTCTGTAATTTAAACCTGTTTATACACATTTACTGGGAAAAACTCAATGTAGCAGCTTGAAGGTCTTTTTTTTCAATTCGTCTCTGTGTGCCATCCAGTTTTCAATCAAGCATTTAACCTGTTTTCCGGTCTTCTAAAGTAGAGACTATTATATTATACAATAGTTACTATTATACACCCTCGGATTGTGTGAAGAATGCTCCTGCAAGTTATGTCTGTTTTTCCTGAAACTCATTACACCTGTCAATCCCCCATTAAGGACTGTGAAGACCCCAACCCACTCATCCGTGCCCTCGCCGTTCGAACCATGGGCTGCATTCGTGTGGATAAGATCACTGAGTACCTATGTGAGCCGCTGAGAAAATGTCTGAAGGACGAAGACCCCTATGTGAGGAAGACTGCTGCAGTGTGTGTGGCAAAGCTGCATGATATCAACGCCCAATTAGTGGAGGACCAAGGCTTTTTGGACACGCTAAAAGATCTCATTTCAGACTCCAACCCCATGGTAGGAAAAATCTGACTTGGTGTGTTTTTTTTTTCCTGATAAACTGATGCAAAGCTACCACTCATTTGATAAAGCTACTTGTTCATTTACTTTTTTTTTTTACAGTTTCAAAGATAATGTAGATTTTACTTTACATTTATGAAATTTTCTGTACAGAATGACCAACAAAAGTTAGACAGCTGTACTATTCTTGCTATATCGCATTTCTCAGAATGCACAAAACTTCCTGAAGAGAAGAGATCTTCTGTCCATTATTTTCTTTCTTATCAAAAAAATGTATCTGGAAGTAAACATTTTGCAAAAAAAGTTGTTCTCCTCAACGCTTGCTATTAAAGTCTAATCTCAGTGGCACTATAAAGATCCATCTAGTTTTTCAGATGATTTTAACATTTTTCGGATTCTAATCTAATGGGAAAGTTAACGTTTCCGTCATAAATATCATGCATCACTTCAACCCAATCTTCCCTGTCAGAACCTCTGTTTTCTTCCCTTTGATACCACCCCCCCCTGTTTTTTTTTTTTTTTTTTTTTTTTTTTTGTATCACAATTTAGGTCGGTATTCATCTGAACCCTTGTTTTTCTCTTAAGGTCGTAGCAAATGCGGTGGCAGCCCTGTCTGAAATTGCAGAGTCACATCCCAACAGCAACCTGCTGGACCTAAACCCTCAAACTATAAACAAGCTGCTGACGGCTCTTAATGAATGCACAGAGTGGGGACAGATATTTATTCTAGATTGTCTGGCAAATTACACACCACGGGATGATCGTGAGTCCCAAAGGTAAGCTTTTTTTTTTCCCCAGCTACCCCTCACACATTTTCCCCCTCTGTCAGTTGGATAACCTCTTCTAACTGTTCAATTTAATTTCTCCCTTAACATCTGCCAGCATCTGTGAGCGCGTTACCCCACGGCTCTCTCATGCCAACTCAGCGGTGGTTTTGTCAGCAGTTAAAGTTTTAATGAAGTTCATGGAAATGCTCCCAAAAGACCTCGACTATTATGGCACTTTGCTGAAGAAGCTTGCCCCCCCTCTGGTCACGCTGCTGTCTGCTGAGCCTGAGCTGCAGTATGTTGCACTTAGAAACATCAACCTTATTGTGCAAAGAAGGTATGTCAATAGAAACGCTATTTAATAGCACTTTACAATTTTTCATGAATGTGTTTTTTATTTATTTAGTTTAGTTTGTCATATTATAGTTGTAAAAATGCTTTTTGTCTTTTTAGACCAGAAATCCTGAAACATGAAATGAAGGTTTTCTTTGTCAAGTACAATGACCCAATCTATGTCAAATTGGAGAAATTGGACATAATGATTCGCCTTGCATCTCAGGCCAACATTGCTCAGGTAAGAGGTCAGGGCTTCAGGTCGGCACACAGACATATCCAGGTCATGAGCCACAGCTGCTGGATTTTCGGTTGGCATAAGCAAAAAATAGGGTTATTATTGTTAATTTCAAATTTTCTGATATTGGATTTTTTTTTTTTTTTTTACAAATTATTTAACCATAAAATGAATACTTTTAAAAAATGCATTTGTGTTTAAATGGTCAACATATTATGAAAGTTTCAGCTTTTAAACAGAATTGCTGAAATTACATTATGATATTTGTCTGATTTATAAATGTGCATTTGATCTTTTAATCTCACATGAAAAAGAGCTTTGCTGTTTTTCATTGTAGGTGCTGGCGGAGCTGAAGGAGTATGCCACTGAGGTAGATGTGGACTTTGTGCGTAAAGCAGTCAGGGCCATCGGCCGCTGTGCCATCAAAGTGGAGGTTAGTGGAAATCAAAGTACCTGTTATGTTTTTCAAATTTATTATATCGTTGCACTTAGAGCTAATCCCTCATTCAAAATAATGCAAATGTTGTTCGACCTCTCATAAAGTATGGTTTTATACACAAGCCGGGTCTGTTGATGGATTTGTGATTTCTGTTTAGATGAGTAGAAATAAATGCAACTGGATCATAGGTTTTGTTATACCAGGAAGAAAAATGCTTGTTTTATTACGGTTTACTTAGGAAGCTTGGATCTAAAGGACTTTATTTCAGCATAGTCCTAAATGAAATATAATCCTTTCTGTTTTGTAGATTATTTTACTTTATGCTTCATGTAAAGTGGTGTTTAAACATATAAAAACATCTTGTTCTACATGTTTTCCTAAATGGCACTTATTGTTCCTCCTTCCATTTATCAGCAATCAGCAGAGCGCTGTGTCAGCACACTGCTGGATCTCATACAGACCAAGGTCAATTATGTGGTTCAGGAGGCCATAGTTGTCATCAAGGACATCTTCCGCAAGTACCCCAACAAGTACGTGTCTTACTGCACATCAGTGCTTTGTTTCACTTATCAGACAATGTCTGTGCTTTATGTGTGTGAGATGGAGAGCAGTTGCTGTGCAACTGAGTTTTACTTATATATTTTTATGCTGTTTGAGCAGTTGGCATAATAAATTTTAAATGGCCTTTGTTTTGTTTGGACATTTTGTAGACCGTTACCTAAAATCTGAGATTTGCAAAAAAAAACGAAAAAAAAAAAACTGTCAGCATTTCTAAATCCAGCTTTGTCTTTAATTATGACTAAAAAGCTGTTGAAGCTTAAATCTTTAATTCTCACTTGTATGGAAAGTTCCACACTGATGTGTTGACACCGAATGTGTCTTTAGCGACTGGAGCACACGATTGACAAGTTATCACAGTGTAGAGGCGTGTTCAGAACGCAGCAATGCAACAAATGCACTTCTAGCAATGTAACAATACGTACAATTATTTCAATCAAAAGAGAAGAGGGGGGGATATGTTGACATAGGATGAAGTAAAGAATGCTTTTAAGAGGTTTGTGGGTGGCTTTATGATAAAAAATAAAATGAATGATAAACAGTCCTTTAAAGGACTGTTTATCATTCATCTTCTAGTAGCTCCAGAGCTGCATCTGTTCTGGGCATCTCTGTGCTCTGGTTCTTCCGCTGATCTCCTCCTGCACGGTCTGAGCTCCAAAATGATGCCTACCTTTGCCTCTGTTGTCCGGGCAACACAATTCCCCTCCAGAACAAATTCTTTCCTGAAAACAAATATGACACATTAATGGTACAAAATGGCTGGATTCATTAAATCAATAACAAATGAGAGTAAATATATCTTCTGTTGAAGATAAGTTTAACCTAACAAATTATGATTATTTTCTGATTTGACTGAAACAAAGTTATTCATTCGGTTATTATTATCCAAATGGAGAGAATAGAACTTCCCCCATTTTCAAATGCCTGATCTAGAATATAGATTTTCTTTTTGTTTAATACCGGGACTGTTTTTAGATATTAGTATCAGAAATATTAAGTCAGAAATATTATTTTTGTATCTTTCTATCCATTCTTATGGAAACTAACCTGTAAAAATTTTTAAAATAAATTATCTGTGATTAAATGTGAAGAAAAAGAATTATATACTTGTTTCCTGAAAGATTTATAGGATGGAAAATTTAATGTCTGATAAATGTTAGAACTTTTAGACTTTTTATGCCAGGATTTAAGGGCCTTCTTAGATATTTTTGACGGCTCGCTATGATTCCACATGGTCAAAGGTCAGGATAATTTGGCTGCAGCATGGCTTCTGCTGCGGAGTGTGTTCTTGTGCCAGACAGGAAGCTCGCCCACGCAGCAGAACACAATCACCCCGGAGTAGTGAGCCTTGAAGGGAGCAGCTTCGCAGAGCCTACCAGCTCGGCATGGTTCATGCTTTGAGCTAAATTAGTCACCAGCCAGTCAAAGTTTGCTCTTTCTCATTAATTAAACATTTGTGCCTTAGCATAGCTTGTAATGGAACCATTATGTAAATGGAGATATTAATTGCTGTGAATCTTATGCAGATCAGAAGAACCTGAAGCACTTCAGAGAGAAATATGGTTGCATCTTGAATAAAAGCCCAGAACTCGTGGCCAAAATGTATGCAAAAAACATCTACATTTGTAAAGCTGTCAGAAAACAGCACTCTAAAATACAGCTTGATGAGTTTGTAGTGCAATGAGTCGTTCGTTTTAATACCCAAACTTGCTGTTGTGTGCTCTTACATCACCTTATAACCTTTGCATGTTTTATACCTTTTTAATGTCAGAATGTTATGGGTTAGCTATAAAGTGTGTCTGTAACATTCATATTGTCGTTTTATCTCATTTTATTAAATATGTTATTGAATTTAACTCTTTAAAGGTATGAGAGCGTGATTGCCACTCTGTGTGAGAATCTTGATTCCTTGGATGAGCCAGAGGCACGCGCCGCCATGATCTGGATTGTGGGAGAGTACGCTGAGCGCATTGACAATGCTGATGAGCTTCTCGAAAGCTTTCTGGAAGGTTTCCATGATGAAAGCACTCAGGTGTGTGTGTCTTTTTTTTTTTTTTTAAGCTGCCAGGTTTTTTGAATAAAAAATACCTGATTGTAGTTGAGTCAATGATTTCCAATTAGTGCTGGCACAAGACGGCATATATTTTGTGCTGGAAAACCCTTTCTTGCTGCTGTAAAACTAACATGAAGCACAAGATGTAAGTATGGGGGCGCTTAATAAAACACTTTTTAACTGGTGACTTAATTTGCCCTTAAAGAATAATTAAAAAGTAAGCAGTGGTCTTTAGCAAGGAACAATTAAATCAAAGGCAGTCCCTTGATAACATTTTCTTTTCAATTTAGTCAACAGCAGTTTTTTTTTTTTTATATATACACATTGGTTCACAATGGGATTCAGAGCAATGTGTAGTTTTTTCTATTCATGAAAGATTCAGCTCATAGTGGGAGGTATAGAGCATAAGTAGGATTTCCACACTATTGCCTTGAAAGTATTTTCTGCTCAGAGGATTTTTAAAAGGAGAAAATGAATTTTATGAAATTCAGAAAACCTTTCCTTTTTTAAATTACATTTATGTAAAAATATTTAAGAACGTACAGATTTAAATTGGCTTATTTTGCCCTTGTATGTGATGATTCAGTTGAAGCGTTTGGTTTATTTTTTAATCCATTAAGTAAATCCCTTTATTGTCCCACAATGGGGAAATTTGTTCTCTGCATTTAACACACACCCTTGGGGAGCAGTGGGCTACCATTGTGTGGCACAAAAGTTAAAGTTTTGTTCAGGAACCCAGAGTGCAGGCTGTGGGGATCGAACCGGCTGCTCTAACCCACTAGGCCAACACTTATGAAGATTCTTTTTTTTTTACTGTTGCATTAAAGATTTAAGGCATCCTTTTTCAAATGTCTAATAACTAGCTATAACTTCCTGCACGTGTTTACTATGATCTTTTAGGTGCAGCTGCAGCTACTGACTGCAATTGTCAAGTTGTTCCTAAAGAAACCCACAGAGACCCAGGAGTTGGTGCAGCAGGTTCTCAGCCTGGCCACACAGGTTAGAGCAAAAATAATTCTTCTTATGTTTCAATTTTGTCTTTTTTTTTTGTCTTTCTGTTGCTACATGGGTATATAATAGGTTGTAATAGAAATTTGATTGGATTTCTTTTATGTAGAACAAATGAACACCATAGTGATCTAACATTTGTTGATACACTATAACCACCTGCTCATTTTTATAAGTTTAAAGAAATGCTTTTTGTGCTCTCTTTAGAGTATAACTGTATAACTATATTAAACAGATCAGCTAATTTATTTAGCTGTATTTTGGGTTAAGTTTGCTGCAGGCTGCCTGTACCCTATCAACCTATTTAGCTTTGAAACTGTGTTTCCTTCAATAAGTGTTATAGGTTTTGCTCCTCCTATTTTAACTGTCTTGTGACTTGTGAAAGCAAATATTTCCAAACCCCTAAAAATGTGTCTTTGTTTTACTTCTGGTCGTCCTTAAACTTGGTGACCAGAAGTGAGCATCAACAAGGGTGTGAACAGACGGGCGTATGTCTTCCTCTGTTCGTCTTGATTAATGACGGGCAAGGAAGAGAGATAACAGATGCTCTGACAATTTTTTATTTTTTTTTAAGTGTGCTGCAAACAGATGTTTTGTGCTTCCATTTTTTGTTACAAACTTTGATCATCACCTGAGGGTCTGACAGATGCATTTAATTAATTATCATCCTTAATACACCTATAAATTAAAATGCATATTACAAATGGTTGCTAATTTTCCTTGCTATCTTCCTTCACATCTGAGTTGGTTCAGTTGCTAATTAGCATCAAAATGACTATTCTCAATCTAAATGACTTTTTGGTGCTTTAAGAATGTGTATTTGTTTAGTCCAGAGTTTCCCAAACATTTGGGTGTTTTTTCCCTCAATTAACAAATGTATAACCACATGTACTTTTAAATCATCACAGTTTAAATTTTGACCAAAACATTAGCTTAATTTGAGATATAGTAAAGGATTTTTCACGTCAGCATTTGGTGCACATCGATATTCCATGTAGGCTGCTCAACATGACTGAGCTAACTGAGCTAAACATTTACCTGATTAGATTTAATTTAGCTTCTCTGATGTAGGATTAATCTAGAGTGGTGATTTTGGCCTTTTCTCTACAACTAACTCCAGAAGACCCTTGTTTTCAGTAAAGAGATTTTTTCTGTTTAATTGGATATTAAAATAAAGAATTTACTCTTTATAATTTCAATGTATTTATTTAGTTTAAAATGTTAAATAAAAGATACATTTTAATATTTGATGGCAAATTTTTTTGAAATGCTTGTTTGTTGAGAATTCAAATTTGGAGCAGGGTAATTCATTGGATTTTGCAATTTAAAATTTGGTCACATTATATTTTACAAGAGTTAGACACTAACTTTCCCTATCCCGCCCTTTATGTGGCAGTAATGCAATTAAAGTGGGTTTATCACCTCATAGAAGGGAATTGCAGCTCATGTGGAGATCCATGCATACAAGAAGAAGTTAGCACTTTGCCAAGCAGCAGTGACAGAAGTGTCCTCTGACAACTTGACTCTGGACAAACAAGCTTCCAAAGTCATGAAAACAATGTCTTTGAGTGAAACATCCATATTCTGGTGGTAAATGCAGAGAAAAATCAAAACAAAATTGCTATATTAGTCTGCAGTCCTATTTCAAATCAGCTTAGTTTGCATAGTAAATATGCAGCTATAATGAGTGTAGTCCTGACATCACAAAATAAAAGAATCTCATGAATCAGTTTTGTTTGTCTGATAAATGGATTTGGAAACATAAAAAAAAAAAAAAAAAAAAAAAAAAACGTAATTTCTTAAGGTTAAGGTATTCAAAGAAAATTGTGTAGATGAATCCCCTTTTTTTTTTTTTTTTTTTTTACTGTTGGCCACTATGCTTAGGAGAATTAATGCTTTTAAATCCCATATTTTAGTCCCATATTAAAAGTAGACAGTCTTAAAATTTCATATTTATTAAACATAATCTATATGAAAACTTCATCACTCCTTTATGTTTTTCTGCAGGATTCTGATAACCCAGACCTCAGGGACAGAGGCTACATCTATTGGCGTCTGCTCTCTACAGACCCTGTTGCTGCCAAGGAGGTGGTTCTGGCTGAGAAGCCTCTGATCTCTGAGGAGACCGATCTGATTGAGCCGACTCTGCTGGAGGAGCTAATCTGCCACATTGGCACTCTGGCTTCCGTCTACCACAAGCCTCCCAGTGCCTTCGTAGAGGGCAGCCGTGGAGTTCAGCACAAGAGACTCCCAGGCAGTGCTGGATCGTGAGTCACACTCAGGACGACTTTTAGTTTTCTTTAACAGTGAATGAACTGATGTTCCTACAAGCATGTAGTTTGTTTTTGTTTGCCCCTTTTTTTTTTTTTTTTTTTTTTTTTTTTTTATTATCATAATCTACTGATCAGCAGTTTTGTTAAGTCCTTTTTTGTGGTATAGAATCAGGTGAATGTCACTTTTATAGGCTTTTTAATAAAATGAATAGCCTAATCATAGTTTAATTACATAACATTGGTGTGTCGAACAAGGCGTGCATCTAGAAGTAGCAGGAAAGTCGCTCTCTAGGCCTGAACTTGGATGTCCCAATATAACTGAAGTGTTGAAGCATATTTGCGGCTTCAGGGACCCTCTCACTGTTGAATTGATGGGAAATGTAAACGTATTAGTACATATCAATTATTGAATAGATATTATTTCAGTCATGCTGAACTACTTTATCTCTTTCTAGTGGAGAGAGTGTTGAGAGCCCAGACACAGGATCTGCAGCTGGAGTTCCAGATGCCCCCCCTGCTGTTATCCCATCTCAGGGAGACCTCCTGGGTGATCTACTCAATCTTGATCTGACACCTCCAGCCACCAGTGGACCGCCACCACCAGCCACGTCTGGCCTGCAGCTGGGTGCCATGGACCTTCTTGGAGGAGGACTGGACAGCCTGGTATGTTTCACCATTATTGGATTAAACCCGCCAGCTTCTAAAAGTGGGTTCACTTCATTTACTAGAAAAATATCACTGGGGCTAAATCACGGAATATTTTCTGTTTTCAACTTTTTTTTTCTTGCTTTTTCCTTTTTCTTGATCTGTTTTTTCTTCTTTCTTTGTTCAATGCTGCAACTGCAGATGGGGGATGAGTCTGAGCCGGTAACTACATAGGGAGAGCACAATGTTTATCAGTCACACACAGCCGTTATTATTGGAAAAAAAAAAAAATCCTAAAGAGCCCATACCGTGCTTATTGTTGGAATACCTTTAGGGGGCTTAAAGTGTTCAGAGAGAGACATAGCTGTAGCACTCTTGGACTTTCAAGTGTAGCTTTTGTGTAGCAAAAAGTCTGCTAGTCAGCCAGCCCAAGTGCCAAAGACTTTTGGCACTTGGGCATCAAGGAATGCACAATTTAGCTGTGTGCATTCCTTGATTGCTTGAAATATCGTTAATTATTTTCTCAGTTTATTTTTTTTGCATATTTCTTTTTTTGCTCAACTTTTCTTGCTCATTTGTGCAAGAAAGCACTCTACAGATTTTAATAGGGGTGTCCTGATCAGATATTAACATCAGATATTGGTCTGATATTGGCCATAAAGATAATATTGTATTATATCTGCCGACAACTAAAATCTCAGATATTTTGATGCTGACAGAAAAGCGCTTCAGTTAAAAGTTTTTGTAACTCGTTGGTTAATATTACATGGGCCAGTTGTTCTTATACATTTTGTTGTTGACTTTTCTTCCCTGTTTTATTAACAGCACCTGATCAAGCCTTTTCTAACATTCTACAGTACAAAATAAGTAATCAAAGTCTGTATGATTTTCACTGATATAGATCTTGGCTAATTCTTAAAGCTGTAATATCTGTATCGTATCGGAAACGAAAAACTTGTATTGGGACATCCCTTGGTTTGAAAGCAAACAAAAACCTTTCTTCAAGATGGGTTTTTTTGCATTCCCAGTGATGCCAAAGTTGTTCATAGAGATTAAGACAATTAGTTGCTGTGAGAAGAAAAAACAAACAAACTGTAAACTTTGAAAATCCTTCCAAACTTTACTCATCAGAAATAAACCACGTGGATTTTTTTTTTTATTGCCTGCATTGGACCTCAACACGTGGCTTGCAACCTTTTAAGTTGATTTCCCTAAAGTCGACATATAATCTCCAGCCAGGGTTAAGTTTAATTTAGATTGCATTTATTGAAGTGTGCAGTGTATTACTGGCAGTGGGGTTGTAATTAATATTATTTGTCACTCTCAGCTTCAAAAGTCACTTAATATTGCAAAGAAATTTCTCACAGCCGTTTCATATTCTGATGAGGAAGGTCACCTTTTTAGCAATGTTTCTACCGAGCGAAAATTTAATTAATTCCGTTTTTATCTTAACTTTTTAATCTTATATTTTTTTTCTATATTCACAGCAGACAATATGGTGCAAGAAAGACAATTAAAAGCATTATATGGGCTCTTTAACCCTTGCTGAAGTAGTTTCTGATGATCTGTCTTGACATTTTTCATGCATTCATCATCTCATGTTGCTTTGACTTAGACAACACAACATGAGATGTTAAATCTCATGAATAAAGTTTGATAATAAATCCTTCAGTCCATTTCTTTTCCTGTCTTTTTTTTGGGGGGGTGCTCTGCAATGTGTTTCATCTTTTATTCAGCCGCCCATTCCCCTGCGGACGGACACTCCTCAGTCACCTCAGATCCCACACCATTCCCCATCGCCCACAGATTACAGCCCTACTGAGGTTGGTCCAGGAGACCAGTAACGACCAGCTGCGTCCCAAATAGTCCCATCCTCTGCCACCATTTCCTTTTAGTAGCACCCCCAGCAATAATCACTGCGTTAGCACTTGTTGTCACACTGTTTGTCATCCCACTAGATGAAGGGGTTTTAATAAATCACCTTTCTAGGTTATCCCTGCTCCCTCACTGATTGAGACACACTGAAGATTTTTTTCATTTTGTCACCTCCCTTTACACCTGAACATTGACGTATTTGAATTAAACATGAATTCTATTATTTTATTACAATAAACAGCAAAATTTACAAGGAGCTTTTGTCTATGCATATTTTCTTTAATACTACACCTTTAACAATTATTTGTTCCCTTGAACATTTTAACATTTTTTGTTAAATGAAAACCACAACCTTGAAAACATTTTCCTGTGAATTAATATGATACATATACACCGTTAAGATTAATGTAAATGGAGGGAATTCTGTACATGTTCCCTTTTTTTATTGTTATCCTCTAAACAGTGCAGTGCTTTTGTATTTAGCACCCCTGAGCCAATGTTTTTTAAATTCACCGTTTTGCTGCAGTAATAACTTTAAACTGCATAGTGGAGAATTTCAAGTTTTGCTGCAGATTCTCAACATGTTGTTGAAGCTTCTCAATCACTCCTAGATTTTTTTTTAAGGCATATAAGACTAAGATTGAATATTTGTTGTCTTTACAACTTTATGGTAAAATTGTTGAAAGACATGTATTTATATTTTTCCACTTCACAACCAATCTGACTGGTTGTGCCTATACACAAATTCACAATAAATAAAGATTGTTTGCAAGTTTAAACCCTGTAGCTGCCATTAACCACACAGAAGTTTTAGAGCTCCCTGCACCCACCCTCCTAAAACCTTTTTAGGGTATTATTTAGTGTTTAATTTATTAATTGTGTCTAATATTTCTTTTTGTGCTTCCTTCTCATGCTCAGCTTGGAGGAGACCTTGGAGGAGGCTCTGCTGTAAGTCCTTTTTTTATGGGAGACCTGTTGGGCTTTAATATTCTGATACAGAGATATGCTGAAAGCGCCACATGTTTTGTGACCCACAGATGGGAGCCGGTTTTGGTGCCCCTCCAGCTGCTACTGCAGCCCCATTCAGTGCCCCTGTAAGCGGGGGACTGGATGACCTGTTTGATCTTGGAGGTGGAGTTGGTATGCCCATGGGAGCCTACAGCCCACCTAAAACAGTAGGTGACTCTAGGATTAAACTTGGATAGTTTCATTATCATGGATCCTGAATAAATTCTCCATTTGTTCCCAGGTTTGGCTGCCAGCTATGAAAGGCAAGGGGCTCGAAATATCTGGCACCTTTGCTCGCCGTGGTGGCGTCATCCAAATGGAGATGACTCTCACCAATAAAGCGATGAGTGTCATGACTGATTTTGCCATCCAGTTTAACAGGAACAGGTGAGGTTGAGATCTGTTACTTGTTTATATTTCTATTATGAGTTGATTTCTGGATAATTTTTACGTCTTTGTTCCACTGTAGTTTTGGTCTTGCTCCAGCTGGTCCTCTCCAGGTCCTGACCCCCCTAAGCCCCAATCAGAGCATTGAAGTGAGCCTTCCTCTCAGTACCGTCGGCCCTGTAATGAAGATGGATCCCCTCAACAATCTGCAGGTAAAGCCTACACTATAATCATTATCTCTAAATTTAAGCCATCATGGTTGGTTTTAAGTCGGGTAAAATCTTTGTGTATACAAAATGACGATGAAAGTTGTCTAAGCCAAGCTGAATGCTTCTCCATCCGTCTCTTCAGACTCATGACTGAACACTTTTGGGTTTTATCTAAAAGCAATGGGGTAAATCAGCATGAAAGAGTATCATTTAGAGTAAACTTTGTACCACTTTGCTTCAAGCAAAGAAAATACTTAGTAAATCGAGATTTAAAGAGACACAAAAAAACAAAACACGTTTTTGTAAATGGTTTGAAAAATTTACAATCCAAACAGGAAATAAAAAAAAAAAATCATAATCAAAAGGTTTTTAAATAAACTTTCTGCTGTTTCTTTTTATTTATTAGATTTTATTTTTTCCAATTTGTTCACTTTTTTAATTTGGATTTTTTTCAAACTTATTTTTTTTTTATTTTTTTTTACAGATTTTACATTAATACATTTTTTTTATTTCTGTTTTTCAGATTGAGTTTTATGAACTGCATTCATTTTAATTAGCATTTCTTAGATCACTTTCTCTTCATTTCAAGCCAAATACAAACACTTGCAGTTGAACAATAAAACTGTTAAAATAAAAATGCATCTTTTCTTCTCACTCCAGAGGAAACTCCACCTCAAGAAGTGAAGAGAATGTAAACTGGAAAAAGGAGAAATTGAGCAAAATTTCAGAAAATATATTCATTTGAAAAAATGTTAGGAAAACAGCAAAGTTACTCTGGAGAAAAAAAAAAGGCATTTTAACCATTGACAGATTTTCCGTTTAAATTTCTGCGCTACATTTCTTTTTATTATTTATTTTAAAAAGATGTTGTTTTCTTGAAGCAATAATGGAACAAAATAACTTCATAGTATTGGAGCAAAGCAGCTCTCCAATGCTAAACCATTTCCTTCTGTTCTGTCTCACTGTCCTGAATATAACTATTAAGATACTGTCCTTAAAATGACCAATGCATCCCTACTGTTATTTAACCATGCTGTTAAAGTCCAACTCTGAGAATAAAGCAGAGTTCAAACTTTAAGAATCGGCTAAAGCGGCTCTAAAAGGTTTTACCTTAAAAAAAAATAGCAGCGGTTTGGTTTTGATCTCTGCTGTTCTTTTTAGCTGGGTGGACTATTGCTGCTTACAGCTGGGAAGGGTAGATAAGACTGTCAAAGGGGATGATAAAGGTGGGGATGGTCATTAATGGTCTCACATGCCTCCTTTTTTTCTGCCTCCTGATCAGGCAACAGCTTTTCTAATATTTCTTTTTTCCTGCTTCGACAACAGTGTTTATCTGACGTACTGTTTTTTCTTTTTTTTTTTTTGATGCCTACTTTATTTTGAAAATCCTTCACTATGAATATTTCATGAGCAGTTACACTTTTGTTTACTCCAAACAGCTGTTAAATCTCAACGTAAAAGTCAACGTAAGGGACCATTAGGCTGAAATGCACTGACAAGAGCCCTATGCCACACATGCTTTTACTATATTTACTGTGGTATTCTTAAATGTACAGTTCATTTAAAAACCTCCACCATCATAAATTTATTTTTACGTTTGGCACTGATGGGCCTGTTTCCTTTCACTGCTATTTGAAGATTTTTCATTTTAATTTAAAATGAAAGTCATACAACCAGATGCTATTTTGTATTCACTATAAATTGTATTTTCAATCTTCATGCCACCTGTAGTAGCAGCCTTTTAGCATAGAAATGAAGCTGTATAAACTGCAGGATGTTATGCATGTCAAGGAGACTTTGAATAGTCTTGGCCGTCAAAGTTATTACACCAAATTTACCTTTTCTAATAGAGCGTCATCTCAAGAACATTTAGAGTAAGTCTTATTTTTTTTTGTTTATATTCCTGCATTTCACTGAGGAGTAAGATGTCGTATTGAGTTATTCATGAGCCCATCCTCTTGCTGCCCCTCTTTATAAAGCTGACTAATGGCAGTGTCATTGCCTGGTACATGTTTCTGCAGATGCTTCCTTTATTCTGTCTTTTTTCATCTTTCAGTCTCTTGTTTGAGGCTGTCGATGTAGCTTAGGCAAACCCAACCCTTCTTTATTGAATGCATGGTTTGTCTGGTGAAATCTTTTGACTCTTTGCAAATGTTTTCATCTATTCTTCTGTTTTTATAAGCCTCTGTGCTTCTTTTCTCCTTTTGCTGTATCTCCATTTTTAATCGCTTCCTGCTCTTAAAATGCTGTTAATAGATTTGATATTTTTAGATTATCAATTTAATATTCCAAAGAGCCTGCTAAAAGTTCGATGCAGAAGAAGTAGACTAGTAATAAACGTCCCCATGTGATTATGATTCATGAGATAATTGATAAATCTATTTTCATTTTATTTATTGTGCATCTAAAAATGGATGGATAAGAAATAAAGGCTTTTAAAGAACCAACTGAGGCAGGAATCATTCAGCAGTTTTTAATGCTAAACAGTCGGTGAACTTTTGGTACAAAAGGTGTTTCTTAAGGAGCTTTCCTCCCACTGCTTGAGCATCCAGATAAAACACTAGAGGATTTAATGCACCTATTTGACCCTTTATGTAGAGACAACCCTGGAGCGTAAAGCTGTAGCTCATGTGTCCAAAATAAGGCTTTTTATTGATGTACTTATATTTATTGACAGGAGTAGATCAGTTTTTTTTCATATAAGACTTTCAGTGAGTGATGGGAAAGTCATCAGATCACAAAAACAAGATCATAAACGAATACAAAACACTTGGTTGGGTCAGCGCCTAACGCAATGGATTATTAATGGGACATCTTTAAATGTCATGTATGTGAAGGCAGAGGAACAGATATTGATCATGTTATTACTGATATCAATAATGTGAATGATGAAAGCATAAAACTTCATGCTGTACGCTCATTACAACTGAAAGTGAAGTCAGCAATCACACCTTATATTTATACTTTATTACTGGCTCTTTTGTGCTTATTTAATGAATAAAGGTTTTTTCCCTGCAGGTGGCTGTTAAGAACAACATTGACGTGTTTTACTTCAGCTGCCAGTACCCCATCAGCATGCTGTTTGTTGAGGATGGGAAGATGGGTGAGTGTTTCTTTGCTGAATCGCTTCACACTGATGCTTTGAAGCCCCGATGATGCCATTCGGCACAAAATAAGGGTAACACTGAAGCATGTATGGCTGCTACTGAATGTTTGCCATGAATGTTTGTTTACTGTCCATCAGCTGAAAGCCAGTCACATCTCGTGGCAAAGCAGCAGGACCTTTCAGATCTGTTTTCCACCCCTTTGTTCTTGTGTTGTCATTTGATTTATTTGGTGGAAATATGTCAGCATTTGTCCCTGTGGAGCCTTCTGATGGGGCTAGCAGCAGGACTGCTGCCAGAGGCCGAGAGCTAATGCTCCACAGCCAAAGCCACAGCAGGACACCTTGTCTGGACAGTTGAAATTAACTGCTCTCACGTTTTTTTGGTTTGTTTTATTTCCATCTCTGCAGCACTGAGGGGAACAACGATAGTAACACAAATGTTGCTGGTTTTGACCCATATATTGTAGGATGTCAGCATGTTTTTTTTGTTGTTGTTTTTTTGCTTTTGCTCACCCAAATGATTGCTTATCCTTATTCTTACCAACAGAGAGACAAGTTTTCCTCGCCACATGGAAAGACATTCCTAATGACAACGAGGCCCAGTTTCAGATTAAAGATTGCCATCTCAGCTCGGGTAAGAAGGGCAATTAATGAAGAGGAAAAACCCATTATCTGCAGCCTCTTTATATACAAAAGCAACCAGACAGAGACATTTCTATCGCAAATCTAATCCTCGCTAATGAAGCAAATTGTATTTGATGAGAGTTGCACTCCTTATTTATGTGTCATAATTTGGTTTTACACGAGTGTGAGCATTGCAGGACTGGAGGAGAATTTGTAATGATGGCTTAATGGAGAGTTACCCTGAGAGAATGAATTTCCTTTTCCTTGAACAAAGAGAGATTTCACATCCTGCTGGGGCACATCAGAGAGATTGAGGCTGCAAAGAGGAGTCAATTCTGAATTAAAATCTGTACAGGATGCATGGAGAGAAAATTTTAGGGGAGGATAAAGGAACGAGATTCTGCAGGGTCTAGTGCATTTAATGACAGACCGCCTCAGAGCATGACAGAAGCCATTGAGGGGCTCAGTATTAAATATCACAGCTAAAATAAAATCTGGGGCGTCATTGTTAGGAATAAGAATGATCACCCTTGTTGCATTTTTTTATATTAACAGATGCAGCCTCCAGCAAACTTCAGGGTAGCAACATCTTCACCATAGCTAAGCGTACAGTGGACGGCCAGGACATGCTGTATCAGTCTGTAAAGCTCAGCAACGGAATCTGGGTTCTGGCTGAGCTGAGAGTGCAGACGGGAAACCCGATTTTCACAGTAAGTCTTGCACCACTAAGTGTTAAGTCTATTCGCTGCTCTGCATGTGCTGCTAATTACCGACTGCTGAAGGAAACGGCTACGAAGAGACTTGGACACCTTCACTGATTTTAGTTTGACGGATGTTAAAAAAAATAAAATAAAATAAAAATTGTGAGCATTATTCTGCTCTGAGATCAGCTATTTCTCAAATGCAGACTTTGGAACCGTGAGTTAAAATCCTCCCAATTCTTCACACATTTGGTATTTTAAGACAAAACATTTTGATTATTTTTTGCAACCTTACCTTCCCAGAATTCTCTAACCTGCTATATGCATAATTTTAAATAGTCTATCTGCCTACCTTCAAGTTTTTACACCACATAAACTTTATCTTTTGTCTGATCAGGATTTTTTAAATGGAAATCAGTGATAGATCAACACATTAAATCACCATACTGTAACAGATGCTTAAAAGTATGTGTCATTTTGGGAGCTATGAAGTATTTCAGGTTAAAAAGATTGAGTACGGTGCACATTTCTATTCTGCCCTCCTTTTCTATGATTTCCAAAAATAAATCTGTTTTTGTTGTCAAACGTCATTTTACTGACGTATTAATCTCACGTGTTTGCTCATTAATCTTACTATATATCCGGCTGTCTGAAGGCTCCAAAGCTTCATTAGAGAACATTAATGAAAAAGCAGCATCTTTAAGACCAAAGGATGCCTGCAGGTCAAGATTTTAATGCAAAATTCAAGTAGAAATTTGCAATTGATCAAAGTGACTTAACTTAGTGGCTTTAAAAATGTGCTTTGCTGTTAAGATGCACCCCTCAGAGAAATTGTAAAGACATTAGACTTCGATTTTACAAAAAAGTTTAAAGCATTGTAATCAATTACTAGACATACACTATATTGCCAAAAGTATTTGCTCACCCATCCAAATTATTGGAATCAGGTGTTCCAATCACTTCCATGGCCACAGGTGTATAAATTCAAGCACCTAGGCATGCAGACTGTTTTTACAAACATTTGTGAAAGAATGGGTCGCTCTCAGGAGCTCAGTGAATTCCAGCGTGGAACTGTGATAGGATGCCACCTGTGCAACAAATCCAGTCGTGAAATTTCCTCGCTCCTAAATATTCCACAGTCAACTGTCAGCTGTATTATAAGAAAATGGAAGTGTTTGGGAACGACAGCAACTCAGCCACGAAGTGGTAGGCCACGTAAACTGACGGAGCGGGGTCAGCGGATGCTGACGCGCATAGTGCGAAGAGGTCGCCAACTTTCTGCAGAGTCAATCACTACAGACCTCCAAACTTCATGTGGCCTTCAGATTAGCTCAAGAACAGTGCGCAGAGAGCTTCATGGAATGGGTTTCCATGGTCGAGCAGCTGCATCCAAGCCATACATCACCAAGTGCAATGCAAAGCGTCGGATGCGGTGGTGTAAAGCACGCCGCCACTGGACTCTAGAGCAGTGGAGACGCGTTCTCTGGAGTGACGAATCGCGCTTCTCCATCTGGCAATCTGATGGACGGGTCTGGGTTTGGCGGTTGCCAGGAGAACGGTACTTGTCTGACTGCATTGTGCCAAGTGTAAAGTTTGGTGGAGGGGGGATTATGGTGTGGGGTTGTTTTTCAGGAGCTGGGCTTGGCCCCTTAGTTCCAGTGAAAGGAACTCTGAATGCTTCAGCATACCAAGACATTTTGGACAATTCCATGCTCCCAACTTTGTGGGAACAGTTTGGAGCTGGCCCCTTCCTCTTCCAACATGACTGTGCACCAGTGCACAAAGCAAGGTCCATAAAGACATGGATGACAGAGTCTGGTGTGGATGAACTTGACTGGCCTGCACAGAGTCCTGACCTCAACCCGATAGAACACCTTTGGGATGAATTAGAGCGGAGACTGAGAGCCAGGCCTTCTCGTCCAACATCAGTGTGCGACCTCACAAATGCGCTTCTGGAAGAATGGTCAAAAATTCCCATAAACACACTCCTAAACCTTGTGGACAGCCTTCCCAGAAGAGTTGAAGCTGTTCTAGCTGCAAAGGGTGGACCGACGTCATATTGAACCCTATGGATTAGGAACGGGATGTCACTTAAAGGAATAGTACACCCAAAACATGATTAGCCTTCATTTTCTACTCACCTCCATGCTGAACAACACTCTGGAGTACTTTTTTGATATCTCAAATGCATCTGGAGATCTGGGAGGCTTCTTGCTGTCTGCTGACATTCAAATAATGGAGGTCCATGGCGCCCGAGACAGAAAGGTCCATAAAAGTCCACAAAAACGTGTCAATATTCCTCCATACTGCTCGTCCAATGTAATCCAAGTGTCCTGAGTGGGTAGCATCCAGAATTTACTCGAAACGAAGTCATTTAGAATGTTTTTAGAGCATAAACAGTAGTGTATAGGATTTCCTAATAGCGCCCCCATGCGCGCTCACGATTCTACGGAAGCCGGCAGACCAAACCAGCGCATTCAGCTCGGCAAAGAACTCATGCTCTTCCTCAACACTGAAGTCCTCAGACATTTTTCTTTCGTTGTTTCTTTCTTTGCACAGGTAAACAGCACATTTCTTCTTCTACGCTTGCATTATCGGCAGACCAGACGCTGAATGCGCACTTTCTTCCGGTTTGGTCTGCCGGCTTCCGTAGAATCGTGAGCGCGCATGGGGGCGCTATTAGGAAATCCTATACACTACTGTTTATGCTCTAAAAACATTCTAAATGACTTCGTTTCGAGTAAATTCTGGATGCTACCCACTCAGGACACTTGGATTACATTGGACGAGCAGTATGGAGGAATATTGACACGTTTTTGTGGACTTTTATGGACCTTTCTGTCTCGGGCGCCATGGACCTCCATTATTTGAATGTCAGCAGACAGCAAGAAGCCTCCCAGATCTCCAGATGCATTTGAGATATCAAAAAAGTACTCCAGAGTGTTGTTCAGCATGGAGGTGAGTAGAAAATGAAGGCTAATCATGTTTTGGGTGTACTATTCCTTTAAGCTCATATGTGAGTCAAGGCAGGTGAGCAAATACTTTTGGCAATATAGTGTATATCTTGTACATTTGAAATGATATACACAGGGTTCTCATCAGCATATTTCAGCATAGATTGCCAGCCATGCTGAAATTTAGGCGGGTACACACAGTTTAATTGGCCCTCCCGATGTCGCCTACCAACATGGAGGAAAGATCAAAATAAATAGGTGTGGGCTTAATTAGAGAAGTGGCAAAAAAGGAAAGAGGAAAGATGTGGTTGTAGCTAATACAATTAAAACAAACAAAATTAGGCAAGCTGCCCTGGTTGGATTTTTGATGTTTTGATTTTGAAGCTTTTTGCGTCCTCTAGCTAAGCAATCATTTAGAGAGGTTATAAAGGATCAACATAGCCTCATTATAGTGTCGAACAGTCTTTGATGCCAGTACACAAACCTTAATAGTGAAATTTAAAGTGCCTGAGTTCAGTGTATTTAAAGCTTTATTTAGCTAATGCTAAACTAAATTTAGCTAAAACTTAATTTAGCTACATGTATACATACCCACTGGGGGCAAATTTGTTCAGAAGTTGGAAAAAATTAGCTTTATACACTTTTTATAAAGGTAATGGTCAGCAGAAGAAAAAAACATTAATACGATCAATTATGCAGCATGTAATAGAGCAGTAACTTTGAGATTCTATCAACAAGCACATTCCTAAAGCTGGACAGTCTTTGAAAACTATTTGAAAATCAAGACCAAAACTAGTCAGGTGAGTGTGATAATAGAGGTGGAAATAAAAATAGTTTTGCATCAATCCAACAGCCGATGATCCGATGCATCGACACGTCCACAAGAGTATGGATTCATGTTTTTTTTCTCCTCTGGTCTATTTTTATCCATTTGCTCCTGGACGTTATTTTAATTCCAGTGCTGCGGGGGCACTTAACCTGTTTTGCCCTCCTACCTTGCTTCCTTTAGCCACTACCCTCTTTCTGCTTGTACACACACTTGCGTGTTGATGTTGTTTCTAAAAAAAAAAAAATGCATAAGGATATTACAGCTTTCTTTGATTTATTTCAAAATTGAAACATTGTCTAGCCTGTAAGGTAAAATGAAAAATAACCAATTAATCAAACCGTATTTTGTTGTATTCTTGAGTATCGAAAATAATCAAATCATTGGGTCAGGAAATTGATACTGAATTGAATCGCCAGGATGGGTGTGATTTACACCCCTATGTGATAAGACTGCCAACAGCATCACTGATTTAGCTGTATAAGTCTCAAATGTTTACTCTTCTATATTCTTATAGGGGCATAAGTGGCAAGGCTGAAGTATTTTCTCCCATAGAAAACTTGAATTTCGAACTTCTTCTAAGACAACATTTAAAACATAGAGTCAAAGAAGCCAAACTTGTCTTCTGCCATAGTTTTAAAATATACATTCAACACAAAAACACCACATTAAACACCATAACACAGCAGAAAATGATACTATAGCCACCCTGTTAAAGAGTAGTGATACCATCATGCTCTTGGGTTACGTTTCTTTGGAGGGAACATAGGGGACTTTTTTGTTTGATCCAAACTTTGGTGCACCTTGCTTTGACTGAATAAAGGTCAGTAAAACTTGTTTTGTTTTGTACTTCCTGAATAAAGTCGCCGTAATGCAGCCCGTAGACTGTCACTGATCAATGCTCTTTCTAACCTGCCAAACAGCCATGTCAGAGGCTGTTGTCAGCTCCAAACCTGGTGAGGAGAGGAAGCTGTTTGTGCTGATACTTGTTCTCAAAGCTTATGTGGGTGCACTGACGTGCCCCTGTTCATGATGACGTTGCTTCCCTCTGCATTGTCAGCGAGTCTCAGTCATGATGGATTGGGTTTGGTGTAGAGATTCAGGACAAGCGGTGACCGTACTGCAATTCTCCTCCCTGCTCAATTTTCTGTCAGCTTTCACATCATGTTTAATTTATTAGGTGGCATCAACTCTCTTTTTGTTTACTCCTGTTTAATCAGTCATGCAGTGTGTGGTCGTTTAATCCTCAGGATTTTTATCCAGTCTACACCTCCTTCAGTTCATTAATCAACACGCTGACTAACCTGTTGAAGGGAAGAATAACTTGTTTAATACGTATCTGAGTGACTTGGGGATTATTTATGGTGCTGGAATAAATATGCTGCTTTGATTTTAGTTATTGTCACAAAGAATTCTATTTTCTTAATTTTTAATGACCCAGGAAACCTGTTCCTGTCCTTAAGTTTTTTTCTGTCATTTTTTTTTTTCCTCTTCCACTTAATTTTTTAGGTCTAAAGTGTTTCTAAGTTGGGCTGGAAGCTGTCCTGCCTTTTTTAAGATGCAGTATCATGTTAAAATATTTAAAGCCCTCGAACATGGATACATTGATGTTTATAGTTATACTTACTCCAAAATTAAAATAAAACAAACAAACCACCAGAAGACTGCCATTTAAAAATTAGCATAAAGGCTAATAGTCAAAAAATAAAATGTTCACCAAATAGAAAACCATCTTCTTCATCGTGCCATGGTAGCAAACTTGAAGATTTTATAGGTTTCGGATAGAATAGTTGAGTGGTTATTTGGTCATTGCTAACTGGGTCTCATTTGCCTGCCCTTTACTCTTTGAGCAGGATCTATTTTATATAGCTTCTTTTCATCTATTCTCTATCTTTATATGAAGAACACCTATAATTAGTGTGGTGCAGATGCCATTTTTTTGGCCCCAATACCGATACCTGGCTGTGCAGTATTGGCCGAGAAATTATTGGTGCCATATTTGTTGATACTTGCCGATACCGATACCACCATTTCAGTGCTCGATCGGGGCGCCGTCCATTACTGGTCTCAGAATCTGTGCAACACTATAATTCAATTCAATTCAGTTTATTTATATAGCGCCAAATTCACAACACATGTCATCTCAAGGCACTTTACAGTTCAACCAGATCATACAGTCAAATTGATACAAAGTTTTCTGTCTAAGGAAAACCAGTTGATTGCATTGACTCATTGACTCAAATACAATCCCTCACACTAAGCATGCTTGTAGCGACAGTGGAGAGGAAAAGCTCCCTTTTAACAGGAAGAAACCTCCAGCAGAACCAGGCTCAGTGTGAGCGGCCATCTGCCGAGGCCGACTGGGGTTCAAGGAGACTGAAGCAGAGACACAAAAAGCAGCTGTTAAAGGCGGCCGCATTCAGGAAACACACAGCCAGGCAGACGAGCTCCGAGCCAGCTCCCATTCCAGTAATGTCAACAAGTGAATACAAAACTTAAAAAGGTAATAGTATCCTTGAAAAAGATGTTATGCATTTAAACAAATTTGTTTTTACTTGTTTCCTCGGCTAATGCAATGCAAAGAAAATCATAAAATATTTATCTAGCTGATTCAGCAGAAGAAATGCAAATTTAATACGGGGATCATCTCTCCCTTTTTTTTTTTTTCAGCTCTTGCAGTTTTACCTCATCCTGTTTCCCTCTTACTGACCTTTATTTCTTTATGAGGAACTTGCATATGTCCAAACTTTGTAGACAAATACTCAGTGTCTGAAAATCACAATTATAAATTGTCAAACCCATACATAAATGGCTCTAATTCGCTGATCAAATTGAACCATTACTGCTTTTCAAGTAAAGGATGAATCAGTACAAGAAACATGCATAGATCCACACACCGTATCGCTGGACAGATAGAAGAGGTAACAGTGTGCTGCTCCTCTGGTTTTGTTACCAGGACAGCTATTGCTTTTACAACATACAATCATAATAAAGGTCTGCAAAAAAGCATGATTTTCTCAATTATAAAACGTAAAAATTGCAGACTGCTTTACTCTGGGACAGATCATCCAAAACAGGGACGGTCCGCAGAAATGAGGACATCTGGTCACCATATTTTTTATGGCTTTTAGCCTTAGGCTACAATACTATGTAATAGCAAAGCACGTATAACCTGAGCGGGTGAACATATTACGTGTCAACTGCACATGAACAAGCAGGCAAACTTTGCTGAACATTAAACCTCCTGTCCAGCCATAAATCACTGCATTTTCCACAGTAACACACAAAGCTAATAAAATGTTAGAGGAACCAACCAAACTTTAGCCTGAAGTTATCGCAACCTTACTTTTGCAGAAAGATCAACCAGAGAACCTAAAGGTGCTTCGACACATTTGATATTCTTTTTAGATGCATAATCTTTATCGCATGTCCACAGCACCTTCCGTTGTGTCCGTCCACCAAGCTCAAGTCTTCAACATACAGAGTCCGCTCTCAGGTGGTGGAGGGCGGGGCTAAATAAGGACAGGTTTGGGTGCTGCATGGTGGATCATTTAGCATTCAACTTAAAGATGAGATTCATAATAGGCAGAAATGCCCATGGTTCTGTTTGTCCGAGGAACGACCATTAACATCTTTGTCTCAATAACGAAAAATTAAGGCACATCTCGCTAATGTTTTAGCCATCTAAGAACTTTTGATTTATTTATTTACCATCTTCTCATCATGAAAAGCTTCGTCAGTGAAGTATTTTCATCATTGTTGACAACACTACTGGTCAGCAGTATCTTCCATCTCAGCATGTCAGTGTTCGGTGTTTGCCATGACAGGGTGTAGATATTCCTCATTCTTTTTTATTACGTGATGGTTTGAATTAGGATAAAAGAATTTCAGAGCTTTAAAATGTTGTCTTATGTCTTTAAAATGTAAAAGGTTAAAGGGTGCAATTGCTTTATTTGTGGTACAGTAGGTTACAAATTGTGTTGTTAATGTGGGTCCAGAGTGTAATTGGCTGCATGTACATCATGTACTGTGAGTTCGTTGCTCTGAGCTTCTGCCTGCTGCACGGTCTCTGCGCTCTCCTGGCATGGAGCATTAAAGACAAGCTGCCAAAGCCTTTTGTTGAATGCTATTTTTAGACCTGAAGGAGTAAAGTGCTGCCACTGCGTTTTTCACTGCATTTTATGGTGCTTTTAAAAACAAACATAAAAAGGGAATATTTATTTTGTTTAGACAAATGCAATGTTCATGATCCATTAGTCCTTTATTCTTGCTGCTGCTCTGCACCAGTGTTGTTTTGATGCATAATCATAGCTTGGCCTATTTTTCCTTATAATCTAAACTTGATTGACTTCAGCTCTCCCACGATACCTTTCTATTTATATAAACTTTTAAAGCTTTGTCCCAGTTCCAACATCCAGTCTACTTTACTGTTCACTCTTTAAAAATCTATTTAACTATCTGTTTAAGAAGATAATGGTGTGAATTTTAGATTAAATGTATTATTTTTTAGATATTGCAACACAGTACAGCTTGCTTTGTAAATTGAGGGATCTATGATGATTATTGGGTGCAGGAATACTATTTTATCAGTAAAATGAAGGAAGGGAACTCTAAACCTGCATTGCTCAAGACTCCTCACCCTTTAAGTTGATATTGCACCTTATTCTTTGAAGCCATGTTTCTAAAATTCCCACTTTTCTACATATTCACACTTGCTGAAAATAGCTGCCTGCTAAAGGCAAAAACAACTCCACTAAGGTGATGAGAGGAAAATAAAAGTGCGAAGCTTTAGAGCGCACAAAAAAAAAAAAAAAAAAATCCACAGTGGCCTTTATGCACATATGAAAAATCTTTCTTTCAATGACCTCATTCCTCATTTTTGGATCTTATGTAAACTACACACAATAAGGCACTAGGAAGCTGCTCTTCTACTTGACATGAAGCTGAGGTGTTCACTTCAATTTTTTTCTCCTCTGCCCACCTTTACAGCAAGTTCTTACTGTTCACAGTAAACTCAGAAATAGAAACCTTGAGGTCCCCTATATACACAGCCCATCTAAAATCCCTTCGCTTTAGCACGCTGCTCTTATACTTCAACATCCTCCAGGTGATATTTTTCCCTTTACACATATTTATCATATTGTTGCATTTTTGGTTGAGGTTGTTGAATCTAGTTTGGTGTCGCAAACACTTTTCTCAAACGGGTATCTGATATGGCTTTAAAGCCAATTAAGAGAGCTTTTAAAATTATGGTAGGGTTTCTGAATGGCCTCACCAAGGCCCAGACCGTTTAGATGAGGTTTATTAATTAGATCAGTTTAGAGTGTTCTTATAATCAGGCAAAAGATGCCACTATGAGGTTAGTATTTGCAAACCATTGGTCTGAAGGTATGAATGGCCCATTGACATTTATCCTCATATCATCCATCATAAATTCAAACAGCTGCACTTTAATGTCATTTTAAAAAGTCAGTTGATGATAATTTCACACAGGAAAAGCCCATGCCGATTAAAGTACATAGTCACGCTTCTGGCCTTTACCTGGCACAATATCAGTTTGACTGAAACTGCATTTTGATCAGTTAAAATTTACATTTGTACAAAATATAAAATATGATTAAATTTTCACCTCATGAAAACGTTTTTTTCTATCCATTTGAGAAAAATATATCCTCTTCAAATTTGTGATGGAGGTGTTCTGTGTTTCATAGTTTGGATAATCTTAAGACTTTGGGAGTTTCCTCTCGACAAACAGACAATTTATTTCTGATATCTCACAGTTCGCTGCTGTCGCTTCCATTTTCTCTTATTGTATCGGAGATTCTTCTGTTTCTGTTTTACATGTGCTGATGGAAATGGAAGCAATGCTTATACAGCTCACTTGGACGCGCTGCCAGTCTTTCTCACCTCCTGGCTTTTCTCTGTCTTTAGCGGGGGTGGATTTCTGGAGGCCTCTTTTAAGGCTGCATTTACAGGAAGATATATATTTATATGCGATTATATGGGTGAAATGTGCAATAACAATATGTCTTGCAGCAGATGGACAAAAAAAAAATATTTGCCTTCCTGGTAAACAGACCCTAGATAATCAGTTATTTATCCAGCTGATGAGGGGGGAAAACAATCAAATTCTTTTTCCATTAATTGGGTTTCATTGAAGAAGCTTTGCTTTTAAACAGCAAAAGTGAGATTAGCACCTCATTACCTCTATTTTATTAAAACATTTTGTGTTGGCATAGTAGATCTTAACAGCTTTGCTTTGTTCACGTTTCTCTACTCAGACTTCTCCTCCATTACAACTGTTTACATCGGTGTCTGCTTGTCCTCTGGATATTTGCATTTCTTTCTCTTAGCTGTCGATTCTTTGACATAGATTCTGTGGACTCAGTCATCAGAATCAACCTTTGATTGTTTAGGTAATTTTTTCTTTTTTTTTTTTTTTTTTTAGCACCAATGCTCATGCCTAGTTCTTAATCCTCCCCCTACCTCATCTTATTTGCATTTCCTTACAGTAGAAATAAGATATAATAACTATATCAAAGGCACCTTTGATATACTTTAGAAATTTACTTAACACAAAAAATCTCTAAAATATCCTTAAACGCATCTAGGTCTTTCCTTTCTCTTTGCACCACATTTGCTGTCAGTGTTCTGTTATACTACTGTACCCCAACATTAGAATAAAAACAAATCTTTTATATGAAATTCCCCGATGCTTAATCCCTATAGAAAAAAATGAAGGTTGATAATTCAATTGCATATTTTACATTCTTTAACTAATGAAAGTTGACACAAACGGTACTTTTTCCTGAAACAGACCAGTCTTTTGCAAAGACCCGTGCCCACAGATATGACTTTTACAAGGAGACGTCTGAGTACTGAATACTTTTTGATATATTTGAATTAAATGTCTTGGAGAAGCAACAGAGTGCATCTCAGAACTGGCTTTCTCACACTGAACAGTACTTTATCCTCCAAGATGCCTCAGTCGTATTGAGACTCCATTAGACTCGGTGTCACACCAGATGAGCGCTGCAGCTTCATAAAGGTGTAGTGTTTTACATGAGTTAGTAATGGTGTTTGATTAAGAAGTAAATTTCTTTTTGTTAACCTGGGATTATGTGGCCCCTTAGAAAGCTCCTCTTAATATTTCTGGCAGCTGTGGGTCCAGGAACATAAAGCTGTTAAGAGATGGACTTATCGGCCCCATATTTAAAACAAAATTTTGTGTCAAAATTAGGGATGCACGATATTGGGATTTTGGCCGATATCCGATATGCCGATATTTTAAAACTCATGTAGCCGATAACCGATATCGATACCGATGTTAAAGCTGGACAAAAATAAGTAGTCATTAAAAATAGCAGTTTTGTTATCCTTTTCTGACACTTTGAAAAATAATATACTCAAATATATTTTCATATGCTGATATCAAATAGATTTTTTAAAACGTGGTATCGATCTATTTTACTTTCAAAAGCTCGTGAAATTTCATCGTTCTGTTACAAACTCTCGTGATATTTTGCAAATTCTTGTGAGATTTTGGGATATTTTAATGTATCAATATTTTTTCCCTCGTCTTTAGAAGTTTTTAAGTCTGTAAAAAAGAAGTTTTTGAGGAAGAAGAAGAAGTAGTATTTTTTATTTTTTTTTTAGACTTTAGAAACTCAGAAGTTGATTAAATATCGGTGGGGTGGCCGATGTCCGATATTCAGTTTTAAGGCCGATACAGGCCGATACCGATAGGGGGCCGATTATATCGTGCATCCCTAGTCAAAATACACCCTGGTTCATGTCAAATGTTGAAAGAAGCAAAAAGGGATTTATGTTGGTAGGGTGGAATATGATGAGGACAAAGTGTATTTTTCAAGCAGCTGGCAGCCCTATTTTCTTGTCTTTACCTTTACTTGAACATCCTAGACCTTTCTGAGATCTGCAGCATGGAGCACACGACTATAGCAAACTACCTGGCTGTTGGTTCCTTTTTAAATACGCTGAATGGGTGAAGAATTACTAGAAGGATGGAAGGAAAAATTGGCTTCTCCTAGGGTGTCAATAAATCTGCCTGTACTGATTTTACTTTAAAAATATGATTAGATAAATTTGACGTGGATCAAATACTGATATCTCCAGAATACTGCACTGAAATCTTAAATGTTTGATTCACAGTGACCTTATTTCCAGACTGTTTTAAGAAAACGTTAACCTAAAGTTGCAGATTTCTAACACTTAAAATGTAAATGTTCAATATTTTTGGAGGGGGGATAAAATGATGCGGGAAATTCCATTAATATTTAACATCCCGTTATTCCTCTTCCTCCTACTTCAGTTTGTAATTTCCTCGCTCTTATACTCTGAGGACATGGTGCTGTTAAGAAAATAAAAACAAGCTGGAAGCTGAGCTCTGGAGCGCTGCAGTTATGAGTTGTCCAGAGTAGCAGGAGCTTCTGCGCTTCCTGCCATCTTGCTGATAGGAGCACAGCTGTCTAAACGCTGCCAGCAGCAGCATGTATTGGTTTAAAAAAAAACGGGCTGTGCACTGCCACAGCTTTATTTATCGACATCCTACTTTGCAGCTCTCCAACTCATCACATTTCAGGTAAATACCTGATCAGTGTAATTAAGATAATGGAGCAAACATTATAGAGAATTAGTGGCACTGATACAGGGACAGGCTACAGACAACGGATGGCTTTAAACAAAATGAGTCAACACACCACCTTGTAATTAGGATAATGGAGGATTACTCCACAAAATACAAAGGAAGAAAAAAAATCTACATCAAATCCAGTCAAAAGAACATCAAATAAATACTGGAAAGAGAGGTCATGTTGTCCTTTTCTGTCGAACAAGATGAAAGATCCACCAGTCACTGCGAGCTGTTGTTTTAAAATGCCTCTCCGTATGTGAATGTGCCACTCTTGGGTTAGGTATTGCTTGTACGGTCTTGGGTTGTAGAATTGCAATGTGACCCTCCCTCCTACACACCAGCCAGCTCCTCCTCAGTCTAACAGATTGGGTTCTGAGCAGCGATTGTGATAAAAGCAGAAACAAAGGCTCTGTGATGGTTTCTGTGCGTTTGGCCGTCTCTGTTTGGATTGGTTCTTGTCCTTTTCTGCAGAGACGTGTGGGTCATTAAAGCTTTTGGCTATGGCTGAGAGGTTTTTCACCTTGCAGAATTTTAATTACCGTGTTTTTCCCACCTCCCTTATATTCTCTCAATCAGAGTGCAAGTTAATGGTATAATCTCATCTGATGCAACCAAACCCCTGTAAACAAGCCTGCCCCTGGTTAGGAGAAAAATAATATCTGCAGTCTGAATGGGGAGGGGGGGTTCACTTTATAAGGCTCCATTAAATCCAGAACCTTTTTCCCAGCTGAGACCGACATCAAAGGGTGGGAAGGCTGGCGCTGCTTCCTCCACTGTGCTTATATATCTATATTTCTGACAGTAGGTCTGCGTGTCCCTGATAACGGGCTTTTGATTCCAGGCTCTTTCTTCCTCCTTTAGGAAAAATTATTCCTGTGTCCGGATGAATTTTTAAAAATTAATTATTTCCAACTCCTCAACATTGTCACCCAATAATCTACTGAAAATAAACTCAAAATGATTGTTTATGAGATGTAAAGATAAAAATATGCTTTTTCTATGTTATTTATTTATCCATTATTCTTAAAATAAGAATAATGGATAAATAAATTATTTTTTTAATGAATATAATTTATCTTTTTTTTATGTTTTTAATCCTCATTGGCTTTATTTTTGACTGGTGACTTTATTAATTGGGCAAAGAGTTTATTAATACAAAGCCGTAAACACTCAGTTAAAATGCAGTTTTACATTTAAAACAAGAAATAATAGTAATAGAATTTACAATAAATCACACAGAACAGAAAGTTATATATAGTTTTAAAAGTCAGGATAATTATCTAATTTTCTTCAATGCTTTTTATTTATTTCTTTAGTTAAAAGAACTTTGTGTAAAAAATGTCGCTCATGTCAGTTTTTTGTTTGTTTTTTTCTAACAAGATAATGGTACCAATTCTCAAGCTATGCTTCAGAGAATCTGTGTTTAGAGTTGGATTATTTGACAGGTCAAAGTGTTTAATGTATAATAGTGAGTTGATTTATGTTTGGTCAGATTTTATAAAAGTGCTGGAACCAATAAGCAGTCTTAGCTTGGTGTCATTTTTAATGGTTTCTGAGCAGTTATACTTTGTATTCAAATGTCTGTAATCTTTTAAAAAAAGGAAGATTTTTTTTAGAAAATAAAAGAATTGGAAATCACTTAAAAAAGAATGAATAGAAAAAAAGAAAATGATAATAGGCCTTTTTTTTGTTGAACATTCTATTTTAAGAATTATTAGACAGAAAGATATTGTGAAATGATGAACAATCAGCTAAGATTTACTTTATTTTAGCTCATCAGAACCCATTTGTCATTAATCGGGTCCCTTCTGTTCCTCAGGTGTGTCTGAAGTGCAGAGCTCCAGAGGTTTCTCAGTGCGTGTTCCAGAGCTACGAGGCGGTGCTGAAGAACTGATCCAAAAAGCCGAGCACCCGGTCAGCAGCTGCTTCACCAACACCGCAGCACCTTCTGCTCTCCCTTCACCGGCGTCCCAACCAACTCATACAGTCCTTATCTAAAAGGTTGCACCGTCTGCTCCTTTATTGAGGCACTTTTAGTTTCTGAAAAGACAGCATTGATTTGAGCTACTCAATCTTTATTCACTTTTTAGCTTCAGGGTTTTGTCTTTAGCAAAATGATTAGAACATCTATTGTCTGCTTTGCTTTTCTTTCAAAACGACCCGTATTCATTAGGGGCCAGATGGTGACCTGACTTCTGTCCTTCTAACTTCCTCAGCATGTGGCTCAACAATCATTTTCTATCCCCACTTCTCTGCAAACTTCACTCTATTTTTAGCACCTGCAATCAGCAGGTGAACCATCAGCTTCAGCATATTTATTAGGGGGTGCATTTAGGTTGTGGTGCTGGTGAAAGAGGCAAGTGTCAGGTGGACACGTAAATACTTAAACTACACTATAGTGATTTTATAAAGCTTTCTTTAGTGTCTGTGTGGAGCAGTGGATTTGGATCTACTAGCCCTAAAAGCAGAATGTCTGTCTGACGTGTGCATAGAAATCTGTGTGTTTTTTCTTAAATTTTTACATCAATATCTTGACATTTATAGAGTAGCAGCAGGTGTCAGCCCATTGCTCTCATGCTTCGTCATTCCATGCTTTATTTTGTGTTTTGTATTCTTGCTGTCGGTCTCCATGAAGCAGACTGGAAGAGAGCCTCTGGGTGCTTTTTTTTTTTTGTGTCCTGTCTGTTCCTGCGTCAGCAACGGCCTCTCAGGCTCTCTGCCACTCTGCTCCTCTTCCTCTGAATCCTCGCTGCAGCTCTCCACCGAAGATGAAGGCCCAGGTGACACAAACTGATGTCATCTGTTACAGATAAGAGCATACATGTAGGTAGAACACAGTCTCACCTGAAGGGGGGCTCATTTGTTTTCCGGGTCGTCACACTGAAGCCCTTTGTCTCAGTGGCATAATTGCACCTTCTCTACTTGGTGAAAGGCTGTGTATTCTTTGTGTGCAGTGACAGATGATTACGATGACATGCTGCGTTAATTAATCAGATGTTTAATCAGATGTTTTTTTATTTACTTAATTTTGCTGTATGTGTTCATCTAAAAAGACACACAAAAAAAACAATTAAAAGTCTTGATGAATCCATGTGGGGTTTCTTTTTCTTCTGATATTCCATATTACCCAGGATGTAAAACACTAAATCTGTCATTTAATAGACCCGATAGGTATGTTTTCCCACATGCTTTGTAACCACCATGACTCTGCTCCCCTAAGTCACCAGCTTCCATTGTTGCACACTTGGAGTCAGACGCTTTGCAGTCAAACCCCTGTCAAACCCCCCCTGAAATCCCACATCCTCCGTAAGCGCTCCATTCCAAACAATGTGTGCAAAGTGATGCCTGCAGCTTTCTCGGTTCCTCCCGTCTTGCTCCGCTCTGAGTTCCTTGTCTCTCGATGAGAGCATGCGCGATAGTATTTAATTCATAGGAACAAAATTCAATTTAATGAACGATTAATTTAATGTGACATAAATAAAACTCACCATCAGCATCCATCACCCCTGCAGTTTCTGCCCAAACATATTTTCATTATGAGTCTTTTGTAATAACGATAACTAGGATCATACAGAATTGGTTTGTTTTCTACGTCCAAAATCTGCATCTCTTCATCCATGCCTGTGATAACAGGCTTGTTTAAAAGTCGTGAGATGCACTCTTGGAAGTTGCTGTGACTGGATTTAACTAAACTTCTAAGCCTTTCAGTTTAAGATAAATATTTTGATTGAGATGAAAAATGCTGCTTCCTGGTCTGTTAAAGTACCAATAGTGTGCATCCAGTCAACCTGCCTTTATATATATATATATATATATATATATAATTTATGCTGAAATTAGTAAATGACAAACCAGATCTTTTCAGAGTTATTTTTCCTGTTTGGTGCGATTGCAATTGTAGATCTTTACCAGGCCAGCTTCCGGCGGAGCAAAAAAATGCTTGGCTTCATGCTTTTGATGGTGATTTTCGGAGGAGCAGCTATGGATGTTAAACAGTTCTCATTAACATGACAGTGCAAGTGTTCTGCAGGACCCAAAGCGTCGAGGAGTGCTGACTGAAGATATGGAATCTGAGAGTTACAGTTTTCTGTTAAAACGATAGTCTTGAATCTTTTAGCAAACCAGTTCAGTCCAATACCAAATTATGAAATGAAAGGAAAAAAAAAAAAAGACGATACTTGATTTTCCAAAACTGATGCCTAAAATCTGGATTATACAGTTGTGTGTAATTGTTTTGCAATCTTATTTAAATCCAGCATAGATCTGAGTATAAGGCCTCAAAGGTTTGTTAGAGACCAAAAAGAAATGATAACTTCTATAAGTCTAGTGCAATTGCTTGGATCTCTTCTACAACAGTCAGTCACAAAGGTGCAGTTAAAATCCTCAAAGTTCCTAAAAAGGCTTAGTCAAAGTCCAGATCTCTCATTTAACACCCAAGACTTGGAAGCATTTTTTTTAGCCTCTCCTCGCATTCTTTTCTTTTTGACTAAACTTGATCAATTTGGCTTCTTTAAGCAAAACAAGAGTCAAAAGATGAATGCTGCACATTTAAAATTTTTATTTTGAATGATAAATTCTTGTATCCTCATCCTTCCACTTAATGGTTATATACTATATCTTGATCAATCACCTAAAATACTAAGGTGCATCACATGATGTACCATGGCAAAATAAAAATAAAAAACAAGCTTAATAAGCATGAATATCTTTGTAAGCCAGTATGAGAACTGTATCCTGTCAGCACGAAGGTCAGTCTCCAAAGCAGCAACAAGGTTTTTAAGTCCAAAGTGCATTTTAAGTGTAACCAGGACTTCCACTGGTTGAGCTAATTTGAAATACAAATAATCCTGAACTCTAACTGGGAGAGAGAAATGTATTCTGTGTTCAGCAACATGGTAGCTGCTGTTGATAAAGTCACAGCTCAGAATCTGTGAAAGTGTCACTTTTTGTTCCAGTAATAGGGGAATCTGACATTTATCATCTGCTATAAAATAAATCCAACAGGGGGCACCAATTCACCTATGTTATTGGTACAGGCTCATCCTGGTTTACAGAACAAGCTGAAAATCGTTTCTACCTTTCAGTATAAATTAGTACTGTAGTGTTGAATGGGAAAACAGTGGGATTAAAACAAATAATCCAGTGTATTTAATGCCTTTAAGCAGTAAAGTACTGTATCATATCAGTCGTTTTGGATTTATTCCCAGATTCCATCCATCCACCTGTTAAATGTTTTATGACAGTGCAGCAAAAACATTGGCAGATATATGTTCATGTTGAGAGTGGAAAATATCAGACCATTATTTGTTTTTAATATTTTGACACTTGTAAGCTGGATAAATAAAGCTTTGATGGCTGAGCATCAGATTTATGCCTCATGAAGGACTAATCAGTCTGTTGCAAACAATCTAAACATGTCCACCAAACTGGCTTTGCCAGCACAGGGAACAGATTATTTTCTCCTCTTGTAAGCGCTTTGGTTGGTGAGATTTAAAGTTTGTTAATAAGGCTGATTCTAATAAAATATGTTTTTAGATGCTATAATATGTGTACATATAAACAAGTTACTATTGCTATGAGTAATGTTTGTTAAATGTATTGTTTCCTTGGCCTGTGACTGCAGATAAAATGTTGAGCAAAAGGTTCAAACATTTCTGGTAAAAAAAAAAACGTTCTACATCCATTTATTAACGTGAACGTTAATAAATGGATGCTAATTTGCAGGCTGCATTTGATTCATTCAGGGTTAATAGCTCAAAAAACGACTTAAATGAGTGAATTACACAAGTGTTATTTTATCAAAGATTTTCTCTTTGTTATTTTGTCTACAAAAAGGTCCAAATATACAGAACATATTGCTTAGAATAAAGACCTAAATCCTGGTATGATTTGATTAGATATTGTTTAGCAAGTTGTAGCACATATTTTTTTCAAGGTTTTTATGTAGCCATCACAAAGCCTCTTAAATGCCTGCCTGGGTGGTCAGATATCCAGGCAGGCATTTGTATGAAAAAAAACAAAAAACTGCATGGCTTTTAAATTGTTTAGTTTTTTTTTTCCTGAGAAGAGGTTTTCAACAGAGCCAACAGGTTTTGAAGTGTACTTTTTCAGAAGCCTTTTGTGCATTACAAGTCTAGTGTTTGGCTGCTATAGTCCTTTTTCCAATTGGAACATCAAACTATCCACGTTTCAACCATCTGACTCGGACAAATACCTTCAGAAGAACATCGATTTGTGAGCAACAGTCTTGGAATCTCAAGGTTCAGCAGGCTTGCCATGACCTGAAAACTACTGAAGCATCACTGTTCTCAGTCTTACAAGCTTTCTTTTGCCATATTATAGCAAGGTGTTGATGAAGGAGGAATCCTTTATAGCTGCTTATGTGTACCCAGACCATTAAGCTTTTTGGGTTCAAAGCTTCATGATCACCTGAGACAAAGACTGAGTGATTTCACCTCAAAATGGAAAATTTTAAAGAGGCCAATACCAGGCTTCCAAACAGAGCAGAAAACTCACTTCCACCTGATGTGGATCACAAGATGAGGAAGGTAGAATATTCAACCTCTCCTCAACTCAGTAGCAAGGAAGCTGAAACTTTGACATCACTTGTTAAAGGAAACTAAAATAAATTCAAACATCTGCAACCGATTCTCGTTTTTAGGATTAATTCGAGATGATTTTTCTGTTTATTTCACTCTGGACAAAAATAAGCTTTGTTAAAAAGTAAAAATGCTAATAAATTACGCATATTTATATATATATATATATATACTTTTTTTTTTTTTTCAGATCTGTATGCTGCCTTTTAACATGTTTTTCCATAACTACAGAAAGAAGCAATCAAAAACCGCCATGCAGCTCTGGTCCTGTCAACAAACAAAACCGTCACAGGTTTAATTAATCAATAAATCAATGAAACCTTCACAGTTTAAGTTTTCACAGTTTGTCAGAAGCTAATCTCCAGCTAGATAGATCAGGTTTTTTTTTTTCCTCCAAGTGGTCCACTGAGGGGAGCTGTCACCAGGCTGTGATTGATGCCACATATTGACTAAGCCTTACCTTTAGACCCCATCCAGCAGCTCAAACGTCACCTCAGAGATGTGCTGCACAGGCACTATGACCCCCGCACCGTGCTGATGCATGGTGCGGGGTGTTTGTGTGAGTGTGTGTCTTGATATTTTATCATTTATTCCGTGGCGTTATGGGAACACCGCGCTTTCACTCGCGTTTTGCGCACGACCTTATCCTATTGGAGAGAGAGAGCTCCTGTCTCTCCAACTGCAGACGCAAAGCGCTCCTGATCGCACTCTAGATGCCTTTACAGCTGACGCGCCTCTGTCGGCTGTGAGGACCCTTTGCTCCCACTTCCCTTGAGCATCAGAAAGAGAAACGGCAGGGAGGTTTAAGCCCATTGCAGAACACGTGCAGAGCCTCTTTACGAGTCCCCACGGCTGTGCGCCTTCCCTTCCTCCCCCCTCTGCCATGAACGAGCGCAGGCGGTGCTGCAGCGCTGGGAAAATGAGCGAGAGGCTCAGAGGAGGCAATCAGTGAAGGCGCGGAGAGCTCTTACGCGTCTGGGAAAGGTCGGAGCGGAGCGTGGATGAGATTATGTCCAAGTGGAGACTGCAAGGACGGACTTTGTTTTGCTCCTCTCCGGGGATGTCCTCAGAAAAAAAACAAGAGTTTGTTTCTTAGAGGTGACTAAGAACCCTTTCCCTCCGTTTGCAGGATCATGCTCGAGCCTCTATTTGTGACAATCTCTTGTTGCTCTCACCTGAGAATTGAAGTTTCCTCGCTTTGGATGATTTGTGTATTTTTTGCCCGCTGCTGAGGCCACCTAAGGCGGTTTTAGAGGCTGCAGCAGCAGGAGGATCCAGCTCTGTTTACTGGACGGTACGCATCTGTCCCTGTCGCTGTCCATGGTGCTGAACTGGGGCTCCAGGAATGGTGGAGACGCTGAGTATCGCAGTGATCGGTGCTCCCGGGGTGGGCAAAACTTCTATAATCCGCCAGTTCATCTATAACGATTTCTCGGAGGCATACACGCCGACCAGGAGCAGATATGTATACAGACCCTCGGCCATTCTGAACGGGAACATGTACGATTTAAAAATTTTGGACGTCCCGCCAATCTCCTCCTTCCCAGCAAGTGCCAGTCAGGTAATGTGGCTTACTTTTAAGCAGACATTTAACCCCTAAATGATTCTACTTTAACCTCATAAAAAAATAAAAAATAAAACATACATTCAATGATCTTAGTATACAGAAACATTCAGGTTACGTTTTCTTTTTTTTATTTTAACTCATCAGCACCTCTTTGGAGCTGCAACCAGAAGACAATATACAAACCTTATTTATCACATTTTCACTAACAGATGTCGTTACTAGTTGCTATGGAGACTGACTTAAAGCCTTGGAGCATCACTTTGTAAACTGCACCCCCTCCTGAGGAAATAATACATTTTTCTAATCGATCGCGAGATGTCTTCAGTAGATTTCTAAGTAAAACAGCAGAGCTCAGAGTCAGTTCATTTAAATGAGCTGATCATATGATGCTTCAGCTCCATCTACATAAACTCTGTATATGCAAAGGCAGAGCAGACTGGCCTTTTACACAACCAGGGGTCATCCTTGATCAGTAGAAGACAGATTTAAATAAATGATCATGTCAAGACACAGCTTTGGGTATCTTTGTTTTGCTTATATGAGATTTTAGAGAAATGTAATTCTATTTTGTCTTTTTTAGATCATGCTTTCGATTGCCAGTCACTCAAATGTTTGTATTTAAATAATGGTTGTGCAAATATTCGCAAATCAAAAATTAAGAATGTACATTTTTAAAGCTTTACTCTCTTAAATTAGTTTGACGGGGGTTTTCAGCAGTAATCCAAGTCCTAAATCCCATTTTTGTGCTGCCGCTCCTCCAGTGCTTAAACACAGAGGGAATTTGGAGGAATTTAGAAAGCTTAGAGAGAATCCCACTTTATGAGTCAAAGTCAGACGTCAAATGGCTGTGAATCATTTCTTTGTGATTTACATTATACACAGGGCTTTGCAATATTTTTTTATACCACTTGAACCTTTCCATGTTCTGTTGCATTACCACCAAAAAATGTGCATTTGCATTCAGATTACCTAGCTCATTGTTTTGTAGAAGACCTGTAGCTGTAGTTGCAGCCTCTGGGCTTTGATGGCTGTCTGGAAAATGAAATCCCTGATTCCTCTTCCAACCTTCGACAGTTTGGATCAAGAGCAACTGTCAGCATCAAATCTAACTTTCAAATTTAGTTCTGGACTTTGGGTAACATAGGGATGTGCTTTCATCTAACAGCTGTCATTGTATGTTTAAGTTTATTGTCCTGCTGGATGGTGAACCTCTGTCTTCATCTCAAATCCATTGTTTTAGGCTTTAAAAAATTTTCTTTAGGGGATTGTTTGTTTAAATTAGCATAATTTATATTCTCAACAACAGGGACTTGCCATGTCCTTCCCGAAGAGGAGCTTCCCTGAAGATCCTGAAATCATGCACTATGTTTCAGGGTAGGAATGGTGTGTTTTGGGTAATGTAAAGGCTGTGTATACCACCAGGACAAAGGAGTTCAATTTAGGTTTTACCTTCATCTATATTTGCTGTGTCCACTACATGACATACAGCAAACTACATATACACCTCTGTATAGCTTTATTTTAACCTCAACCTTCTTCTTGCTTCTTTTCCTTTAAATGTAAATCTGTAGTGAGCAACAGGTAGATTTACTCTCAGCATATTCTGCCACCACGTGCTGTGGATCTCAATATCCTCCTACATAAGAACCATCGGTCTCACGGTTTCTATTTTATGCTCACTTTCTTTCAACTGTAAGTTTAGGTGGGTGCCTGTAACTTTGCAGGTTGTGCAGCTCTCTTTCCATTTTTAGATTAGGCTTTTCATTGCTTTGGGACCTAATATTAGTTTAAACATGAGCATACAAATACATCTGACCTGAGTGCTGTGTCCCTTGGTCTCTACGATCCTGTTTTTTCTCTAATGTTGTCAAATAAACCTCTGAGGCCTTCGCAGAACACCTGAGATTAAGTTACATCCAATGGGAATTTGCTTATTCATTTGGTGAATTTTAAAAATATCAAATAAAGGAGGCTGAACACAAAGCAATATCCCACTTTCAGCTACTGTAGAGATTATCTTGGATTACTAAATCCTAAATGCTTGACCCTTGAAAGATGTGAGCCCATTAATAATTATCTCTTATAGCCAAATAAGTGTGTCTTAACTTGGCATCACACATCACATCTCCTCTGTATTGTTAGCAGTGTGTGTTTTTCTACTATCTGTGACGACTTTCATTAGAGAAAATCTCCCAGGTCAACACACCAACCTCTCAATTACTGTTCAGGAAACTGTCCTCTTTTCTAACATGTTGACTTTCACTGATGCTTTCTGCCAGAAAGGCCATAGTTATCTGACAGGGTGGGAGTCAACAAACAAGCGACCTGGGGAAGGCAGAGGGGCTAAAGCAATCTACCTGTCAGAATTACAGCTCTTCTTCCTGACCTGGTGTTTCATCTAAAGGTGATATAGGTCTGCAGCATTGTTTGCCACCAACTGGGACATTCTGTAAAGTTTTGTTCTGCTAAATAATTCCTCTAAGCAAACAGTGGGTGGGTGTGAACAGACAGCAGGAATAAAACAAGGTGAATGTCATGGGTTTAAACTATATGAGTGTACTGAATGTCTCCAACGGTTGACTCACATCGGCACGCTTTTAGCACACATGGCCAGCATAACAGTGTGCTGCTGCCACATTACCATTGGACTGATCTCTCGTCCCCTGTAGTATCCCGCTTGTCCTCAGTATGTTAATGTCGTCTGTTCACAGGCAGAGCGCTGATGGGGCAACATGTCTGAGGCACTGCGCCTCTCTGGATTGACCCCATCAGCTGAGATGAGTAGTAACCCGAGTCAGGGGCAGTGAGTACTAAGCAGCACACAAAGAACAGTGATTTAAATTTACTCGCGGCGTGCAGCAAATTGAATTAAAGCAGTGTTCCCAGTTACAATACTGCAGGGAATAGACCACCAATAGAGCTCTGAGTGGCTGCAGTCAATTAGACAGTTTCCAAAGAGCTTAATGGACACAGTAACATTGACCGAGCGTGGAGTAATCTCTCCTATGAAATTTGTGATGAATAAGCTAGAGGATACAGTGAGTCAGATCGCCTCCATGCCGATGCAGCCTGGCAGTTTCTCATCTTCTCAGATTATATTTAAAAAGGCTTTGAAAAGGCTTTTTATGCTTACTGGTCCCAGATTTCTGTTAATTTACTGAGATGCTTTAAATGATTTGTTTACTTGTCAAAATGTGTTTGCTGCTGATAGCATAGCTTTTAGAGAGCAACTGTCACTGTGTGGCAATAGGATGTGGTGACAGATGGATTTAAGTTTGATGGAGCATTTAGCATATTGTCTTGTTTTTTGTTGTTGAATGTTTTGTTTTCCTGGAGTCATTAAGTATCTGCTTCCACTCACTGAAGATGCCCCCTTTGCCTGCTCCCCTATAAATTATTTCTCAGTTCCCACTCTTTACATAACACATTGTGGCGTTTGAACCCATCTGTGAAGGGATCTACAATTTACCTAAATGCTAAGAGAATGATAAAGTTTTTTCAGATAATGTTTTCCCCTGTTTTCAAAGCTCTTTGTGAAGCAGCTCAGCAAACAACTGAAAAATTTATGATTTAATGTTTTATACTTTCATTTGCATGCTGCTATGCTACGCTTTGTATTAGAAAAGGTTTTTATTATTGTCCTGGTTTTTCTGCGTTTTTGCAGGTGCTTCAGAGAAGCATCCATGAGCAATAATCTATATTCTTTTCTGAATTTTCTCTTATTAGATTAAAATTGTTTATTGATTAAAAATGGAACCAACACAAAAGGACAAGACCAGAAGGTTGATCTGATTTTGCTGGGATATTAAGATCAATGTGCAACCTGTAAGAAATCCAAGCAAGGCTTCAATTTCAATTTTGTATATTAGTTTTGGACTTGTCAGATTTTCTCATGTGCTCCCTGGTGACCAAAGCTGACAAAGTCAGAAAAAGCCAAGTGAGGAAACATTATATTTAGAGACTTAAACATTCTACATTTGATCTAATGTGTAAACTTTGCTACCTTTTTGTCTGTATAGTGTCTTTTTTTTTTTTTTTTATGCTTTTGTGAAATCTATTTCCATTTTGACTGGTCTTCATATTTTCACTCTGTTTTTGTGCAGCTTTTGGTCATTCAAGTAAGTTTTCAACAGGCTTTGCCTAAACATGTAACGTGAGAAAGATTTTTTGTTTTCTATGATTGAACAAAAGATAAACAGCTTCTATTATCTCTATGTGGAGAAATTTTGATTTAAAGTCATTTAGCTCAGTCCAGCTTCTCACCACCTCTGACCAGGGCTGACCCTGCACTTCTGAAGGAAAAAACAACCTCATATTAGTCATCATGTGTTAGTTTTCATTAAGATTTATATTTTATTTGCAGAGAGACCAGAAAAATGAAATGTATGTCTTTGAAGCAAAAGTTGTTTTTTTATCGTTTTTTTTTCATCACTCTTCAATGTTGCTATCCTGTGGAGTGATTCTCCCACCTGAGCTGTGAGTCTCTGCAGCTCCTCCAGTGTTACCATTGCTCTATTGGTTGCTTAATGGTTAATGTTTTCCGTTTCTAGTCTGTCAGTTTAGGCTAGACTCAATTGAAATATCTTAGTGGGTTTGCAGTTCTGCAGTACTCTTTTCCCTCCAGAATGATAAACTGAACAGTGATTCTAGGAGCTTTATATAATTTTTTTTACACCTAATTCTGTTTAAACTTCTCATCATCTTTCTCTTTGAATTCTCTGCTGTGTCCCTTTGTTTTCATGATGATGTTCTTTATTTACTAATGTTCTCTAACAAACCTCTGAGGCCTTCACACAACAGCTGCATTCTGAGAATAAATCACACGCAATTATACTCTATTTACTAATTAGGTGACTTCAAAGGCATTTTGTTTGGGGATATCATACTGAAAGAGAGTAAATTGAAATAATTACTGTATTTTCACCTTTTTTCTCTGTAAATATTTTTTTTCTTTGTCTTAATAATGCCTTTGCATTACGTACACATGGTTGTTCTTTCAGGAAAAACCAAATTCTTTGCAGCTTTTGTTTTTATTGTTAGAAAAACTCTATAGGTTGTGATTACTTTTGTACAGCACCCTAAAAAAAAATTATATTCCTCATATTGCATAAACCCAGATATTTTTAATATTAAAACATTACATTACTGTCAGTAATGAATACAAATTCTTCACTCTCCTAGTATAGTGTTTAAGATCAGGATAATTTTCTTCTCATTACTCCTGGCTCTAGACATGAACTCTTGCATAAAACCTTCTTCAAAATAAACATTTCCACCCATGTGCTAAAGGATAGATGTAGAACATGTAAATAAATAAGCCAATAGATGTGGATTAAGAAACTTTGGTCAAAGCCAGTCGAATCCTAGGTTTACAATCCTGACAACAGCTTCTGTCCAAACTGTGTACATCCATCCTTTCAAAGTCTTCTATTACTGCACTTTCAGTTTGAACAAAAGGGAGACTGGACCATAAAGCCGAGACTATACAATAGAGTCTAAATCACTTCTCCTTTCTACGACAGCATAGTAGAAACTTTGCAAAATTATTTTCCAGTTTCAAAAGAGGCAAACACACTGGGGAGTGATATATCCTACAGCCTTTAATGATTTTCCTGCTATAGGTCATCATTGATTAATTGAAATTTCACCTGTGGGGTCTGTAATAGATTTTATTTGCAAGCTAGGCGGTGTGGCCTTTGCATGACACATCTTTAATTGCTCATCAGCCTTTCCACACCACGTTACACCCGGTGCTCCTGTGCTCCTGCATTATCCATCCCAACCACACATACCATTAAGGGCCCCCTCCTCTTCTTCACCCAACATAATACTCAGAGATGCGACAGCTTTTGTCTTTGCATGCTGGAAACTGACCAGGGCCGGCTGTTGTCAAGGAGACATGCTCTGTTTGGGTCTAGAGGAGCGTGGAAGGAGATGCTCTTTTTCTGCACTGGTAAGAAGACCAATTGAAGGATGCAGGTGGCGCCACTACACTTTACTTTTACGCTCCCACAGCTGCACTCCCTTCCTGCAGGCATGCACAACTATCACTCCATTTATCTCTCAAACACATTTTGGTTTTGTCTGATTCCTGCTCACTGCTCCAGCGACTTTTCTGTTTTTTTTTCTGTTGTTTATTTGTTCTGCTGCTTGGGTTTTTTACTTGGCTCTGCAGAAGGAGTGTTGCTCTTTCAAGCTCCGCCTCCGCTTTTAAAACCAGGATTTGGATGACAAAGAGATATGAGATGAGAACACAAGCTGCTATTTTTAGGCCACGAGATGTGAGGCTGCAACTGAAAACCGCCTCCTGCATCTCATATCTTCAGCTGCCTCAATTAGGATTGAGCTGTGATGACATGCGTTGCTAAAGAATTAAAATATGCCATGTTTACCTGAGAAATACAACACAATTTAGTCTTAGATTTGTATAGACTAATAAAGTACTTAAATATCTGCAACCTTACAATTAAGTCAAGGATGTACAATGCCGAAGGCAGTCATCTATTTTTCAGCATATCCGCTGTATTACACTTATTCTTTAAATAATTTTACAATCAGCATGATTTGTTTTTTGATTAAATGAAGCAGCAAAGTATTTTTATTAGATTAGTTTGTTGTATACCCCTCATTTTGACTTTTCAGGTACAAAGACTTAATCTCCTTCCAACTTTAGCTGTCTTACTGGATTCCTTAGTTTAGCCTCTTTATTTAACTGTGATGGTGTCTGTCTGAAAATAATCAACTGCATCAGCTTCTTTAAAAGGTGTTGAGAGACAGAGCGCAACAAGGTTCATAAGTTAGCAAAGGTCAGAACACCTCTTAGTAAAGTAAACTCATCTGAAGAGCAGATCTCATCCTTTCCATGTGATCTACAAAAATCAGTCAATGGGGGTAGTGGTGGCCTTGTGGTTAGGGCATAGAGCTTGTAATCCTGAGGTTGGGAGTTTAAAACCCACTCACACAGACTGCTACTCTGGGTCCCTGACCAGACGACCCTTAACCACGCACTGCTCCCTGGGCGGCACAAAATGGCAGCCCACTGCCTCCCAAGTGGATGGGTTACAAGCAGAGAGTGAATTTCATTGCGCTGTACTTTTGACAGTGTAATGACAATAAAAAGACTGGGGGGGAAAAAAAGAAGAAGAGCAGAGTTTTATATTTTAAGTTTCTTTGACTAATAATTTGTTTAAGTAGACAAAATTGAAGATATTTTGTAAAGATAGTTTGTTAAAGAATGGAGGGAAAAGTTAACTTCTAATATTAAATCATTAAAGGTACCTTAAAGTTATGGGGTTGTTTTTTGTGTCAGGAGGAATCTTGTTTTTGTTGTACTATTTATAAGTTTTGAAATATGGCACACATGTAACACATGGAAAACAAAGTCTTCATAACAACCTAGCTACACACTTAACACTTAACTTAACAAATAGAAAGGTAAAAGTAGTGCCTATTTTCTGATTTGGGTTTTGTCCTCATTTCTCTTTAGTTTTCTTAAATTTAAAATGTCTGTATTGTTTTCTATTTATTTTTATATTATTATTTTTATATTTTATTTTATTCTATTTATATTTCTATTTATTCTATTTATTTGTGTTCCCAAAGCAGTACATGCAGTTACCTAACATGACCTAACATCCAAAAATCAACTCCCCAGCATTAAGCCTCCAGTTGTTAGATTTAAGTTGTTAGATCTTCCCGCTGTCCTATAATATCTGTTGTTTTCCAACATGTTTCTACATTGCTTTATATCCTGTCTGTAATTGTTTTATCCTTTCTTTAATGAATTGCTTCTAGTTTGCATCCCAGTTCTCTGCTGCTACATGCACCAATTAATGACAGCAAGGCCACAAAAACATATTCTGTTCCAAGAAGGAAATTATTTTGGGTGAAATGTGTTTAAATCTGGTTCAACACAGGGGTACATTTAGACTAAACCATAAAATTCAACTGAAATAGACAGGAAAGCAAATACCCAATGTAACAATCGGATGCTATTTAATATTATTATTATTATTATCATTTCTTTCTTTTTTTTTTTTTTTTTACAAAATTCAGTCTATAAATACAGCTTTTCTAAACACATATTCTATATTATAAAGGTAAACAATGAGCAACATTTCCCCTTAGGTACAATAAATCGACCAGCTGTATAATCTCTAACTTTGTCTTCTTTAAAAAAGCAGAAAAAAAACCTGTTAAAAAAAAAATCTATTAATTCCTAAAACCAGCTTAATTTATAGAATGAGCAAAATATTTTCCAACTCGGATCTGGTAGTTTCTACTAAGACAAAATATGTTAACCTACTGTAGTCCAGGCTCTGTTAGGGTCCAAAGGTCAGCATAGGGCCTGTTAGCCACAGCAGAGTCTGCCAGGATCTTCTGGCCCATAGAAAGCTGTTAAAATGTTGCAGAATGATTTGGAAGAAATCATCATACATTACACCTGCTCTCTCACCATCCTCTTTCTTTTTTCAGTTGTCCCTCACATTTCTACTCCAAGCCTCATCGGCCTCATTATCATCCCACTCATGTGAAACTGTTTCTTCCTGTTGACAAAAACCCATAAATAACTTCTTCCAAGCTCAATGACGTCAAATTCATTCTCATCAACATGCTGACATTTTCAGTAATATCACCACGCTGATCATCACTTTCTTCCTTATCTGCCTCTGTCATATATTATCAGCTGTATATGTGTGGTGAAGTGTTTGCAGGCATAAACAGGGATTTCTTTATGTGTGAATATCTTTTTCCCTTTCAGATTAAAGTTCTTGTTAAAAGGACCAAGAGTACAGTTAGCTAAATGAAATAAATTAAAATTAAATTGGGTTTTACGGTGATGTATAAAGGTGTCATGAGTTTAACATTTAAAATATGTTTGCATTTTGATATTCTTTTATCATTCAGCATAAAAGACAATATTATACAACAAAAAGGTGTATCAGTCAGACACTATTCGAAAAATGTAAAAATGAAGGTAGTGTTTGGCCATGTTAGCGGAGACGGTGATGATGTATGGATCATGTCTGGTGCTCGCAAACAGGAAACTCTCTCCTTGCATTGATTACTCCGTTTGGAGGCCACATTTAGTGATTCATTCTACTGATATATATTTAGATTTGAGTCGACATCAGACAGCTTGAACGGGTTCGCTGATTTCTGCTGATTAGTCTAGACTGATAAAGGCAAAACCATGAATATTGAAGCTGCTTCTGCGTAAATCTCAGCTTGTTTGGCTTCAGCAGAATTTTTAAGCTTCTCTCCTGGTCTTCTTTTACATATATGTTCCCACACCTAAAAAAAAAAAAAAAAAAAAAGCTTTAAATATAAATAATTTAATGCATTTTTTTATTTTTTATTTTGCACCTCCTGTGGAAAGAAAATTGAGAAAACAAACAACCCTAATTGTGATTACATTTTTGGAGTAAAAATCACACTCGGCTGCTTACCCCCTTTTTTTTAAATAATGAGTGGAACCATCCTATGAATATGCATTTTATCTGAGTTTAATTTAGAAATTTACATTTACAATTTTTTTTTTATTGAATTGGTGTGAGTTTCCAAGAACATCCAGTTAATAATCCAAAACTTAATGTGTCTCTGCAGTAAGAAAGAGATATGGACTGTGTCTTTCAGGGACTGCCTATATACTGTTGATAACCTTACACATTGAGTATGATGGTAAGAGAGCCCCAGTCTTTAAATCTCAATGTTAGAAAAAAGCAGCAAAGAGTGGCATCACCTAGTAAAACAGACAAAAATAGCATCTTGGGTTTTCCGAACTCTAATCTGCTAAGAGGACCATGTGTTTTGGTCCTCTGAGGCTTGGATTGAGCTAACGCCAACAAACTCCCCAGGTGGACGCAGTGTTAAAGTATAAACTGTAAGTGGAAAAAAAAAAAAAAAAAACTCAGTCCCGCTTTATGCACAGTGGAGGACTTGTGGTACTGTGGGATTTTCAATAAGAATTGAAATGCTTCCAAGATGAAAGATGATTTTATTCAGTTATGACATTTCAGATCTTTTTTCAACAAAATGATCCAGAACATAAGTTTAAAAAAAAAATCCATGGCACCTTTATTTAAATTATGTGTAGTGAGCTAATGAGTTGAGCAAATGAGGGGAGCCTAGATAGATTTAGAGAGATCCTCTCAAGTTGAATTGGTGAAAGATGCTCCTCTCTGTATAATCAAATCAAATCAAGTGGAATGTTTCAGGAAAAGAAATTAGGTGCTGATATACTATCAGAAAAAGGGTTTAAAAAGAGGAGGGGTTGTAAACAGTAGAAATGATTTTCCTGTGAATAATTGTACTAAAATTAAATATTGAAATTTGATAGATTTTACAGATTATTTAACTGTCAAAAAAGATATAAGACTTACTGTAAGTTCACTATGAATGTGATTTAAACAAACACTGTAAAACCAAGAAAATATACTTTTTTGACACAGTGAGCACTTTTTGCATTGTGCATCCCAAAACATTATCTATCTAAACATTATCTATCACCAAGAATAAGGGAACTACACCCTCTTGCTGCACATCCTTACATCAAACTAGTCAGAGTAAAAAGGACAGCTCTAGCTGAAACTCTAGTTTAAAAAAAAAAGCTTATTTGTGATGAGGTGCTGAGTTGGTTTTCCTTAATCATTTCTCCTTCTTCACTGATCAGCCAATCAGGGGATCTCTGCTTTTAATTTGATGTGTGCGAAAATGAGGATCCACGAGTGCCAGAAATGTGAGACAGATTAAACAAATAAGGGCTAAAAACATGAAAAACATAAGACAGGTTTAAACCAGAAGCAACCAGATTTTACAGAACTCAGAGTGAAAGTCCACTTACCTCCGATTTAAGCCTGTTTTGTTGTAAACATCCACAAAATATCCAATGCCTCCAAAAATAAAAGTGAGGTTTGAAGTAAGAAGAATGTATAGCTTTCAAAAAAGAACATCAAGGGACCCATAAAGAGTTTTCCCATTTTCTTTTATTGTTAATGCATTTCTTATAAAAAGGCTGATAAAGCTCCTTTTAAATTGTGTTTTATGAAGGAAAAGTGTTTTAAAACGAGGTTGTTTTATGAACAATATAATAATAAAAAAATACTGACAAACAGAAAAGATAAAAATGCCACCTTAATTTTTGTAAAGAAAAATAAAAGAATATTAAGTAAAGCATAATGCCTCCATAACAAGATATGCAAAATAGAAAAAGGCTGAAAAATAAGTGCAAAATAAAGTTTTTGTAGGTACATTATATTGCAACAGATAAACCTGTACAACATCTATCTAATTTTATATTTTAACAGAATGTTAACCAAGAATATAAACATAGCAGAGTGCTTAGGTAACAGAGTTACTATGGGTTTGTAATAATCTATATTCGGATATTAAAGATTAATTGCAGGGGCTGTATGAACAGTTTTTAGAGATTTTTACAGAATAAAAGAAACTTGTTTTTCTGGTATGGATTTTGTGAAAAACATTTGTGAAAATTCAATTTAGGAAACAACATGATACTCTGTTAATTATTTGCTTTTTTGTTTGTTTGTTTTTTTGTTTTTTGTCCATTAATAACTTGCCATATTTGACTTCTTTCCAGAAGAAAACACAACCAGTAATGGATTTCCTTCCATAAGTTTTGAGCAATTTTGTTGAACTATCCTGTAAAAAGCAGGACTTAGTGTTAGATTGCATGTTCAATGTGGAAACTATATTATTTAATTCTTACTTTTTAAAACATTTTCTCCAAAACAGGACACTTATTTAGTGACGGATTCCATGCATCCACTTTCTGTGTTTGCTAAATCCTTGAAACATAATCACACAAGACCTGGAGGCTGCTTCCATTAGCCATTGAAGAGGGGATGGGGGTGTTCTGCACAGGTCGACCACTCTGAGAGCAACACAGAGACACAGCAGGACAAACATCCAATCATCCTCAAAATCACAACTAAATGCAATTTTTAGAAGCTAGTTAACCTGGCAAGGAGGTTTTTGGACAGAGAGAGAGAGCTTGACAGACCCATGTGGTCTCAAAGAGAGAACAAGCAGACCTCATCATGCAGGTTGGGATTTGAACCAACAAACTGAATTCCAGCATCAGTAATACACACTGCTAAATAAAACAGCCAATAATAAAATTTTAACACTTTCTAGTTCACATTTTATCATGGTAGCTGAGCTTTTTTTTTTTTTTTTCCTCTCACCTAGCTCTCTTGCTAGCTCCCACTATATCCTCAACCTGTTAACCCAAAATGAATATTAGTCATTTTCATCTGATCTGACTGTGGTGTCAGAGAGCAAAGCTCCTGTTACAACAATGAGAGAAAAAAAACACCTGGCATGATGGTAACTTCCTGTTTTGTTTATCCCTTGATCCTTCTGCCTTTTGATCTTCTCATCATTTTTCTTGTTTTCATCTTATGGTTTTTCCTTTAGCAGATTCACTTCCCCTCTCCTTCAGGTTTTTCCTTTCTCTATCTCTCTTTTATCATATCAAATATTTATTAATTCATTGCCTGTCGGTCAAACCAGTCTAACAGCACATTTGTAAGAGATAAAGCAACCATGAAAAGAAGGGTTGGGGTTCGTATGCGAGCACCTGGGGGCCGGGCCACTTTTTCCATGGCCAGGCCCAGCCTGAATAGACCAAGTTGGCCCAACCTCCTGTGGACCCACCACTCACAGAGGAATCCATAGGGGTCGGGTGCAGGGAGGACTGGGTGGCGGTTGAAGCGGGGTGCTTCACAATCCTCAGCCTCCCCATTCTACTCAAGGGTGCTGGAGAGGAGGATCCGGCCTGATAGTCGAACCTCGGATCCAGGAGGAACAATGCAGTTTTCTTCCTGGTCACGGCACACTGGACCAGCTCTATACCCTTCATGAGGTGCTCGAGTGTTCGTGGGAGTTCGCCCAACCAGTCCACATGTGTTTTGTGGATCTGGAAAAGATGTTCAACCGTGTCCCTTGTGGTGCCCTCTGGGGGATGCTACAGCAGTATGGGGTGCAGGGCCCTCTGTATATGGCTGCAGCAGGAGCTTGGTTCGCATTGCCGGCAGTAAGTCAGACCTGTTCCCGATGCATGTTGGTCTCAGCCAGGGCTGCCCTTTGTCACCGGTTCTGTTCATTACATTTATGGACAGAATATCTAGGCGCAGCCTGGGACCGGAGGGTGTCCGGTCCTGGAACCTCAGGAAATCATCTCTGCTGTTTGAAAATAATGCTGTCCTGTTGGACTCATCAAACCAGGACCTTCGGCGTGCAATGGGGTGGTTTGTAGCCGAGTATGAAGTGGCCTCGAGGAGGATCAGCTCCTCCAAATCTGAGGCCATGGTGCTCCACCGGAGAATGGTGGAATCCTTTCTTCAGATCAGTGGAGAGTCCTTGTCTCAAGTGGAGGAGTTCAAGTATCTCGGGATCTTGTTCACAAGTGAGGGACGGATTAAGCCTTAGATCGATAGACAGATCTGTGCGGTGTCGGCAGTAAAGCGGTTGCAGTATCGGACTGTCGTGGTAAAAAGGTAGCTGAATCCAGGGGCAAAGCTGTAGATTTACTGATCAATCTACGTTTCCACCCTCATCTGTGGTCATGAGACCAGGGTAATGACTGAAAGGACAAGATTGCGAATACAGGATATCATGTATGTAATATCATGACTAAAAGTCTGATCTAGCAGTGAGAAGAGTTTGTTTTTCATCCGCTAAAAGACTCTGTGTGATCTGTGTGGTCTATCCTCTTTCATTGTCCTTGATCGGTGTTAGTAGGAGACTGAGTGGTGATTTCTTCTGGGCGATCACTAAATTGCTTTATTTCAGGAATGAAAAGCACCAAAAGTTGAGTCAGCTCCAGGAATTTATTCACTGTACACATTCTCTACAGCAGAGGCATAATGTTATATGAGCCAAAGTGCTCAGGGAAAATTACAGGAACAGGGAGTACATGCTGTTCAGTTGTCTGCCCACTATAATTGCTATGGTCTAAAAGTATGTGAACTGCATTCCCGGAGGACGCTTGGAGCTAACAAACAATAATGCACTGTTTTTTTTTTCAAGAATAAGAAGAACGCTTTCCGATCCATTTCAACATTTTTTAGATTGAGGCTACAGATCAGCTTGTTCAGATGTGCAACTCTAAGTTTTCAAACCCACATCTATCAGCAGTTCATATCATGGTAATGAAGTAGTGCATGATTTTAAAGAGGAGGAAAATTTATTTTTTTAAACAAGAAGTTCAAAGCTTTTAATAAGGTATTAAAGCTTTCTAAGCATTAAATAATTATGGAATCACTGTTTAACCCATCGCCTGAAAATAAAAGCACGTCTGTAACCTTATTGAAACATGGCCGTCAACCTGAGAAGCAGCCAAGAACCCAGTAGTAACTCTGGAGGAGCTACAGAGATCTAAAGCTTAAATCTGAGAATATGTTGTTATATCTGAAAATATATAGGTTATACACTCCACAAATTTGGCCTTTATGGAAGGGTAGCAAGAGGAAACTTATAGGATGCCCTGTTTGAAATTTTCCACAAACTATTAAACAGACAAAGGAAGCATATTGAAGACCGTGTTCTTGCCACATGACACTGAAATGAAATGTTTTGGTCAACATGCAAAGGATTATGTCTGTCCATGCTAAAAAACACATGTCGTCCACTGAGAGACATGGCACTGACAGCATGATGATGTGGGATGCTTCTAAGACCTTCCACAGACTTCCTTCTTTGTGGAGGCTTTAAAGAAAAAGTTTCAACAAGTTGAAAAAATATTTGTGCAGAAATGTTCTTATATATAAAGATGTAGAAACTAACTTTCTTTTTCTAAAATAAAATAATTGTTTCTGTTTTTCTCTTTGTCGTTCAGGAATGGCTGGATCTGCGCTGCAGAGGCGTCCGCAACGCCAACGCTTACATCCTGGTGTACGACATCTGTTGTGTGGAGAGCTTTGAATACGTCAAAATGATCAAACAGCAGATAGTGGAGAACAGGTTGGCTCACACGTGACCTCTCTTCTGTTACTAAAAATGAAACATATAATGCTCAGCCTTTTTACTTCCTTGCTCTTACATAAAGTAGCATGGCCATTACATAAAAATCAGGCTACTGTCCGTTTTTCACTTTTTGGTTCTGTTTTCTTTTTTAGTTTTTCTATTGGTTTCATTTCCTTTTTGTATTGTTTTCTGATTGTATTTGAGTTGTTATGTATTCCTTGTTTACCCTATGTTGCCCTCTTGTGTGAGTCTCTTTTCTCTAGCTCCCTTCTAGATTATTCTGTCCACGCCTGCTCCCAATCAGTTGATTACCCCAGTCTTTGTTCTGTTTGGCATATATACTCCTCTCGAGCAGTTTCTTGGTGCGGCTTCCTCGTCGTTTCCTTGCTCCTCATCTGTGTTTTCCCTGAACTCTTCTGGTTTTTGGTTGTCTGTTTTTTGTTATTTTTGGATTTTTGCTTCTGTTGCCACCTTCTGGTCATTAAATCTGCAAGAAACCACCTCAGCTTCTGTCTCTGTATTTGGGTGCTCTAAAAAAACCTCCACGCAACCTGACAGCTACAAAGCTTTGTAATTCAACAGTTGTGCTGCATTGACTTTTTCTGTGGTGGTATCATCCTCCTTAACCCTGTAATGCCAAATATATCATATTTGATACATACGGTTTCTGAAATGTTTTGCGTCAGACACCTTTTGCATAATTTAAGAGTAAAAACTTTGCTCAAAATCCAATTGTACACAATCAGATATACCTGATAACAGAGGGCAGAAGACTACACAAAAAGTAATCTTGACTTATCGCATAGCAATAAATTATTAATATCAAAAATTTATTTTTGTTTTTTCTTTTTACGTATTTTGTTAAAAGGCCAAATAAGGACTTCAAACCAAAAAAAAGTAATTTTCTGTTTTGTTTTATTCTTGGATCGGGCTTTAAAGGGTTAAATAGTGAGAGGCTTTGTTACGACATTCATGCTGCTGCATGAATGTTGTCAAAGGGAGCACCGTCAATGATTATTATTCATTTTAGGAATTTATGGTCTCATGCAACATTATTTTCATCTTCTTGTTTTAAATTTATCTTACCTTTTCTCCAAACGTGGGTTATACGAACCCGACACATCAGATTCAACAGAAATTTTTTTTTCGTTTCTTACAGAAAGTGTAAGAAGTGGCTTGTTTTTTTGGACAGTAGGCTGACAGGAAAGGGGGTATGAGAGAGGGGGGAGAGACATGCGGCAAAGGACCACAGGCCGGATTTGAACCCGGGTCAGCCACGTCAAGGACTTAGGCCTCTGTACATGGCCATGTGCACGAAACACTGCGTCACCAAAGCACCAGTCATTTTGAATAAATTATCATAAATATCCTTATACATGTGATGCATGAGGGCGCGTTCATGAGAACTGCAAATCTGCATAATTATGACCCTGACAATGCCATATAAGGCTACATATAAGTGCGAGGGCTATAAATTCCCACCTGTGTCAGAAGGTGTTCATTCATACTGAAGAAATGGCATTGAAGTCAAAGAAGGAAAACTTTATGGGTTCAAATATCTGATGACTGAGAGCTGAGCAGCAGAACTAAAAGATCATTAAAAGCAAAGGAGTTGGAATTCAATTACAACAGCTGTAAATAACATGGTTGCACTGTTACAAAAGGAAACATGAAATTGAGAAAATAAGAATAATATTAATAATAATATAATTTGATCAACTCTTTAGCTCTATACAAACTATTTAAATCAAGGTGCCATGGAATTTTGTTTAACTTATGTTCTAGATCATTTTGTTGAAACAATAGGAATGTCAAAACTGAACAGAATCTGTTTCATTGTGGAAGCATTTAGGTTCTTATTTAAAATCCCACAGTATCAAAAGTCCTTGCACTATGCATTAAGCTTGACTGAGGTTTTTTTCCCACTTACAGAAATTTTTTTTATTGGAAAAAAGTCAATGAAAACTACTGATGGAGGCTAGAGGTAAAACATGTGATGTAAATGCTAAACCATCAACCAACACCTCAAAACATTCTGCTAAATGTACTTTTAATACACATGCACATGTGTACTGTACATCTCCAGACCAGTTCTTTCATCAATACATCGCTTTCTCCTGCTCTCTCTCATATGACGCATTACAAAAATGTTAACGGTGAAACTCTAATTTGATTAATTCAGACAGACCCAAACCCAAACATTCCACAGCCAAGAAGCTGTCATGGAGTGATATGAAGTGTTACCATGTTGCTGAACTTTCTCTTCCAGATGTTATTTCAATCGCAGCTTGATCTCACATAGATCTCACTGACTGTTCTTTCTTTTGATAAACTGACAACAAATTAAACCAGTGTCCCCTGGATTCTGACATGCCAGCTGCAGGTGTAGTTCTATCATCAGCAAATAAATAAGTATTTTATGATTGCAGAGCTGGATGATATATAATGATTCATCCTAATAAAGTTTACAATTGCAGGGCGTGCATTTGGCGCAGTGGTTAGCATGCATGAAACATGTACGGAGGCCTTAGTCCTCGACGCAGGCCACATGCCGCAGGTCACATGCCGCATGTCTCTCCCCCCTATCTCATACCCCCTTTCCTGTCAGCTTTCTGTCCAAAAAAAACCGAGCCATTAGTGCCATAAACACAAAAAAAAGAAAAGTACAATTGCTTCAAGGTTAAACAATGTATTATTTTAATAAAAAACACAGCTGACTGATTGCGCAATACTCCTATGCCAAGTCTTAAGCACTTGTAATGTTTGTACTTTAAAGAAGTTTGGAAATAGGAGGAAAATGATAAATGCAACATTTTTTCCTGAATCACTACGAGCGATTGAGAGCAAATTTGTTTGTACGAACGGTTCTTGCACGAGGCCGATTGATTTGGAATATTTCACTTTTAGTTTGATATGAAGTGAATAAGTATAAAGAACAAAGGTGATATCATACAGATCTAAAGTCTCCGGCATGACTTTGTACGAGGCTTAAGCTCTAAACATAAAGGATCAGTGAAAAAGCTGCTTTGTTATCTACAATACTGCCACACCTGAATATATTTCCATGTAGAAAGAGACTTCATTTGTTTGCTGTGTTGAACATGACTGAGCTGCCAACACACAGTCCATCCCCCCCTCCATGTTTATGGCTGGAGTCAGAAACCCATTATTAGCAACAGAAAAGGTGAATGCAAGAGGAATCCCAAACAGGAGATGTGTAGTCACAGGATGAAAATACTATGTTGGAATGAAAGAGACTCGTAAAGCGTCTAGTGGGGAACAACCCTGTGCAGAGATCATGAATAATGGAGGTTTAAAGGGGTTTTCTCTCTGTTGATGGCAGCTTCAAGAGAACAAAATGTTGGGTTGACATGATCAGGTTCTACAGATATCTGCTGAAAACTAGAGTACCTTCCAGTTTCCTCTCCTTTTTCTTCAGCCCTCTGGCATTAAACATTTCTTTAGTTCATTGAGGTTTCTGTTGGCATTCTCTCCTCTTCCACCAGATTTTTATTGAGACATGCATCCTAACAATTTCACGTAAATTGTTTTAGTCCCTCTGAGAAATCACTGATTTTGAAAGCAGTTTTTGGTTTATGAGAGATTACTGAGTGCTGCTTGAGGGCTTGAAGGATGAAATGTGCATCTGTCTCTTTATGTAATGCCCTCCATCAAGCTTTCAGCCTGGGAAAACAGGTGTGGAAATATGCACAGGTATGCAAATCTTAGTTAGGGATTGGCATTATTTAGGAGCAAAACAAATCTTTATTCATGAATAGAATAAAATCTAAATTAATAATGCATTAGCTCTCCCAGGTTTTTTTGCCTTTGCCTTGCTTAAATTACATCCTTGATGTAATTTAAGCAAAGGATTACGGTCTGAATTAACAGCTTTAAGTGGATTTTCACTATACTTCAGATGGTTTCATAATCCAAATCCTTTGTTTGAATTGGATAAAAGTTAAATATTAAATTTAACACATCGCTAAATGTTTTGGATTTTTAAAATTTGATAAACTCATAAGTTTACTGAAGCACCTATCAGATGCTGATGTCTTCCTTAGATCCTCTTCAAGAAGTACTTTGATAAAACATACAAGTACATCCAGCTCCAGTCAGAAATGTAACAAAATATATCTTAGGCTGGAATAATATTAATTTTGGGCCAATAATGATTTATATGGGCTGCACAGTTTGTACAACTGTTGCCTTACAGCAAGAAGGTCCTGCGTCGATTCCCAGCCAAGTGGTTTTCTGCATGGAGTTTCTGCATGTTCTCCTTGTTTATGCGTGGGCTGTCCCAGGGTACTCCAGCTTCCTCCCACACTCCAAAAACATGACCTTTTTAATTGGCATCTCTTTCATTGCCCTCATTGCTCTAAGGTTTATGTGTGTGCATGTTTTTTTATGTCTCTGCCCTGAGTTAGACGAGCAACTTATCCAAGGTGTAACCCACTTTTTGCCTATAGACTGCTGGAGATAGGGATCAGCAAATTATTATTTTTTGTGTGATAATGTAGCCCTGATCCAAATCTTAAGAGTGGGGAAAGCTTGCAGTTATTTGCCTTTTACACCACTAGACATGAAATATGTCAAAAACGTGATGAATAGAGTTGGCATTTTATATAAAGATGAATTTAAACTCATACAGGTCAGAAAGGCGACAAGCTTGGTGCAAGTATTCCAAGATGGTTGGTAGGAACATTGCTCCAAAAGAAGAAGAACACTATTCCCCTGAACAAGGCATGGTTCTTCACAATATTTCCCTTGTTCACTTCATATTATGGTGGAGCCTCCTCCTCTGTGCTGTATCGAAGAGATCTCGTGATCCTAGTACCACTGGAAGCCACTAAGCCTGTCAGCTGTTCCCAAACTTTTCAACTTCTGACCCGAAAAAAATAGTAGTAAAATCAGGTGACAATGAACTATTGGTTGAGTTTATAATGTTAATGAACCATTAACCATTGTAGGGAGTGGCGGCCTAGTGGTTAGGGCATAGAGCTTGGAATCCTGAGGTTCTGAGCCCCACTCCCACAGACTGCCACTCTGGCTTTCTGAGCAAGACCCTTAACCCCACACTGCTCCCTGGGCATCCCACGATGGCAGCCCACTGCTCCCCAAGGGGATGGGTTAAATACTAATTTAATTTCTTATTTTTGACGCTTTCTTGCCAAGTCTAAACAGGAAAGTTCGTAGCATTGAAAAGTACTTTTTTTCCTATTTTTATTTTTTTTTATCTTTAAGTGCTTATCTTACAGATGTTGTTTCATGATTATATAAGATCATGACAGCATCACAAAGAGCTTTAATTTGCTTGTCAAATTTGCATGAGAGTTTTTTTTTTGGACAGCTATTAGCTCAGTGGAGTTTTTTTTTTTTTCTTGACTATTCTTTCCAAAATAAAGGTTTAATAACCTGCTATCTTATACGTCAACAGTGATTAAAGGTTGCTGTAAAGAAGACCTATCAAAACTATTATGCTTATAGACAAAATGCTGTTTTGCCTTTGACAGCATGGGTTGATGACATGATTGCCTGACAATAAACAATAACCTTATGGTCCCTTTTTTGTATTTAATTTTAAAGTGTAATTACAACCTTGTTATGATTAAAAAGCACAAAATAGAAATACTCGTGTTTCAGCATGGTTTAGGACTGAGTTTAGGGGTTTACAACATAAAGCTGAGAAAAAAAAATGTTTGTTGTTGTTTGTAGCCAGTATCAAGCTGAAAGCATGATACTGGCTCAGTGTTTGACCAGTGTTCTAAGAAAATGCAAAAATTAATGCATCCCTTAACATGGAACACACTTTTAATCACAACCTGTAAAAATTCCTTAAAATTGAGGTCATTGCCATTACTGTAACCTACTTCATGTATTTTCAGAGCCGTTTCTGATTTACCTTTGGGATTGTGCTGTCATTTTAAAAGCCAGGTCTGTGTTAAAGAAAACTATAAATTTAAAGGGACTACACCATGTGTTGTAACAGAAATACTGAAATACTTAGCCAGAAATATTCTAGGACCTTTCTTGTGGTATTGAAATCTGTTAGGTTTCCCTGCAATTTGCAAGGGAACAATAGCAATTTGTTTATATGCATGTATTAAATCTTATAGATCAAAGAAAATCCTCAACAGTGTCAAATTTGTTGCCCACATTTTGTTTTTAAAGTTGCTTTATGTTGTATAACCATTCCAGCCTAAAGATTACCCAAATAAATAAGTTAAAGTCCAAAGCTGACATGACACCCACGCTGCTGGTGAATGAATATAAACTTCTGAGTAAAACTGTATCTTGAGACCCAGATATGTTTCTTTACTTGCAATACATTCTTATTCCCAGTAATACTGTAAACTGTCTACTGCAAAGCGAGGCCCCCTCCAGCCTGTGTGAGCTGTAATCTTCCCATCCACCCCCACACACCTCAGAAGACGCGTACACACTCACTACACAGTGACAAGCACTTTGACAAACACCAAGCTGATGGCTGTGCCTTTTAAAACCAACCCCTCCTTATTTTTTTCCCACTTTACATTTTCCTTCAGGGAAGGCAGCAGCAGTGAGGTGCCAATCCTTGTGGTGGGTAACAAGCGGGATCTGCAGAGGCAGCGCTTCATGCCCCGCAGGGCAGTGTCAGTCCTGGTGAAGAAGACCTGGAAGTGTGGCTACGTGGAATGCTCTGCCAAGTTTAACTGGCATGTGGTCCTGCTCTTCAAGGAGCTGCTGGGCATTGCTGTGGCACGGGGGATGCGCCAGAACCATACCTCCATCCGTCTGCAGGGGGCGCTACAGAGGAACAGATGCACTGTCATGTGACCCCTAGAGCTTCATCCACCCCTGATTATGTCTCTGGTGGAGCAGACACTGGATAAAAGGACTCTTTATCGTAATGGCTGGAAAAAAAAATACCCCGTGGCCTCCTGCTTAACTGAGCTGATTTTTCATAAAGAGGTTTATTCGACTCTGCGCTGTAAAAGACTCTGAAATTTCACTCAAGCTCATCCAACCACTTCCTAGTCTAATTCTGCCAGTTGTGTAGAGAGGAGGAAGCAAATAGAAACAACAGCAACTTAAATCCAAGAAAATTATATTTTCACACATCAGGTTGAAGTAAAAGCTTTTCAAGATGGGCCTCCGAATGTAACATCTTACAAACATCAGGTCTGCAACTGGAGCTGAAAGCGTGGAAGTTGAGCTCATAAGACCCAAAACCGTGAGGGGCAGCAATATTATTAAGTCTTCCTTTAGGTTTTGTCATATTCAGGAAGGTGAAAATGCACAAGTACAGACATTACGAGGCCAGTGATCCACAATAAAAACTAACACAGATTAAAACAAAAACACAGGAGCAAATCAGTGGGTATTACAGGATTAATAATTTCAGTGATTTAATCAAAAAGGGAAACATGTATATTATAAAGATTCATTACACAAAGAGTGATCTATTTTAATCTTTTGTTTTGTTTTTCAGGAAGTTTGAATATTACGCAAGAGTGATTAAAAGAAGATTTATAATACAGAAATGACAAGTAGGCCTATGTGCTATACTGTACCACATACACATAATTCCTGGTTAGGGCTCCTTTTGAACAGATTACTGCATCAATGCAGTTTGGCATCAAAGTGATTGGACTACGGTTCTACTGAGGTTTTACTGAAGTTCAGGTTGTTTAATTGTAGCCTTCAGCTTGTTGGCATCATTGGTGTTGTCTCTTATCTTCCTATTGACAGTACTCGGTTTTTTCTCCTTCGAGTTTCAGTTGTAATTTTACTGTCTAATGAGTCAGAGTGATCCAATGGTCATTTAAGGAGGTATTGGTACAGTTTTTTAGTGTGGGCAGGCTTCAGGTCCTGCTCATAGATGAAGTCAGCAACTCCATAAAGCTGGTCAATTAAAACATGAATGGCTCTAAACTTAGTTTTTCAGACTGAACAATGTCAGTCTAAGCCATAGAAATCTCTTGAAGCCTTAAATAGGCTTTGCTTTACCATCTTCTTAAGGTCACAGTTATTATATTTGCACTGTTTTCAGAACTAACTTATCTTTGCAGTGATATACTTGATGACAGCACTCTGCCAACAGCTAGCTTTTTTAGCAAATTACCTTGTATGGCTCCTATCCTGGTAGATGATGGAAATGTCTAACGAAGCCTTAGCAGAAATTCAAACTGGGAGACTTAATTCAGCTTCACCTCTCATCCAATCACCGTCTGAAGTCCTCCTGCTGCAAGCCTATCAGCCCTGCACCATGCTTCAGCAGTGCCCAATTATCATTCAGTACTCTGCTTTCTAAGTCTGTTCATCCATGGTTCTCCCTTACTCCCCAGCAAAGCTTCAACCCTCCTCCACCCCATCTCCACCATCATCCCTGTTTTCATCTGGCTTCCTTTCCTAATTCATTTGCTCAAGCATATCATACATAATTCTCTACGCCTAAGTCTTCCACTGGGACCTGAGCGCCAAAGTCTGTATTTTTCATGGCAATAAAACTCCCTAATTGTTGCTTGTCTTCTTTGTGAGTCTTTCCATGTTGAATTTGCTGTGCAGCTTTAATGAAAGTGTATAATGTATAATGGCCACACCAAAACATTTCTGTATTAACAACAATTTTAGTTGGTGTTCTCATATTTCATTGAAAAACAAATTTTAACTTTTTTTTTTTTATGTAAGCTACAATTCTCTAAAATAACTCCCAAAAATATTTTAGACATATCATTCTGTGTGTAATGAATTATCATAATGTATTGGCTCCATAGATTTAAGGGATTTGCTGCAATAAATGAAACCTATGGAAAGTCTTTTTACACTTTCTAAAGTGGACATGGATAGATGTGATTAGATTGTGCTTCTTTTTAGGGTCAGTCACAGTAATTTAGTGCTATAGGGCAAAGCCTGAAAAATTAGTAGACATTATTCATTCTTTCCCTACCCCCTTTTACTGACTCAGCCGAGGGTAAAGGTTGTTTGTCCCCACCAAGGGTGTTTCAAGGTTGTCTTGCAGCAGAACATGCTGCAGTCCTTTATTATTTAAACTACCTTCTGCCCTCATTTTGGACTATGATTCTGTAGAAATGTCTGGAGACATGCAGAAGCCTAAATGACGAACCTTTACTTGCATCATGGTTGTTCGTGTGTATGTGTGTCTGCTAAATGTACTTTAATTGTTGGTCCAGACAGATTTATGAGGTCTAGAAATGCTAGCCCACAGTGGATGCTGGCACCCTCATTATGGTAGGTGTCAATGTGTTTGCCTGCGTCTTTGTGTGAAAGGCAGAGCAAGCCAAGCCGACACAGAGAGGCAGGTTTGATAACTGACATTCAGGCAGGTAAAGCACAGACACAGCGAGATAGGGAAACTGATGTTGAAGCTTATGATTAGAATGGAGCAATAAAACCCAGTAGAAATGCCCCCAACCATCTACCATCTACCACCAATATATGCTATCTAAAAAGCCTTTTGCGATCGCTGTAATCCATGTGCAATGCACACCTGCATCCTATCAAAGTAAACAGAGCTCAGTAGCTCCTACAGTACGCACCATCAAGGATGCAAATAGATGATCACTAAAGCTTTAACATCCCTATCTGAAAAAACAAAACATCCTAATTGTTTTGTTGTGAGAGTCACTTTTGTTTGTGTTGAGAAGGGCGATTTGACACTTTGTGAACACATTTCACCAATTTGTATATAAGAATGACTAAATGAGGAATCATCTTGCATGCTCATGTTGGTAAAATTTTAAAGGTCAGGGTTTAATTGCACTGATGTGAAAATGTGATCTCGTGTAAAACGGTTATTTTTTGTTTTCCTGGTTTTATGGTGAGCAGCTGAGTCAAAGAATGTGATCATTTTTCAGCTGCATCGGAGAGCACAAGCTCATGATTTCCTCCAAATGTAGTGCTAAACCCTCAGTGGGGCCAGATGGTTGTATTTTTTGTAGTAGTACAAAAAAAGGAGAAATATGTAGCAGAGATAAGAGAAAGCAACTGTGTGTAGCATGACTTTCCATTGTGTGTGTGTGTTTCAGAATAAAAAGGGCTACAGTTTGTTTTATGTTTTTTTTTCAATCTGAAACCTTGTCTTTATTTATTTTTATGGTGTTGGTACTTGGTTATTATTTCTTTGTTTTGACACATGAGGTATAAATAAATACATTTGAGAAGACCAATCTTGTGTGGATTATTTTCTCATTTAAAGCAATTGTGCCAAAGAAAATGGCCACAACAACAATGCCATCTTGTGGTAAAGTGATGCTATCTGGAGCCAGAGGGATGACAGACAAGGCACTGAACATTTAGTACATTTCCACTTAAAATGTGTGTCCAACTGTTTTAGTCAAGCAGACTAAACCACCATTTACCTTATTTAGTTTTGAAATGTGTTTTCATGGTATTTTACAAGAGCTTCTGCAAAGTATGACCTGTTCCTGGAGCTGTAATGGAGGCTTAAAGGTTTTCATTTCATGATTAGCTTAAAATGACAAGAAAGTCTAATATGCTTAGTATTTTTAAATCACAAAATTAATAGATATTGATTTAAAAAAAAGTTATTTATTAATCTTGTTGATAAAGACTAACCATATTATTAGTGGTTCCCATCTGGCCATTCTTTTTAAATCTTGTTGGTTTTTAAACCACGTTGGTCGTCAGTTACCTCTATTTGAGCAGTAATATGTAATATGTATATCTTTCATTGAAATTACAAAATATTTATTTGCATAGTTAAAATATTTGTTACTGTACTGTCATTTACCAGATTTTCTTAATTAATTCACAGAAGAGATAACCCTAGGTCATGTTATCGTAGGGAATATGCTGGCTGCATTCCTTTTTTGCAAATTGATATTCTTGTGCACTAAACAGTATGTGTGTGATGGTTACGTGTTTTTGATGCAGTAATACACAGTTGCAGTCCAAAGTTTTCTCAATATTGCTATGAATATCACTGTTAATTATGTGCATAGACTAGTCTTCCTTAGCTGGATTTATTAAAAAAACAAATAAAAGAAAATATTTAGAAACAGTTTGGTAGGAGAACTGCTGGTTTGAACTAAAGTTAAAGCATTTGAGTAATTTCCAACCTTTTTTATTATTCCATCTAATTTGTAAAATGCACCACTATGGCTGGGACTAACACCTCCCTCCTTGATTAATAGGCGTTCAGTTTAAAAGCATTGTTTGGAACCTGTTAAAACTTGTGACCAAATAGTTTCTCCAGGAGATATTTGGATTGTATACGTGGACAGACATGCTTGATGGTGTTGACTTTTGATCCGCACATCAGCAGTCTCTGAAATTCATTTTGCTGTGGCAGTGGCATTTGTTAAGTGAGCAGGATGTTCCAGTATCTTCCTGCTTAAATCTTTTTAGAGCTTTGGTGGCTTTAGAGGTGTTTTTGAACACTCAGAATTGTCTTTTATCAGATGGGAACGATTTGGTCAGCTGGTTTAAATTTGGATAGAACTGGATGTTCCAACAGAACAATGACTGCATTTTAAAAACGCACTCATTGTATCTTCTGTAACCAGCAAGAATTATGCCAGAGGCTTCTTGTTCCACCAGTAATTGTGTAGTTATGGTGCAAATTACAAATCACTAGAGGGATCACCGGTATGTATTTTTGAGAACACATGTTTTATCTTGAACTTGTTTGTGTTTTTGGGGTAAGAAAATCTACGGAAATCCAAAGGTATGAAGCTGCTGCAGAGCTGGAGAGCTCCTTCAGTGACAGGATGCTGCACCCTAAATGCACCAGGGAGCGTTATCACCGATCCTTCCTCCCAGCAACTATGAGTTTATAACCATCACTGTTCCCAACAATCTAAACAAGCTGTTACATTCGAGCTGATTTTGTACAGTTTCTATCTTAGTCAGTAAAATAACATGCTTCTGTAATTTTGCACATCTCTAATGTTGCTGCTATTTTTAAATATCCATTACTGTAAAAATCTCCATAGCTGTATATTAGTTATTTATTCTCCAGGTGCACAATATTTCTATTGTTAAAACACCTTTACAGTATCTTATTTATTAAATTTTTTTTTAACCCTTTACTATTATCTTATTGCTATACAGTTTTCTAAGGTCCTCATCTTTGATCTGTATAATGTTTTTGCTGCTGTAAACACCAGAATTTCCCCATTGTGGGAGAATAAAGGGATTTCCTACTCTATTCTTTTTGCTCTCTCTCTCTCCCTACACACACACACACACACACACACACACACACACACACACACACACACACACACACACACACACACACACACACACACACACACACACACACACACACACACACACACACACACACACACACACACAAACATATATCCCATTCAGCAAAACACTTTTTTTTTATTGTTCAAATGTATTAAAAAAAGCTAAAAAATTATATTATATGTTAAGCCTGTCCAATTAAACCTCTGGCCGACATTAACAGTACAATAATATACTGAAGAGGATTAAAAAAATAAAAAAGGTTAACTGATTTTTACATTTTATTTCAGTATAATATGACAAAAAAGTCACAACTCTGACTTTATTCTCAGAATGACTTTTTTCTCAGAATTCTAACTTTAATTTGTAATAAAACATGTTAGCATCAAGCCGTAGCCATGTCTGTTTTAGAGACTAAACTAACTCTCTTGTTTTAATCTCCTTCTGCTCTTCCATTAATGAGGAAGAGTTCCCCTTACATGCAGCATCCCCTTCAGCAACGCAAAACTTGCAGGATAGAAAGACATTTATTAAATTGGTATAATTAATTACTAAATCGTCGTAACAGAGAATGCCTGACCATAATGTTGCAAAGTGCGCAGACAAACTGTACTTTTCCCAGTATGACGCGATGAAACACAGGCATACATCTGCTTGGTCACCTGAGCAGATTGACATCAGGAGCCAGCCTATGCCCAGATGTTTAGGAATGTGTAGATGACACAGTCACGTGGTGCAGCTGTGAATCACAGGCTGGACCTGATGGAACTGCTGCTCCCATTCAGGCATCGCTTCTCGGACAGCAAGCAGCAAAGGCCGCTCCCTCTCCGAAGCTCTGCCTCTACAGCTTGGACCAGTCACCATGGTGATAACTTCTCTTTCGGTTACAGCAGGAAAAGCTTGTAGGGAAATGATTTTCTGTACTGCCAAGCTCTGACTCCGCAGTAGTCTGCATCAGCAGCACAGTGTCTTGGCATCACTCCTCGTCCTTCCTCCGGAGTCATGTGAAAGTGCTCCACGCTGGTTACTCTCGCCGCAGACCGAACCCTCCTTCCCGTCCGCTCGGACGTCCTCGCCCCGGCAGCCGCAGTGGCGTAGTATCCCCGTCTCCGCTGTCACCTTCCCGGTTCGGTCCGGTTTATCAACCTGCGCCTCCTTGGCGTACGGAGGAGCCGAGGATGAGCGAGCAAGGGAAGGGCTCGGCATCCGCCTCCACCGCGGCCCCAGCTCCGGGGTCGGACACCTACAAAGGCTGGCTCTTTAAATGGACTAACTATCTGAAAGGGTACCAGAGGCGATGGTTCGTCCTAAGCAACGGCCTGCTTTCCTATTACAGGTAATATATCTATTGAAGTAGTATGTTTGAGTGTTGGGATAATAGAAAAGCGCAGAAAGTGTCATATTTCTGTAGGCGCATCATGACAGCTGGTTCCCTCAGCTGGCTAGCAGCAGCTAAAGCTAGCTGTCAGTTAGGCTCTGTTTACTTCCAGCTGATGCAGAGAGCAGTCTATTCCCCTCGGCTTAAATAAACGTAGACTATGGACAATCTAAAACACCAGCAGGAACACTCACGGTGATGTGTATCTCACCCTAATTTAATGAAGTGAAGGAAAAAATAAGGTTACCATAGATACAGACATTAGCTAGCCAACTCAGCTAGCCCATTAGCCTCCTGTCATTGGCTAGAATAACTTGTTGAATACAGTTTTTTTTAAGGAAAGACGTTCCATTGTTTTAATGTCTTCTTCTTTATGTGCAGTCAAATATGAAATATATGTTATTTGTTAATATTTTTTTCTGCTTTTGTTTTCATTTTACAGGAATGTTATTTCTATTAATTGACTGATTTATTGCAAAGCTGGTCAAATACTTGGCTATTTTTCAAAGAAAATTTAGATTTGTGTGAATTCGCTGTACTTCTCTGTAAATATACAATATGGACTGCGTTACAAAATACTTTATCACGAGAGAGCAGAGCAATCAAAACATGATTTAAAATACAAGACAAGTGACACAATTTATGTAATAAAATGTATTTTCAAAGATCAGCTGGAGCAAATTCTTTGTCTTTTTCTAACTCTTATTCAACAAAGATTCCCTCTGAGATTAACATTTTTGTATGTGAGAACTGGAAACGAAGGTTCATCTTTACTAGTTAGCAACCAGGAGTTTGACGTTAACATCAAAAGACATTATATAAAACAACTTAAAGTCAACTAGACATGAAATGGTAGCTGTTATCAAGATACATCTAGAGGTTATAAAAAGTAAAGTTTTTTTTTTATTTTTTTATAAAAAGTAGTTTTTAACAGCAACAATTTTCCATCATATAATATAAAAGCCTTTAAATGAGAGGCTGGGAAAACTACTGGAGTAAACTAAGATGGAAGGAGGAAAGAGAGTTCATTGCTGCCCCTCCCTAGTCTCGTCAGTCTGCTAAAAAAAAACAAAAAAACTCCTGCCTAACATTATTGCAGTAATCTTGCTTTAATGTATTATTTATGAACTGCAACATAGTACAAATATACTACACACTTTAGTTAATTTTTTAAAAGAGTTGGCGATATTACATTTGTTTCTTTTAATAGAAATGGTCAGATTTTTTTAGTATTTCCCCTGCTTAGTTTTCACAGTTGAAGTTAAAGAAAAAGGTGATTGTTTAACAAAAGTTACCTAGAAAAACTACATTTAAATCATACAAATAGTTCTCATCTTGAGATAATCTCAGACCTCCTCATGCCTACAGTGAATTTGATACAAGTACCAGCTCCAACCTGAAGGATAGCAGTTGCATGTTTCATTTAGTCATATAACTTTAAAGTTTCATTTATTTAGCGCTTCAGCTCCATTAAATGAGAGTGGCTACTCCATTTACTCACTGTAATGAGATACATCACCGTATGTGGTTGATATCATTATCAGTCTGTCTTCACTCCCTTCTAACAGTTTCTGCCTGTTACCTAACATCACTTATACTACAGCCACTCAGACACCTGTGGCGTATTGATGTTTAAAGGAAGATGTTAGTTGGACATGAACACAGAGAGATGATGGTAAATAATCTCAAATTTAAGGGAGTCAATTTATCAGGACAAAACACCCATGTTTTTCCTATTAAAATTGAGTTTAATATGACAGCAGTTGAATGGGGGTATATGTTGATAAGATGTTCTAGTCAGAACAACTGAGTTTAATTCCCCTACTGCTGACAGTCTAAAATGTTCTGCCAACATTTGAAAAAGCTTACAGTCACCCTGTGTAGTTTGTCTTATAAAGCATTGTACCATATACTGTAGATCTTAAATGTGCAATGTACTAAAATAAAATCGAAGGTATTGAATTAGGCTGCAACTAATGACTATTTTGATGATCAATTAATCTGTCGATTCTTTTTTTGATTAATCGAATAATAGTCGGGAGGCTAAACCTTCTTTAAAGAAGATTTTACACAGAATTTAAACCAAGTGAAGCTAAAGCTGTACCCTGTAACGACTTCTGGACAGAGCATGTTAATGGGCAAAAGGGTTTTTCATCTTCAGTGCAAAATGTTTCTGTATTTTTTACATTTCTGGTGTACTAACTGGTTTGAGTGGGCTCCTCTTTCAGCTAAAGGTATGTTTTTAGACTCTATACTCAGATTAAAGATTAATTGATTACTGAATTAGTAGACGATTCTTTAAACAATCGATCAATCATGTTTGATCCGATTGATTTTTTGAACCCTAGTATTGAAGCGTTTAGAATGAAGGCTGAAAGAACAGACTTCGATGTAATGAACATTTACATCCACACAGACTGATATGTCCTACAACAGCTGTTGAACTGGCTCACCCAATTCCCTAATTAAATGGTCCCAGCAGATTGAAGAAGTCGCTCATTGGAGGTAACCTTGGTCTGTTAGTCAAGGCTGTGACCAGGAAGTTTAATTTGCAAAATCTTGTAATTGCATTTTGACCTTGGTGATAAATTAACACAAAAAACTTTAAAAACAATTGCTTTTTCTAAAAAAAAAAAAAAAAAAAAAAAACTGTTGCAATTGTTTATATCTGACCTCTGTTTGTTACAAATATATGCCTATAGATCTGAAACGCAAGAGTTTTTACTCTTTTCATGCTACTAAATAAAACATGCGGTCTATGTATTGTGAAGCTGTCTAATCAAGGCCATTTCCATTCCAACTCTTGCTACTTTAGCAGCTGTATTGTGGTTTTGTTGTCATCAACATGTTATTTTGCTTAGAGTTTGACTCCTGCCTGTAGGACCTGTGAAATGAAAGACACCTGTTGCCTCTCCCAGCCTTAATGGTCCATTATGTTATAAGGTGACCAACCCTGTTGAAGAAAAGATGACCTGTCAACATCTGAGCACTGAGTTGACTTAAAGATGTTCCATTTGACTTGTATTTCTCCAGAGCACTGTATTTTTTTCTGTTTTTCCTGCATGGCTTGTGACAAACTACAACAAGGTAATTTTTTTCATGGCTCTAGTTAAACAAATAAATATATTGCCCTCACTGCTTAGCTGCCAATCATCTCACCTTCATCTGTGAACCTGCAGCCCATCCAGAGCTACTCCCTGGCTCCTATAACTGCTTTTCCTGCCGAGCATGTCAGTGGTGGGCAATCTCTAGATAGAATACTCTGTATTTAAAAAAAATAATGGATTCAACAGTATCCACAAACTGGGGTATTTATTTTGATTTTTGTTTTGAACCAAATCAGCTTTATACTTCCCCAGAACTCAGTATCTTGTCTTTCTGTTTTGTTCCATGTTATACAGTATGCTGTATATTTACTAATTTTCTCTAATGAACCTCAATTAAGTATAAATAGAAATAAACAACACACTTTCCAGCATTTATTTTTCATGATTGTTTGACAACCAATTAGTATTTTCATTTCTTGAAGTTTATAGTTCCAATGTGCCCAAATGTTATAAATAAAAGCTTATTGGATGTTAATAACTGGTACTAGTGAGGCCTGCTGTGTTTTATCATTTGTATGAATGACAGGGATCTTTTTTTTTTTAAGTATATATTTCTAATTATTCAGCAGGGTCTTGGACACCTTTTGAAATTCTGTCAGTAGCTTAAGAAGTTATTTAGGCTCATGCAGTCTGTTTTTATCAAAGCACTGGCTTGGCTCTTTAACCTGCGCTCCAATCGATGCTCTGAGGCTGTGAATGGGCCGACACACTCAGCAGTTGAGCAAGCTAATTGTAATGAGTTGAATAGTGAATCTAAAATGTATTTTGTATTGACTCCTGCATTACTTTGGCTCTGAAAACCCGCAAGTCTGGCTGTTCTTTTCTCCACATCAGCTTTGTGTCATGCCTTCTGTTACTTTAAATCACACAAAGAGCCTCATTATGCTGAAGGAGACATATGACTGTATGCTTTCTCAGAACTTCACAGTATTTTTTTTAAAGATGCTTAATTAACTTTACTTCTAGATTTAATACTTTCCTCATTACTTAGCAACATTTGCGTTAGGCAAGCATTGTAAAGCATTAAAACTTTTGGTAATATTGGAGCTGCAGTATCACACCATCTGGTCTTGTCTTTCATAGTAGTCTTGGCTGAACGTGTTTTGCTCCAGTGCCTTGAGGGAAACCAGATAGCATCATTTTAAGTGCTCACCTGGTGCTCACTACAGCCTGGGTCCTTTTTTGGAGAGTCAGGTTATGGTGTTACTGCCGGGTCAGTCAGGAGGAAGAGGGTTGAGCAAGCCAACCTCAGGGCCCAGCTGAAGGTTTCATCCTGGCTTAAATCCAGTGTGCAGGACGGGCGTTTCATCTGGAGTGACTGGAGCAAGCAATGTTGCTGCTTTGATCTAATCTTGTTAATGGTCTATTAATTGGTTTTAGCATCAGGCGACAGGGTGTGCATGCCAAAGGGGCTGCGTTTGGGTGCCTGTCTGTGTTGTCTTTGTGTTTTTATGTGGCAGAAGCAGCAAAGGGATGACAAAAAAGGGACTCTGGCTACATTCTTAACTTGCCAGTTACTAAGCTGTCTAAAGCTGACCATCACTGCTGTTTTTTTTCTTCTTTCAGCTTTATATTTGTTATATATATATATATTCAATATGTTATGCAGTGGTTTTCTGATATCCGTCCGTCCGTCTGTCCGTCCATCCATCCATTTTCTGTCATGCTTCTCCCTGCTGGGGTCGCAAGGGGTGCTTTTGCCTATCTCCAGCTGTCAGTGGTGGCTTTCTGATATTTTCTTTCCAATATTAAAGCCTACAATCACAATAAAACCTATCAAGCTTATTTATCCACATGATCTCTTTTTTTTTCTGTTTCCACACTCACTGCTGTGTGTCCTGTGTTGTTCACTGGTTTTTGTTCTGTCGTTACATGCTCCAGATCGGTGGATTTATGTTTTATGAGGATGTGTGCACAGGGGACGGACAGGTAAAACACAGCAATGGTCTCTTGATGCAGCGCATCATGCAGGACCCCTCATGCAGCTCAACTCTACCATCTCACTTTCCCCCTCCTCATCCTACCAGTGCCTTAACCCCCCTATGTTTCCTTATCGTTGTTAAACACCTTTTCTGTTGACTGCGTAGCTTTGCGGCCTTTGCATGGCCTGGCCTCCCCACAGGGCAGCAGCGATCAGCATGCGTCTCATCTTACTCATCAGCGGCACATTCCCTTTTGCTGACCCAGTTAACGTTCAGGACTTTATAGCAGAGCTGGGCTGGGTGAAATTGCAAACTAGACTGTTGAGGATCCCTGTCTGGCGCGTTCCCTGCTCTGCTACGCATGGCCCCAGTGCAGTGTTTGTCTGTGGAACTGATGTGCACCGAGTGCCAGCAGAGGAATGGTACACTGAAACGATTGTTCTCATTTGGCATGACAGCAAGACTTGACTTTAGAGAAGCTGCTGCCTGGCAGATTTTATATAAATAAACCCTAAACCTTTGACTCAGTAAAGCCGCAGTAACCTTTATTGGAAGATTTGCTTTTTCTTAGAGTCAAAAAGATACTTTCATATGAAGGCACGGCTGCATGCTTGATCAATAATTGATTTACAAAAAATTTTTCATGTTTTATCTTATAATAAGCTTTTAATGTCACAGATGTGCAGATCCTGATCCTGTGTACACAAATGTATCCCCATACAATCACAAAGGCTTCTTTTTCTATTTTCTACCTCAGTGTTTGATAACAAGCCAGATGGTCTCTTTCGTTATGATGGCATAATAACTGTTTAAAATGTTTTATTTTTCAGGCTACAAGACTCAAAACATTTAAATATAAGAATAAAATGAACATCTCTGCTCCTCTTTTAGCCATGGTTTTAATTTTAAACTGAAGTGCAACTTCTAGTATGTGTTCAGAATGTAGTTATTATTTTACCTGTAGCAATGTTTCTATATGCATTAAGGCAGCAATTTAAGTGCAATGTTCTTTTTTGTTAAGACTCTTATATTTGAAACATTTAGTAAAATTATGTTTAAGTGAAATTTACATGATTTGCACAAGTAAAGGATTAAAATTGTTCTTGTTTTTAGTTTAAATTTAATGCACTTCTTGCTTCAGTTGAGATCTTTCTTCACCTTCTTCTTTTCAGACATGCATAAAAAATTTAAGCAAACTTTTCAGCTGCTGCTAAATGTTTTAGATGGACGGCATAGAGTACCTGGAAATTAATTAAGTAATTAGCCTTTTGCATTTTCTTTTTGATCAAACAGAAAGCTTAATTTATTGGTTTGAAAATGTCCAGGGAACATCATGCTCCATATTTTCCCTGTAGCTTAAATTGACTCACCCTGATAGAATATCATTTTGAGTTTTAGTGTTTTCTCAGAACAGTGTTATTTATTTATTTTTGAACAGCTCTTGTTAGCATTCCACACGGCCATGACTTATTTTCAACACCTTTTTTAGGAGAATTTTGTGGACTTCAGTTTAGCCTTCAGCACCAAATCTCTGGACATGCTGGACCTGAAAATCTACAACCTAAGTTTATGCACCCGTTTACCACTGTATCAGTGACTTCTTTATTAATTGACCCTATATTAGCCTAAGTTAAGTTTATATCTGCCCCACTGACCCTCAATGCTGGAATTCTCCAAGGTAGCCACTTTTTACTTTCTTTAACGGAAACTGCTCTGTTATCCTCACAAAACATGATTTGAACATTTGCAGAGGACACCAATGTGGCGAACTACAGAAAGGTCTTATCCTGATAACCAGTGTCCCTAAGAAGGTCATAGTACATTACAGGAGACCAGGGAAGACTGTACACACTCTTCTCTGGAGCACTTTGGACAGTATTCACTATTTTTCTTTGACCGCTGCTATACAGAGGTCTTCCCACTAGGTAAGGAAAGCCCAACGTTGGTTAATTTTTCTAAGGAAGTCAAAGCAGACTGCTCTCTCTCTTGTCTCACTGTGATGGTTTTGTATGGGAGCTTCATGACACAGGATTAGGGACTGAGCTTGCAAGGTGAAAACATCACAGGGATCCTGTCTACCTGATCTGGACTTCGTTCACACTGCACAAGTCCAGAAAAAGCTCACATGAATTTCCAAACCCACCCATCCATGCAATTCCCTGACTGTCCCACTAAGGGCAGAAAAACAATATTGGAACATTAGGTCCAAAACAGACTTCTTGACAGCTTCCTCTGAGAAGCTGTGGAAAAAAATTTAAACATACACCTCCAATCAGGTTATCCCATGGACTAGACTGCCACTAGCTGCTCTCTGCACACACTACATTATGCTCAATTTCTATAAACACATTTTTCCTCTGATAACGTCTTATAATTTCTACCAGTTTTCCAAATGTTTCCATGTTTTTTTAAATATACGTTTTTTTTTTCTAATTTTTTCTCCTAAGGGTGTTTTTCTATTTTCTATCTTTGTATTGTATGCCTTCTAAGCTGGGAGTCTACTAAATTGAGTTACTGGTTTCATAATGACAATAAAGGTTCTTAATTCTCGATTCTGTTGGTTGTCAGGATTCAAATATAAAATGAATTGTACGGTCTTCATCAAAAACTAATGCAGCGTGTGCAAACAATATTTGTATTGATTACTTTGTGTTAATATTCTTATCATTCCCGGTCCGTTATTGTTCACTGGTGTTCACCTCCTCTCTCACTCCTTTCTTTATCTGGACTCTCATTGTTCAATTGTGGTCAGCAAAGAGGCCTGAAGCTGCACAATGGCCTTGTTATCTAGACTTCTAAAGGCCCACTGACTGTGCACAGTTGGTGTAGCAGAGGCTATCCAGATTCCCACAGTTCAACAGCAGGAGGGAGATCCTGTTATAAGAAAAGCTAAAAAATTTGTTCAAAAGAAACTAATGCAAGTTTATTATTCATAATGTGCGCCTTCTCATGGTTCATGCTTGGTTTAGTAACATGACCTGATGTTTTATTGTTGCTTTGTTATTTAGTTGTTCTTCCCCTTACTGCTTGTGCTCAGTAGCAGTAGTAAAACTAGCTGCAGACCCAGCCTTTTTGATTGAAAGACTGAACAACAGCTGCTGTCCTTAACTTGTTCACTCTCAACACTACTCAGTTTTGTGGTATATTTGGATTCATCTCCTGCCTTTTGTTAATTTTTTTGTTGTAGGACACAGGCAGAGATGGCCCATACATGTCGAGGAACTATAAACTTGGCCACAGCACACATTGATACTGAGGATGCCTGCAACATTGTTCTTAGCAGCGGCGGGCGAACATACCACTTGAAGGCAAGCACCGAAGTGGAGCGGCAGAGATGGGTTACTGCGCTGGAGTTGGCTAAAGCGAAAGCAATCCGCATGATGAATGATCAATCTGGTAAGAGCAGCTGTTACGAGCTGCTGCTACATTCAAATGAACCAGCCGTGACTTTCTTTCTTAAATGTGGAAAATGTTTTCTTAAAAGAGTAACAAGCCAATTTTCAGTATTTTTCAGCATTAATCTGTACAACAAAACAAACCACTATATTATAATTTTATTTTCTACCAGGCTTGATCACATAAAATTGTCACTTGTAAAAGTCACAGCTCACTCAAGTTGCTGTTAGTGACGCTTACATAGAATACATGGGGAAAAAAGCTAGCTCTGAGTAAAACTGGAGTCCTGATTGTCTTCAAGTGAACATTTTGGTCTGCTGGGTGTACCGTCTGCCATTTTCCTCCTATGCCAAGCTATGCTGGTTAGCCCAGAGTGGCAGCTGTTCCCATGCATGTACAGAAAAAACGCATGCATGCATAAAGACGTTCACGGAGCCGGCCCTGCTATGTATACAAAAGACTGGAGAACAACTCAGAGGGATGGTATATGATGTCTTATCATAGTTCTCCTGAAAATAAACTTCTAATTATTTTCTAAATTATTTTATTTGTATTTTTGTTTGTTCTGTTAAACATTTTCTTATCAGTTTTGTATTATAAATGTTAAAATGGTAAAAGGATTGAATTTATGTAGCACTTTCCTAGTTATGTGACCATTATCACATTCTCAAACGCACACATTCAGACACTGATACACAGATCAGTAGGCCACTTGTGTATATAACAGGTATTTTTTAGTTTTGCTACAAAATATTATTTTTCATGTGGGCTAAGGAATGCAGCAGACAGGTCAGGGATAGTTTTGGAGAAGTTTAACACAGTCAGGTTATAACAAGCTTTGAACATTTTACAGAACCCTGTGTAATCCATCATCCAATATTACACATGAAATGGAACATCTGCAAAGCTACTAAGACATGGCTATTCACCTAAATTGTCTGGTCGATAAGGGAGAGCATTAATCATCGAAGCAGCCAAAAGTCCGTTGGGAACTAATAATGAGCTCTAGAGATTCACAACTCATGTGGGAGGATCAGTCAACAAGAAAAATGTTAGTCCCGTACTTCAAATCTTCCCTTTAAGGCACAGTGTTATTTCGAAAGTCACTGTCAAAAGTAGATCCCCTCTGCAGTTTTCCACAAGTCATAATCAAGAATAAATATTTTGGCTTAAGTGCTATGCAACATGTATTGTGAAGAGCTAAATTTGTCCATCACTCTGAACACACCAATTTTACTGTGAAACATGGTATTTACAGCATCACTCTAAGGGAGGCTTTTCTTCAGCCTGTGGGAAAGGTGGTCAGTGTTGATGGGAAGATTGAATACAAGTAGAACAACTATCCTAAACATGTAGCTAGAGCCTCAATCAAATGGTATAAATCCATTCCTATACATGTGTAAAAATGGTCCAGTAAAAGCCAGCACCTAGATCCAGTTTAGAATAACCCTGATTTCACACAGATTCTGTCATCAATGTATTTATCTGTCTTTCGCTTAGTATTCAACCTACTAATTCCCACTGGCTCCACGGCAGTACAGTATGATGGAGAGATCTGTTGTCTTTAAGCTTTATATGCACTCATGTATATACTAACCTGCATGCTAAGGATTGGAAAATGGGGAAGAGAAAAAACTAGTATTTAGTTCAGCTTTTGACTTTAATCAGCCTGTTTTCTCTAATGTTATTCATATTCCACTGTGGGCCAGGAGAGGGCGGCTGTTACTCACCATAGTCAATCTGAAAAAAAAAAAAAAAACTGGAATATGCTAACTCCACTGAGAGAACTGAGCCTCCATTTGGTCTCCAGCAGACGCCATGGCAATCTCCTTTCTTAGAAGACCTATTCTTGTTTGGCTATTGTTAGTAAAAATTTTTATGTTCTTTTGGAAAAATCTAAGGGATTTTGCAGACTCTCATTTCAATACAGCTTCAACCCAGAGTTTCTCTGCTTCAGTCTACATTAAAAAACGGTTGGACAGAAAGTGAGACAGGCTCAAATTCTATTCACACTGGATTAATATGTCCTCCATCTAAAAGTCAGATCCCTAAATATAGACTCAGCAAGAATGTGAGAGCTTTTTAAGAGCACCCATGTATGCTGTAGAGGAATGCTTTTATATTTCAAAATGTTAGGCTAGTGATTGGCTCGGTGCATTTGTTGTATAATTGTAGATTTATGTATCCATTATTGAATAGTTAGTTTATGTTAATTGCTGCTATTCTTTTGTTATTTTTATTATAGGATTGTTGCCCTGGTAAGTTACAATGCAAGCTGTATATTAACTAGATTTAATTATATTGATAGAATATAAATCAAACTCAGATAATGTTTAAACTCAATTATACTGAAAACAAGGATACCATCGGTTGGATTTGGAGCAGTTTCAGTGACATAAACATTAAGAATGCTACTTTTAAAAACTGTATTTCTTCTTTTTCCACTTTTTATATCGCATAATCATAATTTTCCAGAATAAAAATAACATTAACAGTACCTATCCCTTCATCTCCCCTTTAATGAAATAAATATATTGGTGAATTATAAATATTCCAACAAAAATCGAAAAAAAAAATAAAAACAGAACAGTAAATCTAAAGTTAACAACTAGTGTTTGAAAAATAATTTGCTGATGACTGGAGAAGCCAAATGGAAATATTTGCCTGATTCAGGAAAAGGCGCAGAGTAATGCTTTTTAAAAGGTACTGTGAGATCCTCATGTAGCGCAGCTACCATGGCCGACAAGGGAATTTATGCCCGTAATATATAATAATATTATCACATCAGAATACAGTTGTTTTCAGTCATCAACTAGTTTGATAATGGGAGAGGTAGTTTATTCCAATTTAGAGCATCCAATTTCATGATATCCATAACAGCTGCAAAATTCTCATTAAATAAGATAACTAGCTACATAGTAATATGAATGCCGAAGTATCTGAAACCTCTGGTGTATAATTAAAAAGACAGGATTTAACCTTTTATCATTAACATGAAATGAGGGTGGAATATCATAAGATTTATTAAAATTAATATTATAACCCTAGTAATATAAAAACTGATGATGGTTATTAAATGTAAATTTAAATTAGAATTATCTTTATGGTATTTCTATTATAAACTTATTTTAAGGAATCAAGAGGACTTTGATTACATTATGAAGCAACAAGTTAATTTTGTTTTTGTGGTTATTAGTAGCTTTTTTAAAATTTGTTTTCCTATTATGTTTTATCAGAAAAAATACATTACTAGAGGTGTATCTTTAATTTATCTGACCACAGAGACTATTAATTTCCTCTAGTGAAAATTGTTATGTTTATCTTAGTTCCATAATCATAATTGTATGATAGTAGAGTAAACTAGCAAATAAACTATTTTAACTGTTTAGGGGTTGGATCAGCCAAACAGATCTCCTTCATCGTCCCTGCTTATTTGTGATTGACAGTCTTAGGCTCAAGTCCTGCTCTCTGCTCTCTTAGACCTAGATGCTAAACGAGTAATTATTAACTTGATGAGGTAAAATTGTAATTTTTTTTCTAAAATAACGTCAGTAAAATCTTCCTGTAGTATTAGGATTCTTAGTGAATAGGGGCCTTAGTCTTTGCGTAAGAGTAGCAAGAATAAAGCTATTGTTGATAACACAAACCATAGGACAATTCTCTTTTAGGATGAAATTTAAAAATACACATAATTTGAAAAAGATTTTAACTTTTTGGCTCAAATACCTAAACATGTTGTGGGAGAAACAAGGAAAACAAATGATTTCCCCACATATCAGTTAATTTTTTTGTATTAGAAATATTCTGTTTTGTTTTCCTTCTTTTTTCCACAGCCGATCTATCTGCTAGAGAAGATATAGAATGTAAAACACTATATGATGAGGGTTAGTAGAGAGTATCTACTTAACATTAAAGTAAATTACTAAAAAAGTGTGAGCTTAGGCTCTGTTAGAGCATCCTTTTTGTTAAGTCCATGGTGTTAGACATGGATCAGTACCAGAATGTCAGAATTCATTAACCCCACCCTGCTTCTCTGTTTTCGGAACAAAGAGCTCATATTGATTTCCTCAGGTGAGCTGAGTGTGAACTGCAGATAGATGTCAGGAGGGAGCAAAAGGTAGACTGATATATTTTGCTAGACTTGGAAAAGATTATGTTGTGTTTTATTTTATGTTTAAGCTGTGTTCACCCTCATGATGCTGCAATTTTTTTTTATTTTACAGATGATTGTTTGCTTCCAACAATCATCTGTAAAACGTTTGTTACACCTGTCTGTATTTGTTTTTATTAAACAAGGATTTTATATTAAAATGTTTTATTTTTTAGGATTTTTCATGGATTTTCTTTGTCCACTTTTAGTTTGAACACAATCTAAACCATAAAGCACAGGTTCAGCAGGGGGCACTGTTTCCCCTTACTTTGGTTTGATCTTCTGTGCGTGTCATGTCTTAGAGGTTGCATGTGAAGTGAGGCCCCAGCTTATGAAATAACTGGTTTTATTTGTACTTTCAATTTGTAAGCCTCAATGACCCGGTAATTACATTAAGAGCATCAGATATTTTTTTCTTTATACTAATAGAGGGGGTTTTGTAAGAAGGTGATTGGTGGTCAAAAAAAGAAAAAAAAAAAAGTAAAAGAAGGGGGCATTCAAAACGATGTCTCCAATTCTGGAGAGTAGGGAGGTGGGGGTAGAGCATGAAAGTATCTGAGCCTGAGCTTTATAGCTACATGTCATTGTAAGCAGGACAGTCTGATATTTGGAGTGTCATCACTCAGTCTGAAGCTGAAGTTAGGTGTCGTTTTAAATATTCCCACTTTTTAAAACAATTAATTGTCATCTTCTTTGGCTTATTTTTATTTCTCCTAAATCCCTTCTTTTATTCCCCTTTTATAATAAAACATAATGAACTGTCCAGGGTGCTGAAACTGAAGACCTGTCACAGAGTACAAAGTGAGGGGGAAAAAAGCACATTTTGTTTATAATTTCTCCACTGCTCTTTACCCCTTTGTCCTGACTGCCTTGCTTTTTATTTTTTCAACCTTCCACACATCCCTTTTTTTCCCTCTCTCTTCCCACCATCCTCTCACACTCGCTGTCTCGTCTTCCCGCCTCCTCCCTCTTTCTTTCCCTATTTCCCCTTCTCGCTCAGTAAGCCATTTACTGTTTTACATCCATCCATGTGAATTTTATTTTTACTTATTCTTTTTCAAACTCTCCTATTTTGCTAAAAAAATATGTTGTATCTTCACTAGAGATCTCGGGAGGGAAAAAGCGAAAAGAATAAGTCAGTCTGTCTCATGTAAGTACACACTGTTTCTCCATTTGCGTTGATCTTATTTTGGAACCGTAGTTAGCTGAATAGGTGTTCTGATAATTTACCTTACATTGAGTTATAAAATGTTGGTTTTGCTGTGGGTGATATTTGAAAATTGTAAAATAGTTGTGATTTTAATATAAAATCATAAGAAAATGGTATTTAAAACACATCACTACATTTAGATCAAAATTGTATTAGGTATCGTCACTTCATGACTAAAATTACAAAAAAAAAGATAGCTCATGGAAATATTTACAGAATTATTGTTTTTGTTTCAGTCTGCAATATTCTGTCTGGTTATCTAGATAACTTGAATAATTTCCATTTTCATAGCAACACTGTGGCAGAAATACGTTTTTTTTGTTTTGTTTTTTTTAAGATTTGCTTTTTCATGCTATCTTTCTCTTTGCTAAATAGATGTGCAGCTGCTTTGTAGTGCTTTTGGCATGGGGATCTTGCTGTGTTAGGCTCATTTTGGAGCCATGAGAGGTTGTTATGAAATGACAGATGGTGTACTTCTTCTTATCATCATCTTCATTTACTTCTATTGCGGCTGGGTACTCAGTTGTTTACACTAGTTTGTCCTGGAACAAAATATGTGTGCTGGCATTGCACAGTTTTCTAGCATCACCTTCAGTGCTTAATAACGGAGGAGATAGAGAGAGCTTCAATTTAACAAACTTGACTGAAGCCAAGAAAAGATAACAAACAGATTCACTCTCAGAGAAGTCACCCAGCAAATAATTAAAATAATGGTGATATTTCTTTTTGTGTTCTAATGTTCTTAACCATATTTAGCTCATCTCTGTAATCTCCTGTAAATATATCTTTATAAAAGTCAATTTGGAATCATACATTCAATGTCTGAAATTATGCAATAAAACAGATCAACTTTCCATTGATAAATTTGACATTACTGTTATCTGTTGGTGTCTGATCCAGATTAATTCACTTCTTGTCAGTTTGATAAAGCATCACCTAAGTCTGGAAGTTATAAGTGGGTCACACATTGTCAGTTTCTCAGTGCCATTTTGAAAGCAAAACAAAAGCTTTGACAGTGTTATGCTGTTAGAACAGCTGCTCCCTTGGGGGTTATATCCCAAGAAACTTCCCCGTATGTGCTAGAGCTGAGGCAGCAAGCAATCATTAGATTTAGACAGTGATACAGAACAGTAATTCAGAAAGGATAGACTGTCATGTACTGCTACAGTTGTATAGATGCAGAGTAGGATATTGCTATGGCTTAAACCTTTTCTGATCACATCTAAAACTACACATCACAACATATTTCCTGCCTTTGGTTTAATTCCTCTCCACGTATTGTCCATTTGCTTTTCAAATGTAGTTTTAGCCACACCAGTGTTCACTTTAAAAGTAAACTGTGATTTACTTTTCTTATTCGTTTGTTACACACCAGAGTTCAATAGAGCATTCAAATAATGTTAGATTTCCAAATAAATTAACTCTAGTCTATTTCAAGGGCACCTAAGAGCTTCTCTGTAAAAGTGGGTTGAAAGTATGAAACAGCGAAGGAGGGATGTGATAAACGCCTGACCCATTCAAGTCTTGCTTTCTCTTATAGCAGAAGGAATGAAGTAAAATACAATCTTTAGAAAATACAGATTGATACCAACACTAAAATAGCTGACTTTGAGTCTTCGTCTTTAAGTAGTTCTACACCAAAGAGGGTTAATAGTTTAACCAGTGGCTTAAGTATGGTGAGTTCATCGATCAGAAAAACAGACAGACTCTGGAGATTGTGACTGTCCAGGCATAACCATAACAGAATCCATATGCAAGTCGATTTCTCGGTTATTCTGTAGAAGCTGATATTGTCACTTTATTATTTTTTTCTTCTTTTAGTTATAAATTCTCATCAGTTTAATGGAGTTAAAGTCACCGTCCCTGATGACACTTTGCTTTTCTTTAACATAAAGCTACCTCTGGTCTTTCCTCATGCACATTTTTTTCTTTATCTCTCAGTCTTTACTCTCGTCTTTCTATTTCTACTGAATTTAGATGAATAACTGCCCCTTGATTTGCATGTTTTCCATAGACTCTTCTATAATAATGTCCTCCAAAAATGAAGCTTCTTTATCGAAAATGTTTATGTCCTTCGTGTTGCTCCCATATCCAGAGGTCACCACTAAAAGTCATTATCATCTGCTGAAGGATTTGGCAAGGTTTTCATACCAAATGCCCTTTCTGATACAACCTTGATTTGAACCAGGAACTCCACATTTCAAATAAAGACATAAAGCATCACCATGGGGATGGTTCGAACCTGCATTGTAGAAAGAATATAGTAAAATAGTAATGGTACGGATATGCCAATATTTTAAAAAACAATTTTGAGAATCAGTTTGTTGTTCATTCATCAAGGTGAATTGGGGTTTGATTTGTAGTTTAAGTTAGATTTAGTCCTTTTATGTGAAGGGTGTACTCCTCAAACACAGGTGAGGAGTCTACCTGTATTTGTTAAGCCCGATAAGGCAGGTGTACTGAACAAAACCTTTAGGGAAATAATAAACTAATTAACTCTCAGATTACATTAATCATTAAAACTATTTGTAATGTCAGTGAATATAATAGGTTTTTATATCAAACCGTGTTATGTTCATGTTTATCTTTGCTGAATGTCCTTCGTGTTTGCAAGGTCTATTATTCCCTGTGGGTTAAGTGTTTGCAGTGTGAGCTCCATGTGCTGCATAGAACTTCGTTATTAAGCCACCATCGTGTCTCTCCCTCCACACACTGTTTCTCTTTCTCTTGCTTAAAGTTTTTCTGCTTCATCGGCAGGATGCAAAAGTTTGAAGAATGCTGATTTGGTAGGTCATTAAATTATAAATTGGTTAAATTTAGAGTTCATTATCAGGAACAATGGTGCTGTGAAATTTAGTTATTTTATTTTTTCTCTGTTAAATTTCTTTAGCAGACTTCAGAAATGTTTTTATTTTTCCTCATTAAAATGTTCAGCTGTCTGTTGTTTTTTTCATTTTGCTTGTTTTTTTTTTAGCTAAGTGGGATAATTTCAAAGCTTCAAAAGTTAAACATTTTCATTGCATTTTGAAGGTAACTATAGTTAAAAACACTACTGCTGCTAAAATATCACATACTAATTACTGTGGATATTGTAGAATGTTGATTTTCATACCTGGACTTGAGCATGTTAAGTGTAGTAAAAATTAGACTTTTATTGTAGGTGAGCATAAAGGCATTAGCATTAGCAGCCAGCTGACATGCGATATGTGTGTGTGCAGCAACATATGGAGTAGCAACTCACTGTACTCTGTTCATACGGGGAGAAAAAACTGTTCACTTCAGGACTGCATTAAGAGGGCTTTAAAGCTTAAAGAAAAAAAATTAAAACATAAGTTTTGTTTTTAAATCTCAGTTGTGTAACAAATCCCAAACAGAGCTAAAATTATTATTTCTTTTAAAAGCAGTTATTTAAACATTATCTCATTCTGTTCTCCATTTTTATGTCACAGTATTTATCTTTAGTCTGCTTGTAGTGTGCTGGAAGGAAGTTATATTTGTTGACTCTTGAATTGAATGTGTACCAGCAGGAAGTTTGTCAGTCAGAGGCACTAATTTGTTAGATTGTTGTTCCAAATGGTAACTAAGCTAGAGTTGGGGTACAATAACTAATCTTTGTCAATGTAGCCCATTATACTGAGGAATATATGAGATACTTACATTTTAATTAACATTTTTTTCTCTGTTACTAATCACTAGTAGAATAAAATGAATGTTTTAGGTACAAAGGTAAAAACTAATTTGTTTAATGATAAAAAAGGGAAAGTTTAGACAAACCTCTTGCCTGAGAAACTGGAGAGTAAAATGCTAATAGGGCAAATTGACCTTTAGCATTAGTGAAGAAAAATGCTTGCAAAGCCATCTTTGCAGTATTCCGTTTGAACATCATCATGAAATATTTTCTTATGTAAAAGAAAATAATGAGAAACTACACAGATTGAAATTCTCTGATTGCTCAATAGATGTTGATAAAGCTGAAAGATTCATTACCCCTGCATGCAGAGTGCCAGCTGTGTTTTGACTCATTCAATGTGTTTTGATTCATTCATATACTATCCTTGTTTAGAATTTCTTGCTCGTTTCGATAATACCCTCTAGACAAAAGCTGGCTGATGCAGGATTGAGTGCTCCAAATGTTTTCATTTGCAATAATCCAAAAAATGTTTTATCTTTTGATGAAGATAACATGCACAGCAGCCAGACAGGAAGATAATTCAGGTTCAGAAAGTAAAAAGCGTGTACATTTGCACTTCTAGCTCCACCACACAGACTGGGGGCTAATTACTGTACCTGGTTAAGTGAACAGCATGGAAACTAGGCAAGGTGGTTATTTTCTGGATTATCCAGCTCTGGAGCCAGATGTTTATACACATGTGTTCTTATGTTTCCTCACAGGAAGTGCAAAGAAATTTACACTTTTTATGGAAACAATCCAAATTTAAATGGCTACTGCAATTGTAGTTTATTTAAAATATGACCCTTGAAATGTCATCTGGAAAGGTTTCTTTCACATGATGACCCAGTCCATGCTCTTAAAACATCCCACTGCTTTAATGAGCTCCATGCATTCAGGCTGTGAAGCTTGGCTTTCCTCCTTAATGCATTAATTTGTATAATGAGACTGTTGTGTTCTTTAAACAGACTCTCCTCCTATTACTATCTTTCAAATGGTTTGACCTTTACATGCCTCTACCTTACATAAGCCACAATCCATTTTTGTATTGTTAACCAAGTCTAATAAAGCCATGTGTAACAATTGTAACAGTGCTTTAATAGGTTTATAGTTATGATTCTGCAGATATTTGATCAAAATTGACTTACAAGAATATTTTATTTCATCCAATCAAGCATAACTTTCTGAGTAGCTTTCTAGTTTTAGCTTAGAGGCAGCATAACTGGGTCTGTGATTTTTAGAAGACAGTGTTCAAAATAAGAAAAAAAATGACGGAGATCACAACCCTTTAAACTTCTCATTGAATGAAACTGCATATTTTCTTTGCAATGAGGTACTTAACAACTTTTTATCCCTGTTATTATCGCACACATCTTCTCTATGCAGTACATTTAATAGAGTTTTCTCCTTTCAGTAAGGAAACTTAAAATGGGCCTAGTCATGCGCTATGAGATCATTAATTTCTACAGTAGTAGCTCACTGTGGTTGCATACAAAGGCTTTCTGATTAAAATATGGTACCGTTAAAGCAATGAAAAATGAGCATGAATTAAGATAAAGGGCTTACACTCAACTTGGTTTACTTGAAAAGCTTTGAGGGTTTTTTACCTACAAAGAAAAGTGAGAGGGCTCTGTTTGCTCCACCAAATTATTCTTACTTTGTTGCTATATTATGCAACTTTTCAGATCCATCTAGCATCATTCACTTTTTAAAAAAAAAGTGACTAGCAAAAAATTCATAGTCTATTGTTAGAGACTTTGGTAACAACACATAATATAGCCCGATCTCTCTGGTTTTTAGCTTCAGCGAGCAGTGAGTGAGCGAGCCCCCCCTACTCCAAAATACTGACCGGGGGTCAGAGAGAGAAAAGCAATTTTTCCTTGTTTTCCAGTCAAAATGAGTCACAGGTGTGCAAAGCTTCCCCTGATTCCCCTCAGCATTAAAAATCAGGATGTAAATACTTAGTGTAATATTTTACACTGCAGCTGATTTCCCATCTGAAATCGGAACAATCAAAAGCACCGGCTCATGTGTGGAGTGCTGTACTTACCATCTGACTACACACTGCAAGCAAATCTGTTTTATTTACAATGTTTTATTGCAATGGTGATATTTCTCAGGCTTTGACAATCGGCTGACTATTTTTAAATCCTGTCTTTAAAACCAGCATTAAGTTATTTCAGCAGAGGGTGATGGCTTAGAGGACACAAACATAACAACTTACAAAGATGTATATGTTTGCTTATTACACCTGGTGCAAAAATTCCTTTCAGGCTAAAAAAACACAAAGGAAACAACATTAGGACTAAATCTTGGCTTATGCTGTTTTATCTAAAAAAATGCTTAAATAATTTATGATAGCCATCAACATAACGCTGCCTCTTTAGTAATATTAATATAAATTAATATCAAGATGGTGTTTTGAAAACATGTTCAAAATCTACATTTAAAAACTTGAAAGTCTACGAAATGAATGCGTTTCCGCGTAAGCCATGAACTCCAACCTAATGACTGAGGGGAGTCATGAGGAGAAGAGTTCCTGGGGAACTTCTGAAGGAACGGATACACGGATATAACAGGAAGTGTTTTATGTTTTGATATTTTTTCATAAAATGTTTTATTCTTTGAAAAATATCTTTGTAGGTATGCAGTAGTTAGTGTGTTGTGCTAATATGTTTGTAAAGACTTAAAGTCATTTATGGTTTGCAGTTGGAGGGATTTTTGTGTAGTCATAATTATAAAGTAGGAGCTAACATGAACTAATTGTGGAGAGCCATTAACAGCCTTTTGTTTATGGACAGTACTGGCTATAAATAAAAGGTGACCTTTCACAGTAAGATGCAGTATGTGTCTTAGGCACTTCACATGTCAGAGATGGGGTCTATACTGTACTGTAGCTTACACAAGGGCTTTTCTATCACTGCTGATAAACTGCGATAAAGATTTTTATAGGACTTTAGTATCCTCTACCAAGTCAATGACACAGGTGTCTAGTCTGATGTATTTCTTGTGACTGGAGTCCAAAGAAAAAGGATTGGTTGATTTAAAAAAACAAAACAAAAAACAAAACAACAAAAAAGGATAATCCATCTTTTTTTCACCTTGCATCCCAAAAAAGAGGCAGTATACTGCGTCTTAGACTTAGACAGACTTTATTGTCATTTTGTACACACAGAGTATATACAAAAGGAAACTTTGTTCAGTATAGCTATAAAGACATTTCCATTTCTAAAGTGCAGCAGTGATAAAAAGTAAAAAAAAAAGTGATCAAATGTAAACAAAAGACTGGTATATGATTTACACTTTCAAACATTCAGCATTTCTTTTTTTTTAACCCCATTTTATTAAACATTCAGCAGTCTAATGGCACTAGGGAAGAAGCTGTTCTCGAATCTGCTGGACCTGCTTCAAATGCTGCAAAGCCTCTTCCCAGAGCATTTTTTTTTTCAATCCTGGTCCTCAAGGCACCCTGCCCTGCATGTTTTAGATGTTTCCCAGCTTTCACACACCTGTTATCAATTGATAGCAGATTATCAGGCTTTGCTGAACTGCAATCCTCTGAATCAGGTGTGCTGAACCTCAGAAACATCCAAAACATGCAGAGCAGGGTGCCTTGAGGACCAGGATTGAAAAACACTGAGGGCTGCAGGTGGGCTGCTGTGAGGGGTCATTTTTAATGTAGCGACTAGGGACACGCAGCGCCGGGATGAAATGTCTTTTATGGAGGGAAGAGCAGCCGAGATAATCTTCTCTGCAGTTGTCACTACTCTCCTCACCTTCCTCCAGTCTGAGGAACTGCAGCCTCCACACCACACAGTGAGACAGCTGGTCAGAATGCTCTCTGTTGTGCTTCTGTAGAAGGTGGTGAGGATGGGTGGGGACAGGATGGCTCTCCTCATCCTCCTAAGGAAATACATGTGCTTTGTGCCCTTATGACCAGTGAGGTGGTGTTTACAGTCCAGGTGAGGTTGTCTGTGATTTATAACCCCAAGAATTTGGTACTGCTGACCACCTCTACAGCTGAGCTGTTGATGAGCAGTGGAACATACAAAATTGAGGAGTATCATAGGTCACACAAATTTCTGAATACGTGACAAGAATTCAAAGTTCACAAAACTAAATTCTCTTTGGCCCTATTTACACTTGGATAAACATATGTTTACTAGACATATCCAGGTGGTAAACATTATGACAGCAATATTCAACACATTTAATTTAAATAAATCAATAGATCCATTGAAAGGCGTGTGTTTTTTGAAACCCTCAGCAAAATGTGCAGGATTGCCTCAATTGGCTGAGGTGACCTTGAAGCACAGTGGGATTTGTATTTGACTGTGATTTTGAGGCAATAACCTTCATTCACCCTGATATTGAATGGAGGGCAATCTGTATTCCAGCAGTTGGCATGTTTTGTTGTTCCGTCAATGGCTGGTAATCAGCATTAAAAACAAACACTGCATTGCGACGCTGGTCGGATAAATAGAGAGACATTTTAAAGTTTTGTTTTGTTTGACCTTCCTACATGTCTAATCTGAGGTCGTCTTTTCCTGATTTATAGCTGCTCTAAAACCCCTTTCCAGTTTTTCCAGCTTATTTGTTCATCATTCTTTTCCATTTCCCTTTCTCACAAGTGTCAGCCAGTAATGTCAAGAAACGCAGAGGTGACAAAAAACAGCGGATGTTTTGGTAGTAGATGATTGCTCTCTGCCGAATCCTATCTCTTAGCTCCTCTCCCTCCCTGACTCCCTCCCTGCCTCCTCAGGCTGCACTGCACTCAGAAAAGCATGTGAAGGGGAATTGTAAATGTAACGAGCTTTGTGATTGAGCATATGCAAATTACTTGTTTTTCTAGAGGGCAGAGAATGCAGTTTTTGACCAAGGACTTACAGTGGGTACATGCTATTTCACACGTATCATTTTGCGTGATTGAGTACGAGTGTATTTATGTGCACACTGTGGTGCTGGGAAAGGAAAGCAACTGCCTCAACCCTCCCCTTGCTGTGATTACGTAGTGGCTAAGGGGCAGCGTCGCATCTCAGGGAGCCTGGAGTTAGATCGGGCCTGCAGAGAGGGGGATGAAGGGCCGAAGCTGCTGGGAGCCTAGGACGATACGCTCCCTCTGCAACTCAGGCTGTCTGAGTAAACACAACCAGGGTCAGTATAGTTGCAGTTCCAGGGTTGTAGCTAAAGGTAAAGCTCTGGAGCTGTCACAGTCTTCTCATTGCGCCTGATGACAGGTGACTTCCTGCTATCTCTTTCCTTCCCTTATAGAAATCTGTCACTCTTCCATCCCGCTCCCTGTCAACCCTGATGCTGAAATTCTGCAGCATTCTCTATCAGTGCAGTGCTTTATTGTGTGAAATGAGGAGCCTGTCTCTCCTCTTTCACTCTGCACTGCATGTTCTTTGCACTCTTTTCTCACGCTTCTCTCACTCATGCCCATTTCTGCTCACTTCCTTGCTTTCGCTCCACCTCACATCTGCGTATTGATGAGCTGGAGTGTGACCGTCAATATGTTATGCTTGCAGTATTAATCTCTGTGCAATTGTTCTCATTGCACTCTTTCAGAAACTGTAGGCAGAATATATTCTCTCTATCTCATGGTCCTAAAACTGAATCCTTATGCTGTTTACTAAGGTGTTCAATAATTATGGATAAAGTGTTTGTCTCCTCGATCTAATCTACAGAAATACTTTATGAATATTTTATCTAAAGATGCAGAAATTTATAACTATTATATATGTTTTTTTCCAACCACCCATGCTGGGCAATGAGCATTGTTTATATTTTGTTTTTTATTCTGTATGTTGCTACCTTTGCAAAAACAATGAAAAGTTTGCTCCAAAAATTGTGTTCTACTTGACTTTCGACTGTCGCAAGAGTTAAATGGCTGGGATCTCAGTATTCACAGTTGATGAAAACTGATGGAGGTGGTATAAAATTGTTTACAAAGTTTAGCGTTGTATGAGTCACTCGTTTTATTCCGCAAACTCAGTTCACCAACATATTTCTGTTTATTATTTTCTCTTTTGTTACATTTTGTCAAATTACAGCCATGATTTGGTTTATTTGGATCCTATGTAATGGTCTAGTGGAAGGAACCCCTGTTACATAAGGGACACATGGGGACCCTGTTGGTGAAACTGTTGCCTTGCAGCAAGAACATCCTGGGTTTTAACTAATTTCTACACATTCTCCAGGATGACATATAATTATTTATGTATTATATTATATATAAAAATCACTGTTTGTTAAGATTGTGCTCTGTAAGTGCTTCTGCTCTGCACAACAAGCATACACAAAAAAACAATCCACTTCAACATTCTGTATTTTCCCATAGGTTTTAATTGAAGCCCGACACCAACAAACGTTTAATTGAAAAAGTCAAACTTTTTGGGGATGACTCCTTTATAAGAGTTTCCTTTACCATTTAGCATAACTGAGCTTATTTTTATGTTCTGATTCAGGTATTGAATTCAATTCAAAAATACTTTATTAATCCCAAACGGAAATTTAATGAAATAGTTGGATTCATAACAGAGGTATAACATTGTACTTCTAACTCTAGCCAAAGAAATCAGCTCACTGATACGTGTTTACCAGGGTCAAACTCGGCATCGACACGTGTTAAAATTGCCTCGGCTCTGATCGGCAGACCCAGGTTGAACCACTGGTTTAGGTTATACTATTGAGCGATGGACATCAACACACGTTGCCCATGACGTCTGATCTAACAAGCTGAAACAACTCTGTTTATATTCCATAAACATGGTAAAGCACTGGTAAGAGGGATTCACACAGATAAAGAGCAAAACAAAACACTCAGTGCACCCTGACATTGTGACATGTTGCTGTCTATTGTTTACTTTCCTGATTTCTGTCGCACTGGTGACATCATCAATGCTAAACCAGCGTGATGTGTCACCAGTCACGCAGCGGCGAGGAGACGGAGACCCCACAGCTGGTCAGTGGGGGGGTTGGACACAACTTTTTTGCTGAAAGGGAAGGGAGCCAAATGCTTTATTGTTAGCTGGTTGACCCATGTTTTAAAAACCTGTATTAAATCATTTTTTTATTGGCAAAAAGGCTTATGTGTGCATAGGGTTTAGAGCAACAATGACGTTAACCTTCAGTATGAGCACTGCACTGGGCCAAAACTATGTACGCTCAAAGTTTGACTCTGTGGCAAGTTTTCGAAATTGATTTAACATAACAGAATGTAAAAGCCCCATGAGTCAGATTGCTCTATTTTTGTCTTCCAAAGCGCATAGTGCTGAATTAAAAGTCATTCAACAGTTGCTCTAGTTTTAATCTTCTCTTTCTTGTGGTTATTTCTGTGTCTGTGTGTATGTTTGTTGGACAAGATACACCATCAAAGCTGTGTTACAGAAACTTCAGGGACAGTGATAAGTTACACTGTAATGTTTCTTATTTGCTTGTGGAAAGTCGAGCACCATTTTCCTGGGTTAAACCTGATGTCTTTTCGGGTTGTCTCCGTGCCCTATATCTCAGGGGAGGAATGGAGTCAGCTAGCAATTACAGCCACAGTATAAGACTTCCATCCGCTGGGATTCATCCATGTTTATCCTCTACTGCTATCAATATGTTTCTCATTTCCTCCCCCTTCTTATATATGCTTTATTATCTTCCCCCTCTTGCTGTCTCATGGAAATATTACTTTACATTGATTTTCTTAGAAATCTTTGCAAAATTACTGTTTTGGATTAATTCAAAACTTGATGAATGGCTGTTTTTTTCTACTGTATGCCACGACGTAATGCACTGATCTGAAAATCAACCTCAGACGCAATGCACACAGTGACGAGGGTTTGATCCGTCAGATGGAGTTAAATCACAAAGGATTCAATGTTGAATCGGGGCGGCAGCTAAATGCTGGGCGATGGGTAGCAGCCAAAACGTTGCAATTTCACATAATCCTGACGAGATCCGAAAAACCGTAGCAAAAACTAGCAAGCGGGTGATTATGTATGTTCACTAAGTAAATATTATATAAATAAACCCTACACTTCTCGCTATAAATGTAATCAAAACCCATTTAAATGCAGGAACTGATTGAAATTATTGATTTTCCCACTAAAAGTTAGAGAAATCTCGGCCATGTTTATACCAAAAGGTTACAGTTTCACATTATCTTGAAAAATCTTTGTAAGAAACGAACAACACTGCATGAAAAGTGAGATTTTCGTCCCCGTAAACTCCCGCAGATCTCCCTGATTTTCGTCAGTTTCCGACAATTTGCAACCCGCGCTTGTCCGCGTTTGTCGTGCCACAAATTGTCAGAAACGGACTCTGACGTATGTGGAGAGCGATCAGCTGTATTAATGGCCCTAATTAGCATATGAATGCAGCAAACCCGGGCGGCTGGCCAGGTCTGGCTTGAATAACCTACTCAGTATTGGCTGAAACCACTATTCTCAAACAAGTGAAATCGCTCGTGATTGGCAGCAAAACCACATGTGGCCACGCCAGGCTTTAATTTTCTTACTGAGTATTGGACGGAACCACTTCTTTTTAAACTAGTTAAGTCGCTCGTGATTGGTTGGCATATATATATATATTTACATATAAATTTACATATATATATTTATGAATATACCGTAAATTCTCTAATATTGGCCTGTATTCCATTAGCGGCCGGGACTCTAACATTGGCCGGTCTCGCTGTCAGAGGAGGTAAATAATGGCCGGTCTCTAATACAGGCCGGGGCTATAAACGTTTTTTCTGGGCATACCTCAACATTATACTTGTGGTAGTAACATACAAGTACCACAGCCCTGCGCTGCTGGACGACAGGCCATGACTGCTGCCCGTCTGCGCGAGGAAGAGAACAGACACGCAGCAGAACATGAGGAGGAGCGCGAGTGATGAGGAGATTAAAGGGAGAGATGAAGAGGAGGAGGAAACTGAGGAGGAGGATTAAACAGAATTGGAGGATTTTTTTTTTTTTTTTTTTTTACTTCAAACCAAGCGAGACATGGTAACTGTACTTTTTCAATAAATGAACCTAGTGTTTTATAGGTTCAAATAGACACAAAATCTCATTTTTATTCATTCCACTGGTAGTCTGTTTTGCTCAAATAGCAATAGAGGCCTGTGTCTAATTCTGGCCTCTTTCCAATAAAGGCCTGGACCGCGATGCACTTGAGTGAAATAAAGGCCCGGGCCTATATTAGAGGATTTACGGTATATATTTATTCATTCATATGCTGTGTATTTATGTTATCCTACACTACTACACAATTATTACGCTACCATCAAGGACATGAATGAATTTATACAGGAAATGAACATTTGCCAGGAAGCTGTTTATGCAAAGAAAGAGCTTTATTAAAACACACACAACTATATACAACGCGTATCCAAACACACCTCCAGGCACCCATTGCAATGCCAAAATAATTGCCAACATCTCTGCTGAAAAAATTGAGAAGTTATCTGTTGTTCTTCTCTTGATAGAAATATTTTCTTTTGGAATATATACTGCTACTCCTGTTTTACCATTTTCCTCTTTTGATGCATCTGTATATATTTGCTCCAGACCGCCTGCACAAAGCAAAGCATACATCCTCCGCTGTGGCTCCCGTCCGCTCCGCTCTGAGTTTCTTGGAGATCGTAGAGGGCATGCGCGAGATGAACCAGGGTTTCCGCGGATCAATAAAAATAATTAAAAATTCATTCTTTTTTTTTTTAAATCAAGGCTTTAATTGGCACTAAAATTATTTAAATATGTTTATCGAAGTATTTATAATTCTTTAATAAAAAATGCTTATAAAAACAATTTCGTCAGATATATTATATCGCTCCAGGCGGTGAAAAAGCTAGAGGATATTATATATACGTATATATGTGTGTGTGTGTGTGTGTGTGTTTACAAACATACCGGAGTCATGGAACTATGCTTACAGCTCCTTCATATTTCATGTACACTAATAACTTGTGTACATGGTTCTTGTTGATGGCATTAAGACCATTTCTAATAGCATTAAATTAGAGTCACTCATTCCTGTATGAACCCTGTGAGCGCTTAATTTAATATGACATATTAAAAAAATCCCACCATCATCCAGCATATGTTCAGTTTCTGCCCAAATATATATATATATATTTTTGTAGATTTTTGTAACGGGGATAAGGATAATTCAAAACTGCTTTTTTTGAATGAACTTGTTCTCTACTCCCAAACTCAGCATCTCTTTTCATTCCTGTAATAAGAAGTTTCTTTTGAATGGATTTGATTAAAGTTTAAGTCCCTCGGTATAAAATAAATATTTTGATGGAGATGAGAAATCTACGGAGCCCCTCTGATGACATGGTCAAAACAATTTTTTTACTGTGGCCACGAAGTAGTATTTCGTGCGCACAAAGTAGTATTTCGTGGCCACGCAATAAGTATAACGTGCGCACGAAATACTACTTCGTGGCCATGCAATAAGTTTATCGTGCGCACGAAATACTATTTCGTGGCCACGCAATAAGTTTAACGTGCGCACGAAATACTTATTAATAATATTAATATCATTCCTGGACAACTGGGTAAGCAAATCGAGCGCGCCTTCTCTAAGGTCTAAGGCGCGCTCGATTTGCTTACCCAGTCGGTCTCCGCCAGTCACGTGACATTTGTTGCTAAGACGCCATTTTAGGTGGAAACGGCGTAGTGTAAACAACCGCAGCATAGCTAAACGAAGGACTAAAGGCCCGTTTACATAGCAGCCTGTCCAAGATAAGTCATTACAGTTAACATAAGCCTGAAAACAGGGGCGGATTTATTGATTTTATTAATAAGTATTTCGTGTGCACGTTATACTTATAGGGTGGCCGCGAAATACTACTTCGTGCGCACGAAATACTACTTCGTGGCCACAATTAAACATTTTTTTTGACCATGTCATAAGAGGGGCTCCGTAGAAATGTGCTTCCTCGTTGGTGAATAACCAATAGTTTGGATCTAATCATTTAAATAAAGGGTGTTAGTTTTTTTTTTTATATATATATATATAAGAATTGTGCTATAATTTCTAGTCACCGATCTGTTGCTGCTATATTTTAATTTGACCAACCGGAATTTGTCGATGTTCTTTTTCCTGTTTGGTGCGATTGCAATTGCGGATCTTGACCTGGCCCGACCTTATGACCACAGTGTACCAATCTTCTGATGGCTACTTCCAACAGGATAATGCGCCATGTTATAAAGTGAATCATCTCAGACTCATTTCTTGAAACTTTTCCACTTAAGTAATTGTGAATTGAGCATATTGACAGACAACATTTTATTTTTTACCTTAAATGCAATTTTTTTTTTTTTTTATTATTACTGCTCTAAATGTATTGCTCTGTCAGCTAAAGATCTGTTTTGGTCTCTATACTTAATTAAATAAATAAATTCAAGCTAAAATGTAAGAGTCTATACTGAGCCTGATCTCTTTGTATCAGAGATTTTCTTACCTTTTAGAAAAATGTCACTTGGAGTAAAACCCCCCCTGCAACCCTGATTTGCATTTGTATAGCTCACAGCATGTTCATTTACATGTTAAAGCCTCCCCTAGAATTCCATGGGGGGGAGGCATGGGGGGAACACTGCCTAAGAAAGTCCACGTCAATTTCTGACAATTTACGGGAGTTTTCGGCGAAGCCTGCAAATTGCCTTAAACTGCCGCTAACCTGAAGTTCCACGACAATCTACAGTGCCGCATATTGACGAAAATCCCACTTTTCATGCAGTGCAAGCAAGTGAATATGTACATTCCCTGAGTAAATATTCTGGCAACAAACTATACATTTCTCACTAGAAATGTAATCAAAACTCATTTTAATGCAAAAACAAACTCAAGTTATTAATCTTTCCACAAAAAAATGAGCGAATGTCGGCCATATATATATATTTTTTCTTCTCCCAGCTGGAATCTTGAAAGTCACGTGACTAGGACGTAAAAAAATAGAAAGCGTATAGGCAGAAGAAATGTAGAAGTACCACAAAAAAATTGCCATTAATGTACCTCCACTACGTTTTGCAGTGTGGACCAACGTAGTGGGGGTACATTTTCCCATGAGACTGGGTTGGCATAGGTCAGTCTGGATATTCCTTCAGCTTTAGAAAGTAAAATTCTGCCCCGAAGGGATAAATCTCTTTGGAGCCATGAATTAAATCTTTTCTTTGTTCTTTCTAAAATTGGGCTAAAATTGAGGTCACACCTAGTATTCTGTGTTTTGGTTAACGTTATTCCTAAATAATTAATGGTTTCTTTAATTGGAATATTGCAGAGATGATAGAGTTCACATTTCTTAACAGCCATTAATTCACATTTGCTCACATTTAAGTTAAGACCAGAAGCCTCAGAAAATACTTTTATCAATTCAAGTGCTAGAGAAACTTCAGAAGAGTCTTTTAAGAAAATTGTTGTATCATCAGCCAGTTGGCTGATAATTCTTTTGTCCAGAACTGACATTCCACACAATTGACTATTTATTATGTGATTAGCCAATAGTTGAGTTGATAGCAGAAATAAGGGAAAATGTGACAACCTTGCAGTATACCATGTTTCAAGTCGAATCTTGGGGATGTTCCGTTTTTCAATTTGATTGAACTATTTCCATTATTATATAATGTTTTAATAGTACTTCAGAAAAAATGACCAAAACCAAATAGGTTTAATGATTCAAAAACAGAGTTGTGTTCAATTGAATCAAATGCTTTGTAAAAGTCCAGGAAAAGGATAAAGCTTTCATCATTTATCAAATCGGGGTAATCTAATATGTCGAGCAGAAGCCTAATGTTATTTGAGATGCGTCTATTTCTTAAAAAGCCTGATTGTGTTTCTTCAATAATATCATCCAGAACTAACTTTAATCGCTTAGCAAAAATTGTGGCCAGGATATTGTAATCGTTATTTAGTAGACTAATTGGACGCCAGTTATCTATAAGTAACAGATCCTTCTTTGGTTTGGGAATCAGAGTAATCAGTCCTTGAGTTAGGGTGGGAGGAAGAGTTCCTTTAGTAATACTTTCATTACAGACCACCAATAAGAATGGAGCAAGATCTTCAGCGAATGATTTATAAAACTCAGACAGCAAACCATCTGTTCCAGGTGATTTATTATTTTTCAGGCACTTAATTGAATCTGTCATGTTGGGATTAAGATATCTAACCCACATGCAGAAACACTCGGAGGCAGAGAAAAAGTTCAAAGGTTTAATTACAGAAATGTACAATAAATGAACTGGTCCAAGGGGGTGGTTGACTGGTCAGGAGTGGGTTCACCGCTGAGGAGGACAGAGGGGTTAGTGTTGGTCCAGGTATATTGCAGGTTGTTTGATGTTCAGGGTTATACCTGTTCTGGAGTGGAGTGAAGCTGCAGAGGGGGGGAACCTTGAGGGTCCAGAGGCTGTCGGCAGGCAGAGGGCTGTGGGCAGAGGCAGAGCTTACTGAGTGGAGGCAGGCTGATCTCTGACTGAGTCTTTTCTCTCCAAGTTATCTCTGAGGGCGGGCAGGCAGATTACAGACAGATGCAGCCCTCCAGAGTTCAACTGAGAGCGGGTAGGCAGGTAACCAGCAGAGACAACTCTCCAGGATTTCAGTTTGTCAGGCAGGATCGATCTGTGAGACAGAAAGGTAAACAGGATCAGGCTTAGTTCACAAAAAGTCAGAAGACTCAGACAGGCAGGTTGGCTCAGGCTTTGCTAACCATTACTAGCAAACACTCTGGCACTGGAGTGTAGGTCTCCGCCTCCTTAAGTAGGGAGCCTCCTGATGAGCAGATAGAGGACAGGTGTTGTAGACAGCTCATGCTGCAGGAGATCTCGTGCGCCCTCTGGTGGAGAAAGTGGACAAACCTCCAGATCCCAACAGAATCAAGTATTTATTTTAATGTAATAGGACGATCGCAAAAATCTCGGTCATTTGAGTGATTTGCTTTAAGTCTGTCAAAGAATTTAGAAACTTATTAGCATTATTCTCACAATATTTGGAGCTGTATAGATCCTTATAATATATAACATTATCTATAAGAAGTCTGTGAATTGTGTTGGTAGCAATTTGTGATTTTTCCAGTCTAAAAAAATATGCCCTTCCTCTATCCATTGCCTTCTAGATCTAACATAGGCACCGTCAGCCTTAGCTTGATATAATTTGTCTAATTTGTTTTGGTTTTCTGATAAATCCACTTTTTCTGCAGAGGACAATTTATCAGGTGAAACAGAAGTTGCAAATGTTGTAAATGTCAGGTTGAGTGGAGGTTTGAGACGAGAACGCAGGCTGCAAACAACCATTTTCCTGTGTAAAAGAAAACTGAATCAACATGAGGGATGCATGAGATAATGCACAGGTTCTACATATTAGAACAACGTTTTTAGACTTCATTTTCACCTGCTGCCAGAAGATTTCACCTACATAGATATATTGATCTACTGCAATTCAAGAAATAATCCTGTAATATTTTCACGGTAACAACAATTGTGGCAAGTCAGTTTTATATGTTCTAGTTTTACTGAATATGTATGATATCTGAAAAAAAAAATTCTTTGCCTAAATTACCATTTCAAACAAAATGATATTCTCCACATCTAGAATAAGCATTCTGGATGTCTATAAGTTAACCTCAGATCTCCATATTCCTTATATTACTGGTCAGCATTTGTATTATTTTAACTATGAAAAAATGTTTGTCAGATATCAGAAATACATTTTCTGTCAAGCAGATGAATGTGAGAATGGCCACTAAAAATGTGTAAACATTTCTACATATATAAAACTTAATTCTTACTCTAAAATTCAGTTTCTGCTGCAAAAATGTAATTCAGAAAATATATTATTACAGTTAGGTCTAGGAGTGGGATTTTGATCAGGAAAAATCTTATTTTAGTGATCTAAAAATGGAACATCGGAGAGGAGAGAGGTTTTAATAAATGTATAACGACCAGCCACAGCTCATTTCATATAAACTTACGCTTTAACTCCAGCAACGATCTTTTCCTTCGCCACCTTCCTCTACCATTGAAGCTGTAGCTCTGTTTTTCTGTCTTTTAAACACATTCTCCTTTTTTTATTTTTTGCATTTCAGCATTAAAATCTCTAGTTCCAGTGGGGTGAAATAGGCACTTCCTATTGCTTGTTGTCATAGTGAGTGGTTGAATCGGTGCTCCACCGATGGCTTTTCTTCCATGATGCGCATGCTCTTAACTCTGAGTGGACCTAGTTAAAATTAATTGAATACTTGATAGCAGCCATTGCGAAACCGAACATTCAGAGTTCCTGACTTTAGACTAGATATTTTTAGGGTGTGAATTTTAATCTGAATTTGTTAAACCTGCTTCATGAAACAGACCCCAGGCTAATCAGCAGATTGAGAGCAGGTGTGGACAGAGGAATCTAGAAGGGAGCAAGGGGAAAGAGAATGACACAAGATGGCAACAGAGGGCAAACAAGAAATACCTAAGAACTCAACTACTGCTATCAAATGAATAATTTGGTAACAATAAACAGACATGGAGGCTAATAAATGAAATTATGGGTTCCCATAAAGTGGACCCCAGGAAGAGTAATCTCTACTCTCGTAGAGAGATAATTTTTTAATTATTACGGAAAAACTCGTAGAGACCAATGGGGATCCTTAAATAAATAAATACTACAAATCCTAGTTACTTCGTCCTTTCTGCTTTAACTAAAATTATGGCTACAATTGTCGTTATATATGCTTGGGAAGTATGCTGAACTGCAAATGTATAAGCACATCCTTTTTTTGATCAGTTAAAAAAAATTTACTATAACTGTTGTGAATTAGCACTAAATAAAAACAATGAATTTAATTAAATTGAGACAAAGCATCATGTGGATATAGGTGAATAAATTAGCACCCTGTGACTCCATTCTTCTGATATTAATGAGCTTTATTGTAAACAGGTGCCCTTATCTTTTTTATTGCTAGATTAGACTGTTTGTGACTCTGGTCTCGAAGTACACCTCGCTGCAGTAAACAGAAAGGGGCGGGGACGGACCACTGTCAGTCTCATACCTTATATGGAAATGGGACCATTTCATTCCGGAACTGACGGGGGCGCTAGTGACACTATTTCCTGTACCGACCGTTTCATAATAATTATAATAATAATAATAACGTATTTTATTTGACAACGCCTTTCAAAACACCCAAGAACACTTTCAACATTAAAAATACTAATTAAACAGTAAAGAAATGGCTACAAAACGTGATATGTCACGGGGCATGTCTGTCACGTGGTATGTCCCTTTTTTATTTTGAAATCTTATTTAAAATTATATTAGTAACAATCTAAAATAAGCAACAATAAGGAATCAGTATGTGTGTGTATGTATGTATTTATCTATCCTTACACCCTATATATGTCTAACAAAAGTCATAAAAAATAAAATAAAATCAGTATTTTGGAGACAAGTGTACATTACATTAAGAGCACATTTATCCATCCATTAATTTTTATGAATTATCCTCAAGTGGGGTCATGAAGGCTGCTGACCCTGGACAGATCCCCAGTCCATCGCTGATTAAGAAAACAGATATAAACAAATACATGCTGGTGCTGAAGTTCAAATAATATATTTTGATGTTGTGAACGGTACTCTTAAAATAAATAAGTTAAAATCTAAAATATAATAGCCTTTGGCTTATTTAATAAGAACTAGATGGAAAAGAGGTTTGGTCTGTAAAACATTTAGTCGACAATTTTGGCCAACTTAGTACGTCCATTCACGGTGCACTTTTTTTGTTTATTTGCCAAATATTTTTTCTTATTATTCTCATTGTGAATATAATTTACAAACAAACCAAAGGACTTTTGAACTTTTAACAAGTGCCATTCGGTAACTAGAATATACTTTCAATTATTATCATTATTGACCATAATGTCTCCTATAAGGACTCCAGCTCAACTAGTAAACTGACTGGTGTCCCACTATTGCATTTAGAAATACCATAATTTTTTCAATTGCAATAAATTCATAAACTGCACTCCAAAAACATGAATATCCAATTGTAGCAAAACCCAAAGTGATTAATTAAAACCTTAAATGTAGCTTCAACCTGGAAAGACTCGCACAGAAAGTAGGTTTTAGAAAGTTCATTTGACAATAATCTTCAACTTTCTGATCCCGGCAGTAGACACTGTACTGGTAACCACCAGAGAATTATCTTTTTTCTACATGAAAACCTTTTTGAATAAAGTCTGTCTTCATCTCACCTGCTCAGCCAATCACCTGCTCAGGTGCCTCCCTCCCAGCCTAACGGCGCCGGTCTCAAGTCCTTCACTCTTCATAAAGTCCAGCTTGATGTGTGCAACTGCTCCTCACCTGAGCTTCCATCACCTCCACCCTGATTACACCTTCGCTTTGCCCGTTTAATCTTATGTTTGTATCTGAACAATATGTTTCTGCAACTTATTTTTTATTACATAAAACAAGTTGATTCTAACTGTTAAAACATAAACAACTTGTCTGTATGTCAGGTTTGTAAAGAAAATTTGTATTGATTCCAGTCATTGTTCAAAAATGTATAGGAAACATTGTATATTGCAAGTTATTAGCTTTGCTTGCATTTAAAATTTTCCAACAAGATTTTCCAATTGTTAAACAACGCTGTTACAATATATTTACAACTACTTTATTGGTTCTACTGTCTCTCCAACAAATTACAGCCACAATGTAACTTTGTGGAAACGACACCATTTCTATGAAAACTAAATTATGTAAATCAACTGAGCTACAACAAAAGGAACTTTCAAAAATGTAAATAATATTGAAAGAACACATTATGAAAAAGGAGGACTGCACAAGTCAAAAGGTAAATATTCTTTATCAGAAACGATTTCAAATGGCATGTCACACAAAAAAAAACTAACAATATGTGACAGATTGTGGAAAGCAACTTATATTTTCTTTGAATTCAATGTTGGCACTCAGGGCAAAGTCCAGGTATGCCATCACAGTAGTAACGAGGGTACTCTCCTCTCCTCCGCATCTGACAATAAAAAAATAAAAAAACAAACAAAATAAAAAACAGGTGCATTGCAAGACTGTCATACAGGAAGAATGGATGATACATATGATTATGAATGAATCTTACCTGTAAGATTGGCGGTATCCTTTCTACCTGCATGGTGAAGAGCATTAAACAATAATTAATACTTTATATCTCTCAGTATCTTATCCTTTCATCTCTAATGATATAAAAAAAGTTGTCCAAATAATGAATTTTAATAAAAAAAAATAAAAGAAAAAATCATTTAGGGTTTTAGTCTCATTTGCACATAAAGATACACAAATCAAAATTACTAGTTATGTGTAAATTTAAAAAATGAACCTCAATTTGTGCCTCGGCTCCTTTGGCATAGGTGTGGTCATCAGCACACAGAGTCTGTAAAAATACAGATATGTTCTAAGTGAAAGATGAATGCAAGTCCAAATAACATCAAAACTGCTTCAACCCTTTTAATTCTTCTATCCTGATTTTCTTTCAGACTTAAAAAAATAAGCATAGAACAAAAGTACACTGTGAATGGACATAATACAAATTCTATGACTTAAAACAACAAAGTGATGAATTTTAGCTACAGCTTACCTCACATTTTGCCCTCTCATCAACTTTTTTCCGCTTTCTCTCCTTTTGTAGTTCTTCTCTGGACCTTTTAAAAAGGACAAATTGAAGGTTTTCTTAAAAAACTGAATCTAGAAAAGCGTATTAATTTACTATGTGAAAAAAAATTTAAGAAGGTAAAATTACCTTTTGTTGATTTTGTGGGTTTTGCATTATGGATCGTGTGCCGAACACCAGTGCAAAAACTTTTCAAACTTCTTTCTTTCTTCTTCCTTTCCTCTTAACCCCGCGTCTTTAAGGCATTTATACTAGTGATTATGAAAATAGCGCCCCCTTCATTTCCGGAATGCAATAGTCCCATTTCCAAATAAGGTATGGGACTGACGGAAAGGTCCGTCCCCGCCCCTCTCTGTTTGCTGCAGCGAGGTCCTTCTCCTGGTCTCAGAAGTCAAATATGCCTGCCTCACTGTGAGAAAACAGATAGTTTAAAAGCTGCATAATTCCAAAGGAGCATGATAAAAGGAAAGGATTGATATAAATTTAAAACAGACATATTTATGGTGCAATGCATGGTGGAAAAGTCTGCTCAACTTTATCTAGATACGTCTGTTTTGCTTTCAAAAAAATCATTTACCCTTTATAGATTAATTCTGCTTTTGATTTTTTGTCTCACTAATGTTTTAACAAACCAAAAGAAGTCATGTATAGCACACAATCTAGGACGTGCTTAAATTGGATGTCCTAGATGTTACTGTCATTTATATAGCAACATGATGTTGGCCTGAATTTTGTTATTCTAATTTATCATCTTATTGGAAAATCTCAATTCCCTCCTTTTTCAAGATGCAGAACCTTTATTTTCCTTGTCTTTTTTGAGGAGACATTCATTTAATGTCATTTTCTAACATGTGGCCTATCCCTCTGTTCCCAAATATGTTATGTGTTTAAATATTAAAGTCATAAAAAGCAGATAAAGATCAAGTGAGCCTTTTTTCGAACAATTTGGTAATCCTAATACTTTTGTCAGTAAGATTATTATTCGGTCAAAGAGAGCAGGTTTTTCCAGGGGAAGTGATAAAAGCTAATGCATTAGGTATAAAAAGAGGAAGTTATCGTATCAAAGTACATTTATAAATGCAAAAAAGAAAAGCATTGATCCAAGACCAGATTTTTACATTCATTGTTCATTGTCAGACATTTAAGTTTGCATGTTTTAGGTGAATTAGGATAACCAATACTTTTTAAATTTATTAGAGGTAAGATTAAAGGAGAAAGATCTTTCTTAAAATTCTGAAGATGCAATTAAAAAAACATTGTGGAAGCTAACATAATGAAGTAGCAACTCTGTTATCTTATGATAGTCTACTTAATAAAATCTAAGATAAAAATAAGTATACTTTTGAATGTATTTTACTATATCTTCTGTATTGAAAAACAAAATACATTTTTTTTTTTTTTTAAGTTTTTCAGTTTGTAGCACTGCTGCCTTGCAGCATGAAAGCCCTAATTTTAATCACTTACCTTTTAGTTTAAGGTTGTGGTCCAACTATTGTATTTGTTTTACTCATTTTTTTTTTTCTTTATTTGCTTGTATTCTGCTTTATATATTTTTCTCAATTTTATTATCTTATTCATGTAAAGCAATTAGAATTGTCCATGTACGAAATTATGCTATACAAATAAACTTGGCTTGCCTTGCCTTGGATCTTTCTGCATGGAGTTTGCATGAGTTCTCTGCTGGTACTTAAACCAAAATGCACCCCAGTGGATCCTAATTCTGTCCCCTTTTTCAGCCAATCCAAAGCTTGATACACATGAGGTCTGAGTTTGTTTTCTGATATCTTTGCTTCAGTTGTTTCATGCAACCTTATACTTTCTTCGCAAATCATTTCTATTAAAAAAAACAAACAAACACATGATTGTATTTTAATGATCTTAGAATTTTAGGTTTTGTGCTACACCATGCATATAGTGACAGAGAGTGCTTCACAAAGATATTATCGCCTCTTAAACATTGTTGCTTTACCAAAGGAAACTTTTTATACTTTTTAATGGAATATTATGAGATAGGCAAAACCAATTTAATGATCAGAAAGTTCTTAGTTATAAAATATTGACAGTGATGCATGCATTTCTATGGAGCCCCTGAATTAAAGTGTCTTCAACAACTGTTTTCTGCATAGTAGAGCTTCAAGTCTTTTCTATTATGTATCAGTTTTGCGTGTTCTTGAATGCAAAACAAATTGGATGGAGTGGTGCTAAACACCATCTTCCTGTGTAGACTTTGACTATAGGCTAATATGAAGGAAGAAAAGACTTTACATTATATTGTTACTTTGGCTGTACATTAAAGCTACAGTGTGTAATAATTACAGGGATATACAGTCAGAAATGTAATATATTATACATAACTATGTTATTTATCATCATCTACGAGCTCAGCCTCTTAACCTTAATATTTGCGTTGCCTTAGAATTCGTTATTTATAATTACATAGGAGCAGGTCTCGCAGCCATGGAGGCAGACATCTTTGCGCTATGGCAGCGCAGAGCCAACAAACTAGCGATTGCGAGATCGCCCATTACGCTCGAAAGTAACTACGGCAAGTTGAGAGAGATGAACTGAGACGGTACTGAACAATCGATGGCAGTATTATGCCTGAGAATACTATCTGTAAAATTATCTATGTAAACAAACCTCATCACTTGAGAAGGTAGGTGATGCGGATGTCGTGGAAGACATTTTGTCCCGTAACGCTCGCCGTACTGTTGGGGGGGAGAAGCGGTGGGGGGGAGATGTTCATGTTGCTGCAGTCTGCAGTCTGGACGTTAGATGTCGCTGAAAATTACACACTGTAGCTTTAAGAAAGCTAAATTTTTCTATTTTTTTATTTAAAAAGTTTCATCTTTTCTGCTGAAATTATAAATCAGACTTTACCAAGTTTTCCTCCAGCACTCTACATGCTAAGCTTTATCCACCTTCACTGCTGAAGAAAATTATCAAAAATGCATGAAACTGTAAGGTTTACGTTTGTTGGTGTTGATGGTTGTTTAGAATATCAACTGTTTGATAGCTTTTTGAGGGAAGTTGGGAAACCCCATGTGCACACGTTGAAAGCACTGACATCTTTCCCCGCATGCGCTGCAGCAGCAGCAGCTTCCAAGGGAGTTTTCACAGAGCTCTGAGTATAACTGTAGTATTTCATGCGCACGAAGTAGTATTTCGTGGCCACGCAATAAGTATAACGTGCGCACGAAATACTACTTCGTGGCCACGCAATAAGTTTATCGTGCGCACGAAATACTACCTCGTGGCAACGCAATAAGTTTAACGTGCGCACGAAATACTTATTAATAATATTAATATCATTCCTGGACAACTGGGTAAGCAAATCGAGCGCGCCTTCTCTAAGGTCTAAGGCGCGCTCGATTTGCTTACCCAGTCGGTCTCTGCCAGTCACGTGATATTTGTTGCTAAGACGCCATTTTAGGTGGAAAAGGCGTATTGTAAACAACCGCAGCATAGCTAAACGAAGGACTAAAGGCCCGTTTACATAGCAGCCTGTCCAAGATAAGTCATTACAGTTAACATAAGCCGGAAAACAGGGGCAGATTTATTGATATTATTAATAAGTATTTCGTGCGCACGTTAAACTTATTGCGTGGCCACGAAGTAGTATTTCGTGCACACGTTAAACTTATTGCGTGGCCACGAAGTAGTATTTCCTGCGCACGTTATACTTATTGCGTGGCCGCAAAATACTACTTCGTGCGCACGAAATACTACTTTGCGCACGTTATACTTATTGCGTGGCCGCGAAATACTACTTTGTGCGCACGAAATACTACTTTGCGCACGTTATACTTATTGCGTGGCCGCGAAATACTACTTCGTGCGCACAAAATACTACTTCGCGCACATTATACTTATTGCGTGGCCGCGAAATAATACTTTGTGCGCACGAAATACTACTTTGCGCACGTTATACTTATTGCATGGCCGCGAAATACTACTTTGTGCGCACGAAATACTACTTCGTGGCCACAATTAAACATTTTTTTTGACCATGTCATCAGAGGGGCTCCGTAGATATCAGATGGAGCTTGGCCATTTATTCTGCAGATGAAAGAAGGAAATTCTAGAAACCTCTTTGATATGGGATTACAGCATGATGAGACAGCTGGAGTTGACGAGCAAGAGGAGCCTAGTCCTTCTTCTTGCCTACAAACAGACAGAGTTGGGCTCATATCAAGGTGAGGCTTCCTTCTTTGAGAAGTTACCAATTTTATCAGTTTTATAACTTTTGTAATTATGCACAAAAGTTTACACTGCATTAAGAATTAAATCTGATTCTCCATGTCTGGGAAAGTATTAAAATTGAATATGATTTTATTTGTTGATTTTACTAATTTTATTCGCTGTCTGATTTGATTGCTTAACAAACAAAAACCTTTGTGTTCCAACCAAGATTTTTTTTTTATTTAAATAAAAAAATTTAAATTTTTTCTATTCCTACATCAGTTACCCAACCCTTTCAGCGCATCATCCGTCTGTCCATTTGTCGCTTTTCAGCCTATGCTCTTTCTTATTATATATATATATTTTTTGCCTTTCATTTTCCTGTTGTTGGAATCCTTCACACTCATTTTGTTTTCTGTCATCTTTCAGAAAGTTTCAAATCATCCAAAAAGCTAGTCTTGAAATTGCCTTTAAAGCCTTTAGCTGAAGGGTTGGAAGAAAAAAATTTTTCTGAGTTGGAGGAAGAAGTGGAGGTTGAAGCTCAGGGAGGGGTTTGCCTTTGCCTTTGTAGGATTTTAAAATAATTTGTTCACTCAGTGAATAACATATTCATAAATGAAAGGTCACAATCATTTAAAGTAAATAAGACACCTTCATAATCCCAAATGTTCCGAAGAAATATTCAATTCATCCGCTTTTGAATAATATTTATATTGAAACATCACTCTTGCTCTAATCATGCTCTTTTTGGACTGGGAGGAAGCCAGAGTACCTGGAGAGAACCCACACATGCTCAGGGAAAACATGTAAACTCTATGCAAGGGATGGATGGATGGATGGATAGACAGACAGACAGACAGAGAGATCGATAGAGAGACAGACAGGGTCCAATACACCTATAAAATAAGAAGCATTGATATTAATTTTTTGTTGCGAGACAAAGGCCAAAGCAGTTTATGTTTGAGAAATAATTCTTTACTCTCTTCCAAAATTTCTTGCGGGTTTTGACTTCAACCAGATGTGAGGGATCTTTACAGCTTGTCAAGTTTGTGTTATCACCACAATCAGTTTGTTGCTGTTGATTATTAGTCGGCAAGATTATTTTGTTGTCGATGTTGTTGTTGCTGTTGGTTGTTGATTCATATTTCAGATCAGAGGTCTCAGATGAAAATGAGGATCTGATAATAGGTGATAAACCTGACTGAATCACTGGGCTTTTTTGAGGACTGGGGGTCCCACAGCATCCAGGCTTTTTACAGACAGGCTTTGAACTTTCTTCAGAGTTGTTTGAAAGGTCACAATCATTTAAAGTAAATAAGACACCTTCATAATCCCAAATGTTCCGAAGAAATATTCAATTCATCCACTTTTGAATAATATTTATATTCAAACATCACTCTTGCTTTAATCATGCTCTTTTTGGACTGGGAGGAAGCCAGAGTACCTGGAGAGAACCCACACATGCTCAGGGAAAACATGTAAACTCTATGCAAGGGATGGATGGATGGATGGATGGATGGACGGACGGACGGACGGACGGACGGACGGACGGACGGACGGACAGACAGACAGACAGACAGACAGACAGACAGACAGACAGACAGACAGACAGACAGACAGAGAGATAGAGAGACAGACAGTGTCCAATACACCTATAAAATAAGTAGCATTGATATTAATTTTTTGTTGCGAGACGAAGGCCAAAGCAGTTTATGTTTGAGAAATAATTCTTTACTCTCTTGCAAAATTTCTTGCGGGTTTTGACTTCAACCAGATGTGAGGGATCTTTACAGCTTGTCAAGTTTGTGTTATCACCACAATCAGTTTGCTGTTGATTGTTGTTTATGTTTGAGAAATAATTCTTTACTCTCTTCCAAAATTTCTTGCGGGCTTTGACCTCAACCAGATGTGAGGGATCTTTACAGCTTGTCAAGTTTGTGTTATCACCACAATCAGTTTGTTGCTGTTGATTATTAGTCGGCAAGATTATTTTGTTGTCGATGTTGTTGTTGCTGTTGGTTGTTGATTCATATTTCAGATCAGAGGTCTCAGATGAAAATGAGGATCTGATAATAGGTGATGAACCTGACTGAATCACTGGGCTTTTTTGAGGACTGGGGGTCCCACAGCATCCAGGCTTTTTACAGACAGGCTTTGAACTTTCTTCAGAGTTGTTTGTGGCTCCCAACCTTTCTGAAGTCATTATTTTGTTGTCGATGTTGCTGTTGGTTGTTGATTCATATTTCAGATCAGAGGTCTCAGATGAAAATGAGGATCTGATAATAGGTGATAAACCTGACTGAATCACTGGGCTTTTTTGAGGACTGGGGGTCCCACAGCATCCAGGCTTTTTACAGACAGGCTTTGAACTTTCTTCAGAGTTGTTTGTGGCTCCCAACCTTTCTGAAGTCATTATTTTGTAAGTTCTCATTGCCTCATGGGCTTGAATGACCGTTTTACCTTTTGGTGGGCCATCGTTGCCTGGACAGAGAGAAGAGGAGGTTTCTCTTTTTTTAGAGTTGTTTGTGGCTCCCAACCTTTCTGAAGTCATTATTTTGTAAGTTCTCATTGCCTCATGGGCTTGAATGACCGTTTTACCTTTTGGTGGGCCATCGTTGCCTGGACAGAGAGAAGAGGAGGTTTCTCTTTTTTTAGAGTTGTTTGTGGCTCCCAACCTTTCTGAAGTCATTATTTTGTAAGTTCTCATTGCCTCATGGGCTTCAAGGACATAAAAGCTGCTCCTGTCAAAGTTAGACAAATGGTCCATGGTAATAAAGTTGTGTTTAAGTGCAGCTGCTGAGGTAATACGGTCCTGAGGTGTAGGAACTAGCATTTGCTTTAGAAAATCTATGAAACTTAGTAAATCCTCCCTTTCAGCGGGGTCTTGTGTTGTTGGACGGATTTTCAGCAGGTCGTCCAAAGACTGCAGCTTCAGCACTGGATCATACTTCTTAATTATACTTTTCCAAGAGGAAAAATTCTCACTGCAGCGTGGTTCACCCAACATTTTAACAATTGCCGCCAATGTTTCGTCAGGAGTATCATAATCAAACAGGAAATCTTTAAGGTAGAAATAGATCAAAGTGATGCCTAGACACCACATATCCAAACTGGCATCTAGCTTGTCACCCATAATTCCCTCCGGAGGCCTGAAAAGAACAGGGTTAACACAAATATTTGACATTGATCCTATCTCCTCAGAGAAACCCATATCAATTACTTTGAGTTTTAGAGAGGAGCGGTCTACCAGCATTATGTTGTCAATCTTGATATCTTTATGTACTATTCCATTACTATGTAGAAAATCTAAAGCAACCAGTACCTGTTGAGCAATAAGGCGAATGTCAGACAAATGTAGTCCACTACCTACAGTTGTTTCTGTAAAACTTAGCAAATCGATATCCAGCTTTTCAAACACGAAGCAATGCTTTGTTTTGTAGTTAAAATATTCATAAAACTTCACTATGTTGTAGTTGTCCGGTCCAAGCTCTTTGATTTTAGTTAAGATCTCTTTTTCCGCCTTTGACTCGGAATCATCCTTGTCTATTGGACTTTTTATTACAACAATCTCTCCAGTTTCTTGGTTTCTACATTTGGTAGTTATAGCTGTTCCTCCTACGTCCACAGCTTCTATGAAGAGGTAATTGCTTGTTTTAGATTTGAAAACAAAATCCTTTGTTGAAAAAAGTTCCGACCAAAATGGCCCACAATCAGTTGGTATTGCTCCAAAAGGAGTCTGGATGGTCATTTTGTCATCCGAATCAGATGAATAAATGACCGTTTTACCTTTTGGTGGGCCATCGTTGCCTGGACAGAGAGAAGAGGTTTCTCTTTTTTTAGAGTTGTTTGTGGCTCCCAACCTTTCTGAAGTCATTATTTTGTAAGTTCTCATTGCCTCATGGGCTTGAATGACCGTTTTACCTTTTGGTGGGCCATCGTTGCCTGGACAGAGAGAAAAGGTTTCTCTTTTTTTAGAGTTGTATGTGGCTCCCAACCTTTCTGAAGTCATTATTTTGTAAGTTCTCATTGCCTCATGGGCTTCAAGGACATAAGAGCTGCTCCTGTCAAAGTTAGACATATGGTATGTCTGGTCTGATCACCTTGGAAGCTAGTCTGAACTAAAACCTATTTTTAGAATTGTTCTAAGTGACATAGGCTATGACATCACCGGCTGGGACACGCCCACCCGCCCGGGACACGCCCACCCGCCCGGGACACGCCCACCCTACTTTTTTTTTTTTTTTAACTTTATTAGAACAAAAATTATAATACAGAGATAAATTAAAATTTACAGTGAACATGAGGTATTAGGACAGAGGCCCTCTGTTGCCCCACCTGTCCTAATTGCCTCCATCCCTGATGACACACCAGGGACAGGTGCTGCAGAGGCTGAGCAGCATCGGGGTGACGATGAGGAAGAGAATGAGGAGGAGAGAGGAGGGAAAGGAAGAAGAGAAGCTAGGCGGAGTGAGACATGCATCTGGCTGTTGTCAGGTTACCCTCCCTCTGGGATTCCCAATGGATTGCAGATGCCACACACGCACACAAAATGACAGAAAGATCTGAGCTGATGAAAGAAAAGAGGCCTGATGAGACCGATTCATTCAGAGTCGCTGAGGACGTTTTTATAACCTAGAAATGATCCATGAGCACGCGACCGATCGAATGGACGGATGGTCCACGGACCTTTGTTGATTCAGTTATTTGTTTTGCCAAAAAGATTAATTATAATCATTTTTCATTAAATAATAGAGATGCAGATAAATAGAAATAAACAGTTCTCAGATAAGATCGGAGGTGTATGAAATAAGATAATGCAGTCACTATGTTAAATTAATGAATTAACTGTATTTTAATCAAAAACATCATATCATCATAAGATTTTGGTTGTTTATGCAAATGGTCTCAATCAGAGAAGGGAAGTAACGAACTACAAATACTTCGTTACTGTACTCAAGTAGATTTTTCTGATATTTTTACTTTACTTTACTACTTATTTTTATGGCGACCTTTTACTTCTACTCCTTACATTTTTACACAAATATCTGTACTTTCTACTCCTTACATTTTAAAAAATTGGTTCGTTACTTTAGTTTTGAATCATTTCAATGGAGTTAACGTTATTATTTTTCACATCATCAATACCAAATTCAATCTAATTGGATGGGAATCTACGTTGCATTTGACGCACCACTACAAGATGAATCGACAGATTCGGCGGTCTTCATTTGCGGCAAATCATTGCAGCTTGGTGGCGGTGGCGTTAGCATAGTAGCATGGACGACGAGATGATTGAAAATGAACACAACGGAGATCTAGTCCTATTGGCAGACATCCATTTAAAATGTAGGCAACGGCATGAAAAAAGTGGTTTCTACTTTTACTTTTATACTTTAAGTAAATTTACAAGCCTGTACTTTGTTACTTTTACTTGAGTAAAGAAGTTTAATCAGTACTTCCACTTTTACCAGAGTTTTTTTTAACACAAGTATCTGTACTTTTACTCAAGTACGGAAAGTGAGTACTTTTGCCATCTCTGGTCTCAATAAACTTTTCAGTTGACTGCAGGCCCACAAACACGGCAGAGCTCCCAAGTGCCGCCTGGTGGTTGTCCGGGTACATTGCAGTTCTTTTTGAAAAAAAAAAATACTGGCCTCAGGAAATACATCGTGATTCATGCAGGAATCACACAGGAATCACGCAGGAAACCGTCCATTTCCAACCAGTGCCCACTGTATGTGTTGGTTTTCTATGTGAAGTTTTACATTCTTTTAGACTCTAAATTCAGGTGTGTTACCTTTTTGGAGGTTCTAAAGTCTATATTAATCAGTTACTGTAGCTCAAGAGGACCAGTTTTTATTAAGTGATGGCAGCGTTCATGGTTTAATCTGATTTCCTCAGCCCATGTGACAAGAGTACCAGGGCTGGAAGAATCAAGTGTTTTACTATTGAGGAAAATGGTGGCAGTCCTCAATGTTTAAATGCATGTGTGTAAACGACAAATTCCTCTCTTAGAGGTCTTATATGAAAATATTCAGTTCAGTTAAATTAAAATAGTTTATTGGTCCCAAAGGATAAATAAATGTTGTAATTCTTCAAGGGCTTTCTACAACTAGGTTTTTAAGTTGTTAACAGCTGTAAGCAGGACAGATCTTCTACAGTGGTTTGTTTTGCTAAGGATCTGGATAAGCCTGACTGAAAACGCTGTTGTTGTTGGATGTTCTGATTGTCTGGATGCTCAAGATTTGCCATAATGTCCTTTATTTCACAAAGGATTTTTCCTTAATATAAAAAGTGCAGCTGGCCAGGGAAGGCTTAGACCCAGCATTTTTTGCAAATAGAAAGGGGCAGAATGCTGATTTTTAACAGGTCGACCCAGGTTTGAAAAACATGCTTTAACCCGCTATTTTCAGTGTGAAAGAGGCTTAGCAACAGTTTGAATCCAGATGTGTAACGTAAGAAATGTGTAAATAACAGGTTATTCACACCTCTTAAGTATAATAGATGTCTCATTAGAACTGAAATGGAGCAGATAGCTGTCCAGAATGAGAGCGAAAAATAAATGAAAACACATACACAGATTATTACGCACAAACTTAAGTATTAAAGCCTTTATTACTGTCATATTTTTTCCCACTTAAACTTAATCAAAGAATGAATCAATGAGTTAGCATGTTACAACAGGCCAATTAAAACATTTTGCTTGTAAATTTTGCCCAAATGAAAATAATGTTTAATATCTTCATAGCAGGAGGTCAAGATGTACTTATAGTCAAACAATCAAACAGCATTTGAATGAATATAGTAATCTAATCAACTTCATATAAAAATTTAGTGGTGTTTTCTGAAACAAAATGCAATAATAGATAGATAGATGCAGTAGTCCTTACATCATTTAAATATTTACATTCTCATCCCTGCAAGTTCTTCCATAGACGGTACTTCCAGTCTTTTCAAACTAAATTTAATTAAAAAGTACAATAAACAGAAGAGTCACAACTAATCAGATATTTTTAAGGGGTTCAAATACACTGAAGTGGATAGATTTGGGAAAGTATATTGGAAATTAGTATTTATTCGTAACTAGGGCATTTGTCTAACCTTAAATTATGGATGGTAGTAACTTTATATAGATTTTTAAAACCAAAGGGGCAGTACATCATGTGCCTGGTTGCTCTATGTCCCCTTTGTCCAGCCAACAGGGTGATGTGCTGTCAACTTGAGGCATGGCTTAACTAATCTGACAGCCTGTCCTGTGGGACTAACTAAGAGACAAAACCTGACAGTGAGATAGCAGACTGCGCTTCACCCAATGACATTTCCTTGCTCCTCTTCTTTTGCTTTGTTTGTTATGCATTATATTCAGACAATTTCTGGTAAAACTTAATGTAACCAACAGGGAAGCAACAAAGATCTAGTATGGGGTTAAGTTGCAGAAGGTTGCTCTGAAATTAGTTTCATCTACTTCATGCTGTTTACTGCTATAATATAATTGTTTGTAATTTATTTGTTCCAATATACTTGCCTGAGGACTTTTACAACTATAAAAATAGATTATTGGTTCTTATACACATGGTTACAATTAATGACATTCTGTTGTTTTATTTGCTGTAACATTTGATTTAATGTAGTTATTATATTTGAAGGATATTAAACCCAGCTTTTACAAAGTAATGAGGTTATATAAACAGAACTAAATGGGCCAGCCTAAAAACATACATACATTTATGCTTTTGTCATCAGAAATGTGTGGCGCATTACAGGCTAACAATGGAACCAAGAGACTAGCTCGTCAGGTTCAATTTTCATGTTTCCAAGCAATACAAGTGTTTTTTTTTTTTTTGGTTCACTATATAAAGCCTTAAACTCAATGCGAATCCAGACATTTTGAATTGAGAAAGCTTCCTGGATGGGAAGCGAAACATCTTCTAACCTTGGAAACAAAGTCCAGTGGATTGCTTTTTAAACTTTTTCAGAATGACTATGACCTGGATGACTGAGAATCTTCACCAGCATATTACCAAGGTATAACAGAGCCACACATAATTGATGATAACAATCTTAACATGTCATATAAAAAATTAAAAAATACTCAATACTCTTGCTCCTAACTTGCCATCAACATACTCATTAAGTTGCAACGATACATCCAGCTCACAATATAATTCATGAAAACTTCCTAATACAGTTTCCTAAAATATTCAAGTAATAAACTTTTTTTTTTACCTCGGGAGGAACAGAAACGCTATTATATTATATTATATTATATTATATTATATTATATTATATTATATTATATTATATTATATTATATTATATTATATTATATTATATTATATTATATTATATTGCACAAAATTGCTATTATTATTATTATAGTAATAGTATAGTAATATAGTTTAAGGTTAGGTTTAAAAACATTTTTGTTATATATATATATATATATATATATACCTTTTTAAACATACAGATTACATGCAACAAACTGAGCTGCACAAGCACATAGTGTCCCTTCTGATGTTGGGCTGTATGGGCAGGGGGGAGGTAGCATAACCTTGAGGCATGACTAGTGTGGTAATGGGTTTCTGTCCTTGCTTGTCGACATCTAATTTGCTATGAGAACCCATCTATCTGCTGTTTTAAAAGAATGGCTTGGAAATGTAAAAGAACAGCCACGGAGTAAATAGTCACTATAAACAAACAATTTAGTCATTCAATGTTTGAATAAAAGCTGATATTTATGTCTTGTACCAAGTGATATACTGCTGATGTTTTACAAATTTTTGAATGGCCTTCCTCTTTAATATATAGGCTTGACCGGAGGAGCTTGGCATTTTATCAACGCGAACTGAAAAGAATATTGCATTGAGGGTATTTCTGACATAATTCTGAAAAGCTTTGTATACTGATATTTATTTACAGAAGGTATTGGGTATTTACAGGTGATCAATACTGTAAATATTATTTTTCTGCAGAAGTCATCTTAATGGTAAAGGTCTGTAGATGCACACTGCATTAAAACAGATCTCCTTGACTTTAGAGGTTTAACAAAATAATGCAGATTTCCTTTAATGTCACTAAACAAAAAAAAAAACTATTTGGTATCTTCTCACCTTGTGGTTTTCCTTCATCCATTTCTTTACTTTGTGTCATTGTGTGCAGAGTGACTGCCCAGTATTTAGCTGATTAGCTGACAGTTGGAACGCTCAGAAGATATAATCAAGGTTGATTATGAAAAGAGACGTTGATGCAATAAATCACGGGTCGAAGTATCATTTAAGAAGATATAAACATTGCTGCATCTCTATATAATTCGTTATCAGTGGGAGACAGCTTCAATCACATGCAGTTACCTAAGCTACAGAGGGCAGTATAGTGTCAATTCCCTAGTGAGCAATTAGAACCCTATCAAATTATGCACTGGGGCTCATAGGAGCCAAAACAGATTGCAAACAGTGAGCAAACTTTGTTCAATTCTCTTTAAAATACTCTATGTATATGGGGAGACGTCTCTTTTAAATGTTGTTGTTACTAGCTTGACAAGTATGAAATACAAGATTTTCTTTTGTTTATATAGAGCTGTGACAGTGTACTCTTTTGCCTCTTCAGATTGCTTCTGTTTAGTTGTTTTCTTTACTGTACTGTTGTTGGTCGAATAACACAAAGTCTCCTTTTGTCCCCTAAAATAAAGAATTCAAATCAAGAGCTCTAATCATTTACAGTATATAATTTATTTATTCACCAGCAAGCAATTTGATGAATGCTCCACATAATTCACATACAGAAGGTTAGGAACATGTTTACTGATGCACTTATTTTGTTGGAATCAAAAACATTTCCTTGGACAAGAATTCTGTTTCTGATTTCTTTTCTGTTCAACGTGTTTCAGGTCAGACATAAAACCAAAAATCTGCATCAGCAAGGAAAAGCCTAATTGGTGCATATCTCATGACCAAGAGTGAGGTTTAAAGGGTAGATGGAGCAGTAAATCATGCAGTAAATCATGTAATTTGCTTTCTAACTCTTTCCTTTTCCCAAAACAGGCCATATAGGTGCCATTGAAAAGTATTTTATCCTTTTTCAAATTTCTCATTCACACCACAGTCATACAATCAAATATTAAAAGGGAGGTAATTGTTTTCCTGATGAAGGTAATACTTAACAAGGCTAACTGTCCAACAAACATATAGCTGTTCTACCATAGTCATGCTTTCCTAATTAAAGACTGATTTTGTTATCCTCTCCAACTCTCAGACATACTCAGATCAACTTGTTTACTGTCGACTGTCCTTACTAGCACTTGAATCAGATCAAATTCCCTGCAGACAACTCCTTGATGTGTTCTGCCTTCTTTTTCTTCGTCTTCTACATCAGTGACTATACTGCAGTTTTGCGCGTTTTGATTCCTCATCATCTCTTGGCCTGCAATAAGGGGATTCCTGGTCTCATTTTCAAATCCAGGTTTGCTTTTGCCGTTTTTAAAGGGCTGTCATGCCAACCCCTCAACTGGATTGTTTAGCTGTATGTATTTTCTCTTGTGTCCTAGTGTTGTGTGTTTTTCTGAAAGTCTGTTTACAGCGTAAAGAGCTTCAAGGTTTTAGTGTTTCGAGAGTGTTTGTGCTGCTTGTTATTCAATGAACTCTGGTTACCTTTGGCTGAAAATGGATGCCCTGGAATGCAAACATGGTGAGATATTCTTCTGTTCCCTCTTCTAGGTGGTTCAGGTTTCTCTCTTTGCATCAGAAGCAGAAACTAAACAGATAGAACCCAATTTCATTAAAAAAATGTTGGTTCTATTATAAGTCTCAGACAGAAGGTGGGAGGTTTTGCTTGTGCCAGAATTACCCACAATGCAACAGAGCCTTTCTTTTACCATAACAGTCAAGACTGCAGCTGCAACAGAGCTTTGTTTTAATTATGCTGTTAGTAATTTCCCTAATAAGTCTTTGAAATTTTGATAACTGGCTGCTGTAAGAGCTTTTCTTAAAGAAAAAAAAACTGTTTCCATTAGTCCCACCCTGTTCCCCACTGTGAAACCAGCCCCTTTCCTTTCCAGACGAATGCGTCTAGTATTTGGCAAAAGCCAGTCTGAATGGCCATTCTACATCATTTCAGTGGGTAGTTGTCCAGCAAAGTTATATGATCAAAAAACAAAAGATGAATGTGATGTTTTTTTTTTTTTTGTTCAGACTTGTAATGCTGCCATCATTTCAGCTTCTCCTGCTCAAAATGACTATGCAGTCAAATGCATGCAGTGCTCTGGGGAACTCATACTGATGTAAAACATTATACAAGCTTGTGTTATGTTTTAATGTTAGCAGATGCCCTGCATGTTTATTTGTGTAATGTTACAGATGCAGAAGCGTTACTGACCTATTCCAAAAGTGTTTCAAACAATAGTTAGGAATGTTTTGTTTGCAGCTGCACCATGTTCCTTCCATTTTCAGATGATGGATTAAACTGTACTCAGTGAGTAGTCAAAGTTTAGGATGTGTGTTTATCCACCAATTTTACCGTAAAATTATCTTCCTCGCGTGTCTTCCTTGTTCATTTGTCCTCATGTTGCTGTTTTTTTCACAAATGCTCACTTACTAACCTCTGATGCCTTCACATAACAGCTGGATTCTTACTGAGTTTAATTTACCCCATTTGCACAATTTAGTAGTTATGGAACTTCTCAAAGCATATTTTAGCCAGGTTTTACTCTCCAAATTTGATATGTATTCAAAAGTAACATTTTACTTCCACTTAAAGGGGCCCAATTATGTACTATGACTTTACAAATTTCTGTGCCAGCAGCTCCCTCTGGTTGTATACTTACAAATTAAATAGCAGCACCATGTTGGCTTATTATTTCTGTTTTACACTTTGTTTTTGGTCCATTTGTTACTAAACATAAGTGTCTTTGGTATTTACAATGACAAAATCGCCTCACCCAAGGTTTATATTGTTGAAAGTTCACTATGATGCCTTTGTGTTGTGCATTCATTATCATAAACACATAACAAGCCATGGATATTTAGAATTCAATTAATTTATTTTCATCATGAATTTAAATAATGAATGAGTTTCTTGTTTTGCTGGTGTTTATAGTTGGACAATGAACCAAATCGACGCTCAAGTTTGAACCCAGTAAAGTACTGTGGACGTGCAGCTACTGTGCTTGCATACCCTCCACCCGGGTAAAGCTTTATGTTGTACTTGCATGCTCTTCATGGGCTTAACAGGGGTGATAGCGTTTCCTCTGTAAGGCTGCAAACAGCTGTCATGTTCTTAAAGAAAGTGCCACTGTAATACTGTTCATTATGGCTCTCCAGCTCTCATAACAAACCTTTTCATTGTGGCACAGCATACTCTGCATGCTCCTTTGTATAGCACAAACACTTTGTAGATAATGAAGGGTCAGCAATGGGCATTACAGGCTGGAGACACTTTGTTTCCTCCCTCAAACCTTCCCTGTCATAGGACTATACTTTGGGTAATAGGTATTGTTTCGCTTGGCTACACACATCTAATTTAGCTTTGTAGTGCTTTGAGACACATATTAGAAAAGCAACAATAAGAGATTTTGTGGATGGTTTTTCCAAATCTGGTTTTTAAAAGTTCCGATTTCACTTTTCCAATTTCCATTTTGTTGTTCTTTTAAAAATTATAAAAAAAAAAAGATCAGATGTGAATAGTTATCTTTTTAGACTTGCTGCGGAAAAGGATTATCTAAAATAATTAATAATTTTGAAAGAGGCAGTTGTTGTAAATTAAAATATATATATATATATACACATATATGTATGGATGTATGTATGTATGTATGTATGTATTTACATATATATATATATATATATATATATATATATATATATATATATATATATATATATATATATATATATATATATATTCATATTCCCGTGAGAATGTGAAGGATTTCCTTTGCTGATTCTTATTTGAGTGTGTGTGCTCAGTTGTGAGGATAATTTTTAAAATTTTACCATCATATTGAGGAACCAAAGTGCAGACATTTTGCTGGTCCTCACAAGCTTTTTTTGATGACGTTTAGATTTAAGGCTAAAGTGTCAGTTAACTCAGGGTTAGGGTGAGTATACGCTGGTAAGTGTTATGTTTAGGTTTAGGGCATAGAAGAAATGAAAATAAATGGAAGTCCGTTGGAGTTAAATGTCCTTGGCACATATAGCAAGATGAGAGTGTGTGTGTGTTTTTTGCTTTTAATACATTGTGGGGCCCTGTTTTTGGAAAAACTAATTGGTTTTGGGTCAGGGGTCATTTTTATATGGGAATTGAATTTAGGTTGGGGTTAGGGTAAGTTATGAACCCGTAATGGTTAGAGTTAGGGGATGTAATGGCGTCCAGAAATATGATATAAATATCTGCTTGCCTACATTTTCCTCAAGTCCTCTTGGTCATTCTTGGGTATTTTTAGCAGTCTGTTTTTGATGATTATCCTGACAGTGGACATAGCATCTCTCGCTAAAATATCTTGATAGTCTTGAAATTTCATTGTGCCCTGACACCATGTTCGAGATGAAGCAAAACCCAATAATATGGGCAAATTTTGTCACAGAAACATCAAGCTGTCTGGAGATGGTCTTAAAACCTTTTAAAATGCCTGTGTATCATTTTCCTTCTAATTTCCTTAGACAACTCTTTCCTTCACTTCCGTTGGTCCAAGTTGAGTGTGGTACACACCGTGTCACCAACAGCACAGGGACAAGCACCCCAATGGCTGATTGTAGAAACCTGTGATGCCAGTTAGTGGACACACCTTTATTTAACACGTCCCTTTGGTGACATTATTTTCTAGAGGTACCATATTTTTTGTCCAGGCCTGTTTCATGAATAGTTTTTTTTTTTTTTTTTATCTTTCTGTTAAACAGCAGTTTCTGACTTTCATTTGTTTGTTTTAATCCAGCAATTAATCTTCTACCACTTAACCCGTCACGGTCAGGTGGCTTGTGCTTCTTTCCAGTAGTCTATGGGCAAACGACTTGCTACTAACTGGAGAAGTTGTCATTCTGTTGCAGGTTAATTTTCACCAAATTTAATTTATTATTGCTTATGTTTTAAGTTTTTTTTTGTGTTACTATTGTTGTTTTTTCTTTTAATAAATGAGTGGAATCAACTATTTTGTCCTTGTGTGTATGTGTTGTAGCAGCACGCATTAACTGCACAGATGGCTTAGAAACAAATTCAGCTTTTTTTTTTATTTTATTCTTGCACATTTTGTGCATCCTGAGTTTTTCAAACTCTTTACTTATACTGAACATAAACAGAAAGTAATACATAACTCTAAGTAATTTCCCTCTGGGATTATTAAAGTATGTCTGATTCTGTCTGTCTGTCTGATTCTAAGAGCTCTTCCCACATTAACGACTTAGGAATGAAAGATAATTTAATGTTAGTAATGACCTGGTAGTGCTTAGGTATGATGCATTTACTGATCAAAAAATATAAGATCTTTAAGGTTTGGACGAACTGGTCACTAATATGAGATGATTAAGCTGAAATCTGAAAGATTCTTGTCATCAAAATGTTTCTCATTGCATGTCTGCATGTGTCTCATATGGTATGTGAAAAGGAATTGTTTAAAATTTTAGTTTATACCTCAGAAAAATCAATTCCTGTAGTGCTTGACCTTATTAGCAAATTTGGAAAAATATCAGGTTATGAAATTAAGCTATCAAAATCCAATGCCTGTCTACTTAACTCAGATATTTCAACTGAACTTAAAATAATTTCTCCCTTCACCTAGGCACAAGGTGGATTTAAGTACTTGGGAGTAAATGTCTCTCCTAACCTAAAGAACTTATTTCAAATAAACTACACCCCCCAACTTAACAAAATTAAAGAGGAATTGGAGTTTTGGACCCTGCTACCCATCTCTTTTATTGGCGAATAAATGTCATTAAAATGAGTGTATTGCCAAGATTCAATTATATTTTTCAGTCCTTACCATGTTACCTGAATAAACCATTCTTTCAGTCAACCAATAAAATAATACATTATTTTATATGGAAAAAACCACACCCAGGATCTCCGTAAAAACCCTGAGAAAATCAAAAGAAAAGGGCAGACTGGGTCTTCCAGATTTTCTGTTGTATTACTGGGCTGCACAGACTAAGGACATAATTAGTTGGATACAGAACCGGACAACAGCTCATTGGACAGAAATTGAGGGGGAACCCACCTCTATCACCACTCTGCCATTCATCAACAACACAAAAGCTATAAAATCAATATCTTGAACATATGTAATAGCAAACAACCCTCAGGCTTGGCAAAATGTAAAGAGATTCTGTGGATCACATACCATCATTTCCAATGGCTCCTCTATCCTCTAACCCAGATTTGCCGCCACTAATGGGGAATCTTTTTACTAAATGGAAAGAACATGGCATACATCAGTTCCAGAATTAATTTAAAGAGGAAGGCCCTCTAAAATCTTTTCTAGACCTCAGATCAGAATTTGACATCCCAAACCTAGACTTCTATAAATATCTACAGCTTTGCCATTATATAACCACTTTGGAAAAGTCAGGGCAAATGTCCTTTACTTTATCAACAATTGAGGAAATTATGGTAAACTCTACAAAGATGAAAGGGAAGACTATATATGGAGTATTACTAGAATATAATATCTCCTCCTTAATGTCACTAAGAACTGTATGGCAGAAAGATCTAGAACAAGATCTTGATGATGAGCTTTGGACCGAAATGTGTGATAATGTTTTTGTTTCCTTATCTTGTAACAAAATCATCGAGCAAAATTACAAATTCATGCATAAAATTTACCTAACACCAGTCCGTCTTAGCAAAATGTATTCTACTGCGTCTTCTAAATGTCATCGCTGTAAAATGTGTACTGGTTCTCTTATCCATGCAAGAAACTCAAACATTTCTGGAATGCAGTACATAGTCTTACAATGAAACTCTTGCAAATTCAATTCAAACTCTCACCTCTATTGTATCTCTTTGGTACAGATTCAGATAATACTCTAGACCCGATCTCCAATAAAAGGATTGGTATAATTGCTTATGTAGCTAAAAAATTTATAATGCTCAACTAAAATCAAGCTACAGCACCTACAATTAATGTATTTAAAACAGTAATGACACCATGCAACTGGAGCACTATACTTACCACTTGAAAGGTAAAGAAAGGAGATCTTTTTGCTCAAACATTGGGACCCTTGATCATCACCTGACTTCTTCTATGTGATAGCCCATCGTGACCTAACACATGACTTGTTATCGTGCCTACCTGTCCTTTTTTTATGATAACATTGATAACAATAATATACTTGAATTATTTTATTGTATTTATGTTTATTATTTTTCAATATTTTGTTTAACTATTTTTTTGTAATATTAAGTTTCTATACACCCTTAATATTTGTAATTATTTTTTTTTTCCCCTCTCAGCTTACATGTGTTCAGAATGTTGTGTTTGTGTAAAAAAAAATGAAAATCCAATAAATAAACAATTGAAAAAAAATAAAAATTTGGGGTAAATTACTTTTTTCTGATACCATTTTAAAAGTATAAACTTACTTTTCTCAACAATGTTTTTTTTTATAGAACAGGATTTCTTTCTCCTATTTTCTTATGTTTGTCTCTGTCCTTTTTCTTGCACTGAAACTAAAATTGAGCTTCAACTGGAGCACTCCTGTCTTCTGCTTAGCCTCAGGCAGTCTCCTTTATTTAGCATAATGGACACATTTTCCACTGTTGGATGGCTTGACCCTAGTGTTTTAATAAAAAAGGTAAAATGTGGCTTTCTAGAATTGTATCATTCAATATTACAGCTGTTTTCCTTTTAAAAAAGCGTTTTGCCAGAGCATGGACAGTGGGCATTACTCAGTACTTAAAACCTTTATGTATCTAGAAGTGAATTTGACACATCCCTAATGGGATGTGTCTTCTAAATGAGGTGGTGTTCATATTAAGCAAAGTAGTGTGGATATAAAATTAAATAATTGCTTCTGGGTAAAAAATATGTACAGAATCTTTCTTTGTTAAGCCTTTCTTTAATGTAACTTTTCCCTCCTAGATGACTCAGGAGATGAGGAGCCCACAACACAGTCGGACCGCAGTGAAATTCAGGGTACCCTGAGGATACTTGTCAGCAAGCTTGATGACCTCAGCACTTGTAATGACCTAATCGCTAAGCATGGAGCTGCCCTGCAGCGTTCCCTCAGTGAACTGGAAGGATTGAAAGTCCCATTGGAAGGAGGGGAAAAGATCAAGGCAGTTAACGAGCGAGCCACCCTTTTCCGCATCACTTCCAATGCTATGACAAATGTAAGTACTCCTGACACTACCATTAAAAGATGCGCCAGCAGTATGTCTTCAGTGGTCTGTGTCCTGCATGCTGCAGAATGATCATGGGGACAGGAATACCAGTCATCTATGATGTCCTGGACAGTAAACTATGAGAGATTAGATGGTCACACAGAGCCAACCTGCTGCCTACATGTTTAGACTGGCATGTTTACAACCTATCAGATCACATTTAAGCTGCCAAAACACAACCACATCTATCGCCATCTAATTTAACTGCTTGACTTAAATTCTATTGACTCTTTTTTCAAGATACACAAAACGACCAGTTTGTTTAGGGTTTCATAGGTCTTATTATGTAGTAGTTGTGCTAATGGTGAATGAGAATTCAGGTAGGGGGTTGAGATCCCAAAGGAGCACCACTAAATATGATATTCAGTAAGGATGACAAAAATAGCTCTGGCCCCCTACGTTTCTAAAATTCTCGACAGCAGCTCGTAGAGAAATCTCAGCACACGTTGGGCTGAACAGACTGAACTGAGTGAAGGCAAGAAAGAATACAAGGTCTGTTTTTTTCTACTTTTTTATGAGAGTTTGATTTTAGGATCTTAGTAATAGCTGTTGTGTTGATCTTGAATGTTTTTCTCTATTGGTCAGATGTATTGCACCTTTTTCTATACAGTGCGCAAATTCTGAGCTGCCGTAGATGCATATTAAGTTTGCAGTAGTATCTTGAGTTAATTTATGATCATTTGAAGTCTTTTTTTTATTATTCTTTACATACAGTACCTCGCAAGATTTGTCAAAAAAAGCTATGTTCAAGTTTAAAGAATAGCAAATAATTAAAAAGTGCTTTTTACTAACCAATATAGACAATCAATAATAACTTTTATCCTGGTACCTTTTAAATAAAATCCAATACAAGCAACAGCTTTAGAAATTCACCTATTTAGTAAAATAGAGACCACCTCTGTGTTACTTGGTATGGATATAATGTTCAGGTGAAATGGGAACAACATTCAAAATCCTCTTTCTTTCAAAAAGCTCTGTGGTTAAATGAAAAATACAAACAAAAAATAATCAAACAATACATGTCCCCCTTCATATGCTTTCACTGGGGTAAAACATGGGGTTGGTGGCGTCATGCTCTGGCGTGCTTTTCCTTTTATAACGAATAACCTGCAAGTTAGGCACTCTCTCTCTCTCTCTAGGAAATAGAAAAAATTGTTGAAGGCTTTTGCGATTTGAGCAGTGCGTTGCCTTTCAGCAAGACAAGTCAGAACAGGCCAGGCAGTTAAATACTTCCCTCTTTAAATGCACACAGGTGTTGGACTGTTAATATTTTGAATTGTAATAAAGTTGCATTTGACAATTATGCCCTCTTTTGCTTTGCCTGTCAAATAAAATCTCTGTAAAATACAGTGGTTATGTGGTTGTAATGGGAGAATTTCACCGCTGCAAGCTATAACAACTTGAAGAAAAAAAAATATCTTCAAGCAGTGTAGAAATGGTATTCGTTCCAGTATTTTTACATTAACATCAAATGCTAGAACATCTTAACATAAAACAGTTTTCCTTCTTACAAATGTGTAAACCCCCCCCCCACCCCCTCAAATTGTTGGTGAGCTGTGTGTTAAGTCAATTAATTGATTCGTGTGTTAAACACAGAATGTCCGTATAGAACAGCTCCTTTGATCCCAAGGACATTCTGATTGGAGAAGCAGAAAATAGCAACTAGCAGAGTATTATGTTCTAAAGTGCTTCTTTCAAGAAATGTGCACATAAGTTATGACAAGATAATAGTTGAGCCATGATAGATTGGAGATTCAAACTATTAGATTACATGCTTCCAATACAGTGATTTGTTGCGGATATCACCTTTTTTATCTTTTAAGAATATTAAATGGAAACAAAAGATGGTTTTATGGACAAATATTAGATCAGGTACATTTTTTAAAATTAATGTTAAATCTTCAGTAAACCTCACACAGAAAATCTAGTATAAATTAAACTGATATGGGTGTGTTAATAAAAAATAAAGCGATACAAACTGACTGAATTGCTGTTAACTGGCTCCTGCTCTTGTATTGTCACTGCTCCAAGTGTCTCACTGTCTTTGATGGGTTTGATTATTGTATTTACATATACATATACTGTATGTCTTATCATACAGTGGTTATTTTAAGTGATAGTTGAAGTAAAATGCGAGAGCAGGGTTATACAATTATAACCAGGCTTGAATTTTTATTAGAAAAGAAAAATGAATCAATCATAAAGATAGTCCTCTTGTTCAGTTAGTAACTGCTTTTTGTTTTGTTTTTTTCAAACTAACAACGTACCATCTTCAGTTTCTCTCCAGCCGGGGGAGGTTTTAATTTAGTTCATTCAACCTTGACCTAACTTCTCATATGTGCCATGTGTGGCTCTAGTGACAGATTGTCCACTTGGTACATTGTATGGATGTCAGCACATGCCTGTTTGGGGTTACCTTAGTTTATAACGTGAAAGGTTAACTTAGTTTGTTTTATGCACGTTCCATCTACTTATATGGTTTCAGTGCAAAACAAAACTAATCTTTGGGTGCTCTATGTTCAAAAGAAAGATGTTTGATCAATTTAACAGAACAGTTTCAGTTCTTTCTTTGCCAAATAATTTGATTAGATTTAAATGGGACATTAGTTCTGACACTTTTTATTATTATTATTGGTAACTTTTAATTATTTCCCTTATACTGTTATGCCCTGCTGAGCCTCTATTCTTCAACGCACCACAAGTCACATGCAGTCTGTGATCGTACCGTGGAGTCAGCAGTAAAAAGTGGAACTCTCACACGTCTTAAAGTGTGATTCAGGTTTCATATTATGGTTTGGTTTGAGGAAGTGGATTTAGACGTCACATAGTTCGAACACTTATAGTGAAACTCGACTCTTTAAGCAGGGGATTCGTGACTGCTGGAGGTAAGAGACTCATTATTTCCCTAACAACACCACAAAACTTATATTATCTGTCTTGGTTTTAACTGAATATATCAAATGACTCTTATTTAGTATTTTTTTATTTTTTATTTTTTTTTACAAATTTAAGCAACAATATCAGAGCCTTATATACTCAAAGGCTACATCATTACAGTCTTAATTCAAAATTAAGTGTTAATGTAGCGAGGGTATAATCATGCATCAGTAAACTAATTAAACATTAAAATCAAATATAGAGAAAATTGTTTTACTGTATACCTACTGTAATGTAGTGTTACCGACTAACTTTGATTTTATGTATAGCCTTTTTTTGCTTTAAAGTTTTTCTGTTTTGTTTTTGCTTACACTAAATTACAACATAACTAGACAGATTACAAATGTATTTCAAACCTGTTCTTTTATACCAAGTTGATTCAAAAGTTTCACTATAAGATTAAAATAAAAAGCATATATATGCTGATTCCTGCATACAGTTCCACTTTTTTCCATATCCTTAATGTTGAGGCATCGCTATGTTCTTTCATTTTTTTATTGTTGCAGGTACTCATTTATCCATGCGGTTAAGCTTAAACTCTAACGATTTCTCAGGTTCTGCAATGAAAATAAAATGTTTCTGGTTTTGACCATAAGCCAAATGCAACCATGTGATTTGTCATTCACCCTAGTAGACAAGTTTTACCATTCAGCACATAAAGGCAGAGGTATAATGCAAGGCAGCAGTTTTAGATGTTATTTCACACCTCTGTCCTGAATTGGAAACCTCAGTGACCATCACGTGATACACGTCATAGTATGAGGTCGAAGGAGATATTTTATTCAGGTTCAATGACCTTTTAGATTAATATGAGGAAGGCTGCTAAAAACTCAACACGGTGGTGAGCCAACAATTGCTGACATGTAATAAATATCTGATCTGAAGTAACCCTTTCTCAGAAGTGAAATCAGAGCAGCAACAATGCCCTCTTTTGGCTCACTTAATCAAGACAAGGGACTCTGTTTTGTAGTGAAAGGCTTTAACTGCTCCTCATTAGCATGCTGTTTGTGAGGAGGTACATTAAACACAGCGAGGAGAGTCTGTAAGTGGCCTGTCTACATCTAATCATTGATAACTGTCCCACCCAGTGTTGATGATAACTGTCCCACCCAGTGTTGATAAGGAGCTGAGGTCTCAGTGAGTGTCTGCAAGGTTGTTTCACTTTCCATTCTGACTGGTTTATTGAGGTTTAAAGGTCAGTTTTATATTTCAGATATTTATTTTTTGTTGCTTTTAACCCTCAATCTGTATCCTGCACACTAAGGATGTGTTCACATCAGAGGTTTTGGTAATATATTATAGCCATGTGACCATAGTGTTTGCAGGAGAAATATTCATTTGTGTTCATTTTTTTCATAAGGCATGTCGAGACTTTTTGGACCTAGCTGAGACTCACAGCAGGAGATTGCATCGGGCGCTACAGTATGAGCGAGAGCAGCGTACCCACCTAGAGGAGACGATCGAACAGCTCGCAAAACAGCACAACAGCCTTGAGCGAGCGTGGAGAGAAGCACCCACGCATGCTTCCAGCACACCCAGTGTCCCAACCACCAGTCAGGGTGAGACTAGATGCCTGTTTTTCGCTCACATGAGCTTTAGAAAGTGGCTGAAAGTCATGTGTAGCCTGAAGCCTTATATTACAGAGCATCCTGATGTGTAGGAATGGAAGTTTTAGTTGTCTCAGATGGTCTCAAATTATCTCCACCTTCTTTTTTCCCCCCAAAAGAACAAATTAGCTTTTTAAAAACCTCCTAATAATCCTGTAAACTCACATTTTCTTGTTTCAGATTCTTTGTCATCTTTATAAGTAAAACAGTATGGGTTTGAGTTCACATGTGGTTGTCAAAAATAAACTATGCACTTAAATTTGACTAAGTGAGTTTTAGATTTGTTAGTTAAGAATAAAGGAAACAGTTTTATGGTAAAATGCTGAATTTTTTTATTTCAGTTGTTTTTATACACTTACTGTAAAACTGAGTCAGCCTATCTAGGATCAGTGCCACATAAGCTGCAATAAGCTGCACTTATCTTTGAATATCACCTAAATTTTGTAATATTTTCTACTAACTTCCATTACCCCAGTTTAAATGACTGGTCCAAGAATCTAGGATATTTATTGCTATTTTCAAACCATAGTGAACTTTTGCCTAGATCCCCATTTTAGAAGGCACACATAATGCCCTTAGAAAAATCTTAAACACTTGTAGAAAATAAAAAACCCCTTTGAAAGAAAAATATGGGCATGAAAATATAGTAAAATGTGTAAATGAAGGGTATCTAGTGCCATATGATTCATAAAATTAGAGATCGACTGATTCAGGGTTTTTTTAAGGCTGATGCCGATATATATTTAGAATATTTTGTAAATATATTTTGCCATCAGTCTAACTGATCCTTAATATATTTGGGGCTATTGTTTTGGTGCCGATATTGCTTTTTTTCTCCATTTAAATAATAAAAATCACACAATGATAACAAATGTTACGATTGCAACAAAAAGAAAAAATATCAACAAATCATACACAACATATTAACAATAAGTAGCAAATGGAGGTAGTTGCAATACATGCACCTTACACAATTTAAAAAGATTGCTGCTGAATACACAGATGAATCTGCAAATTCATGCAGGTATCGGCTGATACAGATAAAAGATAAACACAATTATCTGTCTATCTCTTCACAAATGCATTTGGACAGACTTTGGGTTTGATGCTGAACATGTTAAGCATACTTTCAGAAATGATGTCACTATGGCTAATGTTATGAAGCTTATAAAAACACTGATCTTTCTTGAATTTCACCTTTTAGGCTGAATTTTACTGTCTTTACCTGATGTTTGCAAGTCTGAATGATATAACTTGACTGCAGGAAACCAAAGGGTGAACAAAGAGGACGCAAGTGATGAAGATGAGGATACTGAGTACTTTGATGCCATGGAGGATGCACCTACTTTTATAACAGTGACTGCCAGTGAAAGCTCACAGCACAGGTAAGATTCAATGGCCCATTTTAAAATTCAAGTAAAAAAGTATTCATGTGCAGAACCTAGAAAATTAAATCTGGCTTAGAGTTTTTTTTGTAAAAAATCAGGGTTTTGAGATTTATATACATTTTTTATTTTAGCTTCATCGCTATTCAACAAATATTTGTAGAACCTCATAAAGAAAATGTTACTTATATGCTTAAAACCATATATTTGACTCTTTTTTAATTATAAAGTCTTTATGTAAATACAAATATTGTATAAAATCAACATTTTTTGTCTTAAACTGTGACTTCAATGTGCTAAATCTATAAGTTGGATATTTTAAACTGCTAAACCGATTTGAGGTTATCATTTTTTTTTTCCCGATAATCTGGGAGATTATCCTGCCATTTTTAAGAGGGATCAGATCTGCTTTGTAGAAAGTTGGGAACCCTCTGATCATAAATTAGGAAAATCCAGTATTTTGAATTTTCTATATGCAATATCCTACTGTGTATGATGTCCTGGTTCTTAAGCTCATGAGGATAAAATATTTTTTTATTTTCCACCATTGATTGCTTAAATTGCCTACCTAGGATATACAGTTTTATGCCCAGTGGGTAACAAGGTGGCTAATAGCTTTTTGTCAAAGTAAAAATCTTTGTCAAAGAGCCCAGAACATACCAATAGAACATCTCATTCTAACTGTTATGGCACAAATGTAGTTTTCTGTTGTCCAGGTTCACTATTAAAAGTGAATATAGCTGATAGAGAACTCAGTTCCTATTCACTCATTTAATTTAATTCTCTGTGCACTGTGTACAGGAATTTTTCAGGGATTTTATTTACTTGCTTGTTTACTCAAGCAGAAAATGTTCTTATTTTATTCCAGGCGATCTCAGGGTAATTTAAGTGGAGCGAGCGGAGGCCAGACCAGTGACTGGAACCAGGACGACCATGTAAGTTTCCATCTTCCTAACAAGAATGAGTAATAAGTCTGACATTTGAAAATGCTGCTGACTCTTGTATTCTCAGTATAGATCCATGTGTGGCTCTGCCGGGCTGACACTTCATTGATTTACTTGTGTAACATTTATATTGGCTGGTCTCACAGATATAGTACAGTCTTTCACACACACAAAAACCCACGCACACAACACGTACACACATGAACTGTTATTACAGTTTTTCCTGCCACCATGTCATCACCCCAATGGTGCCACAGATGTATGGTTGGATCATTGCATTAAATTTTAATAGGTCAGAGATTTGTTTTTCCTTGTGTTTTATATGTTGTCATTATGTGTCACAGTTTACTGATGTTTTGAAAGCCTGATGAAACTTTTGCTCAAATTTGTGGATCCTCTTTTCTTTGTTAACTATATCCCAGATGTCTCCGAGCTATAACGATGTGTCAGGGAAGGAGCTACTGCCGCGCAGACAGAGGCGGACTCATATCCCAGACAAGCCCAATTATTCCCTAAATTTATGGAGCATCATGAAGAACTGCATCGGCAAGGAGCTCTCTAAAATCCCTATGCCTGTAAGTCTGAAACCTGGCACACATCTTCACTCCACCGTATTTTCTATTATATTTTCAACATAGAACCACAAACTTTAATGGATTTTATTGGAATTAAGGGTAATAGAATGAAATAGAATAGAGTGCAAATGTAAAGAAACAGAAAAAAAATTTAGACAAATTTAGTGACCTTTTTCTGTGTTTTTGAGACTTTGGAAGAAATGGTGAACAAGTTTGTCTTCAGTGAGGAGCAAGTTGCTGTGAGGCCCTCCGCTTCCCAAGCACTGAGAGATGGCCAGGTTCAGCAGCCTGGTTGTGCAGCAAACTGCCTGCAGTCAGCAGAGAAGAAACCCTGAAAATGAGTCACACATCAGTAAAGTGTCTAATGACTCCACCCTAGATTACAACAAGGGCTGTAAATATAACTTTTGGTTAAATATTTTTGTTTCCTTCCTTTTCCCTGAAACTGTTATACTAAATGGATCCCTTACTTAAATTTATTTACACACATTTATTCACCTCATCTATTGGTGTGCCTCCACTACCCTTTCGTTAAATTTGATAATATAACATTGTATTATTAAATTTCTTTCTATCTGGACAGTGTTGATTTCTTTCTCTTTCCAACTACCTGGATATAAATAAGATCAAATATGCAAATAATCTGTAAATATGACCATACAACTTACAAGATATAGTGTTTTTAATTGTATATATAAACAAGTAATTTAGCTTTACTTAAAATATTTTTGGATTTTGTACTTTCAACATTTTGTGGGATTTTGTTTGAAATCTTTTTGTTTGAAATCCTTCAAAAATATGTTTTATGTTTTGTGTTGTTTCAGTGCTCATTATTGTTTTACTCATTTTCATAAATAAAAAAGTGTTAAATGAAATAGTGGATCAATAAGGAGTATCGTTAAGACTAGTTAAGTTTTTAATAATACCCATCCCTAATCCAGTCTGACTGAGCTTAAATTGCTTTGAAAAGAAGAACTAAACGAATGAATGAATGAATGAATGAATGAATGAATGAATGAATGAATGAATGAATGAATGAATGAATGAATTCCTTTTTTATTTTTGGTTTAGAAACAAAATTATTGTCACATTTTAAAAAAGTATTTATCCAAACAACAGAAAAAAGAAAAGCCCCAAGGCTTATTTTTCCCTTCCCTATACTATATATATATATATAAAAAAAAAAAAAAAAAAAAACTTTCACGGTTGCTAAGCAACAGAGCTTACGGCGGTAAAACCCGCCGAAGAGTAGACCTGGTCGAATTCACAGCCAAAACTCTTCCGGTCTCCTTATTTTCAAGGACTTCGAAGGATCCAGTCTAGGTAGACCGCGTCCTTGGAGGATGCAGCCCAGGTTTTCGAACAGAGCCTCAGTCTCCTTTCAAAGCCCTCTCTCTTTAGTTCCCCTTTGCTGGACCCAAGTCCTTATTAAATCCACAAGAGATTCACCTCTGCCTCCCTGCCTCTGCTTTTGGGTCAATTAACCATAGCCAAATCATGACACTACATGCCTGTCAATGTGTTTGGTTGAGTGTTAATACGTTGTATTTGGTACTGTTGACTAGAAAAGTGTCTGTTGCATGTCTTCATAGCAGCTCAAATGTTTGTGTGTATTAATACTCACAAAGAAACGCTATCATTAATGAACATCCTGAGTTCGGCCTGGGCAGATGGCTGCTCACACTAAGTCTGGATCTGCTGGTGGTTTCTTCCTGTTAAAAGGGCGTTTTCCTCTCCAATTTTGCTACAAGCATGTTTGATGTGACCGATTGCTGTACACTCAATGAGTCGATACAAACAGCTGGTTTTCCTTAGACAATGTGATCTGGTTGAATTGTCTGTAAAGTGCCTTGAGATGATGTCTTGTGAATTAGGGCCACATAAATAATTTGAGTTGAGTTTTTGTTGCATATGCAGTTTGTTTGGCAGAAGACATAGGTTTAAATTCTGTGGATGTCAGCTGACTGTCGTCAGTACACTTGGATAAGGCTGGACTTTGTGATGATGTTTGTTCTCCAATGATCCCTTATAACTATACTAAGGCTAGTTACAAGACTGCAAAACCTTGTCATTGATTATTTGACTTCTGAAGACTATCAGAGTAAAGGGTTTAAAAAATAATGCATTGTAATTTTTTAAGATAAAAAAAGCCCATGTATATCATTGGTAATTGACATCTTTGTATTTAAAATAAAATCCGGTGAAATAAGCTGAGGTTTGTAGTCGTGCTGTGACATATGATTAATGTCAGACGATATTAACTATTGAGCACAGCTCTGTACAGACTACTTTTGCATTCTCCTCCAATCCAACACAAACATCAATTAGCATAAACCAATTCTTCCTCCCCTATCTGCATAATACTCCGCTTTGCTGAGATTCCATCCACATTAACATGAATCCTCATATGCATATTATAGTGACAGGTTGGTTGCACAGCGACTTAAGAAAGAGTGACTGAAGAAAAACACCCAGAAGACAAGCTTTGATTTGGACTTCATAATCAAAATGGTTTGCATGGAGCTGGCCTGTCTGATCGAGGACCAGAGGAAATAAGTGTTGGCATCATATATGAAGCAAAGTTATCAAACATTACCTTAGAAGAGTGAACAGTTGTAGCTGATGCCCAGCTAATTTTGGAGATGATTTAGAGCACAATACCAATGATAAGAGAGTTTTGTACGTTTCATTTTTTGGGTTTGGATGAAATCTGATGGTTTGATGATGTAATCAATGATATACCACATGTAAAGGTATCACATTGGGTTCATTTTGGAACTATTTGTGGACGCCACATTACTGAAATAAAAACTCAAAATCTTTAGTGTTATACAAACAAAAGCTTCATGCAAATTCCTACATATCCATACGCAGTGTGCATGAAACTCACTATGTGCTGAATATTTTGAATATCCAGGGCTTTTGCTGTAAAGATAAAGAAGCAACAGGGAAAAAAAGAGCTGAAATCCTCACAGGACATTGTTTGGACTACCTACTCGTTTTTTTTTTTTGTTTTTTTTCTTAGTTTTTCTATATTTTCCACAGGAAACTACAATGTGCAAAAATATTTAACAATGAACACCAGAAGCATTGGTTGGGCTCTGGCTGTATCATATATACCTTGTGGAAAAAAAGAACAAAAACCAAAATTAAGGAATATTTTCATTGCTTTTTTTTCTGTGATTTTTTTTTATTAATTGTTTATATTTAAATAGTTATTCAATTAAAACAGTCACACATATGCTCACATATGTTCAAAAGCTAACGCAGGGCTTAGGCTGGAGATACTTATACCCTATACTATATAGAAATGGCAAACATTTCAGTCTCTAGATCTGTTAATCTGGTTATCACTTGTTAGCTGTAGCTGCAGTAAGATGATCCTGCAAAATATTGGGTTATACTGAGAAGAGCTTAATCAAAATGAAAGCCTTGCTTCAGATTTTTATTGTTAAATATATTACAATACCGGCCTTTTTGCCTTTTCACTTCAAGATGATACTTTGCTTTATATTGATTCTATCATATACATTTTTTTTATGAAAATACAAAATGTGATAAGGTTTAGCAGTGTTATACTTTTCTAATGCGTTTTATTTTTCATTTTTAACAAGGGGCTAAAATAAATGTAACGCATGTAAAATGTGATACATTTTACTAATTCTAATTCTCCATCAGGTAAACTTTAATGAGCCTCTGTCGATGCTGCAACGTCTCACTGAGGACCTGGAGTACCATGAGCTTCTAGACAAGGCAGCACGCTGTGAGTCTTCCCTGGAGCAGATGTGCCTAGTTGCTGCCTTTTCCGTTTCCTCCTACTCCACCACAGTCCACCGAACAGCCAAACCCTTCAACCCCCTCCTGGGAGAGACCTATGAGCTTGACCGCCTGGAGGAATTTGGCTACCGCTCATTGTGTGAGCAGGTACTAGTGTCTCCAAGGGCAGACTGTGTTTACACATTTCCCAAAGTGCTTATGCACATTTAAACCATAAACTGCTGTCAGATCCTTTTTATTAATTGCCTCCTCTCCTTGTGATTTTGTGTCTTTGTTTCTGCTCAGGTGAGCCACCACCCGCCTGCAGCTGCACATCATGTGATTTCCAAAAGAGGCTGGACCTTGTGGCAGGAAATCACCATCGCCAGCAAGTTCCGCGGCAAATACCTCTCCATTATGCCTCTGGGTAGGACATCCCTCTGCCTGAAGAGGCGTATTATTGTTTAAATTGAAAACATTAAAACTCAATGCTCTGTTCAAGAAAAAAATCGAATTGTACTTGGAGTTTATGAAAATGCAACATGATCCTAATTTTTCCTGGGTTAGTCTGTTTAAGGCCATTTTAACATGCTGTAGTGTAATATGTTCATTTAGCAGCTCCTTCCTGGTTCACTCTACTAAACTCATGAATCCGGCTTTATGATTTTAAAGCCTTTCCTTCACCTCAGTTGACACGCATGTGATTTGCAGACAGTGAAAACTGAAACACCAGAATCCTTCCTTTTATTGAACATTCCTAGAGAAATAACAGTAGACTGACATTGTGTGCTGGCGGGTCAATAAGTAGGACTTTTTTTTTTTGCAGCAAATATCTAATATTTAATATTTAATATTATCTAATATTTTCTTAGATTTGCAGCCATTGAAAATAGACTGAACAAAAAATAAACAGATGAGACCAAGATGGAGCTGGGTGGGAGGCCTGCATTTTAAAAACAAAAAAATCCTACCATTGAGATACTGTTTATAAATATACAAGATAGTGTCAGATCTCATTAGTACATATTTACCCCCATCCGTTCTTTCTCATCTGTGCTTCAAGCACTCTCTGTGATCTTTAGTATGTAGTGCACAGTCCTCAGGTGTGGAGTTCTACTGCAGAGAGGCTCATCCAACATGCAGAATATCTCATTGCAATCGAAAGTTTGATCTAAAGGAACCTAAAATATGTGAGCTAATGCTAATAATAATTGTACATTTCAGACATTCATTGCTTACACTGATATTGTGATGACATTATTTGTGGGATATAATCTGCATACCTTATTCTTTGCCATAATAGACAGCTCTATGTTTGGTGAAAACTAAACAGCATACTGACAGAAATAGCTATTACAAATTGGAAAGCACATTGATGGAGGGGTGATCATTTTGTCACTTAATGCAGCCTCAGAATTTTGGTACCTTTTCGTCGCTTATTGACTCAGGAACTCTGTTATGTATCGTTGTTCTCAAAGGTCTAATGCAAAGCTATATCTCTGACGATTCAGCCAGGGATCATTTAATTATAGTTAAAAAAATTGAAAGGCACATTTAAAGGAAAATGTTAGAACCAATAATCTTTTTGGGACATGGAACCATCTTTTCTTTTTTCTTGTCTTTTTTTTTTTTTTTTTTTTAAGAACCTCTTACATAACTTCAAGAATTTAAAGCAGCACTAGGCGATTTTGGAGTCCCTCCCTCTACAGAACTTTTTGGACCTTTTTGCGGGAAACTGTTATTTTTATTTAAGTCAAGTTTAGTTAATGAGTAAACCGTCTTTTTATTTGTACTCATAAGTTGATTCAATGTTCACATTTAAGTCACAAAGCAGATACGGTGCTTACAAGTCCAAGAAGAGGTCTGCATCAGTTTTGAGCATTTGTTTTTGTTCATCACAGTGTAAATCGCTCTTCTGCAGGCCCTGTCCCGATCCTATTCTCATTTTTATCTTTCTTTCCGTGTCTTTCTGTACCATTTTTTCTGTAGGCTCTGCCATATCATAAACCTCCAAAATTAACATAAAAACAGTTCTATAATCACCTCGGGGTAGCGAAGCATAGCTGTTGATGCAAATGGACTTTCATCGGGACACTATAAAGCTGTTTGTCTTACTGCAAATATAGGCCCAAGACTGCCACTGGGTCAGTGGTACAGAAACTTACAAGCTTGGTTTTCTGATCAAAGCCAGTAGGAGATGGCAGCCCACTCATTTGTCTCATAGAGACGACTAAGATCACCTAAAGCAGGGATGAGATATAAATATAAAAATGTTACTTAGTAGTGCTTTAATTTATTGGGCTTTAAATTGCGACATTGCTCTTTTAAATCTGGATGGTTTTATTTTTAAACTCTGTGGTTTCAAAGTAAAACAAATATAATGAATTCTATATTGCACTAGGATTTAAAGCAGGATTAGATGGATAAAACAAGATTAAGTGGATTTGATCCAGCAAGTTATGCGTATCTCTGGCATCTGGCAGTGATTCTAACAAACCGTAAATTGTATAGAAAAGAGTTTTGAATCACAAATCAAACCCTATAATCTCTCTTTCATTTTTAATGCCAGCAGGAAGCACAACAAAGCTGGTGAAATCATACCCTCCTGTAATATCATTGTGTTCTTTCTTTGTTCCCCAGGTGCCATTCACCTGCAGTTTCACTCCAGTGGGAACCACTATGTGTGGCGAAAGGTCACATCCACGGTGCATAACATCATTGTGGGCAAACTGTGGATTGACCAGGTCTGTTATTGAGCGCTTTTCTTTTCAACTATTCTTTCTCTGCATTACTGCTGTGACCTTCAAACCAACCCTGCAGGATTATTTTCCTTTTTTGGGGGGGATAAATGTTTGCAGCACAGATCAGCACCATAGCAAACTCTAACACGGAGTAGATCTTTATTAACACATTTACAATACATGCATCAGATATAACTTTGGTCAAATTATTTTGCTTTCCCTGATTTCCTTTTTTAATTTTATTTTTTAACATCTATCCGGCTGACAGAATTATTATAAAGACCTGAATATCTTAGAAATATGTGCTTTTGTGTTCCTACTCTTATGACTCTGCTGCCCTCTGCTGCTTAAAAACGTGTCTTTGGCTTGCCAGACAGGCAGTAATAAAATACAAAGTACAAACTGCTGTCAAATAAACAAAAAATGGGACACTGATATGGCATTGATAAGGAGTATCAGTTAGTTAATCCAGCCGTTGGAAGCTGATCTGGGCTGTTGGGCCATATCAGACTTCTCATTAATTCCTTCCACAGTTTTCCCAGGAAGTCACTTTTTTCCAACCTATGGCCTCTTGTCTCTCTAAACTCCGGAAAACTTTTCTAAGGAAGCATCTTTGATGCTCTTATGTGACAGAAGCTTAAATAATCTGAAGTTATAATGCATGGAAGTGTTGTTTCTGCTCTGAGCAATATGTTTATTATGCTGCTTTATTCACACTATTTCTACTAGTTTTCTACAGTCGGTATATGATTATATGATTGCAGATCAACAGCAAATGAACCTTTTACCAGTCACTCTTCCTCCATTACTCCATCTGAGGCGGGAACATGTTTTAACGACACAGAGGTCCTTACTACATTCATACAGAACCTCAAAGTGCTGGTTATACAGATTTCTTTGTTTTATCCTAGAATCATGCATCTATCGACCAAACATACTTTTGCATACTGATTCTCTTCTATAATGAAGGTATATGAATCAGAGATGCAAATTTTAGGATGTAGTTTTTCACTCTGCGCTAGAAATCTCCATGCAACAACAGAGAAGTCAGCTTTAAACAACACCAACAGATTACATCCCTCAATATATGTTTGGAGAAAAAAATGTTTTTCTTTATACATTTTTCCATTAAGTTGCACCCCAAAATAGTTTTAAATGAATTACAAATGACAGAGTTCATGTCTGTCCATTGGGTAAAAATACCAGGTCTCTTGTTTGAGCCAGATGAATGGGCTGTTTCACTATGTTATAAAGAATTATCTGTTCATTTGTAGTGAATATTTAAGTTGGGATGATGCATCAGACCTGAACTGAATTTATTGCACAAAATTTCTTAATTTCTGAATGTGGTTTAAGAATTAGAAAATTTTTATTCTGTTTCTAAACACAGTTTTTATTTTATTTTTTTTTATTTTTCTGTTTGAGTCAAGATTGAAATCCCCAGTATACAGATTTATTACTGCGATGAATTATTGTGCACCAGTTACAGACTTTTTTTATTTGTGAAATATATTTAAAAGTACAATTATTTAGTCTGAAATTAAAGCTGAAATAATTTCTCTTTCTCATTCTTATCAATCCAAAAGTGTGAAAACTAGTTTTGGCACTATAAATACTTTGCCAACCCCTGCAAAACCTTCTAAAAAAGGTTTTTGACAGACTTTGTAAAAATGGTCAGTAAGCCAATTTAAGTTCAGCAAGCTTTTATAGGGCAGAGTTTAATTGGTCCAAAGCAGAATGGGAATCTGCTGACGTATACATGCTAAACCATACTCTAGGATGCAGTTGAGCAGTTCTGTAAGCCTACACAGTAATACGGTCTGGCTGAATCTTGCATAATGAGCTCACAGATAATAAAACAGCTAATAAAACAGGGTTTATTGTAACACTTGAAACATTTTTTATTATTTGTTGGGATAAGAAAGGAAAAGTGACTACAGAAAAGTGTTAGAATTTCCTAACTTTTTTGTGTTCTTGTCTTAAAGATCAAATTCAGATTTAAGTAAAAGTATTAAATGTATTTGGTCTTTAATCTTTCTTTTTTACTAAGTTTTTTCTCTACTTCATTAGTTTTGTCTACTCTTATTGATTGTTTTGGTGCTTGAGCAACTTATAGAAGCCAGAGATAAAACCCTAACTACGGTAACTCTAAAATGGAAAGTGTTTTTTTTTTAGGCTCATGAATCCATAGTAATGTATTCAGAATTGATTTGGCAATCTTCCACTGGTTCGGATTTATGTACCTAGAAACACACTGACAGATGTAAAAAAATTTTTTTTTATTTATTACGTACGTCTTTTTGAATAGTACTAATTAAATTTTCCCAAATACCAGAAAGAAATTATCACAATAGTGCAGAATCCCAAACAGAATTGAGCATGAAGGTGTGTAGTTTTTAAAACAACAGCTAAACTAATATAGGTAGATTTTTTTTCTTTTCGTGAATGCCCACAATCTTAGACTTTGAGAAGTTTTATTATCATTTTGTATACACTATGTACATTCAAGTGCAGCAGTGTTAAAATGGTCAAGAATGGCTGAATGTATGAGTGTGATCATAGCTCCAGCAAGTGTAGATGCAGGATCAGCACCTACTTAGGGGGGCAGTGCTTATCCATTAGGCCACTGGGTCCTTGAATGACTTGAACACATGTTTTCTTTCAAGTTGCAGTTTTTCTATTAATACTTTATACGATTTACTGTTGTTTTAGATCTGATCAGATTTGATCAGCCTATTGATAAAAATATATTTGTAGGAGGATGGCGTGAAAACAGATTAGGCATTAGTAATCTGAATCTAATGCCCGCAAAGTTGTCAGAAATTAACCATCACACTCTCTACCTTGCATTTTAATGAATTATAAAGATCAAACTACTGAAGTGAACTAATGCCCCAGCTTTTGTTCCTTTATCTTTAAAACTTTTATATTTCCATTTTTTTTTCCAGTTTTTTTACTTACAAAGTTTAGCTGATGTTCTTTTCCATCTTCCTACTCTGCAGTTAACAACTAAAATTATTTTTATTCTCTTGCTACACTATGCAGATGCCCTGTCTGCATTGATGAAGATTCACTCCCTTCAGCATGCCAAATGCTTAAAGACCCCAACTTACATCAGTCTGACCTTTGTGTTTAAAAGCTGCTAAATATGAACACCTTAGTGCACTTTTAGACTGTGTGTAGAGACTTTAATTTTCAGATTGTCAACAAAATAATAATAATGATCATAATGATGATGATGAGAGTGAGATCATAGTAATATTTACATTCCTTATGCTTATGCAGTACAACATTTTAACAACCTTTGTCTAAATACACACGCATTATAAACCAAGGGCCAATATATACAGATTCCTGATAGATGCAACAGGGCTTGATGTTTCATGTAATTTAATTTTTTTTTCTCTCACATTTAGATCCATATAGGGCATATTTTCACAGAAGCCAACAAACACGCCTAGATGAGAAGCAAAGTGGCAGCAGCTTCACAAGCAGCACATCCTGCATAGCCAGCATTGCTGATCAGTTTTAATCAACTGAATGTTGATTAAAAGCACATTAGGAGAGGGTGTGCCTTTAGCATTAAGCTAATTAATTAAAAATGATTTAAGGAGTTTTAGAGGACTCTGTAACTCAGCAGACATAGGTGCATCATGATCCAGCTCATCTATAAGCTGGTGATTAACATGAAAGAAAAAATAAATAGATTTGTGTTGTCATGTAGTTTGTTTCCCTCCCTTATAATGTTCTGTATGTTTTTGCTCAGTCAGGAGACATCGAGGTCATTAATAACAGGACGAAGGAGACCTGCCAGCTGAAGTTCTCTCCTTACAGTTATTTCTCCAGGGATGTTCCACGGAAGGTAAATCACTTGGGGGTTCATTTGTACAATGCTGCCTCCTGCTGGAATTTGTCAGTAAATGTCTTATAAAGCCTTTTCACATTTTTTTGAAATACCAACCATAAATCTATTTAATTTGTATTTTATGGAATGGATCAACACGAATATAAAAAGCAAAATTATAAAGAAACTAATTTGTAAATGCCTCAAACGTTCTTTATCAGATGGATCAGAGATTTGGTCATAAAACATCTGCAAACTGAAATTACAGCACATTGCTGTAAACTGACAGGCCAGGCAGGAGAGCACTGGGTAGTTAGGAGGACTGTGGTAACTCTGATTGATCTGCTGCATCCACAGCTCAGTTGGAAAAATCTGCTAAGAGGACAGTCGTTAGTCTTAATGACCACATATTTTGCATTTATGGAAGAGTTGCAAACTAAAAAAAGCCACTTGACATCATGCTGATGGACTTGCTTTCTCAGACTTTATGGGAAGATGGATGGGGCTAACTACAGGCTAAACATACTAGAAAATGACTGAATGGTTGCTATAACAGAATAGTTTAGATCTTAGATATGTGTAGAAATATTATATTTGTTTAGTCTAACCAGCTTGAGATATTTGTGTGAAGATTGTGTGAACAATGGGCACAAATTTACACTTTGTGGAAATAAGACACAAACATACAACTGTAAACATACAGATATACTAGATATTTGTTACAGTCTCCTGAAATATTAGGACTTTGCCTTAAAGTTCTAGACATATGATTAAGATGATTCCCCCCGGCAGGTAACAGGTGTGGTAGCAGACAGCGGAGGCCGGGCTCATTACATCCTCTCTGGTACATGGGATGACAAAATGGAGAGCGCTAAGATCGTTCAGAGCAGTCGAGGAGGAAGCGGATCAGAAGGAAAGCAGAAGACAGTCTATCAGACTTTATCTCCCAAACTCCTCTGGAAGAAATACCCTCTACCGTAAGCCTCTGCTCCATATATCGGACAGCTACTATTATTGAGTAATTGCTGCTGTGAAAAAAAGACCCCTGTGTTCAATCAATATTATTGACTGTATAACACCAAAACATTTCCCCTCACTTTTTCAGGGAAAATGCTGAGAACATGTACCACTTCTCAGCTCTGGCTCTGACCCTGAACGAGCCTGAAGACGGGGTGGCACTGACCGACAGCCGGCTGAGACCAGACCAGAGGCTGATGGAGGAAGGCCGGTGGGATGAGGCGAACTCGGAGAAACAGAGACTAGAAGAGAAACAAAGAGCTGCAAGAAGACGGAGGGAAGCAGAGGCCACAGATGCTCTGGATGAAGGCATGTCATACACAGTAAAAAACAGTCTGCACTTTGAAAGGAAGCGATTACTTTATCTAGTCTTGGGACATACAATTTATTTTGAAATGTATGAATTCAGAGATAAAGATAATTAAATATTCTGAAAACCTGTAGCCCAGAGCTGGATTCATCATGTCTCTGTGTTGGACAAATGCAGGATTTTATTCAATGTATCCATGCCTTGTCTTTCTTTTCTTCCCTCTGTTGATGTTCAGAGTGTGATTATGATTCTGGTGAGTGGGGATGTTCTGTGCCCCTCCTTTGTACATTCCACACACTTTCTCCATTTTTTTTTGTTTGCCCTCTGTGCTCTGCCTCTGGATCTGCATGATACTCACCCTATGTCAACTTCTTGGAATAACAACTTAGGATAACACATGACATTTTCCTGCATACATGTGCATTTCCATTAAGGACTGACCTAAGATAAATGCTGAATGAAATATAAGTACAGAGCTTTACAAAAGCATTTATACCACTTTTCACATTTTTTTTTGTTTATTTTTAATGGGATTTTCTAATGCAAAGTAGCCCATAATTGTGCTGGGAAAGGAAAAGGAAATAATATTTTTTCAAAGTTTTGAGATTATTCTCTATAGAATAGTGCCCTGCAAATCTATTGAGTCCCTTTACTCCCCTAAATCCCTAAATCAAACTACGAAATGGCAAACCCGACAACTCAGCGAAAAAGGTGGGGCAGGATTTAAAGGAAAAGTCCGGTCGGCAAAGAATGATCATTGGATCATTATCTATGCCTAAAACTAATACCTTTGCGGTGATTTAATGAATGTAATTATTATTAATCAGTAAAAAAAAATTGGGGCCATCTTTGCCCCAATTTAGTAACACCTCACTCCTGACATCCTTCGGTGTCACATCATGTTGCAGTAAGCCGAGCGTCATTCTCCCTGCTTTGCAAGTAAAATCAATGGGAACTATGAGACACATCTGTAATCAACAACAATTATTTAAGATTTCGAGAGGACCTCACCATTTAATTTTGCGAGAGCTATAGTTAAACTGACAATGCCCACATGCATGGCATTTGGATGTTGTAATACATCGGGTAAAATACAAAAAAAAAGTGTTATTTCACCTTTTCGATTCATGATCCACCACGGATGGGTGTGTCGTTGGTTTGCCAACTTGAAGAGGGAGGATTTGCCATCGAACTTCTGGCCAGAGAAAAAACGCGTAATATGTAGCCAACATTTCAAAGAAGAATGTTTTCAAGATGACTTGGATAATAGCGCGTTGTGACTAACACCAGATACAGCACTGGGACTTGATGAACAGCCGATACCGCACGTGACGTCACAAACCAGTAGGTAGCAGTAGTGCTCTTTGACAAACATGGATGTCTCCAGTAAAGCACATTCACATGAAATTTTCTCTTAAATAAAACACATCATTTATTGAATAATATGTAATAATTTCATATTTAATATACTTTCAGAAGTTTCAATTCTGAATATGACCGGACTTCTCCTTTAAAGCAATGTTTTGGTTCTAAAACAATATCTGAATCTTTGAACATAGTGCATGGCACTGCTCAATCCATCAAAAAAAAAATTGGGGGAGTAGACATGTGTCTGTCAACCTAACCTCTGCAAAGGGAGCTTCAATTGGATGGAAGTAGAGAAGAGGCCCATGGAAGCTTTGTTAGAGCTGCAGAGGTCCACAGCTCAGGTGGGAAGAGAAGGATATCAATTGATCATTTGCCCCATAAATCCAAACAGCAGCATACTGCTGTAACACTGTAACAAGTTTAGCAGGGACGGTAAAGCCAGTTAGTCGATGGAAAGATTACAAGAAAATTAATTACAAGAAAACCCTAAAAGATGACTTTAGACCCCAATTCACAGTTATGCACTGCTTTGTGTTGGAGTACAGAAAAGAAAATCTCAGTAAAGTAGATTGAAGTTGTTTTAGTAATCTGGCATAATTGTAAAATTCGTTTTGTGAAATCTTTAGATGCACATTTTGAAAAAAAAAAAAAAAAAAAAAACTTAGTTCATTTGACTTGGATTTGTTATAAGTAAAAAATCACTACACAACTCCCATATCTAACAATTTCACTTTTTACCAGTTTGATAGCTTAAAACAAATGATGAATATGATTTTATTAATTCTTTGCTTTTCACTTATCTTCCTTGTTTTGTTTGATGTTCCTTTTAGATTTTTCAAACTCGTTACTGCTCATTTGGAGCTAAACTAAATGTAGTGCACAGACACCAGTGGCAACCCATAGAAAAAACATTCCTGTATTTCTTAGTAATAGCTTTCAAGTGTCGCCTCTCTTCTGGAGGATGTTTAGGTAAACATTATGATATAAATGTAAAATCTTTGCTTCTTCCTCAGGTAGAGACTATGAAGGCTACCAGCCGCTGTGGTTTCACCAGAGAAGGGACTCGGTCACTGGAGAGACAAACTTTGTGTACAAGGGAGGTTACTGGGAGTCGAAGGAGAAAGAGGACTGGAGCATGTGCCCTGACATCTTTTAGCTCAGGAGCTCGTCTTGGATGACTCCGACCTCACTGGACAGGGAGCTGTCCAGCCTCTGGCCTCAAGCAGTGAAAGCTAGCTGGCTTACGAGCACCAAAAGGACCTTTACGAGTGTGAGAAATTATGTGTCTCACACAGTCTCTGATTACACATTACCTCCAAAAGATATGTTTCTTTATTTTAACTTGGATTAAAAAAAAAAAAATCACAGGGAGTTCTGTCAGCAGTCCTCCCTGCACAATGCTGAAATTCTGCTGCTCCACAAATAAAACTCACAATGCACTTTTCCAGAATTTCCTCTACTACAGATTAACAACAGCAGAGCTAAAGCTCATATGATTGCAGATTTTTATTAGTCTGGTGAAATAATTAAAAGCCACGCTGAAACACAGCAGTGTTAAATTCACATCAGTATTTCCACTGAAAGACAAACATTGTCCTTAAATTTTAAAATCCCAGTTAAAACAAAACTATAGACTTTTTACATCCACATGATTACATTATGGTGGATTTGCAAAGAAAGTTGTGAAAATGTTGGTAAGAGGGATTGTATGATGAGATATAGCAGATCAAAGTGCTAAAGTGCAATTACAATGAAATCATAAAAGGAAAAACTGAATTTTAAAGTAAAGTCTGAAAATCAGGCTGTATATGATCAATATAGAATAAATCAATATAAGAAATAAAAGTAGTAAGTTGATCAGGTTGCAAAGCAAAATGCTTTGCAACCTGATCAACTTACTACATTGTGAACAGATCATTCATTTTTACCAGGAAGTTATTTTACATGCCCGATTCTAGGAAGCTTTTTTTTATTTGCTGAAAGTTGGTGTTTCTCTCAACACAGCCCTGCAGTTGTGGTTCAGAGAACCTTTATGTCGTCAGCAAAAAATTCCCCTATCTACGTTTATTTCACATTTACTGAAGCCTTCAATGAGACTTTTGGAAGCACTTTCTGCTGTTGTTGACTGGAACGGTATTTCTCAAAACCGTTGGAGAGTGAAGGATAATTTCTGATGTGTTTATACTTTTGTAGTTTTGTTTATCTGCTGCAGGAGATTTTGTAGGCCTTTTAATATTTCCGCTGATGATTTAAGATGATTTTCTATAATCAACTCCTAGTCAGAAAATGTTGTGATCTTGATAAATAATATCTTCCAGCAGGAGGTACCTCAGGGCATCAGGAGGTCCTAATCTGGTATATTTATCATTTTACTGGCCCACATGGAGCCAAAGTTCAAACTCTTTAGAAAATATAGAAATATACACAATTATATATGAGATTTTAGAGTTTTATGGCTATTTAACTACATTATATGTAATGATACCTAATAACACGAAAGTAAAATGATGTGAGAAGAAAAAAATTGTTTTGTTTTTTTACATGTTTGATGGAATGAAATGACAAAGTGTGTCATGTGGATGTAGAGCTGAGAAGTTAGGAATGAACCTGGAGTTTACTGAATAAATTTCATTTGGCATATTTAGATTGTGGGTGCACCCAAGTCCCTTGTTCTGAACCTAACATCAAGCATAGAGCTAGAATAACAAAACATAACAGTCTTTTTCATTGACATAAAAGCAACCGTCTTCATTTGTGCCAACAGTCATAACCATTTACCATGGAGTTGAGCTCAGATGTTGAGAATGTCTGAACTGAAAGTTAATGCAAAATACAGAATAGATGTTTAGAATCTCTCCCCCACTCTGCATGTTCTTTAACTTTTTTCTCTGCTGCTCACACACAACAACAAACTGTGTAACCCTTGGTGATTGTTCAAGCTGAAAAAGTCTGGACCTTATCACTGATGCATTCATTAGTTACCGCACAGTTCAACCTGCGACATGTTGGTGTTTCTTACCCACCACCTCTTCCATCACCAGTGGCTCTCATATCAGCGTAGGGAGTCCTGTAGCCGAAGCTGGATCAGGCTGTGTGAGCAGCTCCGGGTGAATTCAGCTGACAGGCGGGTAAAGATGGTTACAGAGGCAGACGGGGCCGGGCCCTTCAGCTGCTGCTGCTTTGGCACCAAATCATAACTCCTTTACTGTCGACGGAAATGCTGATCTGGAATCAGCACACAAAGACACAGGAAGTTTTTGCCTTCAACTGACTGAATAAGGGAACTCCCCTGACCTGTGCACTACGAGTCTATGGTGACAAGAGTTTTAAGAAAACGAGTTAGTATTTTTTGTAATTATTACTAGTAATGTGGGAATCTTGGCTGGAGGTAATTGTACCTACCATCCATTCAATTTGTGTGAATATTTTGTGATAAAATATTAACACTGTAAAATGAATAACAGTTATACTAAAATAAGTGTGATATTTCTGTACAGAAAAGACTGAAAGAGCCTGAAGGATTCACTGTCACTTTAATTTCTAACCTAAACTCATTCTGCAAAAATGAGTTAACCCTGAGGCACCTGTAATTTGGCCAAAAAACATCTTAACACAATAAAAAGTGTTTTTGATAGTCTTCAAGGTTTACTTGTTACAAATGCTTTTCTCCATGGTTTTATATACATCTATATATATATGTGTGTGTTTGAAATGTGTGAAAGCCTGCTTGCCAGTTCAAATAACAAAAGGTGAAACCCAAAGCCTGAACCAGTTTAAGAGCCAGAGGAGACGTCTTAAAAAAAAAAAGAGGACAACATGATCCACGCCCTGAAGGCCAAACTACAGCATTTCAAAGAAAGGCAACGCCACTTACCAACAAGTTTAAAAGCCTTTTAGAAGCTCCTCAAACTGGTTAAACTCAATTCACAACTAGATAAACCACATCAAAAGACAAAGGGTGACATTTAGTGCTGGAGAACAAGGTAAAGTCGCAGGGAAAGCAGAAAGGAACTCAGACAGCTAGCTGAGAAGTCCCATGCAACACCTTGATCTGAGTGTAGCTACATGGAAAAACACAATGACACCAGAAAGATAATCTGCACATATAGGCAGATGGAGAAGGTGGTCAGATCCCTTGCAGAAATCCTCCTTTTGTTCAGGACATTCAGAAATGACCACCAGCACATGGAAAGCAGAACGAGCCGACCTATTATCGCATGGTTCCACATGAGCCCCTGTTTATTTATGTTATTTAATTTTTTTTAAAGAAACAATCTTTGTTTAAAAAATGAAATTGTGGATCTGATATGAGTATGCGCATAATATTAAATAATTGAGTCAGTAAATCAGCAGTGTGTAGATGCAGGCATGAGAGGAAAAAGTGATGATTGACTTGTTGCCTGTCAAGTTGAATCAGCACTATGCAGCTGATGATCTGGCCATGTCCACTGAGCAACAGAGAAAGACAAGATGCATGAGGGATTTCATGCATAAGACATTTAACATACGATGTTTGAGAAGCTTAGTTTATGATGTTGAATTATTTTAAGCATAGCAAATTTTTATTACATTTCAAAATAGCAACACCTCGAAGACAGATGAGGATCTGCTCAGCAGTTCTCGCTACCTGCAGAAAGAACACAGTGTCCATAAAGCATACAGTTAATGATTAGACTGAGCAGTTTTCTGCCTCTAAATGGGAAAACAAACTCTATAAAATTGTCTAGATAGGGGAAAATATTGTTTTCATCTTCTTTTTCCCTTTAGAGAGGGTTATATTATCAATATCCTTTTACAGTATTTTTTCACTGTGGTGAGACTCCAAGATTTACTTCCATAATGCTTTAGTTATCTGTTCAGATTTCTTTTTTTTCTCAGGCATCATTGTTGTCATTTTGGTATGGCCATACTGTTATGTTTTTATAATGAACATAACTGCTTGGCTGTCACACTTTTCAGAATGGTGACAATGATGAACACTGGAGATTATTTTTTCAACTTCCAGACTCCAAAACCCAAAACTGTGATTCTTGGCTTCATAATTCAATTAAATTCAGTTTATTTATATAGCGCCAAATTCACAACACATGTCATCTCAAGGCACTTTACAGTTCAACCAGATCATACAATCAAATTGATACAAAGTTTTCTATCTAAGGAAAACCAGTTGATCGCATCGACTCATTGACTCAAATACAATCCCTCACACTAAGCATGCTTGTAGCCACAGTGGAGAGGAAAAACTCCCTTTTAACAGGAAGAAACCTCCAGCAGAACCAGGCTCAGTGTGAGCGGCCATCTGCTGAGGCAGACTGGGGTTCAAGGAGACAGAAGCATAATGAAAAAGTAGTGATAATTATTATATTTTTATTATTGTTAGAGCAGAGTGTTAGCTGTGATCAATATAGGGAGATGCAAGGTGATCCACCACTCCTTTATTCTCCCCCTAACTAAAGTTGTGAATTCAGTCATAGTGTTATTCCTCCTAATATACTTGAACAACGTATTTAAACAGCTACAGCTGTTGCCAAGTAACTAAAATTAACTCATTGTAAAATTAAATCTGCATGTTTGGATAAATCATCTGCCTGTTTGGATACTTTATAATATATCTGTGTTGTGGTTTTAACTAGAAGCATCATCACACTAAAAACCTGTTAGGAATTTTAACTAATAGATATGAGGAGCAATATCAGAATGTAAATTCCTTCAGCATGAAATCTACTTTCCTTCCCTCTGCCTCTGTGACTTTCTAAAATGTCCAGAGTCATAAAAAGACAGAAGTAAGCCCTGTCATCATTTTCCTTGTCATATTTCATAAGTTAATATCAGCTACTTCTAGCTGTTTACGTTTTTTATGCCGAGCGGTTACTGTATTGACCAGAATTAAACTTAACTGAAAGCAGCGACTGTGGCAGACAAATTCAGTTATATCAGTGAGCTGGAGGCATGTGGCTGATTAATGGGCTGAGATTTGTCAGGAACAATGCTAGATGTTTGCATCTGTATCCTGCTGTCAGCAGGTTATAATAGCATAGTATTTACTATGACAGATGTGAATAATATAACTAGCAGTAATAGTTTTTTTATTCATTTGTTATTTGATTTGTTTTTTGCCAACAGCTGGTAGCTTGTTTATTTTGCCAATGAAGAAAGATTTTTTAGATTGAATGCCTCTAGGTAGAGCTGTAGATGCAGTCATGAAACACTATTAAATCTGTGAAGTTATTGGCACTTTTACAAAGTAAACCTTCTCATTCCTTCCTGGAGTTTTCAAAGCATCCAAAGCATTTTATTTGATCTACTCTGAAACTATAAACTTTGATATATCAGATTTCTTTTAATTCTCAATAGACAAAATTAAAAACAGTCTCAAAACATTTGTGGATTTCCCTTCAGCATTTGGCCACACTGAGTTACTGCTTAGATTGCTTATGTCTTGGGGTAGCTCTGAATCTAATAATTGTGAAACAATTAATTGGCATGGAGATATTTTCTTTCCAGAGGTTTACTCACTGATCAGTTCCTGAGTCTGAACACTGCACACAAACAAAGGCTTTGCTCTGTTTTTTATACAAATCAGTCCAACCTGCTGTGTTCAACTAAAACATTGTTTTAAGGGGATATATATGTGCTGCAGAAACAGGAGCTGCAGTTAAAAAGAATGACGGTTATGTCTAAAATCAGTTGTTTTTCCATCTCTGTTTTCCCTTTAGCAACTCCTTACATAGCTAAAAGTTGCTGTTCAGGAGCAGGATCTGTTTAGGTGTTTCCATAACGACCAGTTGTTCTCAGATTTCCTGCAGCAGCAGCAGATCTTCAGCTCCGATAGAGTCTGGCTCTGTAGCAACTTACTCTGCATAAAGGTAAGTGGCAATATGTTGATGAGGGGATTGTGTATAATCTTTTCCTTTAGCATCCAGTTAGATGTTAATGATGCCATTTTAATGTTGCAGTCTGTTGATGAAAAGCATAAGTTTGATTTGTTTTTTTTTCTCTTTTACCTCCTTTTAAGAACAGCTACACAATCAGAATCAGAATCAGAAATACTTTAATAATCCCAGAGGGAAATTACTTTTGTTACACGCTCTAGTTATAGTTTTACATGATATATACACACATCCAACTATACAATATAATAAAGATAAAAAATAAGAATAAAAAGAGATAAAATATATATACACATATAGCTCTTCTGTATATATATCTGTACGTATATCTATGTATATGTAAAAACTAAATCCAAATAAAGTGAAAAGTCCAATTAAAGTGAATAAATCCAAGTAAGGTGATACGTGGCGTGCAAAAATAGTGCATAAAGGCGATCAAATCAACCTAAAATGCTTTATTAATGTATTTAGATAAAACATTGTAACATTTTCCTTTAAAATAAAGAGAGGTAGTCTATTGTCTCCTTGGTGGAACCATTTCCTAACAAGCTGACCAGGTTGCCTTGTCAACCGGCCTGTTGAGCAACATCCCCCACTCTCAAATTAATCATGGCTGTCCGTCAGCCTTAGCCACTAGTTCATGCTGGGGGTGTGAAATCTCTGTGGGTTAACCCAACAGCTGCTTATTTTTACAGGTTTAGGGCATGGCTGGTCATGATGGTAATGAAGGAAAAGACTTAGAGAAAACCTGCTTTTGTTTTTGCTCTGGTCAGTAGTTTTAAAGCCATTCTATATTTCTGTTCTTAAATTGCCACCTCATATTTACCCCTGTTTCCTTTTTAGATGCAAATCAAACAGACAACATGATCAGACTGGATCACTGTGACCTCCTCCTAGATTCAATAGATCAACAGCTTGATCAGCTGCAGGTTAGCGAATGTTATTTTAAGTCATTATCACCTACAATGTGTTCACAAAAAATATTTTTTTCAAAATGTCTTTACTTTCTGCAGATAAAGTCTCCAAAGCTGAAAAATCACATCTTCCATGCGACAGGAAATGCCAAACCTGCAGGTAATTTATGATTTATACCAACATAAGTGCAAATGTTTGAGTGTTACTGTATTACTGCTTTGAGTATAAAAGTAAGTGGTAGGGCAAAAAATGAAAGACTTGCCATGTATATATGTGTATAACGTATAATGTAATAATGTATATATAATGTATATATGTATGTATGTGTATATATATATGTATATATACATATATGTATATGTATGTATGTATATGTAAAAAAAAAAAAAAAAAAATATATATATATATATATATATATATATATATATATATATATATATATATATATATATATATATATATATATATATATTTATATATTATTACTATTTTTTTTTTTTCATGAAACTGGAAACTATGTTTATATCAGACTTAAGCCGATTCTCCTGATGGAGGGTGAAAGAAAATGCAAAAAGGAATAACTATGTTTTATATCTGAACAAAATTAGATGGATATTTTCATATTGTCAAGTTTTATTTGTGCCAACACCAACTCAGGCTTTCTGAGTGAATTCTTTACAGAACTCATTTTTTGCACCAACTTAGTGACAAATATTCTTAATATGTGTCTTCTAACTTTGCACCCAAACGAAAGTTACGTATGTAACTACGGTTCTATGAATCCCGGATGACCGCCAGAGGGCGGTGCTGAAAGCACTGAATGTTCCCTTCGGGCATGCGCAGTTCGAGTAATTATACCAACAGAGTCACACCTGTGACACTGGATGACCACTCAGAAGCTATATAGCCTGGTGTCATCCTTTGCTCTGCTCCTACAGAATCTTCTCGCAAAAGCAAGGATTCTGAGTGACAGAGAAGCTCTGGCGGTCATCCGGGATTCATAGAACCGTAGTTACATACGTAACTTTCGTTCTATTTCATCCCTACTGACCGCCAGAGGGCGGTGCTGAAAGCACTGAATGACTAATGCCAACGATGTCACAAGGAATCCTGAGCACATACCTCACAGAGGAGGCCCAGCAGAACCTTGTAAAAGGACCTGACCCAGGGGATGAGGGGCAGCCACATTGACACTGTAGAACCTGGTGAAGGTGGTTGGGGAAGCCCATGAAGCAGCAGCACATATAGCTTCCAGCGGAACCCCTCTCAAAGCAGCCCAGGAAGCGGTGACGCTCCTGGTGGAATGTGCTCTCACACCGACTGGCAGGGAGCAGTGACCTGCAGCGTAGGCGTGGCAGATGACACTCACAATCCAATGGGACAGACGCTGTTTAGAAAGAGGACAGCCTAACCTTGGACCCCCATAGCATAGGAAAAGCTGGTCCGAGCGTCTCAGATTGGCGGTGGCTGCAATGTATGCCTCTAACGCTCTTATTGGGCACAACTCAGACTCATTCTCAGTTGTACCAGATTGAGGCTGAAACCGAGCCAGCCGCAATGGCTGGTTACGGTGAAAAGGAGACAACACCTTAGGCACAAACGCAGTATTAGGCCACAGGGTAACACCAGAGCCATCTGGATTCCACCTGATACACCTAGGGTTGACAGAAAGAGCATGCAGCTCGCTGACCCTCTTAGCTGAGACGATAGCCATCAGGAAAGCAGTCTTGCAGGAAAGCCACTTGAGTTCTGCTTGTGCCAAAGGCTCGAATGGAGGGTGGCACAGAGCTGTGAGAACCAACGGCAGATCCCAATCTGGGGCTCGTGGGGCTGGCTGCTGGCACAACCTACGAGCACCATGCAGAAAAAGTGAAACCAGTTCATGGCGCCCCACTGTACGGTTGTCAACAGTTCGGTGAAGACATGAAATTGCTGCAACATACACTTTAAGGGTCGAAGGAGAGCGGCCCTTATCAAGGAGAGACTGGAGGAACTCCAAAATAGTGGGCACCGAGCAGGAAACTGGGTTCTCATTGTGGGCAGAGCACCACTGAGAAAAGAGGCGCCATCTGTTAGCATACTGCAGCCAAGTGGAGGAAGCCCTAGCACTCAATACGGTGTATCTCACTGTGTCTGAACACCCAGTCAGCCTCCCAGGGGCCATGCCCACAGCTGGAGACGTTGAGGGTTGGGGTGCCATATCTGTCCCCCCAACTGAGACAGCAGATCCCTCCTTGCTGGAAGACGCCATGGAGTACCGTGACACAGACTCCAAAGCAGCGGGAACCACGGCCGCGCTGGCCAGAACGGAGCTACCAGCAACACTCTGTGGCCCTGCTCGAGAACCCTCCGTAGAGTCGGCCAAATCAGTGAGAGGGGTGGAAAGGCATACAGGAGAACCTGCGGCCATGGATGAGCCAGTGCATCCTGGCCCAGTGCGCCCGCCATCCCGGTTAGGGAATACCATAGGGGGCAATGGGTCGACTCCTCTGTGGCGAACAGATCTACCTCTGCCTGCCCAAAGAGGTTCCAGATTATGCGCACTACGTCGCGGTGAAGAGACCACTCTCCCGGAGCAGGTGCCTGGCGGGATAGAGAGTCCGCAACCTGGTTCTGCCGTCCTGGCAGATACGCTGCGCGCAGGGTACACAGACGGGGAAACGCCCATTCCAGGAGATCCCTCAACACCTTCAAGAGACGTGCTGACCTGGTGCCACCTTGGTGGTTTATATGATAAACAACAGAGGTGTTGTCTGTCCGAATCAGCACGTGCCTTCCCTCTAGGTGGGGCAGAAGGCACCTGAGGGCCATGTGCACAGCCCGCAGCTCCAGCACATTTATGTGTTCGGTGCGCTCCCTTGGGTCCCAGAGACCCCGAACAGCTCTGTGTTGCCACACGGCACCCCAGCCCATGAGGCTGGCATCCGTGGTGACCACCTCCCTTCGACACACTACTAGCCCCATTGGAACACCACTGGACAAAAGGGTCCCGTCTCGCCAAGGAGCTAGGGCATGGAGGCAGCTCCTGGTCACCATTAGCCTGCGATGCCTGTGCAGCCTGGCGTCTAGGCGAAAGCTGTTGAGCAATCGCTGCAAAGGACGCAGAAGGAGCAGCCCTAAGGGCACGACACGAGTGACTGATGTCAGTTTGCCCAGCATTCGCAGGATGATGATGTAGGGAAACTCCCTGCCCAGTCTGAATCGACGGACAAGCTGGAGTATGTCGTCCACCCTGTGAACAGATCGACGGGCCATCATGGTAGCAGAGTCCAGATGCATCCCAAGAAAGGTGGTTGTCTGAGATGGAACAAGACAACTCTTTGCCAAGTTGACTTTGAGGCCTAACAGTGACACATGAAGTAGAAGCTGGGACGTATCCCGAGAGGCAGCTACCTGAGAGGGAGCACAAAGAAGCCAATTGTCCAGGTATGGCAGAATCCTGACTCCGGAGGCCTGTAGAGGAGAGAGGGCTGCTTTCACGCATCGAGTAAACACCCTCGGGGAAAGGGAGAGCCCGAATGGGAGCACCCGGAATTGCCAATGGCGCCCCCGATAGGCAAACCTGAGAAAACGGCGATGTTCTGCCGCAATAGGCACGTGAAAGTAGGCGTCTGTCAGATCTACTGATGTAAACCAATCTCCCGCCACAATGGTCTGAAGGACCTCTGTTATGGTGAGCATGTGGAAGGGAAGGACCTTCAGGTACTGATTCAGTCCCCTTAGATCTAAAATGGGGCGAAAACCGCCGGTCTTCTTGGCCACAAGGAAGTATGTGGAGTAGTAGCCTCTGGGTTGCCGCAGAGGATCTACAGACTCGATTGCCCCCTTGCCCAGGAGGGCGGAAAGCTTCTGGTCTAGTGCCTGAGATTTCACCGGGTCTGTGATGACAGTCATCTTGACCCGGTGTGAGAGGGGGGGCCGCCTTCGGAACTGGAGCCTGTAGCCATTGGTTAAGGTGGCAACCACCCATGGATCTACGGCATGAGCAGCCCAGAAATTCAGCTGCTGATGGGAAAAATGTCCGACGGCTGGCCCGGTGGCATCATCTTCTATCCCCACGGCCCCTGGGGGCTCTGGGGGGAGGGCGTCCAGGATTTGAGGCCCGGGTCTGTCTAACAGGGCGGCAGACTGGCTCACGAAAGTCCCTCCTCGGTCTCTGCCGCACATCATGGGGATAGGAACCAATAGGTCTGCCACCAGTCTGAGGTCGTGGCTGAACGCTGGGGGTAGTGGCAGGGCGGCCCGAACGCTGGGGAAAGGCAGGTATGCTCCTGCGAAGGCCGGAAAGCTGCTGGCTAGTCTGACGTGCCTGAGCAGTCCGTTCCAGCGCCTCCAAGGCAGCTGATCCAAACAGCTCCCCTGGTACAACCGGGACACCCCTGAGGGTCCTACGGCATGCTTCAGTCAGAGGAGATTGTGCCAACCAGACCTGTCTACGAGCTTGGACAAGGAAAGACATGACCCGTCCAAGCTCTCTGGTCATCAGCGCGAAGGCCTGCAGCGCTGCGTCACTATAACCAACCGCCGCACTTGCACCACCAGTGTCCTGAACAGATGCAGACAGGGCAAACATGAGGTGCGCCAGAGAATTGCCAAGGCGGCCAGCACGCGCTCCTGCATTGTACGCCTTACAGAGGAGGTCATCTGTAACCCGACATTGAGTCCGCGGGCACCGGACATCAGGACGCAGGGCTTCATCTGGTGACACAATCAGTGAAGCAACAGCTGGTTCAATTGCTGGCATACGGTCCAGGCCGGCCTTCACCGACTCATGCATGGCAGCTAATACACGACCATCCGATGAGAGACGCGACAGCGCTCTCGGTTCCCGCCAACAGGCGTGTAACTCCTTCAAGTACTCCTCTGATGGAGGTACAGAAAAAGGAGTAGGAGCCCTTCCACGTCTGAAAAAGGCACTGCCGGAGCTGGATGCCTCTCCTTGTGGGAGTTCCAGCTGCAGCTGCTTCAGGGCCATAGACATGACCTCCCGCATGGAACCGTCACCGGCCTCTCCAACCGCACTCTGAGATGAAAATGAACCAGCCTCAGAGGCTTGAGAGGACCCTGCCTCCTCCTCATCTCTAAAATGAGAAGCGGAAGCAGCCAGAGAGATAACGTCATCCTCTACAACCAGCTCGGGCATTGGTGGGGAAGAGAGCCCAACCACTGGGAGCGAGGGATCAGATTGCCGTGTCTGCAACAAGGACTTCACCTCTGCCAGCTCTGCTGACAACTGCTCCACCCTTGTGGACAGGCCCTGGTCAGGTTTGGCCCGCTTCCTCCGGGGGAGGGGCACAGATGCTGTGGTCCCACCACGGCGCTTAGAACGCTTGGGGGGAACCACCTGCCCAGAGGGCGGAAGGTCCGAGGCCTCCTGGGGGCACAACTGGGCCAACCGGGCCACCCTCACTGCATGGGGCATAAAGCTGCAGTTCATACAGGGGTTCTCAGACAGCGCCTCCAAAAGGTGCTCATGTCCAAGGCAGGTAGGGCACAGGTCGTGGCCATCCTCTGCCTGCAGGGCAGCCCCACAATCCATGCAGCTGTGAGAGCCATCCATGTCGAAGGCCGACAAGGCTTAAAGAACAGAAAGTTATCGAAAATCGGGAGAGGGGGCGCAAACGCAGCCGTCACCAATTACAGCAGAGAAACGAAAGAGGCTGCGAGCACAAGGCAGCCGATACTGGGAGAGGGGGCGAGAACCGCTACCGTCACCAGGTATAAAACCAATAAACCAAAAAAGCTAACAACGTTAGCTGTATGGAAACTTAAGTTGGGAGTAGGAGCGAACAACGCTGCCGTCACCAATTAAGAGAGCAGACCAACGAAAAGGCTGCAAAAAAGGTTGATTTTGGGAGAGGGGGCGAAAACGCTGCCGTCACCATTCATAACTAAGCAGACCGATGAAGAAGGCTGCAAACAAACCAAAAAAGGCTAACAACGTTAGCCGTCTCCAACTTCGGCAAACGAAGTAGACCACACTTGGTTGGGAGAGGGGGCGAAAACCGCGGCCGTCAGTAATTATAGCAGCGCAGACCGGTGAAAAAAAGGATGCAAAAGTAGGGAATATACTGGGAGAGGGGGCGAAAATCGCTGCCGTCACCAGGTATAACACCAACAAACTAAAGAAGCTAACTACGTTAGCCGTATATAACTTTGGCAGTGAAGTTATTCACACTGGGAGTAGGGGCGAAAACGCTGCCGTCACCAGTTCGAAACAAAACAGCACGAAGCTGTAGGTAAAAAGCTAAAGTCGTGAGCCGGGAGAGGGGGCGCGGACGCTACCATCACCAGCAAACAACTCACTTACCTTCCGTATTCCTCAGAATCGACCCGTTGCAGCCCTGGGAGGGCGGAGAATAACCGCAACTCCGGTCAAGATACAGGGGCTTCAGACAACGGGGAAGTTAGCGAACCGCTTGCGAGAAGAAAAAAGGAGCAGAGCAAAGGATGACACCAGGCTATATAGCTTCTGAGTGGTCATCCGGTGTCACAGGTGTGACTCTGTTGGTATAATTACTCGAACTGCGCATGCCCGAAGGGAACATTCAGTGCTTTCAGCACCGCCCTCTGGCGGTCAGTAGGGATGAAATAGAACTCTTACTCACTTTTTTGGTTTTACAAAATACCTCCAACACAGTCATACTTATCACGACTCTAATTAGATTTAGAGCTAGACCGCTAAGGTTTTATGTCTTAAGTAGCTTCTAACAGTGGACCTTTCAGATTGGCCTGCATTGGTTGCAGAAAAATGTAAAAGAAGCTTTTTACAGCCTTTTTTTTTAGTTTGCCTTTTTGCTCAGTCTGTAAGATTCTGGTTATAACCTAACTGTTCTCTAACAAACCTGTGGGATCTTTTCAGACCAGTTGGATTTATACTGAGATTAATTAGTAATGAGTTTTCGAAGGCTATTTGGTCTGCCCCACTGTTATCATATAAAAAAAAAAAAAAAAACACATATGAAATAATATACACTCATCGGCCACTTTATTAGGTACCCCATGCTAGTAACGGGTTGGACCCCCTTTTGCGTTCAGAACTGCCTCAATTCTTCGTGGCATAGATTCAACAAGGTGCTGGAAGCATTCCTCAGGGAGTTTGGTCCATATTGACATGATGGCATCACACAGTTGCCGCAGATTTGTCGGCTGCACATCCATGATGCGAATCTCCCGTTCCACCACATCCCAAAGATGCTCTATTGGATTGAGATCTGGTGACTGTGGAGGCCATTTGAGTACAGTGAACTCATTGTCATGTTCAAGAAACCAGTCTGAGATGATTCCAGCTTTATAATATGGCGCATTATCCTGCTGAAAGTAGCCATCAGAAGTTGGGTACATTGTGGTCATAAAGGGATGGACATGGTCAGCAACAATACTCAGGTAGGCTGTGGCGTTGCATCGATGCTCAATTGGTACCAAGGGGCCCAAAGAGTGCCAAGAAAATATTCCCCACACCATGACACCACCACCACCAGCCTGAACCGTTGATACAAGGCAGGATGGATCCATGCTTTCATGTTGTAGACGCCAAATTCTGACCCTACCATCCGAATGTCACAGCAGAAATCGAGACTCATCAGACCAGGCAACGTTTTTCCAATCTTCTATTGTCCAATTTCCATGAGCTTGTGCAAATCGTAGCCTCAGTTTCCTGTTCTTAGCTGAAAGGAGTGGCACCCGGTGTGGTCTTCTGCTGCTGTAGCCCATCTGCCTCAAAGTTCGATGTACTGTGCATTCAGAGATGCTCTTCTGCCCACCTTGGTTGTAACGGGTGGTTATTTGAGTCACTGTTGCCCTTCTATCAGCTCGAACCAGTCTGGCCATTCTCCTCTGACCTCTGGCATCAACAAGGCATTTCCGGCCACAGAACTGCCGCTCACTGGATGTTTTTTCTTTTTCGGACCATTCTCTGTAAACCCTAGAGATGGTTGTGCGTGAAAATCCCAGTAGACCAGCCGTTCTGGCACCAACAATCATGCCACGTTCAAAGTCACTCAAATCACCTTTCTTCCCCATACTGATGCTCGGTTTGAACTGCAGGAGATTGTCTTGACCATGTCTACATGCCTAAATGCACTGAGTTGCTGCCATGTGATTGGCTGCTTAGAAATTAAGTGTTAACCAGCAGTTGGACAGGTGTACCTAATAAAGTGACAGATGAGTGTATAAAATCATACTTTTCAAATGTTTGTGAAAGAAAGATATCATAACTTATTTTTCATCCACCACATATAAAATACAAAAAATACAAAATTCATAAAATATAAATTAAGGTTTGTAGTGATAATTTCCTTCTCCCTTTCTTAGAAAATACACAGAGCTCCTGGGATAATTTATTCAATCATAAGGAAAGCAAAAGAAGTCTGGAAAAAATCCTTGAGGGCAAAGAGGAAACTTACTGGGATCAGGTCATCTGGAGGCTCGAGAGGCTTCCTAGAGAGGTTTGTAAAAAAGAGACACAACCTCTTCCAGATCGTATCTCCACGGAGGACTTTGTAAAATGCTTCAAAGAGGAGATGATAGACCTGTCTCAATTTGAAAATATGGATCGACTAAACCGAGAGGAAAAGATAGAGAGGGCAAAAATCCCTGACAGTGAGACTCTTCAAAGCAATCAAAACCGTCCAAGTCCTGAGAGAAGATGGTCAGAAACAATTGACGGGATGATGGCTCATGGTTTTCAGTCAGATAAATCCTGTCTGAGAAAGGAAGAGAGAACGTCTCTTCTTGGAAGGTACAGAGAAAATATGTCACAAGATAACAAGAGAGCAGCAGCTGGAGAGAGAAACGAGACGCCACAGAGGCCTGGAGAGTTCGGCAGTGGTATGTACAAGTTGGCAACAAGATATCCTCATGCATCTTCTTAGTTTTCTCAGGTGGAGTAAATTAAACCTAAAAAACTTTCACCTGGACAGATATTTGTCCATGTCTGTCTCTTGGCATGTTTCTGGGCCAAATTAGATTCTTTAGAGCTGCTCAAACACTTCTGTTTTCTTTTTTTTTAGTTTATTCTTTTTGAAGATGACCCTACTTACTTGATGAAGTTTGTTTTAAAAAAGCCTGATATAAGAAAACGTCTCTCTCTTGTATCACTCATGTAAATTTAACATATACACTGACTGCCTTGTTAAAAATAAGACAATATTTAATTATTTTGCATCTGTCTATGAGTTGCAGATACACTTACCTGTAGTTTTTCTACAAATGTCCATTTTGGGCTCCTCTTTATTTGGTAATTTATGGCATTATTTTGAATTAATATGAGTATAAAGAAGTTTTGTATGTTAAAAAACGGATTTAAGAATAAATACTAAAACAGTAAAATCTGCCAAAGACCCAGTTGTGTGTTGGTTAAAACGCCAAAATTGTAGAGCATTGCTGTCTATATTTTCTATGTATGAACCGTCTCATTACATTGTGTGAATTTAGGCAGAAATTATTTAAATGAAGGTAATTTTTACCTTCATATTAGCCAGTTTCAGTCAGATCTTTTCTCTTTGAATAGGGCTTTATATTCTGTTCTCATCACTATTTAAGCCTCTGCTTTCACTGAATAAATAAAATCTAAAATACAGTTTTTTTTTTCTTGATCTCTGCATGAGGGCTTATTGAAGCCTGAGAGACTTTTATTTTAGTTTTACTTGTGCTGTGATATTGTAAAAGACTGGTGAAGCTACTGATAGCATGCTATACATCTGGTTCTCTCTCTGTTTATGAAACCAACTTTGTTTCTGTGTTTTTTTGTTGTTGTTTTTTTTCCAGGAGTTGCAGCTTGGAGTTTTGACAACATGTCAGCTGACAGCCAACTTGATTCAGACAGCTTAGAAGAAAGGAAGCAGGTCAAGTGGACAGGTACAGTAGTTGCTGCAGGAACCAATGTGGACTCACATAGGAAATTAAATACTGAATGCAAACCTGCAAAATAAAGATTACAAAACAAGTACACAGATTTGTGAATATAATTCAAATGTAATGAACTTTCTGTGCACTTTCTTTTCACTCTATCACAAGGATATTGCTCCTTTATTAAAGAGTTAGACTATCCAAATGACGGCTCTATTAACTACAGTGACAATGACACAGCAGCAGGAGAAGAAAGGGAAAATCAGGCTACAGCAGGTAAATGCAGAAATTGATCAGAAAAAAGATGAATGGCTTGTTTTGTTATGACAAAGGGAGAGGTTTCCATTACGGATGGATAGAGAAAAAAGTCTTTGTGTTTCCTCTAACAGCCTGTAATGATATCAAGACGTCCACTCCTGTGAGGTTATCAGAGAGGCGGCTGTCAGATTGCACCAACATGAAAGAGGACGTCTTTGACCTTGAACATGTAAGAATAGTAATTATAGAAAAATCCCCTGTACCTTGAATTTTGCTGCTTTTTCTGTTTTGTTTTGGTTAAGGAATGTGAAAAAGAGGAAAAGAAACGTAGATTTAAATGGATTCAGCTTAAAAATGTTGAGCACTGTCTCTAAAATCTGACAGAAAAAAAGGTATTTTATTAAGCAGAGGTCTCACACCCCAGTACTGTATATCATTTATGACCTAGCAGGCCATTCAGCAGTTAGAGCAGCCATCTGCAGGCACTGTCTAGTTTCAGAAGGAGAACACAATGTTGGAGTTTGCTTTGAGGCACAGCAGTTCAGAGAAATATTCTGTTAGTCACAATTTTAAATATGCACTAACACATTAATGCTGTGGTTTGTCAAACAGTAAGACGATGCTATGTATAGGTACCAGCTGCAGCAGCTGCAGAGGGAGATAGTCATGTCTGAAAAATGGGTGCCGCTGCAAAAGGGTACTAAAAACATGCCTTTGTTGATAATTTTATTAGTTTTGCATGTCTTAGACTTTTTATTTTTGGTTCTGCCCTGTTTCTCAAACAGAGCTGTGTTGAAATGTCAATGATGGAGCGCGAGGAGCTGGATCCACAGCTGGACTGTACCAAGAAAGAACTGTTCTCTGCGCTGCGACATTCGAGAAAGAAAATCGAGTCCTTGCAAGAGGTAGAGCTTCAGAACTTGTGTGACGCAGAAATAAATGAGATTACAATTAGAGCATGAGTTTATTATTCTAACTCAACTTATGCTATAATAGAATAACAGTTTAGCAGAAGGAGGTTTTGACTAACTTAGAAGCAAAAGTTACATCCAGTGCAAATCTGCACAGAACCCTGAAACTGACATCAAGATGTAAAAAATGCTACAATTTTACCCTTTTCACATTTTAAACTCCAATGTATTCTATTGGAATTCCTGTAGCTGAATTACTCAGGATTAATACATCATCAATTAGTAGAAGACAACAAACACGCTGTTTGAAAAAATATTTTAAAAATGCCAACCTAACAGGGTGGCATCCATTAACACTGATGCCCCTAACTTTTATTTGTTTTTATATACCCTTTAATCATTCCTGTAGATCTAATTTATTTTGGAGATGCAATATAAGCAACAGAAAGAAGTTATCTAAATAACAGGAAGGAACCATCTGTGTTCAATTTGATCTCAGTGTAGAAACACCTGTTGTTAGTGAGCTAAGAGAATCATGAAGACCAACTAACACACCAGACGGTTCAGGGAGAACGCTGTGGGGAAGGTTAACACAGGATTAGGTTAGAAAGGAGCAGAAGCAGAGCAGGAGCAGCAGAGATCCACAGCTCTCTAATGAGATCCTGGTGACAGGGTGGCTATTAGTCTTTATGGAAGAATGGTGAGAAGAAAAACATTCAAATGAAATTATTTCTAGTCATGTGGAGGAATAAACAACATGTGAAAGCTAGCAGGAATCTGGTCTGATTCAAGCAGCTTAAATCCAACATTCAGTCTGTGAAATAAGGTGGTGGCAGCATTATGCTGTTGTGTTGCTTTTCTTCAGTCCAGACAGGGAAGCTGGTCAGAGTTGATGAGATAGATGCTGCAAAACACTTGCAACTTGGTAAAAGGTGCGTCTTCCAGCAGTACAACCAAACTTACACCCAGAGCAGACATAATTGTTTAAATCCAGGCCTATTTCTTTAAGTTATGCGTTTGTAGTCCAGACAGAGTAAAAAAAGGTTCAGTTAGCATCAGTTTTCAAGTCTGCCAATAGATTCTCAGTCTAACTGGACTTAAGGTATTTATTCATAAGAGAAAAGGACAATCTCTGTCTAACATGACAGGGCAGAAAAAAAGGTCAAAGATGTGTCTATATCTTTGGGATTAACTGGAATGTCTGCCCAGATGACTGAATAACAAAAAGAGTCAGGAAACAGATTTTACACACATTAAAATAACAGTTTTATCTTCAACATTTTTTTGCAAAACAACGATATATAAACGGATAGTTAGTGTTCTGCTGTTGATCTTAGTAAACAATTTATAGAAACATTCTATTTATTTTAGTGCAGAGATCCTGTATATACTTTGTATCAAAAATATTTGGAGAGAATTAATGACTATCCCTGGAGCAGCAGCTGGAGGCGGTTCAGGAGGAGCCTCCCAGGGCCACAGAGGCAGGGAGCCCACTGCTTAACAGATGTGCATGTCTGCAAAAACAGATGGAGAAAAGCATCATGCTGAGGAGGTTACACCTTCTTCTTTCACGACTAAAGCCGAATCCTGTGCATAATATAGATAAAAGAAGAAGGCGCTGCTCTGTTCCTAATGTCCTCCAACTTAGGATTTAATCAAATGTTTTGTTTAAAAACAACTGTTTACATTTTGGTTGTGCTTTTATATCTGATTTTTCGTTTGATACCAAAAAAATATTGTAAATACTTTGGAAATTGATTTTGACTAAACAAGCCACAGTCTCCTTCATGATTTAAGTCCATTAAATTAGGCTTAAATCTAAAAGCAGCAGAAGAGTTTTACTAACCCTGGTTTTATACATAGCTTGAAAAATACAATTGGGGCCAATTTTTAGTTTTTCAAATTCAGTTTTATGCAGTATTCTTATATTATTCACTAGAAAGATTAGTTTGAAAGTTTTTATATCCCTCATTTTTACATCAGATATGTTCCTTCTTTGCTGTGTTTCTCACTTTTAGGCCTTTGATGTTCAAATGAGCAAGCAACAACATGAGCTGGTAGAATGTTGCATCAGGGTGGGAACACTGGAAAAAATGTTGGCACAGAGGGAGCTGCAGCTAATGAGTTTACTGGAGGAGCGTAACTCTCTACAGGCAGAGAAGGACAGCCTGAAGATGGAGCTGCAGCACCTTGAAAGGCAGCACTACAAGGAGCTGATGGAGGCACAGAGGAAAGCTGATGCACTGATGGTAGGAGCCGATGATTTCTAAACCTCATGCTCGGCAGAAACAATCACCCAACTGTTCTTTGTTTGATTTTATTTAGATTATTTGTTGTAGATTCTCAAAGAAGTTGCGCTTAAATAAAATTAAAAAAATTATTGAAATACAAATTCTGAAAGATCTGTCTACCATTTCAGTTGCAACTCTATCCAAGTATGTCTCCACCAGCTTTGGGCCTGAAGTAGAGATTGTCTGGATGGAGAATTTTTGTGAGCATTCAGATTTTATCCCAGGTTTCAGTTAGATTGAGGTGTGGACTTAAACTAGGCCGTTCTAACACCTGAACATGCTGTGATCAAAAGCATTTTTCTTGCACCATTAGATGCTAAGAGCTGTTTGTGTTTTTGCTTATGCCTTTACCCTATTTAAACATCTAAAGATCCTTTTTTCTACTACTTTTGTTTGCAAAATAGTTTTATCTCAGTCAGACAGGATGGACAGAAACTTAATCTTACTCAGGACATTTGCTGCTTGTAACAACATTTCTTCCAGGTTTGCTCTGTATTTGGCTCCACCCATCAGCTTTGATTATCTTCCAACTCTAAAAATCATCCCCACAACATGATTCTGCCACCACTATGTGTCACAGTGGTGTTGTTGTGGCCAGGGTGTCATACAGTGTTTTTCTAGTCACACATCTTGCATGCTGGTTCAGAAGGTTTTCATTTTATCTGACCAGTGCAGCCTCCCTCACATGGTTATGTATTCCTTATAGGGCTTGCAGGTGTACCTGCTCTCTCTTCTGATGGCTAACTCTCATATTAATGATTAAAAGTGGGTAAATACAAAGGCATTACACACTTTTCAGATGTTTTCCCCTAGCTAAACTATTTTGCTTTTTTCTTTTCAATACTGAGAATAATTCTACTTCCCAGTTATGCATGGGTTGAAACATGAACATTTTTGAAAAAGTAGAAGAGGAATTACTATTTCTGAGTAGGCACAGTATATAAATATTTCTGTGTTGATAATTTTTCAGGTGCAAGAACTAAGCATTCAGAGGCAACAACTGGATAAAGAGAAAGATGAAGCTTTGAATTCACTCTGGACACGTCTTACTCAGGTATGGACTTTTGGCGCATTGTATTACATACATAACTAATTTTATACACTTGCTGAGATGCCTTTTGTCCAACATGTATGAAGGAGCACACTGAGGAGTTGTGCCGTCTGAAATATGCTCATTGGACTGAGGGAGAAGCAGCAGCATCTCTTCACAGGGAGCTGAAGGCCAAAGATCAGGAGCTGAGGCAACTTCAGATGAGTATGGATGAGTGGAAGCAGCAGACCACAGCTCACCTTGCAGACAGCGTTACAGAGAAACTCATCCCTGAACTGGAAAGGTCACTCAAAATCTTTATTCTTACATCATATCTCATCAATGTTTTATTTCAGTCTTGGTACATAAGGCATGCAACTAAACAAACATTTGCCATCCCACAGTTGCAAGTCAAAGCTGATAAGAGACAGGTAACTCCTCTCTTTCTGTAAATCATACATAACATGGTTATAAAAGCATTGTCTTACCCTAAAATGGAGCAGAAGGTATAACATTAACTTATGCCTTTTTTTCCCCTGTATGTTCTTCTTTTTGCTGTGTTAATTTTTTACACATTGAGGCAACTTTTAAAGCACATGTGTAACTATTTCCCAGAAATGCCTCAAAGATTAAAGAAGCAAGTCCTGATGGAATGATGCATGGTGCAAAGGTAAACGATATGTTAGCATTCACCTCTTCCCATTTCTTTAATAAACATTTAAACAACATTCCTATTCTCTCATCTCTTCCATCAGGAATCTCTGGAAGCTGTTTGCTCTCACTTGCATCATGCAATAGTCTGTGCTGCTGGACACATCCACTCAGACGTCTCTGTGTTTAAGCTTCTTTGCGACCTGCAGAGCAGAGTGAAGCAGCTCCTGATAGAAAATCAGGTCGTCCCAGACATGCTGAACAGAAACTTTCTGAAGTAGAGGTTTAAGGCTATATGATTCTGCATGCAAAAAGCTGTGCTGTTGAAAGCAAAACTATGCACACCCCTTAGACTTTTCTGTATTTTGTTACTTTAATGACCGACTTGGTGGCTGTGGCGTAATTGGTAAAGCAATCCAAAAGCTGTGAGTTCAATAACACCTTCCTCGTGCAACATACTGAAATGCTTTCAGAGAAGACACTTAATCCCAAGTTGCCTACAGATGTATTTATGAGTGTGAACACGTGGCTCCTATAACTAGATCTAGTGTAAAGTGCTGAGAAATGTCATTATTCTAGAAAATCGATATTTTTAATTGGGATATTATGATGACCAACACAAATATTTGTGAGGAGGAAAGAAAGGGACACCATTTGCTTACAAATTAAGAGGAGCAAAGTATGAATTAAATCCCATATTAAAACATCCTTTGGGCTATCCTTCTATGAATATAGTATTTATATTATCTTTCACATATTTTAAAGCCATCCTATTACATCTACATGTGATAGAAGAATGAAAAGCAGGTCACCGTGACATGAGGCGGCATGAGGCAATGAGGTCACATTCATGAACTCTCATTCACTCTCTTTTATGACCTGTTGAGAAACTGAACTGTGAATGAGTGGTGAACTGTAACTAAAATCATCTGACTTTTGTTAAATAAGCTAATAAAGCTATCCTGTACTTGAGGAAATCGCTTGTGTAATATTTAATTTTATTTGCCAAATTCAAACTAAATAACAATTGGTATTTTCACAATGTGCAGTTGTGTTTGATTTAGAAATGTTTTTTGAAAAATAAATTAAATGTATCTGCTTGTAGCTATTAACCCTTCTTTACATTTGACATGTTTTTTTTTCATTACTGAGGATGATTTCTTCATATGTCATCAAACCACTGAAGTTTTCATAAATGTACGGTAATATATAAAGGCTGTTTTGAATATACTATATCCATCTATTTTTAGACCTTTTTATTACTGATAGATCGTCAGGCTTGTTGCTGCTCTCAAGATGTCAAATGATAAGAGGCTGATACAAAACTGCTGTTTAGCAAAGGCAAATTGTATAGAGAATAAGTATACAAAACCTGACCATAAATATACAGCAGATAATTGTGCAAATTCAAAGACTAAATGTGGAAACACCCTTGAAAGCAGTTTTTAAATGATTAACAAATAAAACATTAGAGAACAGCAATTCCAAAAGATGTCAACCTATTTTAAGATTATTTTCTAAGTAGGACAGAGTTCTCACCTTTTGTAGATCATAACACATAATGATGTATATGATCTATCTACATAAACATTAGGCCTGAAACATGCATGCAGGTGAAGCTTTTAGTCTGTGACTCTAAAACCATCAGATTAAACCAAAAAGATAAATCCAAGTCTTGATATTTTATATATAAAATGCCTAAGAATAACAATTTAGGTGGAATATTTACATTATTTTTCGAAATTCACTTTTTAACCTACAGAGAGCAGGGTAATAAATATATTCTGTAAATTAAAAATTGCTCCAGGTTCTATTTTCTTTTTCTATAATTAACCAAATTCATATTTCAGACTTTTTTTAAGAGCATATTGTGTTAAAGTAAACCTAGCTATGTACAATGTACTCGTTATTTAAAATTTCATCAAAAAGTAAATTATTTCCAGTAATTCCGTTTACAAAATGACTGTTTTATATTAGATTTCACAAACCACAGAGTGATATTAACACATGAACAAAATTGTTGGTACCCCTTCATTTAATGAAAGATAAAACAGAAATAATGTAGATCCGACTAAAGTAATGATAACATAATTGTAAAAGAATGAATGAATAAAAGTCAGACGTTTTTTTTCAACCATGCTTCAACAGAACGAAAAATAAACGGATTTAAATGGACAATGTGACGAAACTGACATATTAAATCAAGGAGTCTGCAATCTAGTATAATATATATATATATATATATATATATATATATTAAGCTTTTTAGGCTTATCCTGTTGATGTGGTCACCAACAGTCTGCTGCAAAGCAAACTGTGAAGTCAGCAGTTTTCCTAATGGTTGTTCTTATATGTACAAATAATATTTCCTGGCAATCTTCTCTAATTTTCTAATAAACTGGATGTGGAATTTAATTAGCTTTAAGCCTTAATTATCTAAATTATAAAAATAACCACCTAAATTATAACTTAAACAAGATTAACTTTTTTAATTGAGAAACTTATATTACCTTGCTGGATAATTAGTGTGAAATCCACATGTAAAATTGTGATTAAAGTAGGATCTACTTCAGACCGACAAAAACCTTAAAGATTGTTTGGGAAATTTTGTCCAAGAAATGTTTTTTTTTTTTTTATTATAAAACAAAAGCAGCAACCCTTTATGGCAATGTACATTTGCAAAAATCAATCAAATCGTTAAAAAAATGACAGAATTAATTACAAGGTAATAAAAAAATCACAGATGTTTTAAATATCTGCACCAGAAGATGATCAGTCCTCTGTAACAAAACGACTGAGTTCATTTGAAAAGTCAAAGTTCACAGACAGTATACCTGTAACAGAGGAGGACGACTCCTCCATCACAATGTAACAGCAAACAGGAAGTCAGGCTCTTAGTGTTCTGTAGCGACTCCCTAAAAGTTTGCAGAGACCTTGGTGCTGCACTCATATTCATGTTCAACAAAAACATAAGTCATATTTACAAGACATCTATGTGCTGCTGGTCAGAAATATGTACAAAAGGCTTCTAATTTCAAAGTGAGTGTTAGTAAGGCAGTGAATCTACAGGCTTCAATAGATTCGGCCTACACCAATAACACTGTTAAATGTAATCCTCACGTATCTGTCCACAGAAAACAAACCAAACGTTGGCGAATGAATGTTGCACAAACTCCTCAAATAGAACACAGGATCAACAAGAGATCAGAACACAAACTCTCCAGCTTATTTATTCATGTTGGTCTAAATTTCCATGTCTTCTTCAGCTGAGCTCTGCAGCACAGGGAAGCTGTGCATGGGGGAGCATGTCTCTGCAGGCGGACTGGAGGGGCTGAGGGGAGGCGTGGGAGACGTACAGGGAGTTGGTATTTGCCGGGAAACTGTCTGTTTACGCTGTTTCTGTAACGAGTCCTTTAACCTCTGACAGAAAGGATCTTCTGGAGGACGCCACAGGACCAGCTCCATGCCTGAAGGACTCCTGAGGGCGACAGGAAGGAGAAGGTGAGGGGAAAATGTAGCAACAACTTCTAGTCATCTCTTACTATTGAATGAAGGTTTATCATAATTCACAATACTTTCAAACGGATCTCAAAAGATCCTAAAAATGATATTTGTTTGGACCTTGCTATAGTCTGCAGATCCTTTCACCAAAACCGTAGTTTTTCATTCCAAGTAAATATTTAAAGATAGGGTTTTATTAAATTTAGATTTACTTAAAACATCATGAAATGAAGCGAAATTACTTATTTATAACTAAAATGCCACTGTACCATTTTATTGTGACTTTTAAAACAATAGAAGCTTTTTTAGCCCTAACTGCCTAGTTTCACTCTTCCCAATTATTAAAGAGTAGATAATCAGAAAAAAATCTGTTTTTTTGTTTGTTTATTTCAGTAGGTGAACTTTGAATTATTGGGATAAAATGCATCTCGACAGTGATTGACTGCTACCTGCATTATAGGTTTCTAAAAGCCGGATGAGGTGAACCACAGCTAGAAATCACAGAATTGTTACCAGCATTGTATTTACCATAAATAATACAAGGGTTAATGGAAAATGCAATTACCTACAAAGGGGAATCGGAGTATATTTAAGACCATTTATTAAAGCTATACTTTTTTTTTTTTTAAAGGAACTACCTTGTAAACAAAAATCCTGAAAATTGAAGCTGTCTTTTTTTGCCAATCACTCAGCTGTGCTGCAGGGGGGATTTGAACATGGAACAAGTTTTGGACTTTCTTTTTAAAATTGTTTTATTCACTAGAAGAAAAAGAACTATAATTAATAACAGGTCAGATACACATGTATTTACACACCTCAAAATAAGCCGTGCCAAATGTATGACACACCTAGAATCTGCAATAAAATTTATATAGTTGAGGTATTTTTGTAAATTTCCCAAATTACTTTGTTCTTAAACTGACCAAATCCACTAGTTCACAAATTTCCTTGGGGGCAAATGTGATGAAAGGATATTTTCTGTTCAGGAACAGAAACACATGATAACACGTGATGAGCTGAACTCACTACTGCATCCAAACCTGAAGGATTATGAAGTTTATTGAGATGCACATACACAGACTGGGCCACTGTTTGTGGGAGAATATCGCTGAGGCCCCGCTGGAGACCTTCCTTTAAACTGTCTGAGATCACCAGGACCGGCCGTCTTGGCGCCGGCTCCAAGTCAAGATCCTCATCGTCGTCTTCAAGGATTATTCTGCAACACATAAAAACCAAAATAGATAAATAAAGTGCACAGTCCTGGACCCAACAAAACAAATATCAAGACTGTTTAGCAAAACAAAGCCATATCCGTCATCAGTATGTTGTGAACTCATAAGTAAATATGTATATTAGACTTAGACTTAGACTTCTTTATTTGTCATTTTGTATGCACAGGGTGCATACAGAACGAAATTGCGTTACATACAGCTTATGAACGTTGCATTGATATTTCACAATGGCACGAGTTATAGAAAAATACAAAAAGTGCAGCAGTGGTCAAAGTGTGAACAGTGCAGAGGATAAGAGACAGTGTGCAAGTTGCAGTGGTTCAGTGCAAAATGGCATTTGTGCAAAAAATGCGTTATTGAAAAATACAATGAGATGAACAATTTAAAGGGCTAAAAGTTAAAAGTTCAGCAGCATTTGATGCCCGATAATGTGCAATAGGTGCAGAGTTCGGATTGTGGATCAAAGGTTCAACAGTCTGATGGCAGTGGGGAAGAAGCTGTTGCACAACCTGGTGGATCTGCAGCGGATGCTGCGGAACCTCTTTCCAGAGGGCAGCAGGGAGAACAGTCCATGGTGGGGGTGTGAGGGGTCTTTGATGATATTACGGGCTCGGGACACACAGCGCTGTGATGAAATGTCCTTAATGGAGGGAAGAGGAGCCCCAATGATTCCTTCCGCTGTCCTCACCACCCTCCTCACATTCTTCCAGTCAGAAGCTCTGCAGCCTCCACACCACAGAGAGAGACAGCTGGTCAGAACGCTCTCTATGGTGCTTCTGTAGAAGGTTGTGAGGATGGGCGGGGGCAGGCGGGCTCTCCTCATCCTCCGCAGAAAGTACAAGCGCTTCTGTGCCCTCTTCACTAGAGATGAAGTGTTTACAGTCCAGGTGAGGTTGTCCGTGATGTGCACCCCCAGGAACTTTGTGCTGCTGACCACCTCCACAGCTGAGCTGTTGATGAGCAGTGGAGCATGGTGGGGGCGGTTTTTCCTGAAGTCGACGATGATCTCCTTCGTCTTCTCCACGTTCAGGATCAGACTGTTTTCACTGCACCAGTCCACCAGCTGCTCCACCTCCTCTCTGTAGTCCCGGTCGTTGTCGTCCCTGATGAGGCCCACCACCGTGGTGTCGTCCGCAAACTTCACGATGTGATTGGTGGTGAACCTGGGGACGCAGTCATATGTCATCAGGGTGAACAGCAGGGGGCTCAGGACGCAGCCCTGAGGGGAGCCCGTGCTGAGGGTGATGACATCAGAGGTGTTCTGACCGACCCGGACTGACTGAGGTCTGTTGGTGAGGAAGTCCAGCAGCCAGTTTCGAAGGGGTGTGTTGAAGCCCAGATGTTCCAGCTTTCCCACCAGGTGCTGTGGGATGATGGTGTTAAACGCTGAACTGAAGTCCAGGAACAGCATCCGCACGTGGGTGTTCTTCTCCTCCAGGTGGGCCAGGCTCAGGTGAAGAGCAGAGGAGATGGCGTCCTCAGTGGAGCGGTTTCGCCGGTAGGCAAACTGGAACGGGTCGAGTGTTGGGGGGAGACTGGAGACGATGTGTTCCTTTACCAGCCTTTCAAAGCACTTCATCATGATGGGAGTCAGTGCGACGGGCCGGTAGTCGTTGTAGCAGGTGACTTGAGGTTTCTTTGGCACTGGGATGATGGAGGCAGACTTGAAGCATGCTGGCACTGTGGCTTGCTCCAGCGAGGTGTTAAAAATGTCCGTGAGGACACCAGCTAGCTGACCTGCACACTCCTTGAGCACCCGCCCAGGTATGTTGTCGGGACCTGGGGCCTTCCGCGGGTTGACCCTCCTCAGAGTCTTCCACACGTCGGCTGTGTCAAGGCAGAGAACCTCCTCTTCCTGATGTGGGACAGCCTTCACTGCTGGAGTGCGATTTAGTGCCTCAAACCTCCCAAAGAAGTTATTTAGTCCGTTTAGGAAGTCAGCATCAACTTCATCCACCGGGGCAGGGGGCGTGTTGTAGTCTGTGATCGCCCGTATGCCTTGCCACATGCTCCTGGTGTTGTTGGCGTCGTGGAACAGATGCTGGATTTTCTGGTTATGGTTCCGCTTTGCTAACCTGATGGCACGGTTCAGGGTGGCTCTAGCTGTCCTCAGTGCCTCCTTGTCACCAGACTTGAAGGCTGAGTTCCGTGCTTTTAGCGCGTGGCGGACCTCCTCAGTCATCCAGGGCCGTTGGTTGGCTCGGGTGGTGATGGTCTTTGTTGTGCTGACGTCCTCGATGCAGTGGTTGATGTAGGCTGAAACAGTCATGGCGTACTCATCAACATTGATCTTGTTGTCATATGTTGCTGCTGATTTGAACATGTCCCATTCAGAGCATTCAAAGCAGTCCTGGAGTGCATCCATGGCCCCCTCCGTCCAGACCCTCACCTGCTTCACTGTAGGTTTTGCTCTGATCAGCAGGGGTCTGTATGCAGGAATTAGCATCACAGAAAGGTGGTCTGAGGAGCCGATGTGGGGGCGGGGGGCTGCTCTGAATGCGTCTTTTATGTTTGTATAAACTAAGTCCAGAGTGTTCTCTCCACGAGTAGCAAAATCCACGTGTTGATAAAAATGAGGGAGAACAGTTTTCATATTCGCCTGATTAAAATCTCCAGCAATGATGAAAACGCCCTCTGTGTGTGTAGATTGCAGCTCAGAGACAGTCCGATAGAGAACACTCATGGCCTCCTTTGTATCAGCGCTGGGGGGGACATACACCGCTGTGATGGTAACAACAGTGAACTCTCTGGGCAGGTAAAAGGGTCTGCAGCTAACAGTCAGAAGCTCTATGTCCGGAGAGCAAAAACTTGAGACTATTCTAGCATTTTTACACCAGTTGTTATTGATGTAAACACAGAGTCCGCCTCCTCGGCTCTTACCGCTGAGTTCTTTGTTTCTGTCGGCGCGGAAAGTAGCTAGCCCCTCCAGGCTAATGGCGTTGTCCGGGGTTGATGATGTGAGCCACGTCTCTGTCAGAATGAGAGCGCAACAGTCCCTAAACTCCCTCTTTGCTGAGAGCTCGAGTTGAAGATGGTCAGTTTTGTTATCCAGTGAACGTACGTTGGAGAGCAGGATGGATGGAAGCGATGGTCTGTGGGGGTTAGCCTTTAGCTTGGCTGCTAAACCTCCGCGACAGCCGCGTTTCCTCGGCCGGCTGCACCGCTTTCGCTTGGCTCTCCTCCAGCGTGAGCCGCTCGACGGGTCCGCTGCATCGCAGGCCTCCGGGGCTTGATCCCGGAGCACTCCGGAGTCACGTAAACAGTCGAGCGTAGTGGTGGTTACAAGTCCAAATACACTGCATGATCGTAACTCCAGCAGGCGCTGGCGGTCCAGTGATGATCTGCTAGGTAGATAAGCAGTTTGCAGCGGGTTTGGCGGTATATTTGCGGGTTTGGCGGTATATTACTAGAATCCAAGTAAAAAAAAGTAAAAAAATCACTAAATTTGGACTTTAGTCTGCAGACCTGACAGTGTACTAAGCATGCAAGGGAAAGAGTTAGTGGTTTTGGACAACTGAAAGTCTAATTTCATTCAGATCTGTTTTTAGTCTATCAATATTTTTAACGGAGAAAAAAAATTCATTTGATGGCAAAATATAATTACACCCAAATGAAAGAAAAATTAGTTGATAAGAAACATGACAGTTCTATGTCAATAATCCCATCGACTTTCCAAAATCATATATGACACAAATAACAGTTTAGATTGAATTTCCTAATTTATTACTAAAGTATTACATTTCTTAGCACAGAACCATTTAAAATATTTAAACCTGAACAGGCACTAAACTTGCTTCCTCCTCCTACATTATCTAACTTTTACACAACAAAATCAGGAACAGCAAAATAAATACTTATGCACTCTAAATTTCATTAGAAAACCAGGCGGAAAAGTTGCTCCTTACCGGTCTTCAATTTCCTGCAGATTCCTGTGAGCTGCTTCGATCTCCATGCAGGAGCTCTCCATCTCAGGTTGGGGCCGGACGGAAGAGGGCTGAGGCATAGAGATGGTCTGAAGAGCTGAGCATGGCTGCGCAGGAGAAACAGCAACTTGTTGTGCAGACAAGGCAGAACAATTGTTCTCCAAAATGTCCACATCTGTCTCGGGCATTAGCCTCCGCTTTTTGGCACTGCAACCCCTGACAGGGTGAAAATCAGATGTCACACATCATTCCATGCAAAAGTATTCAAACATCATGTCACATTATAACACAATTTGTGCATTCACATGTCATTAAACAAAAGTTTAATGGATACCAGTATCATTCACTTACTCATCATCTAGTCTCCGATGCTTCCTAAGGCGTCTGGTTTCCCAGCTGCTGTGGAGAAGAAAAACAAAAACATGAATCAGGTCAAAGTTAAAAGACTGCATTTTTGTTGGATTGTTGGCAAATTGCCGAAGGTAAAATCCAGCCAACATCACAATCAGTGCAATACCTCTCTGAGTTGATGTGTCTGTGAAGGCTGTCAGAGGAATGTGGGGGTCCAAAGTCAAATTCAGGTAGACTGGTGGGGCCTGAAAATGAAAACATGGCAGGCAGATACCCCAGCTCACTGTCCGAGGGGAGAGGCTGAGCATGAAGATCACAAAAAGGGCCGATCTGAAATATAAGAATTGATAGCAAATACTGAAGGGTTAAAGGTGATCTTTGCAACATGCAGGACGCACTTTTGGAAGGTTGGCTGCCATTAACAAGCAACAACACGATCTCTAATATACATTTTATGTGGTTAGAGTTTAGGTTTCTCTCTCACTATCCAAACAGGCGATGAAAATTAATAAAATATCCTCAATGAAGTTATTTATATCTTCGTACAAGTCAATGAAACAGTTTTAGAACTGACCTGTAAACATGCCCTGCCCCCTCGTCGATTTGTGTTGCTGTCGCGTGTTTAGCTAGCTCTTCTCCGCACACTTCAGGGTTATTCTTTTTTAAATTCCCATTAGCAGGTGGGGAAAAAAACAGAAACCTTTTACATGAAAATATAAACGACAGCAACGGCGCACTGACAATGCCTTCTTGGTGTTGGCTTTAAAAGTAGGACGGGTCAACACAACGTCGGATAAAAAAAATACTTACGCTGGAAGAGTCGTCAAGGTTCTAGAATGTGCGTCCGCTACGTTCAGACGCAGAGGGGAATCATGGGAAATGTAGTTAGACCTGACAAACACGAGCTATATAGAGTCCATAAAAAGAAACTGTTGTATAAATAGGTTATCCTATTCCATATTAATAGTTTAAACGACTGCTGGTTGTTTAATAGAATTTCAGCAGCTGATTTAAGTCTTTAACTTTGAAACGTTAGCCGTTCAACTCTCCCGTTGATTGGCTCAGATTAACACGTGTTTCCGAATCCAACCAATCACAATCCTCTAACTGTCGCATGCGTTTTTTTTAACTTCCTGTTTATGTTCTGGTTTAAAGACACAGTGAACCCTTTAACTCTTAAAAAGTTTTGTCATCTCAAATGACGGATCATGTGACACCGAAGCGTTGTAAGCATTTTTCTCTCAGTTTGTGCCTCACTCAGCTCTGATTCTTCGCAGTGGACAGTCAGTGAGGTACTGAGCTACTGTTTACAGCTTTGTTTGTTAATAACTGCAAACCCATTGCGACATTCCTGTTAGAGTGATGTCTTTTAGATGATCATAATGTTTGCATCTATTTTTTGATATTTTCATGTTATAGCATTCGACTAGTGTACAATCCTTTGATGCTATGTCTATGATGTTATTTAATTTCTTCTTTGTATTTTAAACAGCCAGGATGCTGCTTTTAGTAACTATTACATTACTGTTGGCTTCTGCCTCCAGCAGACCATGTGGTGAGTAGATTTTGTAAATATATGTTGATGAAATGATGATAGGTTTCTGGTCCTTTTTTTCTGAGTGTGTGGCTCTGGATTTTGATACGTAATGGTTAGGTTAAGGCATAACAAAGGTTTAAAAATAAATGTAAGTCAGTGCAAAGTCCTGATGGGTGTGTGTCTGTCTTTATTATGATGCAAGCCATGATTTTCTCAGATTTCGCAATTTTCAAAACTTTGACTCTCTGATTTGTGTACTTTGCAAGAAAATCCTGGAAGTTTTCTTCCATCTTCTGTGCCCTCCATCATCACCTACTGTAAAAACAGGATCAGGTTGAGCAGGAGAGGCTTGTAGCCGAGCGCTTGGTGGTGGAGCCTTGGCTATTATGTCATTGCTCAACAAGAAAAGATAACAGAGAGAAGTTAGGTCAGTTGGACGCAAGGGAGTTGGCCAGTAGGTGCTGAATTCTCGTGTCATAATTTGGCCTTTTAGGTTTTGTGTATTTTACTTTGTGTCTAACATTGCTCATAAAATTAGAAATATCAAAACATCCCTACTATATTCCAATGTTGCACCACAGTGCATCGGTTCTACAGCTCTGGATGATGCACCTGTGACTCAGCACTGACAAAAAAAGGAACCATCTGCAGAATCCCATAGAGAACTGTTAGAATCCTCTGTGTTTAATAAATAACAGACACAAACAGCAGATTGTAAATTAAGTATTTTTGCTTTGCGCTCAAGCTTATTTGGTTGAGATTTATCTGGGCATAGTTATTTTGTATTTTAGTCTGGATGCACTTTCTCTTAACTGCTGATGGAGCTACTGTGGGTTTTACTGCTTTAAAATTTCTAGTCGATGTCAGCAGCAATGCAGAGACGTCCCTATAATATGCTTATTTGCAAATGATCTTTGTTCCAGATACCCAAGGATCCAACCCAGAGCTGTTTCTGTCACTTAACAAGAATCTTCTTCGCTCTCTGGAAAGTCAGGAAGGACTTCCCAATCCCAGCATCCACCTGGCTCTTCGTCTTTCTCCTCACCATAATCAAGCCAAGGAGACAGATCACCTCAATAGACTGAAAAATGAACTGCATGATAACATTCAAACGTACTTTTCCACTTAGATTACCTATTTTTCTATCGCTGTTGTGTGAAAATATTAACACCTGCTGTATTTAACATTGCCTGCTCTGTTTTAGCTCCCTCACAAACAGCCAGGCTGTGAGTGGCCTTATGGCACTGTATGCTCTGGCTCTGAAGTCCTCCTGTTATGACCTCAACACCATCACCTTCATCATAAATGACAAGAGCGAGACACTGCTGACACACCTAAAGAGGCAGATGGAGCAGGAGAAAGATCACATCGCTTGTAAGATTTCCATTCGAAGTGTCAGATATTATAAAACATTTGCAGAATGGTCCTTTGAGATGAAGTCAGACTTCACTGGTGTGGATTTGTCAGAAAGATAATGCTATCCAAGAATAGGACTCCTACTAACTGATTAAAGCTTAACTGGACATAACATTTATCAAAAAATAGCACACCTCTTTTTTTGTAGTTATTAGTAAGGAAAACTCCTTTATATGTCATTTAACTTCCCTGTGTTCTTGCAGTCAGCCATCGCCCTTTGACCAACTATTACCAGTACAGCCTTGGTGTGCTCGCTCTCTGTGTGAGCGGCATACGGGTCAACAACCATGTCAGCCACAAGCTCATCAAAGCAGCTGAGAACGAACAGTTCAAACATGGAGAAACACAAAGTGTTGGTGAGTTACTTGCTATTTTTAGTTGTATAATTGAATAGACTTGATTAACAATTTCAAAACTGCATACAAAATGTAACAGCCATGATTCAATTAATAGACTGTTTTTTTTAAAAAAAGCTGAAAAAATCCTGACTTTCCTTTTTTCCTATTCTCAGTTAAAATTCTTTGTTCCAGCTTATTTTTGCTTCAGCTTAAGCTTTTTGTAATTCAAGAATTATATAAAGTCAATCTGATCAACTTGATAAATAAAATAATTTAATTAATGATTTCATGATAATGATCACTTACTGTCATTTTGTTAGCACAGACTGCATACAAAACAAAATTCGATTGCATACATCTTACAACTATGTAATGAGATTGCAATTATAAGATAACCATACAATATAAATCATAAATTGCAGCAGTAAAACAAAGTTGTTGCTTTTTTATGTGCAGAAGAATGATCAAACATGTCAGTGCAAAATAACGTGCAAGATGTTTTTAAACATAAATGGATTTAAGAATGTTCAGCCATGATAGTGCAAAATGACATTACACATTAGAAATCATGGAACAACCGAGATCTTACGGAAAACTGTATTTTTATCCATAACTTAAAAAGTGATTAGGTGTGCTGGAAATGAATTGACTGCAATACTAAAAATGTCCTAAATACTTTCCCGAATTTAACAGCAACATTATGTCCTCTCCATATGTCTTGAATAATGACTAGAGTGGCATATATTCATTTTCCTTCATGGGAACATTGTTGGACTAAATATAATCTCCCAAAAATCTTTTGTTAAATGAATTATTGTCAAGCTTTAAATGTTCTGCAATTATTTTAAAGAAATGGCATAAACAGCCCAACATTTTACATTAATTCCTGCACCTAATTCTTTGAAATGTTAATATATTAGCAACATGTAGACCAGAATGTGTTTTTGCCGTAGCCCTTTGAAAGGCTCAGTTTGACTTGTAATTCAGCATTTTCTTACCTCCTAGATACCTATGCTATGGCTGGAATGGCCCTCCAGTGTGTGAAGGATTCTGGGTCATATGCGCACAATGCAGCAGAGCTGGACACAGCTCTTAGCCAGATCAAGCAGAAGATACTGGCCTCTCGTAGAGCCGATGGTCATATTGGGAATGAGTTCAGCACGGGTCTTGCAGTCCAGGTTAGAGGTCACTCGTGTCCTGTACTTTTTCCTGTCCCTGTCTCTACTAATAACATTAAATCCTCTGTTTTTGGCTTGATTTACTGATTTAATCATTCAAGGCTTTACTGGCCATGGGCAGTGAGGTTGGAGAGTGTGCTGCCTCAATGAACGCCATGAGAACAGCTGCCAGAAGCAACACATACCACAACCCCATGGCCATTTCTCAGACTCTGCCAGCTCTCCAGAGAAAATCCTATTTGTCCGTAAAAACTCTGGACTGCCTTAATGAGGATGGTGTGTGCAGCAATGTTTCATCCTTTTTTTTTTTTTTTTTTATGGGTGTTGTTGTTTATTCCTGATGTAATTGCTCTCTTGCAGACACATTGGTGCTGGAGCCTGTAGATCCTGTGGTGGTTTTAACAAGCGACACCAAAGTGATGGTGACTGTGGAAGTAGTGACAGCCAGTGGAGCAGCAGCTGCGTACTCTGTTGACGTGCCAAAGGGCAGCTCCCTGCTGGAGGCCCTGGAGCTGCTTGAGAGGAGGGATGTGGGCTTCACGTAAGTTTATTTAATGAGCCGCAGTAAGTCATTTTCTGTCAAACCAGCTGGAGTGACTAAAATCTGATGCTGTAGATTCCAGAAGGAATCCAGTCAGTGGGGACCTTTCTTAAGTGCAATAAATGGAGAGCAGGCGAGGCAAAGCGACCGCAGATACTGGCTCCTTTCTTCTGATGGCACAGCTCTCACTCAAGGTGAGGAATCACACTTGTTGCTTTGACACTCTGTAACAGTACTCACTATTCTGTGTCAATTTCTCCTCCGGTTGATAAACATTATGCCTCATTTCCTTAGGTGTTGGTGATTTCAAGATTGACTTTGCGCAAAAGATCACCATCAAAAACACAAGTTATTGATGATGCAGCTCTAACCACTGCAATATAGAAATTCCTTACTTCCAAATGTTTTCTATTACTACTTCAATCTGGGAATAGAGATAAATCGTCTGCTACTATTTTGTTATTGTTCATTAATTAATAGAATACTATTATAATTTTCTACTACTTTAATGGCTTTGCTCTAAATATTTTTTATTTCATTACCATAAAATGCAAATGTTGTGTTTAGTTAGTATTCACAATTTTGTCAAATATGGCATAAATGAACTTTAAATCATGGCTGAGTGTGTTTGTGTTCTCTTTAAGCAAAAATAAAGTTGATGCATGTTGAAGACTATGGTATATTTTTGTTACATTTTTGTTACGAGAATATTAAGTGATGCAATCTGTCCTTCCAAAACTATTGCGATTCCTTCAATCTATTTACATTTGTGATGTTGCAGACACAATCCTAATTGTGTTTTGTTTGGATGTTATGAGATATATCAACATAGTAGTCTTTAATAAGACAGAGAACCATTCATTTCTTTTAAGTGTAGTATACTTTTGTGATTTATTTTATTTTTTTGCTTAATAACCACCTTTTTTGCTGAGTTTGTCTTTTATAAACTTTGAATATTTAGACACTGAAGTTTTTTTTCTTGTCTTGGAAATATACTTCAAATATAGTCAGAGAGGATAGGTAACATCTGTGGACAACATTTAAGTTTGTGTGTCTCACTTTGGCTGCTCTCACATTCAGGCAATACAACCACTCAGACTGTTGCTGTTATAAAATTGGACAGATGGACCCAGTATTCAAGGTGAGGCAGTCAGTAGGAAAGTTCAAAATGTTTTAACATAAAAACCCTCTCATCCGCTGGCCACCAGTTACCAGCACAGGAACCATGGTATAAACTAAACTAATTAACACTAAAACTAATTAACATTAAAACTCTTTTTTTTCATTGTTATTATAAGCATATAATAGCAAATAATTACACTTTAGATCATTGTAGTGCAGCCAAACTTGTAGCACACATAGATAACCTCTTCGAGTTCATACTACAACTCTTACTATCAGAATATGTGCTAAACTCTATTTTTTTTTTTAGATTTTTCATTGTTATTATAAGCAGGCCAGGTGTGCAATCTCTGCAACAGGAACCACAGCACTGAGCGTTGTGTTCACTGCACAAAGTATAACTGTCACAAATGCAGGAAGGACTCACCTTGGGTTCGTGAAAACTGCTAAATGGGACAATTGTAGCTTCATATGTAGTGCTTTTCCTTGGGTGGAATAAATGTTACTCCAATGAAATCATACTGTTTGTCATTTTCTAAGCTGAAATGTTGAATGACATGAAAAGGCGAGACAAGACAAAATACAATTATTCTCTTAGTTGTTCTTTCTTTCACATAGTGAGCTTTGCAATATAAATGAGTCTGTTGGCTAATGGACAATATAAATAGGCTCTGCCTTGCCTTGTTGGAAAAGCATGGTTATGACCTGTTCTCAGCATAGGAACTAGGACCTGTATGATATCTGGTTGTTCAATAGGTTTGTCTAAATAAAAGATTTAGACATGACTTATCAAGATATTCCGGCAAAAAGGTCTGATGTTGCAGGGGAAGGTAATGAAAAGTGTTTGGAAAAAATGCTCTTGTTCTGATGCCAGTTTGTTTCAGCCTTTATCCAGTCTCATGTAGAAGGGCTGGTCATATCAGAGGGTATTTACTTTACAACGAGGACAGTCAGCAAGGTAGAGTGGCTACACAAACTTGAAGAGGGGAGGGGGGCTTACAGGAAAACTGAAATTCTCTGGGACATCTAGTGTTAAACAGACAAACTAACAGGAATAGACAAAGAGATAGCAAACAATGATCTGGCCCCGATAGCTCGGGTTGAACTGAATACAAAGGAACAGACGCAGGTGGATGAGATGAGTGATAATTACAAAACCGGGCAAATTTAAGCAGGTGAATGATATGAACAATTAAGGTGAGCTACAAGGGCAGATAATGACAGTTGCAGAGTTGTTACGCTGGATGCCGTTCCTCAAGCAACCTCAATCTGAACCCTCGTCCCCTGGGTTAAAATGTAGACTTACCCTGGGGTTAAGACAGGTACAGCAACTTTTTGTTCCTACCACACATTCATAATCATATTCTGGTCTGACTTAGCCATTTTAACACACGGCTATGCTTTAAATGAATCCAGGCTATTGTTGCTCAGACCGTATGTTCAAAGTTCTACTTCAAAGTGAACCTCTGCCCAAGTTTCAAGCATTTTGCATGAGTTGCTGTAACATTTTTTTCTTCTGTCTTATGTAGTAAAGCATGCATACAACATGATCATGCAACTGCTATGTAACCCTGTAGGGGCAAAATGTTTTCTTGAAACTATAAATGCCACATTTTTATTGCTTCCACAGTATCCAACAATGTCTTATAACTCTCTGTCCCTTTAGGTGGACAGATTGTGGATTAGTGGATTAGTTCAAAGCGTGGCATATGATTTTATAAACTAATACAGCTTTAAACTTCTTCATCATCTCTGCCCTGTCTGCCATGCTCTTTGGTCTCTGTAACTCTGTAGGTTCTCAATTAAAAATGGCAGGCCTTTACAGAACAACTGGATTATCACTGAAATAAAACCACATAGCTGGACACTCAACTAACTAAGTAACTTTTAAAGTTTATCAGTTGCACTTAAGTTATTTAGAGATATCAAAAAATAATTGAATGAAAAATTTAGAGATACAGATTTTTTTAGACCAAATTAACTTTTTGTTTTATTTATTTTTGCATTTGTTATATTTACTTTTTTCAACAAAGTTTCTGAAGTTTTTCCAGACAACTCCTTTAAGCAACATCACTTACTCGGCATTTTCACATCGACAAATCATACCAAGAAATACTAATTTTAAGGAAAATATTACATAAAATATTCTTTGAGAGTATTTTATTTTGAAAGTGCAGGATGTTAAACCGGAAGTACATCTTCGTTTCTGAACTAAACTGATCACATGGTATGAATTGAATTCACAAGGTGAACAATCTGCGAAACTCTAGTTTAGTCATATTCGAAAGACTGAAATATAGAATTTGATAAGACATTTAATTTGAGCAGATATTCGGTTTTCTTCCACAGAAAGTTGACGTTACGTCAGAGTGCGGGGGTGGGGCTAGTTTACGTGAACTATTAATCTCGTGGGGATGTTTTAAGTGGTTAATAACAGACAGACCAACGACTGCGGAGGAAAAATGTTCGCTGTTTTATTTTAGTTTAATCACAATGGCTGCGCTGTTACCTCATGTTCCTGTAACAGTGAGAGGTCTGAGACAGCTCTGGATCTTTGCATCATCACGGAGGAAACCATCGAGCTGCTTCATCCTGAGAGAAATGACAACTTCATGCGGTGTTATGAATAAAAACACAAGGGATCCAAATGTTTCCTCCTTAAGAAAGCACTCGATTTCATCTAAGGATGCTGCATCGCCGGTGAGGAGAGTTTCTATTGAGGGAAATATTGGTAAGATCACTGGACGTGTAACGGTTTCAGAGTGTCAGTTGTTATTGGGTAATAAATAAAGCAGTTTTAACATTTTTGAAGGAAAGGAGATTATTTATAAGAATTTAGATTAAAGGGAGATACTCTGGTCCACACTCCAGCACAGTAGATGGCGCTAATACAACTCAACGTTACCCGCCAGTAGAAACCAGACAGAAGAAGAAGTTATTGGGCGTAAATTAACAGTGGAAATAACTTTAACAGTCATTATGTGCACTGTCTTCAAAGAACATTTTAGGTTATCATTTTGTAAACCAGAGACCCACACAGAGTGCCTCAATGGTGAGGTATAAAATGAACAATTAAGGATTTTTAGCAAATCGATTAATCAGTCGATTATTTTTTCGATTTATCAATTAATAATCAGGTAGCAAAAGGTTAATTAAAGAAGGCTTATTGTGAAATTAAACCAGGTGAAACTAAAACTTTTCACTTGAGGACTTTTGGATAAAGATATGGAAGAGGATTAGGACCACTGTAAAAATAAAAAATAAAGTTAACAGATTTTTAAATTTAATTTCAGTATAATATAATAAAAAAGTCAGAATTCTGACTTTATTCTCAGAATTCAGACTTTATTCTCAGAATTCTGACTTTTACTTCAGAATTCTGACTTTTACTTCAGAATTCTGACTTTATTCTCAGAATTCTGACTTTTACTTCAGAATTCTGACTATTCTCAGAATTCTGACTTTTTTTTCTCAGAATTCTGACATCTAACAAACATGTTAGCATCAAACCGTTGCTTTGTCTGTTTTAAAGACTAAACTAGCTCTCTTGTTTTAATCGCCTTCTGCCCTTCCATTAATAAATAGCATCTTTGTGTTAAATAACATCACGTAAAAAGTCACCTAATAACGTCATTTTCCACTAATGTGTTAGTATTTCTCCCAAACAACTCGCATCTTTGTCAGTGAAGCTGAGTGCTCCCACATCTCTTCCTTCATGGTGCCCATTTACATTAAGATCAGAAATTCTGAGATTAAAGTCAGAATTCTGAAAAAAGTCAGAATTCTGAGAAAAAAAAAGTCATAATTCTGAGATTAAGTCAGAATTCTGAGAAAAAAGTCATAATTCTGAGATTAAAGTCATAATTCTAACTTTTTTTCTCTCATATTACACTGAAATAAAATTTAAAAATCTGTTTTTTTCAGTGGCCCTAATCCTCTTCTGTAAGAACATATTGACAGACGAAAACATTTTTCTTTTCTTTTTTAATCTTAAATGCAAAAATTTTACCTCTTACAATTTTGGTATAATTGCTGCTCAAGGTGGGTTGCTTTTTCAGCTAAGAGCGTGTTTTAGAGTCACAACTCCAGTTAAAGATTAATCGATTATCAAATTAGTTGAGAATTATTTTAAATAATCAATTAATCTGATTAATTGCTTCAGCTCTAAAATGAACCTGTAATAAAATTATGATTTGTACTAGAAGTGGCTAGAAAATGCCTCAATGTTAAAACAGTCATGAAAAGAGGGAAAATAATCGGTTATAGAAATAACACTTTACACTTTTTAAATCTTATTTTTAAAACTATTATATGTAAGGTATTCCACTTCAAAGTTACCTGCCATTTGTTGTGGGTTTGACAAAAAAGAAAATCCAATATACTATTATCTTTGTGATGTTAGCATGAAAAAATACAGAATAGGTTACAGTGAATGTGTACTTTTGTATAATATTGTATTTCTGGGCGATGTGAATAAGGAGAGTCTAATTAATAGCTTGTCTTACGTGCAGGATCCAATCTAAACCTGGTGAAGCAAGTAGCACAATAAACTTTACATTGGAAAAACATTATTTTAATTTGTACAGATAATTAAAGTAGATATTAAGGAACAAACTTGATATTTGTACATTTGCGTAATTAAGTTACTGTAAGCAATATTTCATTTGCTTTTATCCTACAGCTGTTGGAAAGTCGACTTTTGCAAAACTCCTGCAGTCAGCCTCTCCAGACTGGGAGGTGATGACAGAGCCTGTTAGCGAGTGGCAGAACATTGAGGGCAAGACTTCAAAGGTGAATTTAATATTCATCTACCCACAAGAAGATTGAGATTAATTGTTTTCTCTGATAATCAAGGACAAAATAACACTACAGGCTCTCTGTATTTACCAGGAAAGGGATTCTTCACCCCATGCAACAGTCAGCAACCTGCTGCAGATGATGTACCAGGACCCTCAGCGCTGGTCCTACACCTTTCAAACATATTCTTGCATGACCCGTCTGAGAACACAGCTTCAGCCACCTCCAGCTCGTCTCCTCAACTCCAAGGCGCTTCCTGTCCAGGTGTATGAGCGCTCCATCTACAGCGACAGGTGAGGAGGTGGGGGAAAAAAAACAACACGTCTGTGTACTTAAAGCAAGCAGTTTAAATAACATTTAGTTCTGAAGAATTGGGATTTGGATCTACATAAATTGGATGATGTGCTTGATAGTTTTTTAAATTAAATTTTAGGAAACATTCTGAATGTCAAGTATTGTGTACAAGACGTTTTATTCTTCATGCTTAACCTTCACTCTTCTCTGTCAGATACATCTTTGCTCTGAATATGTTTGAACTGGGCTGCATCAATGCCACAGAATGGATGGTTTACCAGGACTGGCACTCCCTTCTGGTGGAGCAGTTTGGACACCAGGTGGAGCTGGAGGGCATCATCTACCTCAGAGCCTCCCCCCAGGTATGGATGTCAGTAATATTTGCTTTTTAGCTATAAATGTAAGCCCTTAAAAATGACTCATAACAAACTTGGCACCTTACCAGAAATGCATGGAGCGTCTAAAGCTACGGGGAAGGCCAGAAGAGAAAGGAGTACAGCTAGACTACCTGGAGAGGCTTCATGAACAGCATGAGAAGTGGCTGGTAGAGAAGAGTACTGAGTAAGAAGATGAACACATTCCTTATAAATACAATTTTGGTTAAAAAAAAAAAAAGAAAAAAAAATTACATCCTAATTGCTACAAGCGTTTTACACATTACAGCATAAAGAAAATAACCTTTTATTATGGTGAGACTGTTAGGTTCATTCACTGCAGCTGGAATGTCGACCCAGCTTTCACTGCGCTTCACTGAACTTGTGAACTGAAGGTGGAACAACTACTGTCTCCTTATACTTGATCTAAGCAGGATCTCCTCATCCATAGATTGAGGTGGAGAAGAGATCCTGTTTTAATTGTGGTTCTATTTGTTAATGATCAACTGATGAAATGATGTTCCAGAAAATGATTAAACAGAAACCATGGAGTGTAGAAATATTCTGTCTGTCTGAATATGATGATCTGGTTCACCAAGAATTAACTTGGTTGAGATGAATAATTTTTTTTTTTTTTTTTTTCTAATAAGTTGGGATCATAATGACACCAAAATAATGAATTTGATTTTACAACTTGAAGATCTTTCCCTTTGAGGGAAACTTTTGGACATGACCTCGATGATAGACAATGAGGATATCTGACTTTGTTGTGTAGAATTATGGACTTTAAAATTATTTGTAATATTTACCAAATTGAGAGGAAACAGCATTTCCTTCTTCAAAGTGATTTCCTTTGTCTTGTCATTTTTGCATAGTGTTAAAACAGACTTTTTTTTTCTCCAAATGAAGGAAACACCAAAAATCCTGATTTTTATAGTAATCTTTATTTTGTTGACACGGTTGCTGCGATCTCATTGAAAATCATTTAGTCATTTTTTAATTATTATGTTTTTAAATTAAGGCCTTAATTGGCATGAAAGTCATTAAATGGGATTATCGTGGCATTAAAAATGTTTTGTTTTTTTTCATAAAAACAATTTCGCTAGATATATCTGATTTATTTTGCACGGAACTAGTTTCAGTTTATCGTAAAGCTGTAGGTTTGGAAAAGAAGCTCGAGGCGGAGAAAAAGGATTTGCATAGGAAAATGCAAAAATCAACAAAAGCCTTTATAGATGACAAAGGATTTTGCCGTTATATATATATATATATATATATATATATATATATATATATATATATATATATATATTTGAGAGTCATGGGTACTTGTTGATGGCATTAACATTCTTTCTAACAGCATTAAAAGAGAATTAAAAACCATTAAATTAGAGTTACTCATTCCTTTATGTACCCTGGTTGATGATCAATATTTTAAACTATTTAAGTTATTTGTTTATCTATATTTGCAGAATATGAATTTGGTAAACCTAAAACTATGCCACTTTAGGAGTTTGGAATAGATACTCCTGGTATATCCTGTCATATTTACAGACAAAGGAAGATTTTTTTAAGAGTAAACAGCATAACCTATTTATAAATATTGTTTTATAGTAGTTTTAATAGATAGTTTTATAAACATAAATAAAGAAAAATTTTCTCTGATTCCTTTACATACCTAATCATTAAACAATTGTCCATTAAATGGGTCTGTTAACCAGCAGTTGAACAGCTGGCAGTCGTTGGTATTTGAAGACATTAATATGCTCAGGCACACCTTTGGTCCTTTTATTCGTAGGATACACTTCAAGAAGTTGAAAAACATTCCTGTCCTGCAGCTTGATGCCAATATGGAGTTTAAGAGCGATCCTGAGGCGCGGGAGGAATTTATTACAAAGGTACCTTTTATCTGAATCTGCCGCTTCATAGCTGCTTTACCTCAAAGAGCCACACGGGGGCTCTAATGTTTCTTAGCTTATAGATTGATGAATATTTTAAAGTTGATGCAATGTTTGATGTCTAAATGTTTATAATCCATTGTTTTACTAAAGTATCGTTCCTCCAACACACAGGTGAAAAACTTCTTTAGTGCCTTGTGAGAAGATTCTTCCCCACAGCAGGAAACAGAAGACCTCACACTACCACAAAAAAGAGTTACATAATATACATGTATTTTTATGGTGTTATCTTTGCATCACCACTCTTATTTAAGATTCATAGAGTTTGTTTGTATAAAAGTATTTCACCTCTTATGATCCATTTGTTTGTTCTGACAGCGATGGGTCATTGTTTTCCACACCAGAATTCTTATTTAGTCATAAGAATAATCAGTATTCTTATGCTGAAGAATCTGATAGTTTTTATACCAAGTATTCATCATAAGCTAAAGATTTACTGTGAACAACGTCACACAGGGTTGACTGGATTTTCTGTACTTTGTTGACTAAATAAAAAAATTTTCTTAAAATTTTTGTTCTTAACTTAATCACAGCGTGTTTGCTTCCAAACACGCAAAATAAAATATTATACATTTATGATAGAGCCATGACATAAAAACCATAACCAGTAAATATTAGTAAGACTTTCAATTCCTTTCTTCTAAGAGGCACGGTTTATCATTGTCATTTCAACAGATTCTCTCTCCCAATCTGTTGCTCTCCACAACTCTTTTAAGGTTATCATTCGACTCTTCTGACTGATTATCTGCTCATCCAGCCTGTAGCTTTAAGTGGACAGCAATTTAAGCCACAAGCACAAATCTGCCTTCCATTGAGGAAGGAAAAGATGAATTTTTATAGGGCTGAAACAATCAGATTATTTGGGACTAATCAATTACTGAAATAATCGTTGACTAATTTGGTAATCAATCATTAATTGGAGTATAGAGACTGTAAAATATGCCTTTAACTGACAGAGAAACCCACTTAGAGCAGGAATTATACTAAGTTGTGAAAAAATATATACATATATTTTGCATAATAAACATTTTTTGTCCTCCAATATGCCCTATCCAGAACTCCTCAAGTGTAAAAAATAAATGACAGATTAATTAATGACCAAAATAATTTAAAGTTTCAGCCCTATTTTTCTATGTTGGTGAATTATTTTAGTAAACACGAACAGCTAACACCTGCAAACAGAAAAAGCAGTAGGAAATTTATACAGCAAAAGTCACATTTTAACCACTTTTCAATAGAAAACATAATTCGGAAGCCGACACCATTTTGTTCACCTATCCTTCTGCAACTTGTGACAGACTGCCATGCAATGTGGCATGAGTCATAGTAATTACTACTGTTCGATACTATTAATGACATTTGGCAATGTCATTTAAACTATGTTAACAACTTATTTACTGTACTGCATACAGCATTGATGAGGTTCCATCTGTACACTTTACTGCACCTTTATAGTCCACTCGAAAAAAATGCTCTTGAGAAATAGCTCTTTTTTCCCAAAAATAAAATAATACTATTGGTTTTAACCTTTTCCCGTAAGGGCAATTTTGTTTTTGATAGCTTTTTCTCTGCAATCATTAACCACCACTGTGCTCATCCCTGCCAAGTGATTTGTTGTTTATTTGTGGATGTAGCTGTAGTTCCTTTCTAAACCAGAGAATAGCAGCAGCAATAATCTTAAATAAATGTCTTAATTTAACACTTTAGTTAATAATAAATGAACCATAAACTGACAGCATAATTACAGCATTCAATTATTCATATCAGTATACTAACATTAAATATGACATCATTTTTTTTTATAGTGTTTTGTGGGGAGATTATAAAATAAAGTAATAAGCATTTTTGCAAGTCTATAAATAATGTTAAGCTTCCTTTGGACTTAATGAGGTATACGCTCAAGTGTCTAATTATTTATATAATAAATTGTGGATTTAAAAGTTGACGGGACAATGACCTTGGCTAAAAGTCCTCCTTCTCGGGGACTGTGATGTGCTCTGATGATCAGAGGGGCCGTTAAGATGCCTGCAGTGGTCAGGGGTCATCAAAGGGCAGCTGTCCACTATAAAAGACCTGTCTGCAGCTCCATCTGCACACAACATCATTTGTGCCCGAGAGAAGCCAGAGGAAGGACAGACTGAGGCAAATCTTTTTGGGTTTCAGCTAAAATGGAGTGCAGAGGTCTTCTTGTTTTCTGCACGCTCTTTTTCTGCTCTTTAGGAGTCATTTACTCATCTCGGGCCCGCAGACATCACACACACCTGGAGAACAGTTCAGCGTATATAAATCATTCAGCTAGTCATCGTATTAGATACCCTTCATACATGATGCAGCTGTACCGCTCCTTCAGTGCCGCCGACTCCATCTCCTCAATGGCTGTCAACACCTTCACAGCTCAAAGGGACCAACCTGCAGTTCACAACTCAGATTCTGTCCTGAGTCTGATGGCCAAAGGTTAGTAAAACTGTTTCCTTTATACTTTTAATACTGCTGTGATCCATCTGTCATCCAGCTGCATTAAGTTATCAGACCCTCCCTTTTTACAACCCAGCAAGTGACAAAATGCTTATTGGACTTTAAAGGGCCGGCTCTGTTTTATGTGGGGCGGTTGTATATTAGCCCTCAGACGGCCTTGTGCAGGGGGGTCCAATACACATCCTGTCCCGTTTCCCCTCTCACTTCTGCGTTTTGACATCTGTCCAGCAGCTTGGCCCCTAAACATCCACTCAGTCTATCAGTGTCAGGCTTTGATTTCTCTTTCTTCTTCCCTTTAATTAAGGTTGCCATCAAGCGGGTGACACATGGACGGTCACATTTGACATGTCCTCTATCTCTACCAGTCAGCTTGTCCAGCTTGCTGAGCTTCAAATCCGACTCCCGGCTTTCTCTGCCTCCAAACGTGCCACTGTGGATTTATATCACTCCCGGAAACAGAGCTGTGACCCGGACAGCACTTTGTGCGAGGTTGTCTTCTTGGGGAGCTTTGCCACAAAACCAAGTATCACAAAGTCTTCCTGGAGGGTATTCGATGTGACCGCTCTCTTGAAATACTGGCTCTATCAGGGAGGTGAGGTGCTGAACCAAGAGTCTTCTGGGGAGCCTGAGAACAGCGATGGGTGCAGTCAAGATGTGGGCAACTGGGGAACAGTGCAAAGAAAAGTACAACATCCAACCACAAATCGGGTAATGATGGTTATCTTCTCCAAACACAACATGCCCCAGGATGCCCCTGCAGCTTACAGTCTTATTCACACTGTAGAGAACTCCAAGTATCTAAAAGCCAACAGGGTCAAGATTGACAATCAAAGCAGACGCCACAAAAGGAACCGATTGGGGGCCCTGAGAGTTATTGACGGACCTGTACCTACCGTGGCCCCCGTAGTGGAGCAGGCTCAGGGGCCACTGTGTCGTAGGGTGGATATGTGGATAGACTTTGACCACATTGGCTGGGATGAGTGGATCATCCATCCTAAGCGCTACAATGCCTATCGCTGTGAGGGAGAGTGTCCGATACCACTGGACGAGTCCTTCAACCCCACCAACCACGCCTACATGCAGGTAAGATGATGACCACATAGTTTAGCTTTCTTTTGATGCAAAGTTGTTGATTTATTTAAGTGAAATGATAACTTTCAGAGCCTGCTCAAACATCACCACCCAGGAAGAGTGACTTGCCCTTCGTGCGTGCCAACGCGCCTCACCCCGCTCTCCATGTTGTACTACGAGAACGACGACCTGACCCTGCGACACCACGAGGACATGATTGTTGAGGAGTGTGGTTGCCATTGAAGCCAACCAAAATTACCAAATTACTATCAAATTAAACTTGAATTATTTTGTTTTTGTTCTCATATAAATTGTAATAAAAAAATTGTAATGAGCATTTCTGGTCATGACCGTCTACTGAAAGCCGTTTTCAGTGGGAATAGATTTATTAGTAATTTTCCACCATTTCATATATGTTAAAACAATGTAAATGTGAATATTATGTCTATTTATGCACAATAATGTATATTTTTGTATATAAAATATAAAAGAATATATTAAAATCTTTTATTTAAAGAAAGAGTTGAATTATATGCTTTATTTTAATGGATGTCTGTTCTGTTGTTAAATAAATGGCACTATTTCGTTACAGCTAGATTTACAAAGGTTGAAACCACACCAATGAGGCTTCAGTGGGAGTCATATGTTGAGATATTTAAGTGCTGTATAGCCAGGTTTGAAGTTTAATTGTACATGCCAATTATTTTCCAATATAGTGCATCACTCACATTTCAAAATCTGAACAGTTATATGGCTTTTAAATAAATGTTCTCTCTATAAGTCACCTAAATGGTTGTTAAATTAAACCTTTGTGTAATTTTATCTCGGCATGAATGCAACTAAACCTGAGGTTTGCAAGAGAATGTGACCAAGCTACATATTAGACAAGTCAGCAAGAAAGTTGTAGAGAAGTGTAAAGCAAAAATAGCTCAGAAGTTTTCGAAGCTTTGGAAATCTAACAGAAGAGCAATTGACCCATGCTCTAAATGTGAAAAAAGCATGACACAACTGCAAACCTACCAAGAATAACTGTCTGCCTACATCAACAAACTAAGAAAGGGAAAATACTCTGATCTGAGAAAGAGTTAAAAGGTCAAAAGTAAATCTGCTGGAGATGTAGAGACATGAACAAGACATATATTTTTTTAAAGTTACAAATCTGCCCTTAATAATAATTGAACTTTATTGATCTCACACTGGCGAAATGTACTTCTGCATCTTAACCCAGTGGGCTGCCACTGTGCGGCACCCGGGGAGCAATCGGGGGTTAAGGGTCTTGCTCAGGAACTCAGAGTGGATCGCACCAGGTACTTATAAGCTTCTCAGAGCACAAGCACACTGCTCTACCCACCAAGCCACCGCTCCCCTAAAGGAAGAGATGCAATAAGAAAACTCCAATTTGAAACCTTGTTCATCGTCGCCATTAAAATGGACACTGCAAATGTAGAAGATTAAAGCAGAATTGTACTTTTTGAGCCTTCATGCAAAATGTATGTAATACACCCTCAATGTGAAACCTTACGGTGGTAGTGTCATGAGGACGATTTTCTTTAGAAGGAACAGGCAGGTTTTTCAGGGTTGTAGGGAAAATGGATGAAGAGATCACTAATGAGCAACGGAATTATGTTCAGAAAAACTGTAAATACAGAGCAACATTGCATATGGATTTGTAAGGAATTCAACAATCCAAGTCCAGACCTAAATCATAAGGAAAAATTTAATAAAACCTGAAAACTGTTGTTTACAGAGAATCTGAGACTTAGACTGAGCTATTTTCACTGCGATAATTAAAGCATACTAAGTTTTATTTTCCTTTTCCCTTGATTTGAGCAGTGAAGTAAGAAAATTTACCAATGGAATAAGATGACTAAAGCTTATAGAAAGAAGAAAAGCAACTCGTGCATATCTAATTATTTGTACTTTTAATCTTAAACATGTATGTACTTTTAGATCAGTTAGTCCAGTGTTGCAAAGAAAAACACATTTATCTCAGCTTCTAAATGTACAAAAAAGACTGCTGTTAAAAGGTGCTTTACTAAGTATTGTGTAAGGGGACATAATGAAATTCCACAAAACACAGGTTCAATTTAAATGAATTGTTTAAATAGTCTCTTCACACCTAATTAACAGATCACCCACATATTCATCAAGGTTTTACCTTGTTGACTCCTAACCAGCAAACAGTTTAGTATGCTTACCTTTTTCACCTTCAGCAATCCACATCTTAGGCACTTTACTGCACACTCATTACAGGTGTCATTAGCTGTGCTCCTAAACCAGGCTTCTTTTGTTGATTGAGAACAACAGGCACAAGGGCTAAAACTGCAGAAACCTTCGTAGATCAATGGACCAGAAAGAAGGCAGAAGTGATTGTTTATCTTGGAAATGGGGGATGGAGTGTCAGGAAGCAGAGGTGACGCAAGCAAACAAAGCCATGAAGAGGAGTGGAAAGAATCAGAAGCTGTAAAGTGAGGCTACTGTACAAGAAAAAACTGAGGGGGGTGATCTTAATTTATCAACGTTTTAGAGAAATTGTCACATCTTAATAAAATATTTCTTCATTAGTATAATAGAACCTCAAAACTTTTGTTAATATTAATGCTTAAAACACCTAACACCTCCTAAGACTTGGAGGAGAATCCCTTAAAAATATTATTCTAAGTTGATCAGATAATGCATAGCATCTCTCTAAGCTAGAGAAGATAAAAGAAAATGTTAGAAATATCCTCTTGAAACGTGATAGATTAGATTAGATTCAACTTTATTGTCATTACACATGTACAGGCACAAGGCAACGAAATGCAGTTTAGGTCTAACCAGAAGTGCAATAGCAGCAAGTGCAGGATAAATAATGGTTCCATAAATACAGGACATGGGTTTCTACTAAATGTGTAGAGATGAATACTATTATAAATAATGAATATAATATATAGATCACTAGTGTTATGAACTAAATTTACAGCTGGATATGTACCGAATATAATATACAGGTGGATATTACTATGAAAAAGGTGTTTACAGTTATGTACAATAGCATACAGATGGGTTTTACTAAAAAGTGTATAAATAAAGTTTGGACAGAAGCTAACTAAATTAAAGTGCAGAGGAAGGTAATTGCATATTACAGTTAAAGTACATTGCAAATGTATATGTAAACAATTGGTACTGTGAATAAACAGTCAGCAGTGCAAATATAAGCAGATAAGCATATAAGCAAATTAAGTAGAATGATGATCTTGAATGATACCATGGCTGAGACGGTCTCTTACAAAACTATTAGTAGTCCTTAAACGTTTTCACATTGTTTACAATAATCTTAAAAAGGACAAATTTCTTAAAATAAAATGTATAACTGCTGTGTACTAAATTAAAACCTTAAATAACCATCTAGAAATTTAACAAAACTTTTCCCCCATGGGTTTCCCACAGATTCTCAATATAGTAGAATATTTTGGGTCTTTACTTTGATTAGGCCATTCTAACAATTGTTGTAAAATCATGTCTCTGGCTGTATACTGAGGATCAATCTAAAGGTAAATGTCTTCCCCAGTTCTCAGTCTTTTGCACCCTATAACATGTTTTCTTCAATAATTTCTCTTTATTTAGGTTCATACATTTTCCCATCAACTCTGACCTGCTTTACTGTGCTAAGATAAAAACATTCCTACAGCACTATCATGTAATTTTCTCATCCCATTGTAGCAATAACATCCTCAGGTTAATCTGGTGTTTTTGGGTCACTTACTGATTTTTGTGAATTAAATAAAAGTCGTTTTGGACTTTCTATTCTCCTATTTCTGTGTCTCTTACATGGACTGTTGCAAATTTCAAAGGGAACATCTTTTCTTTGAATGAATCCCTTCTGCTTCCTACTTCTTCACATAAGTCAGAGATGTGGATTGCATAAATAATACTGTAGTTATCTGATCAAAAGATTCTTCTAGCAAAGCTACAGGGATCCCTGGCTGCCTCTCTAACTGAAGCTATGTTATGTTTCCAATGTTTTATCATTGGCTGGTTTCCAGGGTGTTTTTCCTGATCTGTCTGCTTTCTTTCTAGATCTTAATGATGCTCTCTGGTAACTATTTTTTTGCAACAAAGGCTCTAAGGTATTCAGAGAACAGCTGGATTCATACCGAGTTACATGAAATAGATTTCTGATAGTTATGAGTAGTGGAGTTTTTTACTTTTTTTTTGAAAAACCTCAGAATAAATCCATGTTTCCTTTTTATTTTTAGTTGAGACCTGGACTACTTTTTGTTGAGGTATCACATTAAGGCTTACTAATATCTAAATTGTCATATTGTAGGTTAAAAGGGGAAGAATTTCAAAGGGATTAGCAAGATAGTTTAAATATTGCAGGCTTTTATACACAGTTTATTTCTAAAGTGATATAAGAGAACAGACTTCTGTGATGGCCTCAAAAACAGTGCGACAGTCCGACAGTCCCAGACCTTAACCTCATCTTGTTGGGCCATTATCATTAGCTGGCTAATATAAAAACTGGTTTAACTCGATTTTACAAAACTGATAAAATTACTTTTGTGATTATTTTTCTAGAAAAATTTAAGATTCTTTAATACAAATTTTTGTTTGCAGGAATGTATTTATATTCAAGATATGAAGACAGCTAGCATATGTGGCAGCTAAAATTTGTTGTAAAAAGAATATTGTAAGTTATATGGAGTTTTTATCCAGGTGTATTAGTAGTATATACTGAATGTTTGAGCATATGAAAATGTCTTCATTATTTAGTAGTTTTCAACATTAATTTGTAATATTAAACAATTGTTTTTGCTGATTTATTTACCAGAGATATCTGGGCAAAGTGAATCTGACAGGCTTCACCTTGAGTAAAAGTGTTGAATGGAAGGCGGGAGTTTCTCCCTGCTATGTACACTTGTATATTGACCTCTCTTTAGGCATCCTACTGGCTGAGGTTATCAGCCAGCAGCGTCTTTGAGGAATTCCTCTGAAATGACTCGTCCTGAAACAGCGACAGGAGGTTTTGCAGCCGGCAGAGCAGGTCGCTGCACATTTGCCCCAAAGAAATGTATATTAGCAACCTGTGGATGTTTTTTTTTTTTTCAAGCAAACATTGCTTTTCATAGATGTGAACAAAAATGTGCTAAACAAAAAAAAGGGACAAAAGAGAAAAGGTTCATTTGTGTTTCCTTTATTCACCCCACAAACCGTGAAAAAAACTGTTTTGTAAGATCAAAAGAAAGTCAGCTTCACATTGGTTATGTAACACTTCAGGTAGAGGAGATTTAGAGATCTAGAGAGAGCTGGCAGGATTATGAAAGCACACTGAGCAACAAGCTCTCCTGGAGTGAATGTTTATTCAGAGGATTGGATCTAGATTTCCGTCATGGATGAGGCATTGTTGGTCTTAAGTACCTTCAGAGGTGACTCTTTTGTTCTTACTGCAGCGACTACAGGAAGGCACACTTTCACATGTAAAAAAAAAAAAAAAAAAAAGTATTGAGCCCTGAAGCAGACAAAAAATAAAATAAAATTATTTTTCTGTGCAAAACAATCACATGAGCAAAAGGGCGGATGTTGAAACGTTGAAAACAAAGTGATGATGAAGGTAAATCTGCCAGAGACAAAGATTGAAATAAAGTTGCTCCTGATCATCAGTCACGCTTCAGTACTCGTTCAGCTTCGCCTAGATGTCCATTTCAAACTGTGCTTCATCCCCTAAAAAACAAAACAAAAGCAAATATGTAATTAATCAAATAACAGACAGATCCTCACTACTTTAAAATGCAGCAAGTAGAAAATAAGAATAGGAGATCCAAATAAATGATCTTCTATTTCAAAGGAAATTATCATATTAGATGACCAGTCTCTTTTTGTCTTGCATGTTCAGCCCATTCCCAGTCACTGCACAGCATTTCAATAACATCTGGGCTTTAACTAGACCCAGAACTTTCCATTTCTTGATACTTAGCCTGTCTTTAGAAGAGTTATTTCTCTGAGGCCCAGACAACCACAGAGGTGAAGTTCTGACTGCCGTCATATCATTTATTTATGGTACAAATAAGCATTTGAGTTAATAATCTCCTGTGATACTGAAAGCAACATGTGAAAGGCAGCAATACCCCAGAAAGTGTCCACTATGCCAGAAATGTAAAAGAAGAAGCAGGCTAACTACTAATGCTTAGTTCTGCTGTAGAATGGTTCAGTAATGTGGTAAGGCATAACATATCCACCCCTAACCTTATTTATGTTAAAAACTGATGATTAAAAGTCTTTCTCAGTCACCAAGTGCTTTTTAATTACAGCATTAGCAAATTCTTACTAGCAGGAAATGTCCCCATTATTGTCCACCCTGTCACAGTTTTTCATGATAACAGGGGGGACCTTAGAGGGCCAGAAAAGTTGGTGTTTCCTCTATAGATTTTTATTCATTGTCAATTCATTAAAAATGTGTTAGTCATTTTTTTTAAAAAGATGTATGCGTTAGGGAATTGCACTGACTCCTGCAGAAAAGCAGATGTATAACAGAGCTTGTCGTGATGCAGAAGGCAGGAATACTTGAATAAATAATAGGAACACTGGCAAAAAGACAGAGAGGAAGGAAGAAAAAGCAAGAGCATCAGAACTTAGAGAAAAGAGGAGGGAAACAAAAGAGTACCAAGGTCAGAAAGTGTCCTCCAAGCTGATATGTGCCATGGTTACTTTGATGGTGAATGGATGGTGAGGTTGAATGTGGACACATTTTACAAGCTGGGATATTCAATTTCAATTCAGTTTATTTCTATAGCGCCAATTCACAACACATGTCATCTCAAGGCACTTTGCAGTTCACCAGATCATACAGTCAAATGGATTCAAAGTTTTCTATCTAAGGAAAACCAGTTGATTGCATCGACTCATTGACTTGAAGGCAATCCCTCACACTAAGCATGCTTGTAGCGACAGTGGAGAGGAAAAATTCCCCACATAGTTTTAGTCCTAAACTGTTTGCTAGTTTCCCAGCACCAGTTCTTTGCACTGCCTCTCCCATAAACACTGGTTCTGGAGTTGAGTAATGCTCAGCACTACTGGTTTATTCAATTTACTAAATAAATAAAATAGTACAATCTATTGCACGTGTTCACATAGCAAATCATCTATCAGCCCAGCATCCTCACTGTGTCATGTTTTTCAGAGGTATCAACGTACTGGTATTGCTCATATCAGGAGCAGTAATGGAGTGTTTGTTCTCCACCTCTCCATTGATGGTCTTCTCATTGGGTTCTTTGGAAGCAGGGCTGGTGACCCCTGGGATGGGGGGCAAACCTCGGGGAGGGGTTCTGGCCAATGGAGAGCTGCGACACTCTAGCAGGAACTTTCGATCATAGATGATCCGGGTACCTATCCAATCAGAGAGGAGAACAAGCATCACAAAAAAGCAAGATAATAGCAAAAAAACATCATTTAAAAATAACCTTATTAAGTAGTTGGTCCAGGTTAAGTCTAACAGCTTTATTTGTAACAGCTCCTAGCTATCGCTATAAGTGTCATAAGACTTTCAATTAATTGCTCAGACAAAGTAAAAAGTAAAAATGAGTGACTATCCAACAGGGATATGTTGTCTATTTATAGTTAGTATATAACATGAAGTGTGTGTTGCATAACAACTTATTCTAATTGACAGAAAGTGGCAGCACTGTTTGAGCTACACTCATCAAAGTCTTTAATTTAAAGAGTCCTGTTTTTTTAATAATAATATGAGAGACTGAAATATCTACTTTCTAAGATTTAAGGCCTAACTTTGAGCCAAATATAAACACTTACAGTAAGATCTTGTGTGGATGTCAAAAAACTCAATTTAAGAATCAGCATGACAGGAACCAAACGCCTGTGACACGATGCTATGACTTACTTAAGATAATACATAATAATCAGAGAGATAAAGTATTTTGATCAAACAAGGCGTTGATCTGAGTAAAACAAAATGGGTTTCATATTCTTATTTTAAATGTGATTAAATAATCCAGTGTTTTTAAAAAATCTAATTAACTGATTTCTAGCGGAGTTAGATTTAATTCCTAAAAGGTTTATCATTTAAAATCCTATTTTTTTCTCTATTTAATGTTGACTTTAAGTTCTGACGTTCCTGTGAATACTTATTACATTCTAATAATACATGTTCCACTGTTGCCATCTGATTACAGTAATAACAAGTCCATGTTTCATGTTTCCCTATTTTGAAAAGAGAACTATTAAGTCCAGTATGACCAATTCTAAGTCGAGATATGACTACCTCTTCTTTCCGCTTTCCATTTGTACAACTAATACCCCAACCAGAGGCGTAGCCAGAAAAATTTCATAAGGGGTGGCCAGGCAATAACCAGTGTACTCAGAGGGGTGGTCGAAAATAGATAGGCACCGAGACCTCAGGGTCAATCTACACTGTTCCAATTGGAAATTTAACTAGCAAAACAACCATACTTTCTAAATAAAGACGCATATATTCAAGCATACGTGCTTTCTAGATAAAAGGTATAGTGGATAAAATTCTTTCAGGTTTGAGTTTTGGGCAAACATCTTTTCCATTGTCATTACTTACCCACTTCTATCAGTAATCATTCTGCATAAAATTGATATTTACAAGTACTAATATCTACATAAATTGTTTATTTAATATGTTTTTTTTATTAAAACAGTTATTTATCTATGATTTCACTGAAGACTACTAAGTGACTTGCAAAGACATTTTCTCTTTACCCAATAAAACAAACTATTTCTGAAGAGCATGCATTCTGTACTTATCATCTTTAATGTTAGTATATTGATGTGCATAATTAACCAGCGTTGTTTTTTTCTTTTGTAAAGTAATTGTTAATATATGATTTTTTTATTTATTTTTTTAATAGTCCTCTTGAGAGTATTACTGATGCCACCATCTGTATTAGAGGGAAATAAATGGTAGGGGTGACCATGGCCACCCATGGCCCCCCATCTAGCTCAGCCCCTGCCCCTCACAGTCTTTTGAATTATAGATTGACCCTTACTTTTGCTTAAAAGAACACTTAAGTTAATAATATTTGATTTTAAGGCCTGTTTAGCTATTATATCTACTTCTTCATTTCTTTCATGCCTACATGAGCAGGAATCCTGACAAATCGAACAAAACATTTCTTATTAAGAAGCTGAACTAATAAGTGATATATATCGGGTGAAATTATATAACTATTTCCTTCCCTAACATTGTCATCAAGCAACCATTCTAAAGCTAACATAATGGCAATTAATTCAACTGTAAAAACATCTGGGGTCAATGTTACAAAAGCAAGTTGAAGAAAAGCCTAACCGACAGCGCCCTCTACAGACCAGGTGGTGTTATTTGCTAATAGTCGCTAGACTTGGTCACGTGACTTAAAACTTTAAAAAGAACAAACCAGCGACTATTAATCATTATCCCCGGATTGAAACGTTGAAAACACTTAAACAAACAATCACTTCATTATTAATAGCCTCCACTGAAAGTATAACAATGATAAAGTGCTTTAAATTTACTTTTTTTCCTTTGAGTTTGTCGGTGGTTAGCGGTAACATCTAGCTGCAGCAGATAGGAGCACTCATCATTTAGCATGAAGGAAACCATGCTGATTTTTAATGAAAGCTCTTTTGTGAGCACTGAAACAGGCCCTTGATGATGCATATGAATACTTTTGGATAATATCTGTAGAAACGTGTTACCTCCAGGTGTGGTGCTAAACAGAGTCCCCCCGGGGGTGGTGGAATAATCGTGGGGAATGTGATCCGCGTTGTCGATGTTCACCCTTCTGCTCGACGGGATGGCCGTGGCACTTGTCTTCCGGCAGTCGGTGGGCATCCTCGCTTTATTTAACTCAAACTAGTTAACTAAGTGATATGAAGCAGCCAAGAAAGCTGGGTTTGGTAGAACAAAGACAGGGAGAGTGGCAGAAGCTGCTTTTGGCTCAACAGAACAACTCCTTTCTGCTAAATAAAAATATCTCCCTCTCATTAATGCGAGTGAAAGTGCAATCTGAATTTTTCACATCACTTCAAACGGTATATCTCACACACGCTGAAAGCGTTGCGGATCTTTGTTAAAAGATGAGCACCTTTTGCTTCGAAATGCAAACAAAACAACAGACAGGCTGCAGAGTAAGAGAACGCTGCTGAGAATAATAAACAGAGTTGACCCACAGCGCCCTCTATTGGAACAGTAGGGATTAGGCATGTGCTGCTGATGCGGAGGGTTGCATCATATCGCACACTAACTCCGTCAGAACTCACACATTGGCGGTTCCAGTTAATTTTTACTGAGGTGGCCAGGCAGGGAACAATGTACTGCAGAGTGGAAGCCCAAAACTACACTCTAAAATGAGTTCAGTGTCAATATATACTGATCAAAATAAACAAACAGGAATTCGTATTTTATTTTCTCTAATAAATCACTCAAGACAGACTCAATTTTCATGCAGCTTTTGCTAATAAAACTACAGATATATTTATATGTTGCTGTTGTTTAAATTAATTTATGGTTCCTACATAATATGTACATTATTAAATGGGCTGAGCAGTTTTATCTTTAATTATATAAAAGAGTCCTAGATATGAGTACAGATCCCCCACAAAGCATACAACCTATTTAAAAGACCAATAAATCTGAATTATTCCTTTTTTGCAATAGTGTATATTTTTGTCAATAAATAATCGTTTTATTTTTGTTGTCGGTTTTTGGTAAATATGTCAACTTTAAAATGTCAAAGTAGAACATTCTGTATTTAAGATGGTGTCACTGCTGCCACCCTCTGGCTTAGAGGAGAACTGCTTGTTCCAGAGGTGAAAACAACAACTCACCTGGTGAGTGTGGCCACTCTTACCAGGTTATTGATTGGTTAAAATGCATGTGTGTGTATATCACACACACTCCTTTGTGGGATTCCTGGCTAAATTTAATTATATCTAATTATATGATCTCAATGAGGCTCTGTGAGCAGCACTCTGCCAGGGCTGTCTGGGGATAGAAGCAGAGACGTAAAAAGAAGCAGAGATATAAAAGGTAACTCTTAACTAACACCACAGGTGGCCCCATCCAGGAAAGACACAGCCAGGCAGATGAGCTTCGAGTCAATTCCTATGTCAGGAAACAAAACAGAGTACACACAGTTAGTCACAGTAAGAGAAACAGGAATACACTGAACAACAGATCAAGGTCCAACATCTATAAACAAAGGTGTTGATGGCAGAAACACAGCTGATATTTCTCTCCAGGACGGTGTCACAGCCAAACAGGAACAGACCAGATGAAGCTACTGTAATGAGAAAAAGCAGAGAGAGCATAAAGGTATGTGTGGAACTAATATGTACTGCAAAATGGGAGAATGGATATAAAATTTGGCAGAATGATGAGAAGTGGTCCTCATGTCCACCAGCAGTCTAAGCCTATAGCAGCATAACTATAGATATAGCTTAGGATAACCTTAGTCACTCTAACTATAAGCTTAATCAAAAAGGAAAGTTTTACGCATAGCCTTCAAAACAGACAGGGTGTCTGCCTCATGGACTATAACTAGTAGTTGGCTCTACAGGAGAGGAGCCTGATAACTAAAAGATATGTGTCCCATTGTACTTTTACAAATTATAGGAACTACTAGTAAACCTGCAAACTGAAGGCAAAGTGCTCTGTTAGGAATAATCAGATCCCTCATATAAGACGGAGCTTGGCCATTTAAGACTTTATATGTGAGAAGGAGGATTTTAAATTCTATTCTGGATTTGATTTGAAGCCAATGAAGAGAAGCTAGAATAGGAGAAATATGATTTATATTTTTAGAGAGTTTGAGGATATTTATAATTTTTATCTCCAGAGATGCATGAAGGAAGTTCTTGAAACCTCTTTGATATGGGATTTAAATGACAAATCCTGATAAAAAAAAAAATACACCAAGATGTTTTGCTTTATTATCTGAAATCAATTTAATCCCATCAAAATGAAGTGACTAACTAATCAGCTTTCTTTTCAAAGACTCAATTCAAAAGACAATAACTTCTGTTTTGTCTGCATTGAGGAGCAGATAGTTAAGAGTCATCCAGGTATTTATTTCTTCAAAGCATGCCTGTAATCTATGTAATGGGTTAGTTTCATCTGGATTAATAGACAAATATAGCTAAATGTCATCAGCATAACATTATAAATAAATCCCACACTGCCTAATAATTCTACCAATCGGGAGCATATATATACAGTAAAGAGAATTGGTCCTAGCACTGATCCCTGTGGTACTCCACAGGTATGAGGAAGATTTATCATTAATGTGAACAAACTGAAATCAGTCAGACAGATAATTTAAACCGCTCTAGTGCTGTTCCTTTAATTGCTTAAACATATTCAAGTCTTTCTAAAAAAATATTATGAACAACTGTATCAAATGCTGAGATCTAAGATGACAAGTACAGATACAAGTCCATTATCTGAGACCATGAGAATATCATTAGTGACTTTCAGCAGAGCTGTTTCAGTGCTATGATGAGCTCTAAAACCTGATTCTTTAAAAGTTCATTACGGTGTAAATGGCCACACAAATATTTGGCAACTATTTTCTCAAGAATTTTAGATAAGGTAGGGAACATTCGATACACGGCTACAATTGACCAAGTCATCTGGGTCAAGAGATAGTTTCTTAAGTAAAGGTTTAATTACAGCTACCTTAAAAGCCTGAGTTTGTTATTCCTGTAACACAGATAGATTAATCACATCTAAAATGGAGATGGAAATACCTCCTTAAATAACCTGGTTAGAATTGGATCTACCATACAAGTTAAAGGCTTAGATGAAGACAAAGGTTTTGCTATCTCTGAAACTGGATGAACACAGTCTAAACTTGATTAAATTCTATACAGATGCTACCTCACCTTCTGGAGATAAACCAATTAATTTCCTCCCGATCCGCAAATGTGTTTTTGTATGTTTGTGGAATATGAATAGGTGCTTCACAAAAGTATACACACTATACGCAAAGACATTTCATTTCTTTATTAATTTTGTAAATGTTGAGCTGGTGTACAGAGTAAATTGTCAATAGATGCCCTCAGACTTTGATTGGAATAAAAGATTTTCACATGTATATTTCAAATCCATGTTTGACTCTTCATGACAATAAAATAATAAAAAAACAAGTTAAAACACCCATAAGACCCCCATTTATCCACAGATTGCAGGCAATACCCAGAACTCAACAGTCTCTTGGTAGCTACAGCTGTATGACGCTAAAAGTACATCCATAACATAATATAAATCCCATTTGACAATTAAGGGTGCATAGCATTCTAAGTAAATATATATATTTCCATATTATATATATATATATATATATATATAGCCTTTTTATGTTAAAAACATTTTATGTGCATGTGCGCAGTTGCATTCCTTAGTATCGAGTAATATGCTATTGCGTTATTAATGTCTTCAATCCGTTCTAAAGGAATATACATGTCTTCTCTAGTTTTTGCAGGAGTTAATATTTTTGCATGAACTTTGTGCATGGCATCGTTTTTGGCAGTCCTTTGGTGCAGGCCTTCTAGGATTCACCTCGCTGTTAAAACCACAGCACATCCTGCCGGCACCTGCTTGGACACCTCTCTGACCACATTCAATCTGTCACCATGTGGAAGCCTTCAGATTTGGCTCAGTCTCATATTTGGTAAGAGGGAAACCAACAAAAAAGCGATCAGGGGAAGGCTGCGTTGAGGAAAAATGGTCATCATCTCCAAAGCCACCAAATTTCTCAAGTAATTTTATCTTGTTTGAGATTGCGCCTGTGTTTTTACCGTTATTCAGATCCCTGTAGCACTAACCCTGACATCAGCAGATGATTCCTAAAATGAATCAGCTTGTTTAAACCATTCAAGCATTAAAACATAAAGGATGAAATACTTTTTAATTAAAAATATGTAATAAATAATTATTCTTTAATAGGAGAATAGGTTGAAAGTGAGCCCTGAAAAACCTGACATGAAATTATAGATTAGCTAAATCTCTCAGATTCATGAGGATTAATTAGTAGGATCAGATATTTAATTTTGCTCTATTTTAGTTTATTACTACTCGTTTGACTATTCATACATGTGATAATTTAAATAAGAGTTAATGTAATCATTTGAATGTGCTATTCATTTATAAAATGCTAGAGAGCATTATACATGTAAAAATAATTAGATAAAATGTTGTTAAAAGCACATTAAACATTTTTTCCTTTTTAAAGGTCATCCTCTCACACCTTTTTTTAATTGTCCAATCACATGTTAAGATCTTCTTGACAGGCCAAACTTATAACTGAAATGTTTGATGTAAAAACAAAGATAAAGCAAATTTGAATATATATAGGAAATGTAACTTTAAACACATTATTTAAAGTTCCAATACATTTTTTATAACATACAATCATGGATGTATATAATTAACTATAGATACATATACATTTGTAATGTTTTGACTATTAACTGTATCCGCCATAGTTATTAAATTATCACATGTATAAAAAATTTACTTTTACACAAAAGAAGCGTATTTAATGGTCTACAGCATTTTAGCCCTCGATACAGAAAAATGTAGTAAGAAATTAACAAGAGACAAAAAAAAAAAAAATCTGAACCAATAATAATTTCTCAATTCCATTAAAAAAGACAATATACTCACCTATACAATATCAATGCACCTATTATATTTTTTTAATATTCAGGATTCATTTAATTGATTTATTTATCAACCCATTTAAAATCTTATTCAATGTAACTAGAAAAAAAAACAGTTGCATCACATGGTGCAAATTGTATGCTGTGATATAAAGGATTTTATTTTATCTATGGAAAAATCGTACTTTTTATATCACAAAATATAAATATCTAACAAAAAAATAACTGTAAATACTAATCAAGGCTTTCCTTTTTAAAACCGTCCTTCATGTATGCTTGTGATGAAGATAAGATGAAGTTAAATGTATGATGAGCAGATACTGAGTTATAAACATCAGAGTGAACACCCTAATTTCTACTGGAGCACAGATCCAACACATAACAGGACTCACAGTAATACCACCACTTTACATTCATTGTTTCTGGCTGTGTAGCCTACTAAACAATTACGGATGGATGCTTATTGCGACATTTCTGTGGTTTACGTGTTTGTCTGATAAAGAGCTCAGTGGTGAACATGACGTTTGAACCAAATGTATAGAAAGTTTGTGTCATGTGAGATGGCACACACATATTGAGGTAAATCAACCTTTAAAAGTGTAGACGTATATAGTCTTGGACTTTTTGCAGTATGAGCCCCTAACTTTAACATGTCCCTTTAACCGGGACAGAGGAGCTACCCAGAAATCCATGCAAACACAAACTTGTACAACGGGACGTCTGTCGAAGTGCATATGAACGTCTTTAAGGTTTCAAAACTGCTTGAACATAACATTGACATTCTTCGATAAATTACAAAACCAAGTATTGGGCACTTTTAAGAGGAGATTCAAACAGTGGTGGTTTTTGACAAGGCTCACCACCCAGGGAACCAATCATCAGGGGTTGTATCACCACACAAAACAAAAAAAAACAGATATCTAACCTGCATGTCTAATCACTGGAAGAGTGTGCCTTTATATGTTGTCACAATGTAAAAACTGTGAAGGAAGCTAAGGATGCTAAAGTAGGTATCTGAGTTGTTGATCGCTATTTGAGCACTAATTCACTCTTTTTTAAGAACATGAACTCATACTATCTATTTGGATTCAAAATATGAAGAACATTTCGACTGTTAAACCTGGATTGTTGTGCAATGAACAGACATTTCTTTTAAAGCAGAGTTTCACGTTCATGATTTTTTTAAATTATCCTGTACTATATATAAAAACAACATTTAAATGCTTAATATTGTTCTACACATATCACACATTTTGTGATTTGTGCAACATTTTGTCTATTTTGTGACATTAATGCAAAAACCACCACTGGATTTATGATACTAGATGTCATATCATGATTTTGTGATACATCATGTGAAGCAAAATAATGACTGATCCTAAATTACTGACATCATTTCAGAATACTGATAGCAGGACTTTAAAGCTGCGATACACACACTGAAATCCCAAGCTCAGGAAGACCGTAACCTGTGATCCTAAAATTGTCATCCTTTTTCCACACACACTCACTCATAAACATTTGTCTTTTTCTTAGCAGTTATTGCTTCTTCTGAATATGACATAAATCTAAGACAGCAAGTCAATACAAAAAAAAGGATGTTTGTAAAAAGTGGAGACAAGCCTAGAGACTAGGGGGAGCCAGGCTCACAGTTATGGGTCAGTATTACAGTTTCTCATCACAGTGATTGGTGACTGACTGCCTTGACTGCGTTCCAAGTAGCCAACAAAAGGACAACTCAACATGACCTCGCCCCATAACACAACGCTCCCCTGCCTGCCCAGTCAGACCAGTGCTACATTACCAGTGTTTCAGCTACCTCACCGAGTGACATCTTCTGGTGGTGGACAGATGATCTGTAAGTGCACCTTGTGCGTGTGGTGTAGTAGAATACTGCAAGCTAAAGGTGGGATCCTACCCCGCCTTACGATGAAGGGGAACAGGACTGCTACATGTGCTCTAAGAAGTTAATTGCAAAGGTGAAACATCTTATTAAAACAACAATATGAACCAAACAATACCTACTGAAGAGAAATGGAAAAGTCCTATCTTTCACCAGAAGTGTTGCCTTCTGCAAAGAGACGCTTTTAAAACTGCCTCTTACAGATTAAAAAGACCCACAATACAGTGATAGATGAAAGTCCTCCCCTCTGCAGTTAGACCTTTTCAAACAATGGGAGCAAGTGAGAGATGGAGAAAGATGAGCACAAACCCAAGTCAAAACAGGAGGAGCGAAATGACATTTGCATGTTTGTGTACCCACAATGACCTCAGGATATATAGACTAATATTATATAGGCTCTGACAGAACAGACCTAACAAGAAAAACAGGGAGGAATCTCTTATGTACATGAAAGCAGCATCAGTGGCATCGCATAGAGATCTCAAAGAACATAAACAACACATGTAACACATGGTTACGTTTTCATTTGAGTGCATACAATATTATGTACAACACTGATATTCTTGGGTGGTAAGAGGAGCTTTGGTGGGCTCAGACAACTCTGGGAGAAGATTCAAACTGGTCTGTGTGGTGTGGAATAGATTAATATTAGTTTGTAGTCTTTTTGTTTTCCCCTCTGGCTGATAAAGTTAATTTTTATGTTAATTTATAAAACGGGCCAGTGATTGAAAGGACATTGCATGCCTGCCCCATCCCACCCCTTTACCCACCCCTGTTTTCCCCTCTGTATTTGTAGATAAAGACAGGCCATGCTGCAGCAATCACTCATGCTGATACAGATAACAGGAAGCACATGTTTGTTGCATTTCTTTCTTTTTTTTTTTTTTTGCTTGTGTTTGATTTTGTTTTATATGAAATCATGCTTCTAGCCTAGTAGGATTTGTTCTTTTTTTTCTTATCCCCAGAGTTTCTTAAAAATAAAGAGGTAATAAAAACTACAAGAAGATCTTTATCCTTTTCTTCTGGAGCGTGCTGAAAGTCGGCATTGCCGCTGTTGTCGTGTAGGAGAGGGTTTCATTTGACGGGCTGTCCCTGTGTGGTCTTCTGCCTGACAGCTGCTGCTGGTCATGTGTCCATGTAGGATGGTTTGGGTGAAAGGGTTGAATCCTGTGGAGAACTCTGCGGACAAAAGGAAAATTACTGATACAGCATCGGCCTATGTGTGTTTTAAGACAATACGTGTGCATCTCAGTAAATTAGAGTATCAGCGAAAAGTGAATTTATCTCAGTAGTTTCGTTAAAAATTATTTAGCTGTTTTAATTTAGATGGTTATGGCTCAGAGCTATTGGTCAACTTATCAATTTTTAAGTAAATTTGAATTTTAAGTTTTCCAATTAAAGCTACAGTGTGTAATTTTCAGCGACATCTAGCGTCCAGACTGCAGACCGCAGCAACATGAACATCTCCCCCCCACCGCTTCTCCCCCCAACAGTACGGCGAGCGTTACGGGACAAAATGTCTTCCACCACGTCCGCCTCACCTACCTTCTCAAGTGATGAGGTTTGTTTACATAGATAATTTTAATGATAGTATTTCATTAGTCTGTGTAGGGTATAGATTTCATGTAGACTTAAGATAATAAATATACCCGTTATTTTTTCTACATCGTTGTGACGTTTGGCTGTGAAGTTTGTTGGCTCTGCGCTGCCGTAGCGCAAAGATGTCTGCCTCCATGGCTGCGAGACCCGCTCCTATGTAATTATAAACAACGATTTCTAAGGCAACGCAAATATTAAGGTTAAGAGGCTGAGCTCGTAGATGATGATAAAATAACATAGTTATGTATAATATATTACATTTCTCACTGTATATCCCTGTAATTATTACACACTGTAGCTTTAAATATTTTTAATACCAAACTAGCATGTTGCTGGCCATAATATAGCCCACAGAATCATGGAGACTGGTTGACAAGCAGACGGTCACCGGCATGCTCTGCAAAGCACATAGACAGCCAAAAACTGGGTAAAAACAAAGCTGGCTGCTGACAGATTGGTGTTAAAATAAGACAAAGTTGAGTGGAAGGAAAGTGTCAGACACACAATAGGGATGGGTGATTGGGAATGAGAGCTGGAAGAGTTCCAGGACATGGGCTACAACGTTTGGACTCTTTATTCCATAGTTTTTAGGAAGTCCAAAGTCAGAGTAGGAGTCTACGAGAAAAACTTTGAGCGTTTTATGTTTCCGTCTGCTGACAAGATTTAGGGAGATGATGTCAACCCAGTTTTATAACAACTGATCATTGTGCTTGATAGGGCCCTAAACCGGTCTAACCTAAACCCTACAGAGAATATATAATAACTGAACTTTGTTAATCTCACACTGGAGAAATTAACTCTGCATTTCACCCACCCCCTTGGGAAGCAGTGGGCTGCCATTGTGCGGCAACCAAGAAGCAGTGCAGGGGTTAAGGTTATTGCTCAGAGACCCAGAGTGGCAGTCTGTGGGAATCGAACCGGCTACATGTAACCTGATTTTAAGTAACAGAGCCATGAGGTTCTGTTAAAAATACGACTCCAGATCCAGGATCTAAAGGCTGCTGTTAAAGCACAAATAGTTATTCTCTATGATCCACATGTAACACTGACCTGATGCAGTAACCGATGCAATTAGATTGTGTCCAAGTATTGAGTGTATAAACTGAACAGTACATAGACATACTTTTCTGAAGGGTCTCATTTTATCGAAAAATCGTTTTATTTTTCTTCTGAAAAATTCCAATTCCCAATTTAACAGAATATACACTTGAAATATATGACTGTGTGTGTGTAAGAAATGTGTATTAAATATGCTTGACATATGGTTCTCATTATTTCATAATAAATTGGTGAAATAAATTTAACTTATGATATTCTAATTCATTGAGATGCATCCTTTTATTAGAGAACACATGCAGAAGGAACATTTCATAGCAAAAACAATGCTATGCAAGAGCTTTAAAACCTTTTAGCACGACTTTGATAAAATGCTCACTTTTAAGCTTCCCTTATATATTAACCACATTCTTTTCCTTAATCATATCCAACAGATAACACATTTAACAGAAACTGCATGGCAAAAGCAGGGGAACATGCTGGAATAAAGCACTTGAAACATTAGTAATCCCAGGATTGTTGTAGCTTTTAATTTAGAAAGAGAATGTCAGACTCACACAACCACACAGGCACACACCCAGACCCACTGTCTAGTGGATCAAATTCTGCAGGCAACTGCCTTGGCAGCTTTGTCCTTGAGAGTTGCCACTTTACAAGATCTGTCTTGGTTTTGCTGACAGCACACTGTGTCACACTTATCCCAGGGCACACAGGCAAAAACCACTGGTCAAGCACAACTTTAAAGATCTCTTTCCATCAAAGCTTTGGAATTATATTCTTGTGCAATATAAAATGGTATAGAATCTGAATGATCATATCAGGAAAAAATGCTTTTAAAGTAACAAAAAAAGTGTTGTCATTCAAGTTTTTTTATTCACAAATATAAGTCCGTGCTATGATGTAAGGACAAAAAAGCCCAGAAGCAGTCATGGATATCAGTAGGTTTTTAAAACTCAAAGAAAACGACTTAAATATTACTATTAAATCATGACTAGTGCTGATGAAATGAATCAAAAATAGACCAAGAGCAAATATGACATTAATATTATTTTACAGTATTTATAGTTTAAGGATAGGATTTATTTATTTTTTTATAATTTGGAGTTATCAGCAGTCAGTAGCTTACTACAGGAAATGCCGCTCTAAAAATATCCATTTTAGACAGAAAAATGTAGTTTTTTTCACCTCAGTGTCAAATGGTCACCTATTTAGAGTAGTAAAAAGCAAACATTTTAATTTTAGCAAGTCATCTTAAAAATTGTTTCGGAACTTTAATTACAAAGAATCATGTACACAAAATCCAAGTCTTTTTATGCAAAATTGCTTCAAGGTGATGAACATATTTCTTTTTTTGTGTGATTTTTCTTTGCCAGTGTGACAGCCGTCCAGACTAAATAAGCATGCTGGCTAGTCTCAGAAATAGCTGAGGGATTGTATTTAGGCATAGTGGTTTAGTGAACTAAGATTTTCCTCTTTAAAAAGTGCAGCTATTTATTGTTGCTATAATTGTATTGCTTAATCAAGTTTTTTGGACTTCTCTTTGGACCAGAAGCTCAATGGTATAAGCACACCCTGGTGTGCTATACTGGGGTTAGATCCCTTCCATCCTGCTACTAGCCTACCTCTAGACATGTAAGACTTTATTTACCATTGGTGTTCTTCATCAGTGTTGCCATTTATAGTGTTGGTACACTACCCTAAAGAACTATATTATTTACTGAATTTAGTCACATTAACCGTTTGTTAACATTACTTGCAAATAAGTAGCAGAAAAGCAGAAATCCGATAGAGAATAAATAGAAGTTGGAAGTAAGTAAAATGCCGTCCTAATGCTATATTTGTTTGTGAAATTGGACTATTATTAATTCAAACTTTGGTTTTAATCATAGAAAGCAGCATACCAAACCCAAAGATAGTTTGCAGTGATGTCACAATGTAGCCATAGTGACACGTGCAAAAAAATATTGGAGAAAGCCACTATTAAGTAACATTAGGGTGATATAAGGTAATATCAGAGTTGAAACTTGAATATGACCAAGCAATAAGTAATTTAGTGTTGAGTCGTGTAACTCCTCCTATGCTATGTCATAAAAAAAAGATTGTTCTTATCTTCGTAGTTATTTTATATTCACCCAATTTATTATCATTATAGGCATAATACACCAATATATAACATCTTTTAAACTTAAATTACTTCAGTTTACACTAGCCTAAAAAGATAGTTTAATAGCTTTGTTAGTTTACAAAACATGTTCTGGTCATAAACTACTTCCAGTGTTGCCCAAAATGACGCTGCGTAGACTGCTACTGCATTGTGAGATGAGGTTAAGATACTGACTGCTTTTTAAAACTCCAATGAATCCCTCTCCATGCACACATATACATTTATATAAACATATATACACACTGCCTGGCCAAAGAAAGTCACCACATGGATTTAACGAAGCCTGTAGGTATGGGCCTATTGGATAATTACTATAATTATGATTATCTTTCAGCTGGCAACAAATTATTTATTCCCAGCTTATACAATGAGTAGCTTCTCATTTCTTAAAAAAAGAAGAAGCATATTAAAAAGTAGAGATTGACAAATACAGTTTTAAAACAGATCATTTTGACATGAGCCTAATCAATCACCAATATGGGGTTATATTTTGGAGGATTTTTGGAGGTGGTATTGTGTTTTTCTTATTCCATTTACATGATAGACATGACTAATTGATAATGGATGTTAAACAAGTATAAATTTGAAAAAAGAAGAAAATATATTTACAAATTAAACGAAAAATGTGATTGATAAAATTATAGAGCTAAATTAGGGGACATAATTTTTATTTTAAAACTTTTTTTATCCTGAAATGCATTTTTAAAACAAAGAAATATTTGAAACTTAAAAGTAATATTTTAATAGCTTAATCGGGTCTGCTCCTGTTGACTGTGACTTCATCCTGGAATGAAATATCAGCTGTGCTGCTGCCATCAACATCTGTTTATGGATGTTGGAGCTCGGCCTGTTTTTCAGTGTAGTCTTGTTTCTTACTCTGACTAACTGTATGTTCTCTCTTTCATCCTCTGACAGCTTGCTTGGAGCTCATCTGCCTGGCGTGTCTGTCCTGCACGGGGCTAGCTATCCTTTCTTTTTATATAACTGCTTCTGTCTCAGTGAGCCACAGTTGGCCTCAGCAGATGGCCTGCTCGGTGTGAAGGATCACTGAAGAGGTAACGAAAAAATGCAAGCTGCATGCTCATCCAGGAGGGGCATGTCTTGCAAGTCAATGACTCAATGCAATCAACTGGTTTTCCTTGACAGGAACATTTAACCAATCAGACTGTACTGTCTCTGTAAATTGCCTCGAGATGACATGTGCTGTTAACTGGTGCTATATGACTAGTCCAATGCATTATTAAAAACTGGAAGGATAGTAAGAATCCATCATCTTTGAAGGAAAGAATGTGGTTAAAACAAAATCTTGTATAATTATGATCAGTCACGGCTTAACAATTGACCAAATTACACAGAGTATATTTAATAGTGAAAGTAAAGCATTTCCACATGCACAGCGCAAAGCAAATTTAAAGAAGGGATCGGGACTAAAAAGCCATGTAATCATAACACACACACTTAGCAGTATATACGTTTAAAATATACATGAGTTTGTGGAATAAATGGCAGATCTGACTAAGAATGTGTCATGTAAACATGCCAAGCAGAATATTACGATATGATTGGGCAGGATTTACAATGAAATTATAATCTGACCAAGAGGGTTGGTTTATGCCAAATGATTATCTGATTAGCATGTATGTAAATGCTTGTCTGGATCAAATTATACTCAATGAGCCAAGCTGAGTGCACGTTTGCACCCCACACCAAGGTGGCATATTTGGGCTTGGAGAAGGTAGAAAATAGTTAGAAAGTTCCAACAGGAATATTTGCATGACACAATTTTAACCCAATCAACTGTTTTATTTTGATTTCTTATGTCCATTGTAATGCTATACTGGTATAAAATCTGATAATTCTTTATGAGTACCTTTTAACTATATAGGATAGTTAATGAGCTTTGGGCGGCTCTGCATAACCCAAAACATATAAAAGTGTCTACGTTATCATATGTCACGCTTAGTACATGTCACAAAATAATTATTATTTTTAAGTTCCTGAGATGGGATGGGGCCTATACATCCTGTCCCAAAAAGGATTTTAGGCACCTGCATTATTCCTAGCTGCAGCAATGGACAGCAAGAGGTCCCAATGATAAATGCATTGATGTTAGGAATCCTCCTGCTTCCTGGTCTTAGCTCCTTCCAAATGCCAGGACTATTCAGATAGCACCCATTACGGTGACTGTGGAAGCACTTGCGCTTTGGCTTAGGTCCTTATCCATTTGAGCTATCTGGATTGAGCCCCTTTTCCAGCATAACTAGTGTATCAGGGTAAGGTGAGAGGCAGGTGAAGCGATGCACACATCTAAATTTGTGTCTACTTTGCAATCTTATATGGACACATGTCCAGCTTCAAAGCAAGATGTTGATGTAAAAATATTAATACTAATAAATATTATTACATTTAAAGAAGTCAACTGAAGCAAAGCCACAGAGAATGTGCCCTGTAATCAAAGCTAAGTTAGCCCTGTCAAAAATTTAGACTGTGTGACCTTTTCTTGGTTAACCAGGCAGTGTTTATATATATAGATATATACAGACAGAGAGAGAGGAAGAAAGAATGAAGGAGCTTTCTTTAGGCACTGTCTACAGTGTGTATTTGTTGAGTAAATATGTCACATTACTGTGCCAGTATCAGGTTATATATCATTAGTGTTTAATCAAAGGTAAATTTGGATGCATTTAATCCAGAGAGACCAGATTAAACGTGTTCAGCCACAGGTCAGACGAGGCACTGTGGGTCTGTCCCATACCTGGAGGGACGCAGCACTCTGTCTGCCTCACTGTTTAACCCTCCGCAGACTGGCACATTTCACTATTTGAGCACCTTTCTTCACATCCACAGAATCGGTCTACGTTGTGGGGAGAGGGAAAGGGCGTTTACACCAGAAGAGGTCAATGGGTTGAGGACAGGTGTTGAGGAAAGAAGGGGAAAAGATGAGAGTGAGAGATTATTAAGAAGAAATAGAAAAAGAAGAGGGAAAACAGGGACCTAATAATTTAGGAACAAAATGTTTACAATAGAAATGAGCTGATAAACAGTAGAGACAACAGGAAGGAGAAACATAATGAGATGGGAACAAAATAAACAGATAATAGGAAAGGAAATATGTAAAAAAGCAAATAATTTATAAACAGTCAAGCCAGGATGGACATCAGGAAAAATCAAAGATGGATAAAATACTGCATCTGTGGTTTAGAGTAAATTAAGAAGGTTGAAACAGACAGATAAAGCCCCAAATGGTTAACAGATTAGTATTTTCTGAAACTTTAAATCATCAAAGGAATTGTATTTTTTAAACACATATATATTTTGGTTGAATTCTTCATTACCTTTCTTTTTTTTTTTGTCTGATATTAACCACAAACGTCAACCTATGTTATTGGGATTTGATTTAATAGCACAAAACAAAGCAGGGAAATAGAGAAATATTTTAAGCTATCTTTGAAAAAAGGAACAATCGTCATGCCTTTTTATTCAGCCAATAGTTTGTAAAGTGAGCATTTACCACATTTTAGCTGCAGGTCTTTTAGTGTTTTTGGTGTGTTTGCTGTTTTGGGACAGCTTTGAACAAACAGAGGTGACTTTGAACAAGACATTCACCATCCTCCCCTCCATTATTAGAATTTAATATTGCATTTTGATCAGGTTTTCAAGTTCTACTTTAATTTTAATCCTATTTACAACGTTAATGCAGTAAATTCTAGATCTAAAGCTACCCAGCTGGTGCAGAAATTCTGTTCAGTTTTACTTTGTATTATCCTGTCTATTTTCAAATTTTGAACAAATCTACACCAAGCAGTATTTCTTTAAGATTAAAATTAAGCTATTTTCCGCCCATATACCATTCTTTTAAATAAAGTTTTTAAGTTTGTATCATTTAAGGCAAATCATTTACCTTTCATACTTTAATGCAATGCAGAACCTATGCTTGCTTATGAGTTCAATCAGTCCATCTATAGCGTTGTTTAGACAGACATTTTTACTCAGTATAGAATGGGAGTGTAAAAATGTTGCCCATTAATTTTTGAAATACAAAAAAGTATACCCAGTCAATCAGCATGTAGAGCTTCAGTGAAGATAATTTTTAAAGGGCTGCCTCAGATGCTCAAAAGGACATATATGTGAACTTTGACTGGACCATTTTAACATGATACACATGCTTTGATTTAAACCATTCCATTGTTCCCCTTGTTCTGCCATGAATATACCTTTTTTTTAAAAATAAGGGCTGCATTTGTTTATAGAAATTACACACCTGTACAAACTACACTATATTTATTAATTAGGTGACTCCTAAAGGCAGTTGGTTGGACTTAAATTTATTTAGGGGTATTAGAGTAAAGAGGCTTGAATACAGATGCAAGCCAAACTTTTCACATTTGTATAAAAAAGGTAAAAGCTATGTTTTAATTAGCTTCTTTTCCCCAATCATGCGCTAGTGTCTATCACTTGCAAAATCCGATAATATATTTGAAGTTTGTGGTTACAATGTGAAAAAGATTTAAAAAGTTACAGGGTTATCAACATTTTTGCAAGTAGACCTAAGCACTCTGTACCACATGCATTTTAAACCCATTCAATGACTAAATAATATGTGGTTCAGAGCTAGCTTAAGGGATCAAGACACAGTGAGAGTTGAAGTACCAAGCTTTAATAAAAGCAGGAACACAGAAGAATCACTCATTTGGAGAGGAGAGAAAGAAGTGCAGCTTTAACAACTGCAAAGGATCATGATGGCCATCGCATTCATTACTTTGTTGTAAACAATCAAAGTGTAGGAATGGCTTATTAATGACAGAAATTAATAAAATCGGATTGAATTATTGGTTATTTGCATTTCATCCAAAGCAATCAGAAAAAAAGATTAATACATTTTTTCCATAGATGCTAAATAAAGAACATGAGAAAACATTCAGATTGAAAGGTTGTAACATAGAGTCAGCAAGAAAGCCTCTTTCCAAACACACATTTATATTTCCTTTAGTAATTTAAAACATAAATTCAGGTTTACTGCTTTCATCCAAGAATAGGCAATCTCGACGCCTTTGCATTGATTTATACAATCAGATCCTCATATGGTGTACTGCTGTATCATCTGATGTAATTTAGCGAAACTTAGCTTTGCCACCTCCCGTCTCTAGTTAAAACCTGGAGAGAGGCATACAGTTGCCTGCAGATCAGAAGCCCACCTTGCTGCTGTCCCGGCCCAGGATGGCGTAGCTCAGGTACTGCTCAGCATCGCCCTCCAACTCGTTGGTATCCAGTAGGGAACCCTCCACCTCCAGAACCCCTTCCTCTCCCAAACCTTTCCCTCTGCGTACCACTTTCCGTACAATCTATCCCGTATTTCAGACGGTGGCGTACAGGAGGTGGGAAGACAGACGAGGGTGAGTGGATAATAAAGTAACAGAAGAAAAAGAAATGTTGATGAAAAAAAATATTTTTTTTTAGATATCCAACATGAAATGGATGAGGAACTTTGACGAACAACAATTGGTTAAATAATCATTATGTAGGGAGATGCTGAATGAACACATAACCGTGAATGAACCTGACTTCCTGCTATGAAATATGTTGAAAATGCTGACCTTCTTTGTGATGATGTTTCCGTGTTCATCTGTGAACTGTTCTTCACTTACTTGGCCCCCAGGAAGGTCTTCAACCTCATCCCCCTGCGAACAAGACAACATTTGCATTCAGCGTTTCTCAAATAATATTAAAACCTTTATTTAACCAGGAAAGTCCGAACTGAGTTAAACAATCTCTTTTTAAAGGGAGACCTGGCAAAACAATAAAAAAATAAAAGTGGCGCATTTTTCTAAACTGCAGGCATGATCAATAAAAATGTGTTTTAAATAGAGTGGCATATTAGATATTATTTCACAGATCAGATCAGTCAAACATTCTCAGTTTGAGGTTCAGTACTTTTATATCATTAAATAAGTTCTACTTATCTTCCTTGAAGAGTGAGCAAGAATCATCCACCTGATCCGTATATATCTATATATTGCATATTCTCACGTTGATGTGATTTGAGGTGGAGTACCTGTGGTATCATTCCTTAGCACCTAGTGTTTTTAAATATAAAATCCTCTGAATTTAAAGCATCTTCTATAGCGACTCTTTGAACTTTTTGTTTATGAAATCTTTTGGAGGGGAAAGGAAAGGAATGAATCATATTGATGCCAAATCAGTAGCTCCCTGAAGAAAGTTGACTGCAACCTCACACAATCAAAATAAGTGAATGGGATATGGATATTTTTAATGGCACTGTATTTATACGCCCCTATGTGGGTCAGTGTTAGTTTATATGCCTATATTCTCTGCACAGATGGGCTTTATTTAGGGAAGAAGCTGGTTGACGGGCTGAGACTTAAAACTGTGACAGCAGCATAGAGAACAAAGACCTGTGAACATTTCTACCTTCTTTTGAATGTAAGAAAAAATATATAATTTTTTTCAATACATCATTATTTTTAATGCAGGGCTTTGTAATTACTTCTCCATCAGTTGGAAACAATTTGCTGAAAAGATCAGCAAGATCAGCATGAATAAAATGTTATACTTAAAATCATAAACTTATGACATGGATGAAAATACTCGTACTGTACATCCTTTGATATGATGCATTCCCACACTCAGCTATTAATAAATATATTCCACTGAAGTTATTATAAAGCTGGACCACTGTGAGCTTGAATAACATAATTTTTTAAGAGTTATAAAGACTTATTAGATTATTAAGCAAAAACTCCAAATACTCAACTTTTAAAGAGCCAAGGCTCAGAAGTGATACATCCGGTAAAATTTATCTTTACAACAGCAGAGAATAATACTGAACTCTGAGATATTTTTCATTGTTTCTGCTCATTTCTCAAGTTCATTGCAGTAACAGAAGTAAATAACATTGAGCAAAATCCTTTTTATCCACTAAATCCTGTCACCACAGGCTGTCATCTTGTACTGACTATGTCAGGTCACCCAGTTATTGACAATATTAGGCCCAGAAAAACACCTTGGGCTTTTATTCCTTTTGTGTCCTGTTCAGTTTAATATAAAACACTGAAAGTAATGGCTGAGTGTCCAAGTTAATCAATCCTAAAAAAAAACTTTTAAACACATTTGACACTGATAGATGTTTGTGTGCTACAGTTACACTTTCTTAAATTTGAAAGTGTTAGTGTTTTTAAATGATTTTGCTGTTAGGAGTATAAGGAAATCATCTAAACTTCTAAAAGACATAATCTGCTGTTTCCTAAAAAAAATGAATAAAGAATGTCTTAAAGTTTTTGTCCGCCTTTCTTTTTCCCCTTTTTGTACCTTAAGGATGACTCTGCGACGGACCACCCTTGTGGTCACGTTCTCCTCCTCGTCAGCGACCCCTTCGACCTCACCGAGCTCATGATCCAGCTGAGCATGTATGTAACTGAGCACAGAACGTACGGAGCCGCTGGCAATGTGGAGGACATTCTGGCAGCTGATCACCAGGAAAGCCAGCAGCACGAAGCTGAAGAGGAGCTCAGTCACCAGAGCCCACATCACACCAGTTAATGACTAATATACCAACACAACTTGCACAAAACAGCCTTAGCCCGTCAGCTGTGTCCTAAACGATCCCCCTAGCTGAGAAAGACGGCAACAGCTGCAGCTCTCTTTCCTTTTGACGTTGTTTCAGCAAAACTGATGTTTCAGATCATTTTTGTCCTCCAACAGCTGGGGCAGTGGGCTCCCCTGACCACATCTCTTTCCTCACCTTCCTTCTTGCAGTTTACTAGAGCCGAGTCAAAGATCCAACCTACAGCTACCCTGAGAAGCTTCTATTCACACCTCTCTGACTTTCAGCCCATGTGATCTGTGGACTTAAAATACCTCCTCCAACTCCTTTACAGCTCCTATGCAGTAGCAATAGACCAGTCATTGTAACTTTCTCTTACTTTCCTCTTGTTTCTTTAGAGTTTAAACAGCCAAAGAGATAAAACAACAACATTTACATATAATACAGGAAGCATTTTAACCAAAATAGTGTTTTTCAATGATGTTCAGCAACAGATGGTGTAAACTGTATATAACATAGGAAACCCAGCTTGATATTTGTTCTCTTACAGTAATATGGCTAAGATTGATTGTACATAGCAAATCTGTCTGTCATTTGTGTAAAGTTTACACATGGGAATGACCGACAGGGGCTGATGTAACATGAACGGGAGAAGGAGAATGCTTTCTAAATTTGGCCTTTGCCACTGTTAGTGGCCATTTTGGGGTCTGCTGTCTATGTGTGTTTGTGTAAGGGTACGTATGTTGTATTTGTAGGGTCCAGAGAGTGTTTTTTTAGTGACATCATCAGTGCAAAAAGTCCAGGATGCTATTAGTTACAATGATTGACCCTTTAAAGCCCGATCCAAGAATAAAATAAAACAGAAAATTACTTTTTTTTTGGTTTGAAGTCCTTATTTGGCCTTTTAACAAAATATGTAAAAAGAAAAAACAGAAATAAATTTTTTATAATAATTTATTACTATGCGATAAGTCAAGATTATTTTTTGTGTAGTCTTCTGCCCTCTGTTATCACATATGTCTGATTGTGTACAATAGTATTTTGAGCAAAGTTTTTACCATTAAATATGCAAAAGGTGTCAGACGCAAAACATTTCAGAAACCGTATGTATCAAATACGATAAATTTGGCATTACAGGGTTAAAAGTGGTATGGATATATAGATTTGGAAAATATTCAGATAAAAGCTACAGACCAAAATGTAATGTAAAAAAATGGAGAAGAAGAAGTGTGATAAAAAGGCAACATATTATTTGGGTTTAAGGAGGCATATTAGAACCAAGAAGGTAGATCTTCCATCCAACCTAACTTATTCTGTTAGCTGCATCTTCTTATTAACCTGAGAATACACATCAAAGGAAATTATTTGAAGAATGAAAAACCCTACTCTTTTTAATTACTAAATCAGAGGGAAAGTAGAAAATGTATGTTTTGCTTTTCATACGAGTAAATCTTGGAGCAGATGAGGAGGTTGTACACACTGCAGGGAGGAGGTAGATGCATAAAAAGTTGGTAGAAGGTCTAGAGGGCATATGGAGGAACAGCCAATTTATCTTAACTGTCTGAATTGAGATAATTAATACGAGTAGACACTAAAGATTTCTAGTTCTGCCAAATGTAGTTACATTTGTCAACATCCAGGGTGCAAATACAAGAGTGGGTGTTGTTACATCAGGGAAGTCCTTACCAAAATACAGGAAATTCTGGATTTAAAGCAGAAATACTTATTTTTTTGTTTGGCAGAGTTTGTTTTCAAATTGTACATTTTGCAGGTGAACTATAACCTTCACCAATGCAACACGTGGCAACTTTTGCTCCCATCGGACAAACATTACCTGGAACAAAGACCCAGCAATGAAAAAAGTAAAAAATTTCAAAACAATTCTGAATGCTGCATTTTTGTTGTGCTAAATCATACTGTTCTTATGCAACAATAGTGTCAACAGCAGCATCATACCCTCCGCCTCCCAGAATGCTTGCAGCAACATTGCTCAACAAAAGATGTCGTATTAGATATGACTTCCTAACAGTATCATTTTATGTAGATGAGGGAATTAAAATACAAAATTCCTTGAATTAATAATTTGCAGATTTTATAAAACAAAAATCAAGATGCTTATTTTCAAGATAGAAGTTAAACTTGCAAAGTTACATGCAATAACTGGACATGCAGTCATTGCTTAATAAACCAAAACTCTTACAAAAAAAATTTTCCCCAGTTTCTGATTAATTGCAACTGAGTTTGTGGGAACTTTAAGAATAACACACTCACCTGGCCCTTCAGATGCACATCGTCCCAGGCTCTAAGTTCTGGTACCCTGTGTGGGAATCCCAGACCCTTCTCAAATGGCTGGGTTCCCCTGAAGTGGCCCCGTAAAATCTCAGAGTGCCCCATGTCCCTCACAGGTTGAAGCAACGCTTCCTGGGACATTAGGGATGGATCTCCATCAACAGCATTACGTACTGATGAAATCATAGTCTCCATGGCCTGCCTGGGCTTAGACTGGGTGCCCACCCAAGCCTGTGTTGGGTCAGTGACAGGCATCCATGCTGATCCAGTCTGTTCCTCCAGATAGGAAAGGAAAGAGCCTCCTCCACTTCCGTTTCCACTATTAGATGACCTGAAAGTAATTCAGTGGATAAAACAGGATTCACCATCTTGTCAAAGATTTGGTAGAAGCATGAGGTAAAAGAAACAAGTATTCCATTATTTTGGAATATCCTAAAACCTAGATACATAAAGAGGCTTTACCAACCTGTCTCCATTCCGATCCGCAACACAGCTCAGACCAGGTGACTCACTCAATCGGGCGTACACTCTTTGCTGTCCTGAAACAAGAGAATGTCCTTCCTCTGAGCCAGTTCCACCTAGTCGTCGTCCTCCTCCTTCAGCTCCATCACCACCAGTCGTACTTGTGACAGCTGATAACTCTGAACTTGCCTCTGACCCCTGACCGTTGTTAAGCCCATTGAGATTGATCCCTGCAATGGTTCCCCCGAGTGAAGCTGGTGTGGTTGTGCTGAGAGAGTCAACTCCCATCTCTGAATCATCCTCTGGCAGCTCAATGGAACCACTCAGCACAACCCCCCCTGGGCTGGCTGCGCTGGCCTGGCTGGCTGGTCGACCCAGACTTCCATATGGCAGTCCCAGCAAACCCTCTGAGTCATCAGCATTGCTGCACTCCAGTGAGGAGTCTTCCACAGCTACCAAGGATGGGCTGTTGCCTGAGGGCCAAACCTGAACGTCGGACATCTCCATCAGGGTGTCCTCTTCTGTGGTGGCAATTGGTGCACAGTCCAGGCTGGACACTTCCTGCCAATAAGGTTCGGCACACAACGGAGAAGTCAGGCTGTACTGCATGGAGGCCGGCGAATGGAGCTCCTCCTGCGCAAGCCCATAACCTGGAGCGAGACAGAGAGAGGCACGCTGACACCCGGCCTCCCCGTCTCGCTCCCTACCTCACCCCCACAGCACTGGGACCCTGGGAGGAGGTAAGTGCCCCAGCCCACGAGCTGGGCATCTAGGGGAGGAGAAGAGGAGGCTGAAGGGACAAATGGGAGAGGAGTGGAACTGAAAAGAGGGGATAGGGCCAAGACAATAGGAGCTGGAATAAAGGTGCAATTAGCTAAAAGAGCAAGGGCAGCTTTTGGAAGAAAGGTTGTCAAGCTTAATCAGCCAGTGTTGACAGTACGAGCATTGGCAGTAACAGAATCAGACACAGCCGGTCGGACTGACTGACTGAGGTTCGACTCCAGCTGTGGCTGGTGCTGCTCTGCTGGCTGCCACCTGCAGGGAGATGAGACGAATTACTTACTTCTATCCAGCAGGGACACAAACTCCCTATCTGTGACATACATATCTTCTCACTCAGTAATATACATGCATTCAAAGTCTCTCAGAAACAGGCAACTTATTTTTGTTGACAGGCTGGAAAGCATGCAATCAGCAGGCAATCCCATTTTCACATTAGACAACTTCAAGATACGTCCACCAGGAATGAATGGTTTGTATTCTAAAATTATAACCACTTTTGATATAAAAAAAAAACTGAAAGTACTTATTATGTTTTGGAAAACAAAACCAAGTATTTCAGACTCAGAGGAAGAGTTTCACATTTGGTAACATTTTTAGTTTCACAGTAAGGGCTTATGAAATGTGAAATACACCAAAGGACTGTGGTATAGGCTATGTGGCTGTTTATTCAGACTGGCACAGACTTGGGGGGCCATGCCCTTGATAATTTAAATTACACATCAGAAACACTCCCAGAAGGTTTGCTATTGCTTATTTGCGTAAAAGGCAGTAAAAGAAAACAGGACTTAACCATGGCTGGCAAACATTGCTGTAAGTCTAACACCATCTGTTTTCCCAGGAATTGGGAGAACAGTTAAAATTTTAGAATTTCTATAAATCGATTTTGTTCAATTTCAGAACTTACACCAGTGTCCTCTGGTTGGCCACTAACGGATCAAGATAAGGCACCAATTTGACTTAATGTCTTAATGTGAAGCAAGTTTACTATCAGTCTAATATTAATTTTTAAAATAACTGACATTTAATGAAGATTGTGCGAGCAAAAATGTTCAATTTAACCCATAGCCCTTTTAGCATAAAACTGTTTGGGAGTCATATGGATCCAGTTAGTATCCTGATTGAATAAAATATGGCTACCACTCTGCCTCTATTTCCTGGACTATAGACTGCACATCACTATAAGCCGTGCTCACTAAATGTTTTTGAAAATAAATGGAAACTTAAGCTGCTGATCTCATCAGAACAGTTTCCCACCAAACCTGTAGGGGGAGCTCTTCATGTCACCCCTAGAGTATCAACAAAGAAGAATTTTAGCTCCCGTTTGCTTGTTGAATCGCGTCTTTTACTGAAAGATGAGGCTTCATCAGCTCTTTATTTAAACTTTGCAGGAGTTGAAGTCTCTTTATTGGTTCAGCAGCTTTTATGCGGCAAATACATGTCAAAATGCGTAAATTCGGGACATTTGTTCTTCATTGTGTATGCTGCTAGCATGTTCTTGAGCTAAATGAAGATTAGCTCTTTATTCTTTTATTTCCAAGTTTGACTTCTCCCTCTGGGGGTTAGGAAAAAGTCCACAGAAAAGTCATACCTAAGCCGAATCATTCAAAGCCTGGGGGAAAAAAGTTGCAGCTTATAGTCTGTATATTACAGTAATATTGATGTACATTCAGCAAATTCATTTAAATACTGAATATTTTCTTAAAGCCCATACTGGGAGTTTTTTTCACACTGTCAAAGCATACTGACAATAAAAAACAAAACAAAAAAAGTATGCTTTCAAGATATTTAAAGATTATTTTAAGGGATAGTACAGGTTAAGAAACATGACCAGCACTCATAACTCATAGCTACAAGCATGCTTAGTGTGGGGGATTGTATTTGAGTCAATGAGTCAATGCAATCAACTGGTTTTCCTTAGATAGAAAACTTTGTATCAATTTGACTGTATGATCTGGTTGAACTGTAAAGTGCCTTGAGATGACATGTGTTTTGAATTTGGCGCTATATAAATAAACTGAATTGAATTGAATTAACTCGATGAAGTAACTTAATTGTAAAAGAGCGGCTGGGAAGCTATGAGCTTGTTTGGAAGCCATTTTACCAAAAAAATTATTAAATAATATAAACCAGTGTTGTTTTAAAATCATTCTTATACCCCAGTACATTGAAGCAACATTTTTCATTCAATTAAACCTAAATGAAACATTCTCCAAATCATCCCACTCAGCACACAGCTGTGTCCCTCTCACACCTCTACCATGTAAACACAGACTCAGGCTTGTTAAACCTGGTGCAACCTAAAGCTAAGTTTAAAATGATCTTCCCAAATCATCAAGACATGTCAATGTGAAGTTGACTCAGGTCACTCCTACAAATTCACTTCATGACTGTTTAATTAAGACTAATAGGCATGTTATTCTTATGAAACACAAAATGCTTACACCCATATTTCACTGAGCAAATTGTGAAATGTTCAAAACTTTCAGAAACGTAACAAGAAAAACAAAATATTTTCAGTTTTTGTTTCTTAAAATGTTTTCTTCTTTATCATAAGAAGCAAAGCCTTCTATTTGTGTAGAAGCTTGTCTGGGTTTAGACCTAAACCGTTTTTTTTTTAACTGTAACCTTTTTGTGAATATAACCTTGGGACCCTTTTTAACCTGTACCTCAACCTGCCGTGTAAACCTGCATGTTCTATTCCTTTACACATGTCAATGTAAAGCCAAGATCCAGGCTGCTCTATGTGGCAAATACTCCAGTTTGCCTACATAGTAATTTAAGGAGAAGCTCTCTCTTCAGTAGTAGTGCATCAGTATCTGCTGTTTGACTCTCACCACCCAGAGGAACAGAGATTTTCTGTTATCAGATCTCTACACTATCAGGCCAAACACATTCCCACAGACACATAGAGAAGAAAATGAAATAGCTCTACACCAATAAAGCTCATCAAACCTGTAGATATTCTAACTGGACTTCTTCAATAGATGAGAATTTCACTTAACAAGTCAAGGAAATGAACAAACACAAAAAAGTCCTCCCATAAGTTCCTGAAAAAACATGGGTAACTGTAAAAAAAAAGTTCTCAAAACACAAAATCCTGTTTCATTTCAAATCTAACTGAACTCGCAACTTTTCAATAACCAAGCTCTCCAGATGTTTCTTTAAATGTTCATTTTGTTGTCCTTATTTCTCACATTACTATGCACTCAATTACTAAGAATATTCATCAAATGAATATAAATATAAAAAAATACTTCTGCAAATAACTCTTCTTTGGAAATTAGCTGAGGATTTAGGTAATATTTTTTTGTAAAGAATATTATGAGTAATGGTAAATTTTTTAATTGGAGGACTTGCAGAAAATGATGAAGAAAATGCTGTTTGTAGAGAAAAGGTAATACTCTCTGGTTTTGTGGACAGTAAAGAGCTCACTGAGTAGAGAACAGAGTGTAACTTGACTCATAGTTGGCTGAGGACTGCTGCTGAGACTGCAGAAGATATCTGAGACACCAAGCGGCAAAATACCCCTTGTCCTACTTTCTCCTCCCAGCTGCAGTCCAATTGAATTCTATATATGTTCATACACTTTTCTCTCAGCTCTTACAGATTTGTCAAATTATACAAAGGCAAAAATCTGTTGTTTGACCTAAAATGTTTTATTAACATCATTGAGAGTATCTGAATGCAACCATTATCTCTGACTCAAACTGTTTCCATTCAAGCTGTAAGTATTTGTTTGAAAATTATTTATTTTGTTTCTAAGTTAAAAATAAAGAGCAAAACCTTTTTTTTATAACAACCTTAGATTTTCTGGAGAAAATGATAAAATATTTTCACCTCCACCATGACTTTCTTACAGAAACAATAACAGTATTGATCAATTCTGAAGGTTTATTCTGAGAGAATCCTTATACTTTATATCTTCTATAAAATAGAGACACCCAATGAAATTTCAACAAAAACATCAAAAATAGATGAGAAAAAAAATGGGAGATATTGTTCAGTGTTTATGTGTACAACTAGGTTTAATTTGTCCATTTATTCAGAGGAATGTTGTCATTATTATTTAAAGAAGGGTTCTCATGCACTTACATGCACAAATAATCAGATAAGTGGAACAAAAAGGTTCTTAATACGATCTGCATACAGAGACTTCATTCTATACCAGGCTTGTCATGCTCCAGGCCTGGGTTCAGGGATGGGTTGTCTCTCTCTCTCTCTTCTCTGCAGGGTGGATTGGCAGGTGCTCCTCATCACTGCTGATTTCAGCCCTTCTTAACGAGCAGAGACCAGGAGGAGGGCATCAGTTCTTTCTCGCTTCCAGCGTGGTACATGACCCAACAAAACTTTCCGAGTTTCATCCGAACCAGACCTGATATTTTGTCTCTGTCTTTTCCTCCTTAGAACCTGAAATCCAAGCCAGAGAAATCACAAGCCAGGGAGCTGGACTCCTCTGATCGCCTGCCTGTCCACCCTCAAAAACCATCTGCACAAGAGAGACTGAGGGAACCGCTGGATTGCACCGGACCACAGACTTCACCCCCCCTGGCTCCGGGCAAGCCTCCCACTCTGTGAGTTTTGAGCTCTCCACATTCTTACTGCCACAGGCTGTTTCTGACCACCTCCTTCGCCCTCCAAGCAGGCCAGAAGATACCTAACCAGTCATCACCTGTCTACCAGCACTTTACAATAAACCAGTTAAAACTAACTGTCTGTCTCCGTGGTTGCTCTGATCCTGAGTCGTTCTTTTCTATCATGACAGGGCTAAGATAACATGTCAAGATCTTAAGCTGTCAGTTGCTCTATCAAAGCTCTTTATCTGAATACAGTGTATAAAACACCTTCTACAAAGAATGTTTAGAATAATACAGATTGATTTTAGAAAACATTTTAGAAACCATAAACATCATAGTTTTAATTTAGTTGTGGTTTTCTGATCAAAACCTAATGTTTAGGATGTTTTTTATGCTGTTTCACCATTTAAGGTCTAAAACATGGTGACTAATTATTACTAAAGTTAATATGTCACATTTGAGAAAATGAGGATACCAATCAGCAAAATAAGTTTACCCAAGGATGCGGGAGGGTCGAGTTAAGATACAATCTTCAATTTATATGTGAACACTGCAGTCATTAACTGATGAAAATAAAACAGTTTGAAAATATTGCTGCCACCGGTCTCGTCCTATCTCTGTTTTTCTCTCATTGACAGCATACCTGATCCAGTGCTTGAGTTTAGTTTTTTGAGTTTTTTTTCCTGAACAGTCATTTATATTCTACTGGCATTAAGTTTGACTTCTCATTTTCCTACCAAAGGTAACCAACTAATGAGTCAGTGCTCTATGTTCAGCTGTATTTTTGTCTGGATAGAGCCATTAATGGAGCTAATGACTCCTCTGACTATTTTTCTTTTTTTTCATATAAAGTAGGCTACTCCTAGCTCAGTCCCTCTGAGCTTAACTCTGCCCCTCTGAAATGTTTTCATTGATGAAGAATCTTGAGCCATAGTTTTCTTTCCCAATAAAATTAAAAACAATTAAATGCTTCTATATACAGCTGTGTATATTTTCTGGTCATAGGAATTGTTTAAGCTCTTACTGGCTCATCTAGACATGTGTTAAAGTCTCCCTTTTCTGACTATAGTCAGTAGTGAAGCTTTTATTTACATAAACTTTTTAATACTATTTATAATAACAATCATTATTATGTTTATCAGTTAGACACTATACAGTGGCTTTGTGTTTATTTGTGCCTCCTTTCTAGATAGATCCATGTACTCAGCTTTTGCTACAAAAGAGGTCCGATGGGTCAACACTACTTGTTGCAGTGTTTTTTCTTATTGTCGACCTGTTGCTATCTTTTACTATATTCCTTTTAACTACAGGTTTGTTTGCTTTTTTTTCTCATAGAAAGTTTTGTTGACTCTCTTTTGATGTATTTTACTTTTGTGTAATAATAGAAAATATTATTACCCAAACCTATTGTACAAGTAGGCTGGATCAACAGTGTTGTTTATTAAAAATCTCTTGTACGTCAGCAGCATCGAACACTAAGGCCCCGTTTCAGAAAATGCATAAAACTATTCTGAGTAGAGCAGTAAATTGGGATTTGTGATATTCAGGATATTTGGCTTCAGAACCGGTGATATTAATCAGCTAACTCGACTCTGACTTAAGTCAACCCCGATTTTAGGGTAAACGCTAGTATATAAAAAGCCTTCATCAAGGAAATGCAGGAAACACATATAGGGATTACCCATAAAGTATAAAGAAATAAAGTATTATTATCATTATTATATAACAAGTTTAAACCAGTATGGGCCACTAATCGGCAATTGCTTTTTTAATCCTTTACCTAATGAGTCACATGGCCTTTGTTAGCCTTATTCAACATGTATAATTGATACATAAGAAATTAAACCTTGGTTCATGACTAAATATAAAAAATAGCAGACATGCAGCTGCAACTGAATTGTCTTTGCATTGAATTGTGCTATATGATTAAACTTGCCTTAAAATGTATATTCTTTCTGCCCTTCCCTGCAAATTAGAAAAGAATACTTGAAAACATTTATACATTTATAATCAATTAGAAGAAATATTACAGAGTGAACTATTATACCCTTTAACGAGGGAGCAGATAATGTGTTGTACCAAGGAAACACCTTAAACTGTGTGTGTGCGTACTTTTTTAGATTACCTATTAAGGACAATTTTTGTATATTTACCAGGCCTTGTGGGGACTAAAGGCTGGTCCTAATTTGGCACCCCCCCCATTTTTAATGTTAGGGAGTCCGTTTAGAGGTATGATGTGAATCACATTTAGGTTAAGCTTAGGGTAAAGAAAGATTAGGGTTAGTTTAAATGTCAGGGTTAGGCATAAATGCAGTAACTAAACTGAATTATAAGTCAATGTACATTCTTAATTGGTTTCTTTCTTTCTTTTTTCTTCCTTTTTGTTTCTTTCTGTCTCTAAAGCTCAGGTTTAAGTTAAACAAAACCTAAAATATTCAATGGTTAAAGAGAAAAAAGACTTAATTGGTGCTTTAACTGCCTTCTGGATTCAAACTCGAATGTCCCACAGGGTAAGAAAGGATTCCACCTCACTAATAAAGAAAAAGGATGACACCTTGGAGAAATTGTGATTAATGTCATGGGCATCTGAGCTGTATGTAACACTTCAACACTATCGCTGATATTTTGCTTTCAGCAAAAAAAAAAGAAACGAATTTCAGCTCATTGTCTCATATGATCGATATGGTGCTGAATATTTTATCAAGATTAATAATTGACTCTCGCAAAAAACAAAATTTATGTCCAAATACCTATGAATCCAAATTACATGCATGTAATAGCAGGAAGCATAGTGAGCATTTGCTGCAGCTACATGCTCCTGTAGTAAAGGAATTCTAAGTCCTGGCTTTTGAAGGATACCTGGAGGATAACTTTAGGAAATCCTGCACCTGACCAGAGTTGTTTCATGGAGTAACTTTCTGTCCGTATAAAAGCTAACCGCTATTCCAAGTTCTCAATTAACACACTTTCTGAAATGAGGCCCAGATGTGTTCAGACTTTTCTGTACCAAAATAGCTTGGATTGCTATAGACAAGAAAATAGAACAAATAGGACGTCTGGAAACAGAAAAGTATTAACTGATTTCCTTACTGAAGTGTAAAAGTAGGCAATTAAAAGTGAAGTTCAACTGAAAAACAACATGTAAAGGAAGCTGACTCTTTTTGCCTGTTCACAAAATACACAACAGCAGTAATTTTTCAAATTAAAACACAAAAAAGGTTCACACAGATACACCCGTCCAGACAATTAGATTTTTTCACATTTAACAAAAAAAAAAAAAAAAAGAACATATATACAGTTTGAGAAGGTACTATCTGACAAAAAAATTTACAGAGGACTGAAGACATAGAAAGCGTTAATATCATTCATACAAGAACAAAACAGACATAGTTCACAAAAACAGGATTGCATCCTTTTTTTAACCACACCCCCTTAAGAAAAATCATTTAGGAGGATCAAGACAGGCAGCAGTCATTCTCAGTATTTACATGCCATGCATAGACTCGTCTTTTGGTTGAGCTGCTTCAATGCTGTGATCTTAGACAAGTTAGTGGTTGTGCTGCCCATCCTCCCAGTGCATCCATGCAAATGCAAAAGAGGATGAGCAATGAACGTCTGGTGCACATGCAGTCACGCAGGAGGGTAGGGGAAAAAAAGGGAAAGGGAAAATATGGGGAGGGACAGAGTGGGGAAAAAAGAGAAAGGGAGCAAGAGAGAAAGAGGAATATAAACAAGAGTGATGAACACAGAAAAGTGTGACAAAGAGAAGAAGAGAGAAAGAAAGAGGATCACCTCCCCCTCCCAGTGGGTGCCGGAAAAACACAGTCTCTGTGTGAGGGATATTTTTCACAGAGGGGAGACTTACAAAGGTGGGGCTTTCAAGAGGTAAAAATGAAATAAAAATAAATGCACCACTAGCAAAAGAAGAGAAAAAAAAGCTTAAGATGTGGGTCAGAGGTCAACATGAGGTCGGCATGAGGTCAGAGTTTGGAGAGAAGTGAGGAGGAGGAAGAGTAGGGTGGCTAGGCTGCAGATGACATGTCCAGAGAAACACAGAAAGGACAAGATTCACAGGGGATGAAAACATGGCTCCCAAAAAGACATTCAGTGCACCAACATTAACCCTCAACAGACTCAAACTACTGAACATGCAACCACAGGCAGAAAGAATTAAGAGGTCCTGTCTGAAAAAAGCCCACACGAAATATCGCTGAGGTGGAAAACACCTCCAATCTCTTTTATACTTAAATCTATTTATATGATGGTTCTTTTAATAAGTAAGATTGACCCTAATTTTTAGCTATTTGACATTTATAGATATAGAGCTAAGATTACTGACACATTTTTTAGAATGCTAGAGTAAATATGGAGCAGCCAGTGTGTTTCATAAAGTGTCTTAATTGTATTTTAATCCTCAAACTTTTCTATATTTTGTCACATTATAACCAGAAGCTAACTGTTTTTGAGTGGGACTTTATATCATAGACCAAATGAACAAAGTTTTTATTGTGAAGTGAAAGAAAACACCAATCCCATTCTATCAGTACCTTTATATTTAGCCTCCTTTACTTTACTATGATGCCCCTAAATAAAATCCAACACAATCAACTGCTGATGAAAGTCCCCCTATTAAACAGCTGCTTCCACTTGTGTAGTTTAATATCACTTTAAATCCAGATGTTTTTAAAGGCCTCAGAGTTGTTTATAGAACATGAGTCCTTTAACAAACATCAAGATGTAGATCAGGGAACGCAGCATACAGGTCAGAGAGAAATCTGTTAAAACAGATTTAGGTTATAACATAATATGCCAAGCTTTGTAAATCTGGCATAGCTCTATTTAGTGCCTTATCTAAAAAGTTAAGGAAGATCTTTCAACAAAACTAACACAGAAATACAGTAAGTGCTTTATGCTGTAGGGATGCTTTCCCGTTGCAGGATGCGGCGGCTGGGTGAGTTTGTGATGGGAAGGTGGATGGAGCTAAATAAATAGCTACTAAGGCAGATGTTCACCTGTCAACAGGATAACAGCCAGATTTAAAATGGCATGTTTTAGATAAAAGAAAGTTCATGGGTAAGAGCTGCCAAACCATGTTTACACCTATATTAATTAGAAAATATGAGACAAGAGTCAAAAGTTGTTAGTCACAGACCCTCTCTCTCTCTAATGAGTAGCTTGAACAATGCTGCAAAGAAGACTGGATCAAACATTTATTCTCTAGGGGAGCATAACCATTAAAGACGTACTGTAACAGACTTTCGTCTTTAGTTGCAGTAAGTGGGGGTTCATCAAAGTTGTCAAAGCGGTGGTGAAAGGGCAGATACAGTTTTCAGATTTCTGGTTAGGTCAATATTTTCATTTTATTGCCAGCAGCTGCTACAGAGTTACTTAACCCTGGTCCTCAGGGCCCTCTGTCCTACGTGTTTTAGGCGTTTGCCTTCCTCCACACAGCTCACCTGAATGAAAAGGTGATTGACATTTTTTTTTTTTTGCAGCATCAGATGGTTGCAGAGGAGATAATGTGCTCAGTTGACTTAGGTGTGCTTAAGTAACGTCACATCTAAAAAGGACAGTGGGCCCTGAGGGCCAGGGTTAAGAGACCCTAAACTATTTTGTGTTGGTCTCCTTTATAACATCCCATCGAAATACAGTAATGCTTTTAGGTCTAATGTGGCAAAATACAGACAGGTTAATAAGTTTATGAATATCATAACGAGCTATTTTATTTACTTTGCCACAAATTGGATGAGCTTAAGATCACAACAGATACAATAAAGCTTTCTTCAACTTTCTCCTGTCTTTATGTGAAACTAACTCATCAGCACATAATAAAAGGAGTCTCACTTTATTTACCTAACCTTTAAGAACTGCTGAAAAAAAGAAGCTTTTAATAAAAAAAGCAAATTTTCTGTGATAGTTTTGTTTGTTTGCTTTTTATTCTATGACATCTAATCCTCTTAAAATTACGGGTGGATGACACAGCATTCACGTATTTAAAGCAGGAACAGCCTGCTACGCTGTGTAGATCAATGGCAGATATGATCTGATTCCTTTTTTTTTTCTCTTTCACTATCATGATCATATTGGTGAGTATATTGCTCAGTTTTCTTCATGGAGGGCTGGCTACGTCATTGTTTGCACTGGATACAGAGAGAACAGCAGGCAGTCTAAGACACAGGAGCATTAGTCAGCCATGAGGTGAAAATGGTAAAAAAAAAAACCCTGAAGGGCCAACAAGTGCCAGTTGAGGTTTTAGGTAGTTTTATGATTTATAATTGATAATATTTAGTTTACATAAAATTTAAATTGGATTAAAAACCTTTAAATCACAAGCTAAACGTTGCATAGCATATCAAAGATATTTCATATCCCTTTATTGTGTATTGTGTAGTTTCATCTTTTAAAGTCATTAAATAAATTACGTTTATAATTTATTTAACTTTATCCACTCGAAATATTAGTAAAAAAACACAACAATCGGAATAGATTAAACTAATGCTTTAAGAAAGATGGTTAAAGACTTCCTGCTCAAGAAAGCAGGAGATCTTTGGATGTGGGAAGATTGGTTTATGACACAAGTTCAAAAGATTTGGATTCTACACTCTTTTATTTTTTACTGTAAATAACTGCATATCTCTTAGACAAAAAAAAGTTATAGCATTGGTTCATAGAGCTTAGAATCGATAACCAGGTTCAGAGAGTTGTAGGAGTGTCCTGAGTTCCACTGCATGTAGCTGAGGTAAAATCCTGAGAAATGTTACCGCTTGTGGTAGTATCCCCATGGTTGGAAATAAGGAGACATACAGTAAGAAGAACAGAGAAGATTCACAGGGGACCGCATAGATCTTCGACATCAGGAGATTTTAGGGGAAAAGAGGAAGTACAGCAGTGCTAAAAGTTTGTAAATTATTTAAAAAAATATCATCAAGGTGAATAGATAGTTTCTGCCTATTATTCCTGAATACGTTTTTCTTTGTTTGGGGGTTAGGGGGGGAACTGGAGTTTAATCCAACTAAAGCAAATCTTTTCTATTGTCCCTCTGAAATAAAAAAAAAGCTAACCATTTCCTCACTAGATAGGTGATTACCGTAGTTTTAATATTTAGTGTAATCTCTATTACCTCTTAGGACTTAAATCAGATAATTTGGATGATTATTCTGTCAGAAAAGAGTCAAAAATGTTCACAAACTTCCCGCACCACTGTATATACTTACAGGAGCAGCTCTGGATCAGGGCATAAGGCACAGTGGGAATGGGCCGCACTGTTGAATGCAAGTAGAGTCCTTACCATTGGTGATACCAGGGGAGAGGTGGTCTCTTTCGTTGTGTCTCCGTCTGTTGAGATCATGGGAACCTTGTCTTATAGGCTGGTGTGGTTGGCCCTCCAACATGTTGATGATGTCCATACGATCGATGTTCTTTAGGGCTGTGTACAAGCTCTCCACTGAATGGAAAACATAAAACTCAATCAGGAATGCATGGCAAGCTGAAATGAGAGGGCAGGTCACTGCTTATCCTTAATTGGATTCCTCATTAGCCACTCCTTTGTTGACTTATAGTTATAAAATAATTCAAAAAATAAGTCATTGACACACTGGGAGTCCCGTCATCGAAGGATCTTAATTGTTTACGATGAGATAATGATGAGGTCCAAGATTAATACTACTACTGTTGTTGTGATCAAGAAGCTCACACTATGTAGTTGTGTGCTGATTCCTCAGGTTTCTCTTGATCTGTCCATCCTTGAGACATAATCTCACATAGAGCTCCAGACAGAGAGTATACTGTAATCATTTTGTATTTCATTCATTTCTAAATTATCTCTCCCCCAATATTTCTGCTAATGGTGTTTATAATTTATTCCAAGCCTGTGCAGATGTACCTTCTTACTGACATTCATTGATCATTTATGGAAAGGCTTGGATGGAAGAAACAAGGCTTAGAGATATCATCTGGGTCATGGCAACCACAAAACAGCCTTAAATCTGAGGAAACCAGACTGTTGCTCAGCTTTTTCTGAAAATGCTTTGAATTACATAGATCATATGACCTACATATGCCACACAGTTACTGCCAACCTGATTTCTGTGGTATAACTAATTCATAATTAATTCAAAGCTGCTAAAATGATCACATATTGGCAGCTATTTCATGTCAGATTTTTTTGCTTTAAATTATAAGTTTTCCAAAACTGGTGACATGCTGACTGGAAGATAATGAATGAAAGCAAGGGAAAAGTAAACGCTAAACTTAAATCGCATTCACTCACTTTTAGCTCTTTTTCCTTCACGAGTTGCCCACAAGTTGAGCAGCGCAGAGCTCTGTTCAAGAAGGGAGTTTGGATTCTCAACACGAATCCTGTTGATGTCGTCGACACTGAGCTGCAGCTCACGCGCCAATTCTGGTCAGTAAACAAAAAAACATCATTAATGATTTTTGAAAAATGTGTTTTCAGGCCTAAACCCCTGCAGTTTGAAATGTGTCACACTTATTCAGAAGGCCCTAGAGAGAAAGAAAGATTTCTCTGTATAACAAATATGTATACAGACAGGAAAACAGCACATGATTAGATTACATAATGTTGGAAGCATTGTACACACCCTTTTTAGACATTAGATAAACACAGATGGTGAGCATAAAAACAGCTTTAACATATTTTCAATATTTACTTACCAGCCCAGCTCAGTCCCAACTGCTCTGCAATCACAGCCATCTTCAGCTCTGTCCTTTCCATTGCACTCATCGATGCTGCAGAAACAGGACCAGACAGAAAGCTTTACATCTCACTGTATTAAATACAGCCAAGAGCTGTTTGGTAAATCTCTAAAATTAAATTATAAAACAACTCCACTGAGCCTTTTTTAAAATATAACTATGGTACATATTAAGTGATGCTAAAATGAGAGTCTCTTACCCATGGCAGGCTCGTTAAGGGCACTGTATCTTTCTCTTAAAGCCAGTGGAGTCAGAGTTCGCCTCCTATCTTCACTACCAATAATCTAGTTTTAAAAAAAAGACAATTTTAAGTCAAACTCTAAAAATAATAATTTGTCATTAAATATAAATAAGCTCAAAACAATTCACCCCTTCCAGATTTAGATTTAAAACATTTTTTTTAAGTTTTAACAACATCTTGCTAATGACTAAAGAAGATTAGAGTTTCCTCAGAACCACGTCTTAAATCTAATAGAGAATCTGTGCAGGGAGACAGAAATTAGGGTGATGTAAAAAAAAAAAACAACAACTTTAATCTCAAAAGTTCAAATCTCATCACCAAATATGACTGATCAACAAACCAGTGGAAACATGCAGAAAGCTGGTCAGGGTTATAAAATGGGGTTCATTACTGATATGAAAACCGTCTTTTAATATTAAAAGAAAAACATTTCCTTGTCATATCAAGAAAGGTATTTCGTTTAACATGCCATTGTATATAAATAAGAAAATAGATAAATAGATTCCAGAACATTCCATGTACATTTTCTCAAAAATAATTTCAAAACTAAATCTGGGAGTTTTATCTCTAATTTTGGGATAAAATTAAGATTTTGTCTTTTCATCCACAACCAAAAAAAGGTTTACCTTGATACATGGAGGCATTGTGATATTAAGGTTGCAGAGCACTTGTTGGTTGTCTTCGTATTTGGTAGACTTGCGTAGGAAGGATAAAAATCCAGCAGGTTCCTTACTGCTGTCTCTCACCTGCAAAGATAGAGAGATATTAATGAGCTGTTTATTTTATGTGAGCTTGAATAGTGATCTCCTCGCAAGAGTATTAATACCCCTTAAACTGTATTCATTTTGTAACATTATAACCACATTATAAACACAAACCTGTACTTTACCTAAACTGTATATGGCAGCAAGGAGTTAATAACTCTGGAGGAGAGGAAGGAAATGTATAGTTTGTGTGCTTGTACATATGTACAGCCCGTCTAAATCTATACTAAGTAGAACTACCTTTGCTAAGATTACAGCAGGTCTTTTGAGTGTATACTTCTAGCGTAGCTCTACATTAATATAATTTACATTAAAATAATATAAACAGTAAAAAAATGCTCAGACAAAAAAAGTAAACAAATATTTAGTAAAAAAAAACACTCAAGTAACTGAATAACTTGCATCTGATTTACTATATAAAATGATTAGATAGACCAAAATATGATCTGCCAGATAAGTAGGTTTTATCAGATTTGGGTATTTTTAAGACAAAAAAAATAATACAAATAAAAAAAAATATAAAATGAGAACTCAAGCAGAATAAATTATTCTGCAAATCCAATTTTTACATAAAACATGGAACCAATTGCTCCCCAGTTGCGGTTTCTCCAGAGTTACCATGCACCTCTTGGCTCTTCATTTAAGATGGAAATTCATGTTTTGTTATTTTTTTGTTATTTTCTGTCAACCCAAACCTGCTTTGACGTTCTCTAAAACTTGATCACTGTGCTCTATGTAGTTCTTGGTTTTCATTATGCTGTCAGTGCATGATGTGCAATGACAATACTCTGATGTTTTACAGGTTGATTTATACTTAAATTAAGTTACACACAGCTAGGGAATTTCATAGTTAAGGGGGTGAATACTATGCATATTGCATTTTTTGACTTATTTGGAAAAAAAGCAAAACTTTTTGCTTTCTCCTTACTGTAGCACTGTCTTTGGATTATTTGTCAATTAATATTCCAGTAAACAAAATGGACGTTGGTGATTAAAATGTGACTAGATGTGAGCAAATTTAAAGAATACTTTTCAAATGCAGAGCATAACTTCAAACCAATATGGAATAGAGGAAATACAGAGTAAAATCAAAGTTGTGCTTTAAATTTATAAAGTCATACATTGGATCTTTCAGTAAATCCTGGACAAAAAAACCCCATTTCAAATGCATCTTCAAAAGTCTCTATTTGATATAATAATCAGGCTATAATGAGTGCACGTGAGTCTGTATTAGCAATGTCAAATTGCAGAAAATAAGGTAAAAAACCTTAATGGAGACTGGAAGCCTGTTGTCCCTAAAAGCCTGGAAACTAAAGCAACGAGGCTGCTGTGTGGCCTTCCTCACTGGCACTAGGTTCCCTGAACACTCCAGATTAAGCGGCATTCCCTCCATCACCTGCAAGACACAATTCATTATGATTAATCATGTTTTATCAGTGTCCTCAGGCAGGAAAAAAAAACTCTTAGGTGTTTGTCTCAGGCTGCCTGTTACTCAACTGACCTCTATGTCTCGGCTGCGAGCCACTTCTGTGAAGTTTTCATGCTGTTCCAGAGTTTTATCCATCTTATCGTCTGTCATGCAGTAGCAGCGCAGACGTCCCTCACGCAGCTCATTCATCTTTGCGAACACCACAAACTTGGCCATGTAGGGTACAGCTGATAGCTCTTTGTAGAGCAGGCTGGCAAAGGAGACGGCCTCAGCTGTCCGAGGACAGTCAGCTAGCCAGAATCTATCAGCAAACAATCACCAGGGATGACAATGCTGGACACAGATTCTAACTTTCTTTGGCACATGAAAAAGGAGCTTTAAGGCATAAAAAAAGCTGTTTTAATTGATAAAGTGTAAATGAAACCTGTTGAACTGACCGTGCAGAAACATTGGTGGTAAAGCTGGCACAGTCATTGGCATAGAGGAGCTTGGTAGTGCCAGTAATGTCTTCCCATTGGGCTGGGGCAGTACCACCTGTCAGTTACACAGCGTGGGAAAGAGGAAACCCAGGAATCAAGGTAGCAGGGGAGAATCAAATGATGACCAACATATTTTTTTTTTATTAATAGTTGGTTCATGCAGTACCTATAACAGAGCAGAGAAGACGCAGACTGGTGGTGTCACCCTCCCCCGAGTCTCGTGGACTCTCCCTCCAGGATGGAGGCAGGGGTATGCGCAGGCCGATGGGGCGGTGGAATTTGCGCCGCCGAGGCTCCACGGTGACTACAGGGCTAAAGTTTGCTTGGTTACCCAGCAGCTTTGCAACCAGCTCATCTGGAACTGGCTGGGCCTGAGGTGGTAAGCAATGGGGGGAGGAAAACGCAAAAGGGGTACAGGTTGGAAAATGTGGGAGAAAATAATGGTTGTATAAAATAAATGAAATTCCAGAGATCAGAGTAGAGATTTATGGAAGGATGAAAAAAATAGGGGGTAATTAAAGATAAAGAAAAAAGAGAGAAGAACACCAATTAAAACCTTCTGATTTTGTTGAGAAAAAAGTGACACAAACTGGTTCTATGCATATAAAACAATTTTTATTATAAGAATGGGTGTTAACAAGGTCTTACAATCATTAATACAAAAAGGGATATCAACAAATAAGGCAACTTGGTTTCTTAGACCTATTGATTTTCTCTACAATAACATTATAGCTATAGCTATAGATAAATGGATTTCTTAACATCATAAAGGAATTCTTTCTTTTAATGAAAAAAAGTGAATCATAAAACAATCTCTTTTTCCGTCTCCTTCTACATTCAGTATCACAGGTTACAGCATGATGGCAAAAATATCTGTAAGGCATCTTGGTCTTTACATAGGTTAAACTATATGTGCTTTTGAAATCCGAGGATCCTAAACATACAGTTAACAGTTAATCTAACATGTCATTACCTGTTTTGATATTTTAAGTTTCTCTTAAAAGATGAAAATATTATAAATGTGGAATTAACTTCTAACTAAACTACTTTAAACCAATTTGGTAACCATACAAAAATAAATTTGCTACATAGGAAAGATGGTATAATGACCAAAAGGACACAGGTCAGATATTTGTGGCTTCAGAAATCAATTCAAAAACACAAATTGTGTGGTCCTTAACAGTACATTCAAAATGCTTAAATAGAAAGGCACCTTATGAATCAATCTACTTTAGTTATTTGGAGCATGTGAATAAAGGAATAATCATGCTTTCAAAGTAATTCAGATGAATGAAAACATCCCTTTACTGTCGAAGACGTACATTTCACAATTAGTGTGAATTTGAATAAGGTTTTACGGACAACTTTAAAAACGTCTGAGCCCCCAAAATGAGAGACTCACAGCAGAGATAATTTCTATTGACTTTCTCCATTAAAGTGGACATTTGTTTAGCACTTTTTTTGTACAATAAGATAAATGAAGTTGTACTTGAGGGTTTTCAAAACTTGATTTAGGTGTTAAAAGATAAAGTTCTTGGAGGATCACAGTACTTAACTGAATCTTTAGAAAAAACAAATTATTTAAAGGACAAATCAAAAGTATATTTGTCGAAAACCAGACAGTACATTGTAAATAATTGCTGTAAGTAACTGTCAACCACTTAAGTTGAGGTTGATTATTTTGGAGGCACAATGTTGTGCACAATCCAGAGTTTTGGTCAAAAATAAGAACTCCTTTATATTCCAAAATTTCAAGAGAGCATACGCTTGGTTTAAAAAAAAAAACAAAACAAAAAAAAACATGCAAAATGAAAAAAAGCCAGATGACTGCAAATCTAAAAGGAAATGACTGAAAAAGAAGAGAAATGCTGCACAGTTCAATGTTCATACCCCAACCTGAGGCAGAGTATGCATTAGTACCTTTAGATAATCACATGAACCAGTTATGTAAAGATATCAGAATACTGCAACAATGATATCAGAGATCAATAGTAGAAAACTTTTATTTTAAGTATTATTCAGCTAAATGTGTTGTTAAATCCTACTAAATTATTGATTTATTGTGTCCAAATCTTGACTTAGATAAATTATACCAGTGTATTATTATATGTCCTGTTGTTCATCAGGGGTATAATTTACCTAATAATACCAGCTACTTATTATTATGGTTCTTCGTTGTAAACCTAAGAATGGAATTTAAACGAAACTTAACCCTAAAAGAGCAAAACAAGTATTGAGCCAATAATTATAACATTAAAAAAATGGCACTATGTCAAAATAGTTTTACCACAATTTCTCCAGTGTGGGACAATTAAGGGACTTTTTTCTATTGTTTAAGAGATTTATAGCTATATCCTTTAACTAGATATGATTTCAAAGTTTAAATGTAATCTAACACTTACATCACTCCTTTCAATCAATTTTTTTAGAAATAAAATTCTGAACTGACAAACAGTGAGGGCAAAGAAAGTTAAGGTTTATATAAAGCAAGAAGTTGGAGTTTATCACTAGTTGGATAGTGCTTTTCCTATAAACTGTCAGTTGTTGAGCTGGATGAGTGGTCCACAGGTTGAAAACCTTTTTGTGCAGCAAAACATTTCTTTTCTTTTGAAATAAAACTTTCAAGCACAGTTAAAACTGAAAAAATACACAAAAACACAGCCTTTCAAGTAAAAAAAAAAAGCAAACAGATACAAATTCTTAGGCATCTCAAATAAATGTGTTAAATATTCAATGTACAGGCTTTGTCAAGGACATAAATACTTAAGGAGAACGGGAAATAATTTTTTTTTCAAAAGGCTGATAAAGGTGACAGGTGCATGCAAAATGAACAATAAAAGGCAAAAAGGTCCTCCAACATGACTAAAAACAACAGAACAAGCTTGGCACATGACATGAATTTGTGGTGAACCAAAGTAAATGTAACATGCTTTATTTCAAGCATTAGCAATTTTGTCTCTCCTCTCCTCTACTTCTTCCTCATCGTCCCATCTCACCTGCAGCCCGAGACGGACTCTTTTGGTAACTGCCGTCTCAGGAAACGTGGCCTGCACCATTGGGACCAGTTTACTGGTAAGCGAACCTCCCTCTGGACCAATCAGGTCACTCTCTTGTTGGACTCTCGACACAACCGCAAAGTAAAGGGGGAAGTCAGTAGAAATGATGCGACGGATTCGCTTCTTGCTAAGTTCCTCTTGACTTTCCAGTTCTGTGATGAGAGGCAAAGTTATATTTTTTAGTAAATGTTTCAATGGGAACAGTACATGGCTTTCGTTTAAAATGAATGTTGAACTCACCCTCGTCCATTCCATTCAGGATTGTTTCCAGAACCTCATCACCATACCGGTTGCGGTGCTCCTTCCAGACAGATCCGTTCTCACTTCTGAGCACAACAAGCTCTCTGTCTCCCCGACCCAGAGCAGCAAAGTGGGGGATCTCCACAATCACCGGTCTGCCATAAACGCAGGGTAAATAAAAAAAAAAAAAAAAAAAAATCAGGATCCAAATATGCAAAGATCAAATAAAATAGGAGGGCTTCTTATTGAGGACAATTGGGGTGACTGATCCATTTACAAATAATACATTTAGATATTCAACAATAAATTGAACAGATTGTTTGGGGAAGGGTCGTCCACTTTTAGGAGACTTTGCTTTGCTGTGCTTTGCTCACCCCAGAAACTGCATCCCCGCTGGACCTAGAGAAATGATCCTGCTGGCCAGCCCCTCTCCCTCCACCAGAGGTGGGGGGCTGGTCAGCTTCTGCGGCTTCACCAGGCGGCAGGTAATGCGAGTGGGTGCCGCACACGTCCGTGGAGGTATGATGACACGCAGACCATTATGCCTGCTGCCTCGCATTGAACCGCCTCGAGCATCCACCATAAAACTGACCAGAAACCTGTTCGTGGGAAAAGTAATGAGAAAACCCAAAACCACAACAACAAAAAATAAAGAATAAAAGTGCTTGCTTGTGCTTTGGCTGTCCTGACCCTGTGTGGATGGGACTGGCGACTGGGCTGACATTGTCAGACGTCTCAGTTGCTGGACTGCTGGGAATCAGTGAATCGTCGTCGTACTCTTTGGGTAGTGGAAGCGGCGTGTGTTGCTGCATGAGAGCAAACATGGATCATTAATGAATTTCTGTTCAACTTAAAGGTATATAAGCAATCTTTTATTTACAGGTGGATCATCTGAATAAGTGGTCCTCCAAATTGTCAATCATTCTGATAAACTGATATGTTTATGTAAGGTCATCCTATGTGTTTGTCCCATATCTTTTTCTGTGCATTTTCAGATGTATGTGTGGTGAGCTACGGTTTCAGACAGTCATTGAAAATGGAGAAGGGAAGTGTATGAGAAGAAAAAAAAAGGTCTAAGAAGAGGCAGATATATCCTGGAATGCTTAGTGCAGAGAGCAAAGCATTATGGGATTTGCTGTCACAACGGCCCGCTGTTGCCATAGGCTATCCAACAGTGGCGACCAACAACTAAGATAGTGCAGGCACCCTGCAGTGGAGGAGGAGTTACGTGACCAATGGAGCAAAAAACCGTGATCATCTATCCGAACGGTCAGTAGTTTGCTATAAATTCCACTATTTAGTCCACGCTGTACATAGTGGTCAAGGGATTTACGGGTTTGGGCGGACGTTTGGACACAGTAAGCTTGTATGAGCTATGAGAACAGCAACTTTTAAACAGAGCGTGCATAAGGTGAAATGGGCTTGTGCATGCTCTCGGACATCTTGCACATTTTCTTTTTGTGGAAAGGGAAGGTCTTTTAAAAAATGCACGAAAATCCTCCAAAATACCTTTAATGTCATATAAAACCAACCAGGTAGCTATTCTACATCGTTCCTAACAGAAAAAGATGACCAAATTAACTTAAGTTAATAACTCTGTCCTCAATTTTAGGGCTCTGGTTTAACTTTGGAAGTTGACGACTTGAAGTCAGCAATAAATGACAATACGCTGTAGGTTTAAACAAGGCTTGTTCATTAGATTAAAAGTACCTTTGGAACAAAAATACCCTTAAATCACATATTTGAAAATACCTGTAATTAAGCTCACATTATTACTTAAGATTATGCTAAGTTGGTCTGATGTACATTCCAGTCCTGGCACAGATTATCTACTGGAATTGATATAAAGGCCTTGGTAAATCTTAACCTTTTCATTCTAGGTCCTGACTGTATGTTAAGGGTCATTGTCTGTGGTCCTTGCCTTTTACAGGTGTTTTTCCAGGATTACTCCTTCCATCTCCTTCCATCCTTACAGAAATTCCCCTGTTTACGCATTTATAAGGGTCTGTTTAGAGATATTACCTAGAACATTATCCTTTAGATTATGCCTGAAAATAATGATTATTTAACTGTATCATCCCTACATAATAATATAATACTGTTGCAACTTTTGTAACTTCTTTGTCAGGTAAGAAATGGGAGTTAAATATTATTTAAAAAGTATTCTTATCTGTCCCTCTTCAGAATAGGCTGTTTTTATGGTTAAAGAGAGCACAGCTGCAGCCAGATGCATACATAGGTGCACATTGCTTCCATCTGGTGGACTTGATAGGCATACTAGCATTGACATTATGCATGAATCTTTGTGAATCTGGTACAGAAATAAAATAAACAGTGGGTAAAACAGCTGCAAGCGTTTCAGACCACAAGATGTAAAAGAATGAAAACTCCGACGTAATATTATCTGAGTGTTGGATTTCTGTGGTTCTGTATTTTACTGTACCTGCTCTATCTCGTGTTCTCTCAGATGTACAGTCTCTGGGGAGACACGAGGGATCCTGGGAATGGCAGGTGAGTAATTTCTGTTGTAAGGAAAAGAAAAAAGAAAATAAGTGAGACTTAAAACATTTCATCAAATCTCTGCTCCTCCCAAGCAATCGTCCTGGGGTTTAATTATGTTTATGGAGCACCCCCCTTAATCCCATCCTTCTAATGGCTCATAACTACTGGCTTTGGCTCTCTACCCTACTCCCCACTCAGCCCCCCTTACGCTGTGCCCAGCCCTCTCTCGTACTCCAGTGATTTCTTGGGGGAGAGGAAATCGTCATCATGGTCTTTCATGTCATCCATCTTCATGTACCTGGCCCCTTCTGTCCCCAAGAGCTCCTCTCCTTCAGAGAACAACATGCCAAAGAGAGCGAACAGATCGTGGTCAGGTTGGTGACACAGCACAGGAGAAAGAGAGAAAGAAAACAAGGCTGTTAACTAGCTGTTAGAAAGGTTAAACAACATGACACCCAAAATGATGGACGTGATATTTGGTGGTTAGACAGATGACATGAAACATTCATGTTTTTTTTTGTTTTTTTTACATTTTTTTCATATCAATGCTCCCACAGGGAACAATTAAAACACTGAACAAATAAATGAGGATGTAAACTTCAGAAATTAGTGTTAGGGTTTTGTTCTCAACTTGCTGACATCTTTAAAGCAAAAATCTATGTGATAAGAATAAAATCAGCTTAAATATTGCTTTAAGATTTGTGATATGCAAAGCAATTCTTGTGTGAAAACATGAAGTAAGCCACTGCACAAACAGCATCAACCTCCCCCTTGAATACCTAGTATATCTAAAATATCTATATCTTGTTATTTGGAGGTTTACTTAATCCTAAAAGAAGAGTTTTAAAAAAAGAGAAAGTTGCCAGCAAAAACTTGCGTACAAGAAATGCCCTTTGTCTTATGCATATTAATGTGGATGTATTCACAAGGTTCAGAACCAGCGTTTTTTCACAGTGGCTAGTGTTAATAAATTCATGTGTCTGACCAGGTCCCCCATATTCCTTGTTAAAGTTTGATCATATACCTCAAAAGGGTACATCATCTGCTCATATCATTGTTTTTTTCTGAATTTGCGTCTTTAAGACAACAAAAAAGCTGTTAATCTATTTAGAGCCCCCAAACAATCTGGATGTTGAACAATGAGGGGACTAAAAATATCAAGATTAATATTAGTTACATTTCCAAGAACACTGCTGCAAACCAAAAATAAAACCATGCATATTTTCTAGCCATTACAGGGTAGCAGAATAAATAGATGGACTGTAATCCCACCACTAGTGATATACATGTTGATCTCATAAAAATATATATATATATATAAAAAAAAAAAAAAAACACATATTAAGGATCTTTTTCTTCACACCTGATCATATTTAGTAAACAACCCCACAACTTTGGTCTCTTCACTGTTTATTTCAAAACAGTCAATATTCAAACAAGGAAGGCCTCAATCCCATTTAAGGTATCATATCAGGGTGTTCATTTAGGCTGTTTTCAAATAGTGTAAAATCTTTCATAATGGCATCCATCTTCCTTCATGTTGTTGGTCTTTGATTTTTGCCATCTTCGAACATTTCCTTCCAGTAAGCTGTGCTCCACAACATTGCATGGAACGTGATTTAAAAATGTTTCCAATTTTTTTTTTGAACTTATAGCAAAACTATATTTAGAGCTTTACGCTTGTTTGTTGATTTAAAAATCTTGGTTTCCACTAATGGCATTAAGCTGCTGACACATCATTTCATGGCTCGGCAATTATTTTTTTCTGTTTTCATATAGCCAAATAAGTCCTCCCAAATATCCTTGTTAGGTATGGGTTTAGGTGCCCCTTCTTACAATGTGTGTATGTTGAAATAAATGGTGTACTGCTTAACTGTTCAGTGTAGTCCTGCATCCTGAAGTTTCCATTTTGGTTGTTTGTATTGTGGCGGATATGCTCAATGATCAGTCAGTGCTCCCAAGTGTTTAAAAATCCATTAGCTGAATAAATCAGAAGTTAGGTCAGTCTGCTATCACTAAGAGCCATTCTGTACATTAAGCATACAGAGGTGAGTGAAGAGTAAAGTAGATTAACTTAATGTAAATCTGTGCTGCCGTAAGGGAGCAGCTCAGATTCAACACCGACTTTTTTGTGCATTTCCTTTGATATGTTGACAGTTTACAATTGCTTTTGAGATGCAAACTGTAAAGTAGGAAGATCTATTTCTCATATAATATCATTTCTAGCTACTTTTACAGATTTTTATTCTTTCTATCTGATTCAAGTCTAGACTCTGGAAGGGCCACTCCAGTATATATTATCTATAATCTGAAGACGCATTGGTCGGTAAGAGTACTTAAACATGAGTGTGAGCATAATTGTGTGTGTGTGTGTTTGTATGTGTTGGAAGTTTGGCTGAGCTGTTATCCTTTAGTGGTTTACCACTTTAACTCAAAGCAGCTACAGTATGTGTCACTAGTCTTGTCACAACACAAATTTTGCAAAAGAATAAATCTTCTCAGAAATTATTTTGATAAAAATAATATTGTCGTTTGGTTTGAATCCGAACTGTTCCCTCTGTTAATTATGGTATCCAGGGTGTCGATTATAATCATTAGCCTTTTCTTTAAATTTTTATCCAAAGCAGTGTTACCATTATGGATCTTTTTTAGACTCAGAAAACTGCTTCACCTAAAAAAACGGCAATGCAGTCAAAATAGTAAGATGCGCAGTCTCGTGGAAAAAGCAACACAAATCCACTATGAAAAGTAAAACACCACAGAGCAAGTATGTGTGAGTTGCCTATTGCAATTTAAAAAACAATGTGAAACCATGGATGCAGAAAAACGACACACGAAGAGTTAGAGAATGGGGGTGTTACTGAAGGGACGTACAGAGGTCACAGACATGGGTGCTATGGGTGCATGCCAATGAGAAACCAGAGCTATCACAGTGAGCACCACTACAGACAGTCTGAGAGAAATAGGAAAGGGGACAAAGATGGCGTGAGCTTGAAATGGAGCGACAGATATCTTTACTGTACGATAAACTCTGAATGCTGCAAGAGAAAGTAGATGTTCATACCTAAAGTTAGCTGCGCAATTCCTAAAAAGAGCAAAAAGGCAAAAATATTTGAATAAATGATATTCCTATATTTCAAACCCCTTACATTCCCACTGTTTAAAGTATTATTTTAATATTTTACCTTCATCCTCAGACACGTCTAATATCTCATCCACAGTTTCTGGAAAACTCATGCGATGCTTCTCTGTAGTCGTCTGCAGAAAACAGTAAGAAAAGATTCAGATTCAGATAGGACAGCAATAAAAAAAAACTCTTTAAAACTACATTGCTTGTACAGCTGTTATTACAAAACCATAACATTTGTGCAGCACAAAAAGAAAAACTCCTAAAAGTAATACCACTGAAACGGTCTCCTCAGTGACGAGCTTCAAGACGTCAATCACAGAGATGTATCCCAACCTTTTTGCAATGGCCAGCGCTGACATGCCATGCTGTTAGGCACACAGCAGCAGACTGATTATAGTGAGGAAAAAGTATATCAGTTGATAGGATGAAGGTAGATTGCACTTTAACTCACAGTAGTGATCTCGTTGGGTTGGGCTCCATGTTTCAGCAATAATGTCACAATGTCTGTGTGTCCTTGCTGCGCTGCCTGGTGCAAAGGAGTGTAACCAAGCTGCAAGGATACAAAAGGCTCAAAACAATTAGAATATGATCATCTGTCAATGCATACATTTTTAATGCTTAATGTGATTAAAAACAGCAATACAATTACTTAGTACAAATGCGTAGTAAGCGCTCACCCTTGTTTTGCTGTTAACATTGGCCTGTTGCTGTAGGAGGAACTTCACCATCTTGATGTTGCCATAATGAGATGCTACATGCAGAGGGGTGTATCCCATCTGTCAATAAAAAAAAAAAAGAAGGTTTCAAACACTGCAGGATAGTGATCAGTTTGAATATTTATCTGAGAGAAGAATGAGTTATTTCAAAAATATGCTGCACTGTAAATTAAGTTCTTTATTTACTTCATTATATTTTGAAAGGTTACAAAAGGACTGTCCAGATTTTACATTTTTCCAGGTTTCCATTTCATTGGCAAGCGGATTGAACTTTTGGGTCACAATTAAGGGACTTTCTAAATTTACAACAATTAGGAATTAAAAAAAATGAAGGGATCTATTTGCACCAAAGGGTTGTAAAATAAAACATAGCAAGCTGAGCATTGTTACTATTTGGAGAGACATAATCTGATATCAAGTATCAAAAACAGGGTCCAGATGAAGGGTTTTAGAAATGATAGGAATCAGTCTCTAACAGATTACTGTCATAGAATTATGACTACTTGTAATATTCTTACTTTATCAAAGTGATAATCCTGGGCTCTGGCGATACAGTCTTGAGTAATTTGACTTTTATTTTGAGAAAAAAGTCAGAATTTAATAGCTGTGGCCACATGACTCTCAGTGTCTGTGATGAATTAGCAAGATAAAAAATGGCGGTAATTCTGAGATTAAAAGTCAGAATTACGAGATTAAGGTTAAAAAAAATGCCATTTTTGTTTAATTAAGTGGTCACTTTTTCAATGGCCTTAAAGCTCTTCATATACTGTATTCTAACAAATCTGAATCTTTTTAAGCATTCTATATTTCCCCTTTTGACAATGATTTGTACTATGAAAGAAAGACTGTATTTGTTTGGCAGCTTTCTACTGAACATGCTGTTACTCCTCAGAAAGCTGGCGGCGTAGGACAAGGCTGAAGGAACACTTGTCCTATAGGTTAATGAGGCACCATATTTCTTTTGTAAAAAAATCTCAGCACCTGATCAACTAATGTGGCAGGGAAATCTGTAATGTGCAAAATTGAGAACTGGTCATATAAAAACAGACTAAACCATGCCAATATAAGTGAAGCAAATCAGCAGCTTTGTGAAGATTGTAGCTCTGTTTGATTACTCAGGTATACGTTTTGACACAAAGATATCATGTTGAAATGATCTGTTGGTCCCAAGAAAAAAAGCATCACTAGTAAGTAGAACAGATTGGAGACAAATGCATTACTATATTAATACAGATGAAATGTAAAGTGCCCATTAAAACTACTGAGAGTTATGAATAATTTAACAAGTATCACTCAGTCAGGGACCAGTTAAATGGCTTTTCTTGAATAACTCTGATCTGTATTAGTGATGAAATATCATGTCTGACACATCTGTCATATAAATACAGACTATGAATGTTTTATAGGTTAAAGCAGACTTGAATTTGCAACCTGTGGATCCAGGGCCCAATACAGAACTTTAGACCCTTAAAATTACAAATTACAGTGAAAATTTATTTATTTTTCTTAATTTTAGGTGAAGAAAGAACTTAAGGGAAATACAAATTTGAAATGTTCCTTTACTTGTTTTCATGCAATCTGCTTATATTTCTACAACAGAATGGTACTAATGGCAGAAAAAAGTAAATCTTTATAGTCATTTAGGTCATTAGACTGCAAATTAAAGATGTGGTTTATTTATTTATCTAATTATTTTTTCATTTTCTAGTTTATTTCCCTATATGTTGTCTCAGTTTGCTTGATATTACAAAAAGTCAGATTTTTTCACTGAAAGAAATTCAAAATATCTCCTCTTTCTAGAAAACAAAAAACGAGAAATCAAATGTTGGTTCAACTATATGACAAAGCAAACTCATTTAATTATAGTCCTTGTGAAACTAAATAGGTTTTCTTTGTCATGGAGGATTTGTGTCTCTGGACAGTTTATTTAGAATGAGTGATAAGTATTGTTTATCATTGGGGCAAGGATTGCTGACCACTCACCCTTGTGGCGGCGTACACCGACGCTCCTTGCTTCACTAAAATATCAGCAATGCCTACATGTCCCTCCTGTGCCACCAGGTGCAAAGGAGTTAATCCACTCTGAAAAAAATAATAAAAAAGAAGAAGAACAGCATTTAATCTATCAAATTAAATGATCACAACTTAGTTGTATTCTAAAACGAATTTGACTCAAAATCCCAGCTTTTTATTTTCTATATAATGGTTTACTCTTGCCTTGTTGCCCAGGTTGACGTTGGCCTGTTTGGAGATAAGTAGAGAAACCATGTCAGGCCTTCCTTCCTGGGAGGCGAGGTGGAGAGGCGTGACGCCCTGCAGTGACTCAGCGTTGGCTGAAGCTCCATACTGCAGCAAGCTGTTGGCTACCTCGACTTGGTTCTGCTTGGATGCAATGTGGAGGGCAGTGTAGCCATTCTGGACGGCAGAAAGCAGATTTTTTTTTTAAACAATAACAATAAAACAAACGAAAGCGTGGTGATTCTTAAAATTAAACAGTTTTACTTAAGATCTGTTTTTATTACCCTGGCAGCACTGTGTGGTGAGCCTCCTTTGCTGACAAGCAAGTTAACAACATCCAGGTTGTTGTGATGTACAGCAACATGAAGCGGGGTCAGACCATTCTGTTAAAACAAGATCAGTGATTTAACAAAAAAGTTTTTATTCAGGTTTCTTCACATTTGTTTGGTTTCCCTCACCTTTCCAGCTGCATTAGGGTTTGCTCCTCTCTCAAGCAGCAGCTCTGCCACATCCACCTTACCGTATTTGGAAGCAACATGCAGTGGAGTGAAGCCTTTCTACAAAAGAATCATAAAAGAGACATAATATCAGATTCATCTCATCACAATGGCAGAGACTAACTATGACATAAACGGTATTAGAATATTTTCTTTACTTTGGTCATTTTGGTCTGTTGAGCCTCCATGTCCAGGAGGATGCGTACAGTTTGTGCGTGACCTTCTCGGGCAGCTATGTGCAGAGGCGTGTGTCCAGCTGTGGTGGTAGAGTTAGGATTGGCTTTGTGGTCAAGCAGAAGCTTAACCAGCTCTTTGTGACCCATCCGAGCAGCACAGTGCAGAGGAGTTTGATCATCCTGTCAAAGGAGAGAATAGTTTACCTCCTGAAAACCTTTATTCTGCTTTTACACATTATTTTGTAATAGAGTCGGTGTTATTGACTGCTTCTGCTTTAACGCATTGATTTTAGTAAAATCAACTTTCAAAGTCATTTTTAAAAGAGTTTTAATTTTATTTTGAAATGTACCTTTGCCTTTGCGTCGACCGGAGCTGAATTCTGCAGTAAAAACTCTGCCACTTCAAAGTGACCTGCCCGAGATGCCATGTGGAGAGGAGTCTCTACTTTCTGTTTCCGAAAACAAACCACATCATCAGCTTCAACAACAGCGTTCCAGAAAACGAGAGTTAGTTGTTTTTTGTTGGTACACACCACATTGGAGACGCTGGGAGAAGCTCCCTTCTGAAGGAGGATCTTCACAATATTAAGATGACCCATAAAGGATGCAACATGCAAGGGCGTAAGGCCTGACTGTTTTAAAACAAAAGAAGAAACATGAGCAATAAAATGAGATTAACAAGCATATGAATCCTGCCTGATAAACGATCTTTAATACTCATTGAGTGTTTTAGATGGATTTTTTCTGATCCCTTACTTCAGTCACAGCCTCTAATGATGCTGATTGTTTGAGCAGGAGGTCCATCACACGCATGTGGTTCTTTTTACAGGCAATGTGCAGAGGCGTGAAGCCATTCTACAAAAACAACAAAATCATAATTTTTTACTATCATGACAAAAAAACAAGACAGCATTCTACAAACAAAATCACCATGTTATGTTATTACACATCTACCCACTGTAATCCTTGGCCTGTCAGACATATTCATACTTCTAACTTTAATCTTTTTTATTAAATTTTTTTTAAATCCAACAACTTTAATAATTGCATCATTATGAAGTATGGAAAAAAGCATATATATATATATATATATATATATATATATATATATATATATATATATATATATATATATATATATATATATATATATATATATATATATATATAAATATATATATATATATATATATAATTTTTTTTGTTATCTTTTATTTTTTTACCAACAAAAAGTGTGAATCTGCACTAGCACCTTGCAGAACTGAGGGGCCGCTTCTTTTGGGGGCATTTCATCAGCTTTGTACAAGAAGGGACTCAAACTTTTGCACCCTCTCCATTGCAGAAATAGACAGCAATAACACATGAATATGCTTTGTGCGTAACCACCCTATTTTAGCCATAACTCTATGTTAATGGGTGTTCTCCTGTTCAGAGGTCAGGCTTCTATTCAGAATTGTGTTTTGCAGGGTTACATGTTTCCTTCATCAGCAACCTCCCCAGACAACAAATCCTTGTCTCTACAAAAAAACCACCCCTGTAGCAGAATACTTGTGTCAATAGAGATACATAATCACAATAATGTGCTGGATTAATTTTATGTTTGAATTACTTTTTAAAATAAACTTTTTGTTTAAATGTGGCCAGAGTATTTTCTATAATGTGTGTTCTGTCGCCTGCATGGTTTGTGGCATGTAAAATTGTCTCCCTTATGTCTGTTTTAACATTTTCTAAGAAAAGAAGTACACAAATATTGACTTTAATTACTGAATAGGCTTTTTTTGTGGCAAACTGTTTAAACAGTTTTTTTTAGGGATCAGAGTAAATAAAGCCTAATACAAATAAACATCAAGCAGTTTTTTTTATTTGCAGAAAATTCTATTTGGTCTTTTAAAAGATACTGCTACGGCTCATTACTCTAATGGTTTGAATAAACATATTTATTGCTAACCAGAGCCCTGGAGTTGGGTTTGGCTCCTTTGTCTAGCAGTACTTTGGCCATGCGGTGGTGCCCGCAGTGTGCTGCTACATGCAGCGGGGTGAGGTGGTCCAGTGTTATATCATCAATCTCTGCGTTGTACTGCAGGAGCTGCTTGACACAGTCCATGTGGTCCCCCTGTGCTGCCATGTGGATAGGAGACAGACCGTTCTGCAAAAACAGAAACAGTTCTTCACTCTCTCTTATCTGTATCTGAAAAAAAAAAAGGTAAAAAAAATTGTTTCTTTTACCTTTGTCTTTGCCTGGATTGGAGCCCCATGGTCAAGCAGGATCTCAATAATTCTGACATGTCCATTTCTGGCAGCGCAATGCAAAGGAGTTAACTCATCCTGTAAAATTATAGAGAGTTGGTGATTTAGTTATTAATTGTTTATTTACAATTAATGACATGAAAATGAGACCGATCCTGGGCTTACCTTGGTCTTAGCATCAATCTGCGCCCCCCGGTCCAGCAGGAGTCGGACCATGATCACATTTCCTCGTCTAGAAGCAATGTGCAGAGGGGTGATGCCATTCTGCAGAAACATAAAGACAAGGTTATATAAACACTGACAAAAATTAAAGGAGAATTGGTATTGTGGAATGAACTGGCATTTGTTGTGTTTTACCTTTGGGGTGAAGTTGACGTTTGCTCCTCGATTTAGCAACAATTGCGCCACGTTCAGGTTCTCATAGTGTGCAGCAATGTGGAGGGGTGTAAATCCAGTCTGCAAAATACACCTCAGTGTCACAGCTTCTGCAGTTTATTGGCACAAGATAGAAAATAATAGAAAAAGATTGATTGGCCACAGACCTTGCTGAGGACATCAGGGTTAGGGTCATTCTGCAGAAGCACTGCAGCTGTGCGTGTATCATCGTTTCGTGCTGCAATGTGCAGAGCTGGCAGCCGGACCTTCCCCTTGGTGCCATAGTTAATGAGTAGGGCTACGACATTCTCATGCCCCTGCTGAAGAGCCACAGCAAGAGGCGTGAATCCATCCTGCAGCACAAGAAAGAAAGTTAGAAGAGAGGTTGACTCAATAAGTCTAAAAGCAACCGATGCGAGAGGAGGGGCTCATGAAAACAAACTAGAATAAAAAACGCGGTGAGTGTGGAACAGCAACGGGTAGGTAACCTTTATCATACAACTCGCAGTTCTTAGGTACCTCTGTTGGAATGCTCTGATTGGCTCCATTCTCCAGAAGAAACTTCACAACCTCTAGATGGTTTTCTTGTGCGGCCATGTATAGTGGAGTGAAGCCCTTCTGTCTCAGAAAGACGCATGGCAGGCAAGGACACATATACAGGAACACACAGCAAAGTCACAGATGCACACACCAGGATGCACACAGAGAGGAAACACAACCATACAGAAATATCAGACAAACAGAGATGAATTTTAACGGATGGAATTACAGTAGCTTCTATGATGGTTAAATTCCCATAGTAAGAGCTAAGCAGCCTCAGTTTGAGCTGTGACGTCTGCTGTGAGAGCAGCTCTTAGTCTTTCTCTCTCACCTGAGACTGAGCATTGACATTGGCCCCATAGTTTACGAGCTCTGTGACCACCTGCTCCTGTCCTGCCAGGGCTGCAATGTGCAGGGCGGTGTTCCCTTTCTGTTTAAACACAAGCAAAAACACTATATTTAACATAATCAATCCCCACACAGAGCAACAACTAGCTCTTTCACTATGAGTGACGTACACACATTGGTACTTTATCTGCAATGACTTGATATTGTTTAGGAACAAAAGAGTAATTCACATTTAAACATTAAAACTGTAATGATCTACAAAAAAAAAAAAAAAAAAATATATATATATATATATATATATATATATATATATATATATATATATATATATATATATATATATATATATATATATATATTGCTGAACGTTTGACACGCTAGGTTTTGTTAGGAATCCAGTTTGTGTGGGTTGTTTGTGTGTTTTTCCACCACGTGGTGCCGTGTCCTTGTTGGGCATCCCTGCACACCTGCGGCTCGTCGGACCATTCCTGGAGGAGTACTTGAGCAGTGGGCTGTCACTACCTCGGCGCCAGAGTGTTTGCCAGTTTTGGGTACTCTAGCCAAGCTGAGATTAGCTGAGTCTAACCTGAGCCTTTGTTTCTCTGAGTCTTATATTGTTTTTGTCTTTGCTCTTTGGCAGGAAGCCTTCCTGTGTAACTAGATGCCTGGTCTTCTCCCCCAGGAAGGATAAACTGAGTTCACACTGAGCAGGGGAAAACATCCACATGAGCCGTTCAAGACCCTTTCGCCCGCTCCATCATTCAGATACTGTAATTTGAAGTTGGCTTAGAAAAAGAGGTAAGAACATTCACACTTTGAACTACTTTAAAGCACTCTAAGTTGCCATGAGTATAAGTGTGTGGAAGCATGGCTTTACAGTGGAAAAATTATCCTGGAAAAAGAAAAATTAAGTGTATTTACCCTTAATTTGAGCAGGTAAATGAGATTTGCCAATGGGAAGAGTATTTTCACTCTTAGAATAAGATAATTAGATAATATTCAGTTGAAACAAGACGATGCAATTGTTTTACCTTATTTTAAATGTAAATTGTCTCGTTCCATTGGCAAAGTGCCTCATTTTCCTTCTCAATTCAAGAAAAAATGCACCTTTTTTTAAGAAAGAAAAGACCTACGTAGATTTAATTTTTTTGCAGTGACTGAGTTTTATAGGCCAGTCATAGGGCCCGATTTAAAAAGGTAGGAAACATAAAATCCAAATGTGATTCTTTTTATGAAATCATTTTACCTTTGTGGTGGTCTCAAGTGTGATTCCATTGTGAAGCAGCTCCAGCACCATTTTGACATGGCCTTCTTTGGAGGCCAGATGCAGCCCGTTGAGGCCATTCTAAAGGAGAGAGAAGAGCAGACCTAATACTGGAGAGTCCTACAAAAAAAAAACGCATACACTAGGAGCACAAAACACAGGAGCACCATGCCAGGTGAGTGGTTTGAAGTCACAATGACGTAATCACTCACCAAACACACCAAGCATGTTACTGAACAGCATGCAAGATGCCAGACTCAAAGAGATAATCTTGGAAACGACATCTACAGGAATGAAAATCAGGAGGTCTTCTTTTCATTCACTTAGTGACAGTTAAAGGAGGAGGGAGAGAGGAGGGGATGGCAGGCCACTGGTCTCATGGCTGGGAAGAATACGAGCCGTGTGGGATAGGTCTAACCTCACACAGCCTACCTTCAGCCGCACAGGACATGTGAGGTTGGACCTTTCCCACACCACTGATATTATTCCTCTGAGTGGGGAGACCACAGCACACCATCACTCTACTGGATATAAAGGAGAGAGGGGGAACAAAAAGCAAAGATAGAGGATAAAAAAGGCAAAATACAAACTTAGATGAGCACGAGAAACAAGAGAGAATGGAGGAGTGATGCAAAAACTTGATGGAGTGAGGATGTGTGCTGGTCATAGAGTTGGAAGTGTCCACTCAGACCAGGAAACAACCTCACCTGTACAAACCCCCTAAGTATAAACTAACTTTGCAATGCAGGCAAAAGGACAACTTTTAAAACAAATAAATATTTTAACACTGCATCAATGTAAAAACAAAAATACTGTAAGGATTTATTTTAAATGAAAATAAGGACATATTGTCCATAATTGCTCTTATGATTTTTTTTTACATCGTTTTTGATCAATTAAATAAAAAGTTTAAATGCAAAGCTTTGAGAACATTGCTTACTTTTACTTTAATTCAATTACATTTTATACCAAGCAAAACAAAAACCGGATAGCTGCAATAAAGCATTAAAATTATTACTTCAAAAACAAATGAAAAATCTTGTCCTTTGTTTGTCTTATACCAATTTTGTTGTCAATGCATGAAGTATTTAGGTTTCATCAACATTTGCTGAACTGTGTCACTTTCTGATTTGGATTTAATGTCCTGCTTGGACCAATGGTTAAAGACAGCAAAACAATACTGCTGACTCATATTAATGAGTGAAAGGACTCTCTCATTAAGTTTTGCAGGAATTTACAGCCTGGGGGCTTCAGTAATGCTGATATTCCTGAGCACTCAGATTCACTCTGACAGCTGTCAGAGCTAAGGATGCAGAATGGAGAAGATGAAGCAAAGGGAATCCTTTGCAACATTTATAAACTCAAAGTTACCTCCACATGCCACTTCAAAGTGCTGTTTAACAGCTGAACAGAGCATGCTTATGTTGAGATAGCAGGGACAGTGCTTAGCCCATGCAAGGTGGACAAGACAAATACACACAACAATAGAAAATAATGGTGTAGATTATGATGGAAACGACCTGGTATGCCTGTTTTATAACTTATTTTTTGTGACTTGGACTCATAAATACTTAGATCAGATACAGACATTTTTTTAACACCCCAGTTTTCACGCCGCATCAAACAGTAACCAGGGTAGTTTCCTGGGGCCATCCCTTTACCACCATCATTTCCACTGCATCCATCAAATCTGAGTTGCAGAACAAAAATCTAAAACACAAAATTTTCCCTTGTTGGATGAAAGCGCTTTTTACATAAACTTTAAGGAGGTTTAAGAGATTAGGGGTGGGAAGGTGCTGCATATCTGTAATGATTTGATTCATTCGCCTCAAACTTTCAACTCTTCTACAGTCAATAATTCTGTTAACTTTAGATGTTAAAATAAAACAAAACTATTTTTGTTTGTGAAGATAATGTTTAATATTATACCTTGTTAAACAGATTAAATGATTTTGACAGCTAAAACAATCAGCTAATCAAAGCTTTAGGCTTATTTAATACACTTATAGCCTTTTAATAATTATGAATTTTTGTATCATAACAAAATTCCTCTATCAAAAAAGTGACATTATTCCTGTTTTATAATATAAATACTTTGAAGAACACAAAAGCAATGATTGAAGAAAAACAAGCTCTAATACATGTTTTCCCCACTAAAATTCTCTACACATAAAAACATGGCAGTTTGTTGGAAACCTTTTTTTAAATTTATTTTACCTTTCAATTTAAAGTGGTTTAACACGAGTTATACTGTTAAGTGTAGTCCTGAAATAATTATTTCTCTCTCAAACTGAGTGGTAAGATATAGGTGAACAACCCTCTCAATGTGAGCAGACAAAAAAGAAAAAGAAAAAAACCTGGGGGATTTAAAATATTCTGCAGAAGGTTCTGGTTGAGAAAAGCATTTCTCTTTGTTAGTTAAAATGCGCTCTTGTTAAACACATTTTAAAAATCCTTTTATTGAAAGAAATAAAGAATATAGATCAAGCCTAGTCTAATCTGCTTGAGATAAGATCTGTAGTTAAAAGAAAACAAGGCTGACAAGGGATGCTTGTGTACAAATGACCCTAGAGTATTTCTATTTTTAGGCAGCTCATTTTAAAATCAATATTGTTAAAAGGGGAAATGAATGAATGTAAAAAAAGCCCCAATAAATGATCATAACATGTAAATAAATGTACCAGATGATGAGATGACTTTGTCAGTGATCCAAATTAATGTATAAAATGTTAGTTATCTTTCTTACCTGATTAGCTGTATTGATATCAATGCCATTTTTTATATGATCCAAGGCCTTGTCCAGGTTGCCAGATCGGGCTGCTCGGAGAAAACTGTTGCCAGCATCAGCCTATGGAGTCATGAAAGGATAGCGGAAAACAGGAGGGAATGAAGGGTTGTAGAAAAAGCGAGAGACATGTAAAGGAAAAGAAAGGGAAATAGGAAAAAAAGAGTGACATTTCATTATTTTTAAAATGATATGACATTAAAACATCAGGGATCATCACTTGTCCAAAACTTTCCCTCTCAATTCACACCTCCCTTTTGCAATTTTCACCCCAGGTAGAAAATTAGCTTTCTTCTGGGACTTAAAGTTTGAATGTGTAGCAGGCAGTTAGCAGCAGAAAAGAACTTGAAATACTCCCAAATTATATATGCTGTTCACATAAGAAGGAAATGTCACAGAAAAAGCTACCGGTATAATATTTTAGAGGAATGGCAATGGATCAGAGTATGAAGATCAGTGGGCCTTGGCTCAGGGGCCAGGACACGGCGTGTCTGGCGTTTTTGTCTGTGTTTTATCTGCCTGTCTGAGAGCTTCATTACTCTCCCAGACAAGCAGGAGTTTTGCTGGAACGGGATTACTCATGCACCATGTGGAGAGCAGCGAGGGAAGAGAGAAGAAAGGAGAACCCGGATTGTGAAGTTAGCAGGCAAAACCACAAGGAGGAACTCCATTGAAATCTGAAACTTTTTTTGTTCATTCATACTATAGCCATGCTTACTGTACACCCACCCACCCTGCATCACCCCATTTGACCTGTTATCTCAAAATACCCATCAGTAAGATACTGGTGTTGCAAGTTTACATATTCAAATAATGTATTCAGTAAGACTGCAAGCTCTAAAAAAGGTTGCAAAACACTTTAACAACACTTTAAACTCCATAACTACTGTTGTGACTGGGATTTTGGCTTTCTTTGAGAGAAGGGGAGAAAGAGAGGGAGCTTTGCTGAAAAAAACTCAGAAAGGATCCGCATGCCTGAAGTAGAGGCATAGCAACAAATGACACAGCCCTCCCTCAGCAGGACTTCAGCCACACAAAACTGTGCAAAGAAAGAGATCATGTTAAAATTTAGAAACTTTGTTGGCAAGAAAAGTAAACAATTTTAAAAGTTGCTAGTTCTTGCTGCAAAACAAAATCTGACATGATCTGACATGTCTGTCATGCTAAAATTTACAGTGGCCAAGTGTTAACTTAGTAAAATAGTGACAAACTCTCTTTTAGAAGGGTAATTTCTATTAGGATATACATTTTCTTACTCTAAAAATAATTTTGAAGCACCTTGGAATCATTTTGACACACCAATGAAAGAAAGAATAAGGAAAGTCACAATAAAATAGAAAAAGGGTCCAAGTGAAATTTGAGTTGTGTTAATTACATTCACCGTTGGGCATTGGCTGGAAATGATCATGGTTTAATACCTTAAACAAAAATACCACAACTTTGCCCCTCCTTAAACTGCCACCTTACAATGGTAGAGCCAGGCCAAGGTTCATTAGCGAGTGCCTGGTGGTTGGTTTTGTCCTTGTGGGAACTGGTCAGTCTAAGCCCAAACTAAAAAGACAGTCGGCCCACCACCTGCAGAGGGACTAATGCAAAGAGGACAGAGTGGCAGTCAGAGGCAGAGGTGACCTGATCCACAGACACTTAAACTGCCTTTGGGGAGATGGAATGGGACCTCCCTGGCTGGGAAAGTGTATATGTTGTTGATGGAGCGATACTGGCAAGAAATGCTGGGGCTCACCTGCATTTACAGTCTGGACTCTGACTTCCAGAGCCACCAGTGCTGTCAAGGAAGCAACTTCCAAATCCAGCAAAGGACATAGACAGTAAGTGATGTCTTCAAGCTTAAGATGGATTCCTATCAAGACTGGTTGGTTTATGGGGGGCAGGTGGGGCACTACCCTGGTGACTGAAAAGGCAACAACTTGGGCTTGGGAGGAGTTCGGAGAGGCCTTGAAAACAAACCATCAGTCAGCCATTAAGTGATTCTGGCAAACTATCTGGTGCCTCTGGAGGGGGAAGCAGTACTTTGGCCACACTGTTTACAGTCAGAGTGGCATGGTGCTGACCGTGACTCAGGACATTGTTAGACAATGGAGTAATGCTTGAGAGTAGATGCTCGAGGTCAGACTTCCTCATCATCTAGGCAAAGTCAATGAGGTGTTTAAAAAAATCATGGTTTCCCCTGGACCTACAGACGAGGGTGGTCATTCCTCTTCACAAAAAGGAAGTCGGAGGCTATGTTCCAGCTAGAGGGGGAAATAAAGTAAGAGGGAGGAAGGGGATCACTTCAATTGGTCCTTTGCCAGATGTTCCTGTCCTCGAATAGTCGATGAATGTCGACGAATAGTACAACAAATCTAAGCTAGTGTGAAATGGGAAACAGAAAAGGGTCTAAATAACATGAAGATGTGCAAGAGATTCACACCTATGAGATATTAACATCTTGCTGCTCATTTTAATTTCGTGTGTATAAATAAGTAATTCCATCATAACTTGACATCATTAGTAACTGACCCTTGTATTTTATCACCTTTGACTGATTAATGATTTTCATCTCAATTTTTTCACCCTTTTTCTTAATGTAATGTAATTTTTGGATAGGAGCTGGTAAAACTACCAAAGAAAACCTCACACAAATAACCCAAATCAAGCATATTCATTTTTCTGTCATGACAATGTGTAAAACATCTTTTTTAATGTGAAGACAGGAGACAGTAGAGGCAATTAATTAGCACAGTATGAATGTTCTTCTGAAAAAATTACAGCATCCCTAACCCCATGTTGGCCTTAACCTGAGCCCTGTTCAGTCTTCAGATATTTTAAAAGCAGCAGCAACTCATACTGAAACCCCTGCAGGAGGAATTTCCCTTCAGAGTGAGGCTTTCCTATTGCGCACTTCTCAGTTTTCATGTACTTGTATGATTACCGGCTGACGTCAAGACGGGAGTGTGTGACGCTGCAAGATAAAGATTCAGGATAACCACACCCGTCCCTGGGATCACGCATAAACAGGTGCAGCTTACACACAAAATATGAAGAGTGGAGAGGAATGTGTTATAAGGCAACTCCTCAGGTGCATTTAGCTGAACTGTATTTAAATGAATGATGTCTCCTCCCTTTTCAAATCTCCCACAGAAAGCAGATGAGCTTGAGCCTTCTGGACAGAGCAGAACCTGGCAAGCACATTTATCACACTGTTTAGTGCACAAGGAGCAGACAATAGCCTCTGTATCTGTGTTTTTTGTTAACACAGGCAGCATCAAAATACAATGGCGTGTAGCGTGCAGCTGTCCTCAGGCTTAGACTGGTGCACAGCTTCTCATAATGAAGCCTAAATTATCAATTGAAATTAATCTCATAGTTTAATTTATCATATCAAATCCTTCCACGGCTTCTTTTTTTCCTTGTGAAAAAAGAAAAAGAGAATCCCTTCTCCACCCTCTGTTCTTTACGTTGTTATTCTCCCTGCTGAGCTTCCTTTGCTGGTGCTGCAGCAGACAGGATGACATCACTCCTCACTAGTGCACTGCAGTATTCAAAAGGATGCACCCATGTGTGCATGCATGTACATGTAGTCCTAGATATACAAGACGCTGATTTCCATTTACAATCGGGCTAGTTTTGAAGCAAATATTAATGTGAAAGGATCACTTTGTGTTTATGCATGTTTACTGTGTGTTTATGTGTTAGAGGCAGATATGAAAGAGACCTTCCAGACAACGGAAATCACTGTCTTAAAACTGCTTGCTCTTAAGCTACAGATTGGAACATCTGAGCCAAAATGAATGGATGATTTATAAAATGAAAATCTCCTGCAAAATTTCAGCCTTAATCTATTTTCACTCATCATTGAAGGAAATGTTTGGAAAATTTCCCCTGGAGTTCATTCTATTAAAATAAATAAAAAAAATATTGCTTAAGGGATCAGAACTGCTGTTATAATGTAAGAAATTATGTTTAAACGCACATAAATGTCCAAACAGAAATTGATTGTTCTGTTAGGAAAGATAACTTTCTGTTTCTGAAATAGATGACATGGTATGTGGGGGTATCCAGAAAGATACCCCCACATACCCCAGTGTTTTAAATACTTACTAAGGACCTATGTCTTAACCGCGACCCTAAACGGAACCAGTACAGGTGAATACCTTACCTAGCCTAGCCTTTTCTTGTCCTCGCTTTTCAAGTTCTCACTCTACAGTAAAATGTGAAAAATATGTTTTGACTCAGCTGCGAGTACAACTACACAAACATACATACAAATAAATGCAAACCTCCAAATTTGCTGAACCAGCACCAGGTGCACCTTGGAAATAGTTTAAGTGCCACAGCAGCAAAAATGAGAAAATAAGGATTCTTCATATGTTCAGGGATGGTAAGTGTTGCTTATCTTCACTGAACTTAAAAAGAAAAATTCTACAAGATCACCTTGCATAAGTAATATCTGCTATTTTACTCAATATCCAGATCTACAGTATTTTGCACTAATTATCTTTTTATTCATTCAGTGCAACACTAAATACTGGATGTGGTCATTCCTGCAGAGGGTTTAACTACTGTTCCATCATCCTTTTCTGTTGACTTGCTTACTTTGCCTGTTAGATATTTTTTTTTTCTTTCTCCTTATTTCTGCTGCTTGCTACCCCTGCAGTTTGTTAGAGAATTGGCAGCAGCCTGTTTGCAGCAACACAGTCATATTTAGTATAAAGGTACATCTGAGTGAGAACAGTGGGGATGCTCGGACATAGACACAGCTGCAGGAAGCGAACAAGGATGGAGCTAATACAAATTCCATCTAAAGCCTCATCTGTCCAATCATTCATCCGTGGAGTGTCTCACTTGCAGTATTTACTTTCTCACACTTTCAGGGACCCCCACTCCACATCCCACTGTTTGTCCCTGCCTTGCCTAAGGATTGTCTCTTTATGATTGGCAATGCTGCGCTCCCTGAGCTTCGAGATGAGATTGTCATGGGTATTATCGTTACGGTTATTGTGATCTTTTGTGTACGACAAAGAAGGTGAAAGCCATAGGCTGAAGAGTGTGTAGGGGACTTATAAGAATAGGATCAAAATACGGTAAACAAAGTTTTGATGCACAGTTACACAACTTTAAGTCATTTGTTATCCTTGCTCCAGGTGTAGTAATATCCAACTCTGCCCGTCTGTCTGTCAATTGATCAAAATGGTTGGATATAAAACCAAATAAAATATATATACATATATATATATATATATATATATATATATATATATATATATATATATATATATATATATATATATATATATATATATATATATATATATATATATATATATATATATATATATATATATATACACAAGGGTGCAATTTTTCCACATCTCCTTTGCCTTGGAGCCAAATAAATAACGTATTAAAATCAGTGGTCTGATTTTTTTTTTAAATCTAAGAATGTTTAAAACAAACAGTAGTTTTCAGATTTCCAGTCTGACCAAGTTATATATAACTCTGGCATATTTTTGTTTGAAGTATTCTTTTTATTTTACTAAGATGTTTATTTTGGCTGAAAGTACAGCGTCTAACCTATAGTCCTAAATTAAAGCTTACATAGAATCTGATATGGGAACTAAGAATTAGGGCAATGGCAACGAGACCTTACAGCCAAAAGGACTTGCAGCTCAACACTAAAGTAAAAATTATTATAATGTCAGTGTGGACATGTTTAAATCTGGTAACAATTATAAGGAGGCAATGATTGCTGTGTTAAAATTGCATTTATACATTTGGGAGAAGCATATAAATTAATTTTGCATGTACCATTGGTTTCTTTCTGATCAAAATTTTTAATTATTGTTCCCTCTCATTGTTTCTGAAAAGAAAAGTGAACAGCATGTCTGAAATTGATGGGCTATAAATCATTTGAGTCATATTTAATAAATGCATTTTTAAATATTTGATTTGATTTGTGTCTTTGTTGCAGAAGTTTTACTGCTTTATAGATATTTCAAAGATATAGGGGCTATTCTATTTGACGTTGTACAATAATTCAAAACACAACTAAAAACCAAAGAAGAGTAAGCATTAGTAAATTATCACAGAAGAGGAGAACCAACTAACTCATATAGAGGAGAATGCAACCTGTGCTCCTTTCACTTGAATTTCATAGGTTGTTGAACACAATGTATATAATTCATTTTACATTTTCAGTTATTGTTTTTAAAAATACATTGTTTACTACCAAAGAATAACAAACAGCACATTAGTTTCATCTGTTTTTATCCTGACCTTTGAGTGATAATATCAGAGTTATCAGCATTATTTGAGAATTCTAAATATCCTTTAGCACATGTACTCACACAGTCTTACCAGTATACCTCTGTGATGTATTCTTCCAAACTGTTTTATGCTTATTTGATCATTTGCCATAAAAGTATAAAATTATGATATTTTGGGTTCAGAGTTGACTAAATAGACTTCTTTTCCTCTTCAGACAGAAACTGTATTTCAAGGAGTTGCATCATGAAAAGAACTGTAGACCCGATAAGCCCTCCTTGTATTACAACTGACATAAAGAAAGCACCATATCTTTGTGAAAATGTACCCTATGTTGTTTGGACTTAGTAAATTAAGCAGTCTATCATCTTAAGACTGAACATTTCTCATTAACTGACCCACTAATCAGTTTACTGACCCCCAGTTTGCTTACCGCAGCTAATCCTGGCTGACATCTTATAATCTAAACATTAAACAGACATCCGAATGTGGCCAAAAACAAGATCAATGAGCAAAATGCTGCATAGTAAACACCCACACATAGACGCACTTAGACTAATCTTTGATGCACATGCATCACATGATACTTCCAAGCAACCAAGCCCACTGAGAAGCTCTCTTAAAATTGTGTCCAGATAGACTGCATTTTCAGCAGCTCAGTGTGAATATTGACAAAAGCCATGTTCAGAAGCTAATTTATGACTGAAAACAAGAATAAAGGGAAATAAAATCTCCACCACAGCTTATGTGGACAGAGGACAAACAGAAATGGCTTTTTGGAGACAGAACTCAAACAGACATTGGACATGTCCTGAATAATAACCAAGTGCATACTGAGTCAATAACAATGAATTATATGTGACCAAGAACACTTTAAAGAAGACATATTGGAGCTAGGAAGGGAGCAAGGGTTCATTGCCAACATAATTATAGTTACAGGTCCACTAAATCTGGGAAAAGAAGATTAAACAATCCTATAAGGAAGAAAGAAACTATTAGAGTAGCAGAACATCATACAGTAGGAGTAAATACAGAAAGAGTTAGAAAGAGAGAGAGAGTTGAGTTAGGCTGGAAGAAGAGGAGGATGAAGCAGGAGAGTTTAAGGTACTCACTCCAAAAGTGACGGTCTTGACTGGCATCCCTGTTGGCCCTCCACTGTCCCTTTCTTTAGTTTTCTGTTTCTCTCAGATACACAGCTGTCTTTTCTGTGGCCCCCTGCGAGTGCTGTGGTACAAGGGTACGCAGACCCTCATCCACCATAAACACGCACACATTCAGGCCAGACAAATACACACACTTGACTAAGCATGGTGGGTGGAGAGACTGGAGAGGGTGTGGGCTCAGTGGATGGGGGCCCAGGGGTTTATCTCTAGAGGAATGCTGGCTGTATCTAAAGACACACATTTCACGCACAGCTAAAAACAAGCAGGTCTCCCAACAGGTTTATGAAAATATTCAGGCCACTTCTTTGCTATTTTTTTGTTTTCTGAATAAAACAGATCTTTTTCCTACATTTACCTTCTACAGACTAGACCTACAGCTTATCTTTCAACATATTCTACCTCTCTTGCTCCTAAAAATTTAGTTTCCCTCTCAACTTTCTCCTTTCTCTTGGATGTCCCTCCTTCCCAGTGCGTCACGCCCGTCTCTATGTCCCCTGTATGTTTTGTGACAGCCAGACAATCCATTTTTTCCATGGACCAGGTCGCACCAGAATGGTGAAGAGTTACTGTGGCGAATGGGTGTTTTTTTTTTTTTATAGAGCGGCACTGCTTCAGTCTGCGCCCTGACTTACAGTGACAAAGCGCCTAGCAGTGGTGGAGGTGGGGGGTTCCTGCCACCGCCCAGTTACAATAGGCCAGACACATGGGGTATAGAGGGAGTGGGGGGGCAGCTTCTCAAAAGGCCCTGCCTCTTTTAATAAAGCGTCCGTCATTCCTCGCTTGAAAAGGCCCCTTTTCTCGGCCGATCCCCTCCGCTCTCCCTCTCCTGGCTAAATGCTGGGAAAAGCACATCGCTGCCAAAACCATGCAGAGAGATAAATGCTAGCAGGAGAGAGAAAGGAGGGTGAAAAAACCTAAAAGAGAAAGCTATACACTACTCAATACCACTAGTCCGTGACCTGGGAAAAAATATCACATGGGGACAACTGCCCTATCCACAGCAGTGAGTTTAGTGAATGATGAGAGCTCAACAGAGAAAGAGTGAAGAGCATGGTACTATGAACACTAATGTGCATGAAGAGATGACAAATTATCCTGCGGTCCCCAATAAAAAGAAAAGAAAATCATGTCAAAATGTCCTTTCATTGACCATACGCAACTCCCCTTATAAAAAGTGGAAAGAAAAACTTAAATTTAAGGTAATGCATACCTTGTCTTAAAAAATGTGTCTCCTATTAAATAAATTTTAACCACTTTGTAGTGGATGGTTCTAGGGAAGATAATTGAATCTAATGCTTAAATGAAAGCAGGTTATCACTTTGTGCCATGAGTCCTCAAATTGGTATGTAAAGATATCCTGATGAGCAAAAGGTGGAAGTTAGCGAAACTAGGAAAGAGCCACATATGTAGAGTACCTTGTGAGGAATTTCTTTCCCCTAAATTTTATTTATATCTTCTCATGTTACCATATTTGTAGTACAATATTTAAAGGTCTTTATGGATATATATCCGTAATAAATCTATTTTATTTACATTTACACCTTCAAGTTTTTTTTTGGCAAGTTTCTATCTTAGATTAGTTGACAATGGTGCAGACACAGCTGTTCTGTCCAGGGCCGTCATGCAACTTTTCACTCTGTAAATACAAGTACAGAAAGACATGGAAGGCATTTTTTATATTCAAAAGTATTGGGGGATAGGTTCTGAGTAGATCGAATATGATGGGACTGGAAACTGCATATTTTTTCAAAAGGGAGCAATTATGCTTGTATAAATAAAACTAATGGTTACTTTCTTTTTAGAAGTTTTACAATTTTTTCTCTAGATTAAGTGAACGGTGCTGTATATCACAACATGTAGATCTGTCGCCATGCGGTTGGTCAGGATAAGAGCTTGAGGCAAAGCAGCTGGTTTTCTTTAGATTACTTTTACCAAGTGATGTAAAACGATGAACAAAATTTGGACTCTGAATCCGATTTGGATTTAAATAGGCCGCATGTGTCAGCAGGTAGGAAACTGATACACTGGAAAAAGGATCTAGAAATAAGTAAAATAACTCTTAAATGAAGTTTATTTACCCTTACAGTAATTTGAGTAGGTAAATGAGATAGTTTGCCAATGGAATGAGTATTTTTACCCTTAAGATAAGATCATATGCACTTGAAATAAGACAATATAATTGTGTTTATTTATTTTAAGTGTAAATTGTCTTGTTCCATTGGCAAGATGTCTCTTTTACCGAATCAATCTAAGAACAAATGCACTTATTTTAAGAAAAAATGACTTATCTAGATTAAATCTTTTTCCAGTGTAATAGAAGGAATTAAGGAAAAGTTGTATGAAAAAAAAGATAAGAAAATAATCACAATGGTATGAAACAAAAATTTAGCTCCTTCAAGCATTTTGTATATTTTACATGAAAAGTAGTAGTATGATATATTGTGGGCTAACACGCCTGGTATCGTAGCGTTTTAAAATGTGTCATATGTCACGTCTATTGTCTGGGAGGACACCAATTGGAGAAGTTTGGGCCACAATAGAAAACTAGTCTGGTTTTGTAGAAGGGTTGATTTAGGTTTGATACAGATGTGCCCTCTGCACTCTGTGTCAAGCTGCTCTTGTTAGCAGGGTAAAAGGCCAGAGCCATCCACACGTTTTGCTTGTGGCAGTTTATTGCCCATGACCTGATGCCTCAGAGAACAGAGAAAGGGGCTGAAAAAAAAAAATAGGAAGGGAATCAAAGCCAAACTTGTTAGCTGCCTGTTAATCTTTCTTCTTTGTAATGAAAACAAAGCAAATATTTTGAACTAACACATTTATGTAATTTAATTCTGAAAAAACATTGATGTATTTTTGTCAGCAGTTTCTGGTGAAATACCCTCTGCTGGCAGTTAGGTGCTCTGCAGTTTTGTCCTGCAGCAATTGAAGAAGTGTACATGCTAGGTTGGGCTGATTATGCAGCCCCACTGCATGCCTCCCATTTTCAAAACACACATTCTGTGCCTTGTCTCTGTCTTCCAGCTCCAAAGAAGAAATCATAAGCCTGTTGGCCCCAGAACTGCCAGATAAGCAGTTTAAGCTGGCATTAATAAGTGAGAATTATGAACCCTTTTCTGCAAAAAGATTACATTTCATATATCAGGACACACAGGAGTCACACCTACAGATACATGACCTCATATGTTGAGAACCTACAAGTGTCTCTTGAGATGCACGCACAACTCAAGGTGACAAAGCCGGCTAACCTGTGGAAGATAAAAACCGTGAGTTAGAAAGATTTGGATGAGGGTGGAGAGAAGGAAAGAGAGGAAAGGCAAGGAAAGGCAATAGAAAATGACAGGAGCAATATGTCAAAGCAAGGCCAGACAACCGTTAATCTTCATAGGTGGATATCCAGAGTGAGGGCGGGCCATATTAGCACATATATGGAAATATTTCATCTATTTTCTTGTACTAAGGGAAAATATATTCCACAAATTAAGATGAAGAGTTTAAACATCATCTAGGCTAACTTCTACATGATGTAGAACTCCAGCAGCCAAAGCATCATTCAGTCTACTCAATATATGCATAAAATATCAGGTTGTTTAAGACTTCAAATTCAAAGAAATGAATACCAGCTGAAATAGGGATGGGTTGGAAATGATGTACATCTATTGTTCTCAAAAGTTTAAAATGCACAAAAACAGAAGAAAACAAATCCATATGTCCCTTATTACAGCAGATAATCTAAACTATTTTTTTTTACTTCTTACAAGGTCCTTGGTCAATTAATATTTACATCTGCTTACAACCACTTATTCCTTGGGCAACTGATGCTGTTTAAAAACATTTTTGATTAATTGAAGCAATGGCTTAAACTTGAAACGAAAAATCAATTTGAAACTATTACTTATTCATCAAAATCCAGCAGGCAGTCAGGAAAAGTTTTTTTTTTTTCAGTTAATAAAAGATTGAAATGTCTTGTTCGGTAGTTTTATTTTTAGATCCTACATATCTCAGATAAATTAGAATGGTTGTTTGACTGCACTTTCAGAAATATCTTTTACCTTTGAAACACAAGCCTGCAATTAAACTGCAGAGGGGAAACAAGCAGAGTAGGAAAAAGAGAAGGAATGACTAAAGAGAGAGACCAATAAATCCACAGCAAAGCAGAAAGCCTTGAGGCTATTAACTCTTGTCATCAGAGTTACAGTACCAGGAACAATAGCCCAGTCCAAGAGTCTGTGCCTCAGTAGATATTTGTACTGTATATTCTTCTCTTTTTACTGCTCAATTGACATTGTGGTGGCATCTTCATCTGCAGCTTTACTGACTCAAAGCTCCTTCTCCCACAACCCTTAACTAGCAAATAAATACAGACTTTATATGCCCCCAGTGTTTTCAGCCCATCAATGTCCTGTTAAAAAAAAGATGCTCTGTAGCTTTCATGTCAATAGTCGACCCTGAAGAAAATGTTATAAGTATTTCTTCATTCATTTAACAAATCTAGATTGACTTAATGCTTCCTCACACTCACAAAAACACCCAAACACATACTCAGAGACAGCCTTGCATTTTCTCAGACACCCCATGTATTTATCTACAATCTTCTGCATGCTTATGCAAACACACACTCACCTGCATTCGTCATACACTCATTTGCAGCTCAACGCAGCCTCTCATGTGCAAGAATACAACTCTGGCAGCAGTATACTCAAACTGAACTTTGTTGCACATTTTAACAGCATTGGATGGATTTCTTGGGGGCAAAAGTTACTAAAGTGAGGTGGCTGAATTATAAACTGGATACCAATTAATTATTTTGGGTACTTGTAAGGGAAATAAATAGATAAATTAGGTCCAATATATTGGGACAGCATCTCAATATTAATATTGCGTCTACATATTTTTTGTTTAAAGTGGATTTTAAAGGTGCAAAATGGAGCGTTTGTGCTATGAAAAAATTAGACCATGATAAAAAATTTAAAAACTTTTTTCCTTTCGTTCCCACCCCCCTAAAAATGACTGAGTTCTCTCTACAATCTTTAGCAGCCTTGAAGAATAAAGTGGTCTGGTCTTTTCCCTGTGTTCTGGTCTGATGAAACCAAATTTTAGTTTTTTTTTTGCATAAATTAACACACAACATTATTGAACATTACTAAGAGAAAACCACACATCAAAACACAATGGTTGTAGCAGGGTTTGACTGCCTATGATGCTCAATATTAAAATTCTTCAGACTCTGGTTGTAAGCTAAATTCTAATTTTTCACAGCTAAAGTTTTTGAAGCAGACTTTTTAATCATTTTATAATTTTTACAGACCTTTTCAAATAAATAAAAAATCTGAATGAAATATGTTTTTCCACCATGTTTCATTTTCAGTAAATATCTGTTTTATTTTCAAAGACCAAGCACCTTTATACAGTGCAAAACCTTTTATCCTTTTTGTGTTCTACAATATCTTTTCCTAAAAGATATTAATATTACTCGGACCACTCCTTTCTGATTAACTATGCTAACAATAACTGATTGCAAGCAGGAACTCAGATCAAACGTATCAGATTAAGGTTGCGCACAAAAGGAAAACAGGTCATTGCACATTATTTCCTTGGATTTTTCTTCCCCAACATATTTGCTTTTTAGCTGAGTTAATGAGAGAATATTTGATCAGAGAGAAAAGTGTTTTAAATGATCTATCATGGTCTTTCTCAGCTCAGAAAAATCTCCCCAAATAAGGGTAGTGTGTTCACCATTTAAGTCCATTTTGCTTTTGTCCATCTGTTTTCCTATCACAGTGATGCTTATACCTTATGAAACAACTGCACCTGTTTCTATAAAACAGTTATCAAACTTTCATTAAGAACCTAGAGGTTGCTGCATGAAAGAATCCTCATCTATACAATAGTAAATAAATGTTGGCTAAATTTACCGTTTCAGTGTTTTGGGCATTTATTTATAAAAAAAAAATTCAACACACGTTTCAAAGACTGTAGCATTAAGCAGGTCAATCATCAAGTGAAGCTCCTTAACCAGCACTTTCTTTTGGAGTATACTTCAACCTTTACCATGCACTCTTGTGCATTCATCAAAAACACATGCACATGCATGCATGCATGCACATAAATCACTCAGTCTCTCTCTTTTAGTCAAGTGAACATTTTTGCAAAAAATAAAAGGTGATATCCAAGGTGCCCCTGGATTTCAGTTGAAAAAACAAAGCAGGTGATTTTATTGAAACAACTTTAAATGAAAGAAAAGAAAATAACACAAACAAAAAAATGACAATTTCAATTACCATAAATCAAAAGTTGAATGTGTAAAAAGAAAAAAAGAATAAGAAAACATTTGTATTTGAACCAAAATAAGTTAAATATAAGGAAAAGTAAGCTATCTGTAATAAGCTTCATATGCAAAAGCTGTACAATATTTTAGTTGGTAGATTTGTACATCTACAATAATTGAATGCTGTAGCTAGCAATAGTTAATTCTTTCAAAAGCAAGCCTATTGGAGCCTCAAAAAATAAACTGCTTAAAGGGATCTGGTCATACTCTTTACTTTGACCTTACAAATTCTATGCCATTTAAATTTGGTTACAAACAAATGATTAATTATTGCACCATGTTGACTATTCTGATCTTATTTCTGTGTTTCACACATTTTGTCCCCTTTTATTCAAAAATAAAGCACCTTTTGTGCAGTTATAATAACAAGACCACATGATTGGAGGTAAGATGCTGTGTATACTGTATGTGCATAAGGAAACAAGAAAGGGGGTCACATTATATTACAGTATGTGTAAGGGAAAAGCAATGAATAAAGCAATTCTGCAACACAAGATCAAGATCAAGTGTCAAAATAAGCCAAAATACTTGGCATGTGAGAGGGATAAGTCACAAGTAATGCTTGGGAAAAAACTATGAATGTTGGTCCTGGCAGGATCTAGGTTTTAAACATAGGCTGCTGGCACATGGCTTAAACCATTGCTTTTGTCTGCTGATCGCACCAGATGCAAAATTATTTTCTGTTTCAAAGGGAATAAGTAAACACTTTCAGGACAAACGGTTGGTGTGAAGTGTTTCATGATAGGAATATTATCCAGTTTGTGGAATTTCTTTTTTCATTGTGAGAATCCTCTTTAAGAATCATTAATCCATTATACTAAAGCCTGGGTTTGTAACGGATTTAAGGATAAATTATAATGGTATATTTTGATAAATATATTGCAGATCAAATTGTCCCCATGAGGAATTTAACTGCTGAAAAAAGATCAAAAGATGAGTTAGTTCCTAAAAGCTCAGCAGGAGGAGAATCCAGCTTTCACCAACCCCTGTAAAATTGGTATGAAGCCAACTGTGTCACTAAGACACAATTTCTCAATTTACACATTAGCAGCACATTTTTCATCAGAATTTTAATTAAACCTGTTATCAGAAAAACTTGGAGAAAAAAAATTTGTCACAATATTTGGATATGGCGTGGTCTTTCACATGTAAATTGCCCTCTGCTCCCCGAGCCGCGACAAATTACAGCCAAATACTGGTGGCTGGATATGAATGGGCTTCCTAATGTAGTCTGTATCTACAGTTGGCTGGGGAGCAGCTGCAAGAGAGAAACTCAGACGAAGGAGAATTTATATGACAGAGCAGAGTGTGACAGTTTGCTTTTTTTCCTCCATAGACAGGGTCCACTGTGCAGCCGCACTGTGACGAATGGGGCTTAACTCCCAGAGCGTCTGTCTCTGAGGACTCACTGAGGGGTAATTAGAGCTGAGGGGTGATAAGGGATACTCTCCAGGTCCCCTAAAGCTATTGATGGTGGGGAAAGGGGACAAGACCAATACACAGACCTTTGACATCACCCAGATCAGGGACACAGGAGAGGGTGGAGCACGGCTTGATGAAGTGTGATATTTTTAAGAGAAGTACATGAGTCTACAGGGAGAGTCATGGTTTGTGTGACCAGTTCAGGGATTGGAGAGAGAATTATGTAAGCAAAGTGCCTGAAAGTACTATTTCAAAGTTTCAACATTTTAATTTCTGTTTAAATATTTTTTCTGACCAAAACTTAGCACTTATTTCCTTCCAAAATCCACCTTTTCATTTTGTAAAATTGACATTAATGGAATAAAACCAAAAATTAGAATTACAGAACAATTTACTATTGAGACCAAAGGGTTGTAACAATTAAATCAGGATTTGACAATGCAGGAAGCCATTAGAGATGTCTTTGGCACTAATGTTGTATTTCCTTGAAGAAGTTTGGTCAGGTTTGGAATAAGATTTTTGGAGTTTGTAGGGTTATTTTTGTTCTTTGTCATTATTTCAGCTATTTTTGGACATTCTACTCCAATGCTATTTAATGCTTCTTTAGTTGTTGATTTTTTTTTTTTTAACTACATCATTTGGTCATTCTACAAGTAGATATAATATTGTGGCCAAAGCTAAAAGGTAACAAAAAAAAAGACAGAAGTTTCACAATCTCAAATTAAAGACAGACAGATTGGTCTAAAGTTTGAAAATGCATAACTAACTTTATTGACCATTTAAAAAAATACAAATAAAATTGTTTATATATTATGAAGGATTGTGTATGAGGAATACAATGTCAAATAAGGATATTAGATGCCAAGCATTGCTTTTGGTGGAAGGAAAGGCTCCTTACAAGAATTGATCAGCGATCGCTGCTGACTCTCAAAACTGTACAGGATAGATTCTGAAATGTTAAAAAGGATTACCATGGATCTTAGAAGTAGTTCAATGGCTAAAGGACAATTATCATAAAAGTTGATGGAAGTGTTGTATATAAATTTTCTCTATTGGCATGCTTACTCCATTGATGATTTTTAAAAACTTTAGTTTAAAAAAGTGGTTTCATTAGGGAACGTAAGACGTGGCTTATCGTGTTGAGATTAAACACTATTTTTGAAAGTAAGGAGCATCTTTAGACTTAGATATTTGTTGCTTTTTAATGCTGATTTCTACAATAAGTTTTAACAACTTTTGTTTAAACATTTTTAACTCGAGCTGTTTAATGGTGCTAAATCTGTTACATTGTTTTTAACAATTACAGATGACTTCACACAACCTCAGTTCAAAAACCTTAAAACCTCCTTTATTATTGTGGACCTTAAGACAAATGAAGGAGCATAGAGAAAAAACAGAGAGAAATAAAAAGATACTACCTAAAATATTTAGATTTCCATTTCTTGAAAAAAAAAAAAAATCTTGTTTTCTGTTCCCTTGAACAGTGCAAATATAGACAAGCACCCTGCAGACGGAATGGCCTCCAGGCTTCAATATTGCTGGGACTGAAAAAGTCAAGCATGAGCGACTGGGCTCTTTGGGACTGTCTCACCCTTTTATATCTATCTCTGTATTCTGAACACACTCATGATGTCTGGCAGCAGTTATCTGGCCCTTTCACAAAATGTCAGAAAAATAAAATACTACGTAAACTAGTTAATATAAATATGACTGGAGGTAATTTAAGAATGACATGAGCAATTTTAGTCCTGACAGGTAAAATAAAATGAGGAAAATAGAAAAATAATCTTTCAAGCACTCATACAGAAGGCACAACTGAATTCATAACAAATTTAACTGTTCAGTGCATTTGCATTCAAGAGCATCCAAGGGAAAGACTCCATATTGTTGAAAAGTACATTAGGGGTTTTTATAAGATGGTTTATACAATAACTCACTTCCCTTCCTCCTACAAAATTTTTTTTCTGTGTTCAATGTATTCCCCCTATTTTCTTCACCAATTTTCTGCATGCTTTGCTACTCTAAAAAATGCTGTCCTAAAGACAAAGTCAATTATGCTCCGCGTTGATTAGGAGCAATATGGAGATCAAGAGATAAGCTTCAGGAATTTGATATGAGAGCAAAGGGGGAGCTGGGATCTGAGGGGAAATCATGAGGGCAAGAGTCGTCTGGGACAAGTTTGCCTGAGAGCTTTATTGCACTTAGATGATCTCTCCTCCAACAATTAATAATGGATTCAAGATCATCTGTGATATATGTGCAATATAAACCCTTTGCTCAACCTATCCCAGACTGTTTAGACAGATAAAAACAGACAAAAGACAGGCACAGCACGTCACATACAGGTTCATGGGAGCAATACACAACACAGACACATCAAAGGTACGAGCAGAGGCAGGCATCAATACTCCACAGTAACGTCACTGAATTAAACAGACACAAACTGCAGCATAGACAGAAATACAGACAGACATGCAAATCAAGCTTTATGCTAACCGACACACGCAAAGCATGCAAGGAAGAAAACAGAGCATGCACACAAACGCACTGATGAGATAATAAGCCCACAAACACAACCTTCACTCTCTCTTTCCAATAAACACACTAAACTGTGACTTAGCCCTAATCACGAACACAGGATGACACAAGCATATTTGATTAATCAGAAGAACCCACAGGAAATATACTTAAACAGTTGTCTTACACTAACAGACTTATAATAAGTGGTTATGGTAAGAAACAGACCTAGAAAACACTTGCAGCTACAAAAATATTCTACGGCTAGAGTATATTTTGCCCGTGGACTCTTTTCTTGCAATATGCTCGTCCATTTTGATAGAAATTAAAGACATCAATAAAGATAATTACGCTGTACAGATAGACACTCATGTGTAATTATGTGAAACTAAATGAAAGAAAACATAAAAACCAAATAAATGAAACTTAAAACTCAGCGAGTTAGTAAACAGTAATACGTCAAGCAAGGACAGGAACAAAAAAAAAAAAAATGGTCCAGCCTGTTCCCACGAAACCTGACTGAATCAGTTCACAGCACAACAGCAACACTAGAAAGTCAAAGGAACCAGAACTACAATACCAGAAGCAACAACAACAAAAATAAGAGATAATAAAGATAAAAACAATAACAACAGCAAAGTGACACAAACTACAAGTGAAAGGGTGATTATAGATAGTTTATATATAGATATATATAGATACATATAGATAGACAGGAAAATCCAGAGATACGTGTTGCTGGTATTTACTTCATCATCATAGTGCCATACTGCTTGACCATCCGGCATCTCAGAGCTCACACTACTGTCCTGATCGATTAGCCAGCGATGCACGGCGTGGGCCTAAAAGGACACACGACATAGAGACAGAGCCCAGTTAATTGCAACATGGAGCAGCAGCGATGGGGAGAAAGAAAAGAAAGAAGAGGAGATGCAGCAGCAGCAGCAGCCGAGTTGACAGAGAGCAATGTTAGATGGAGGAGGAGATTCAGAGAGGGAAAGGTGAAACTAAAAAGAGACAAAGAGAAAATCAAGTGAAAGAAGAAGCTGAAGACTAGGAAAAGAAACCTTCTGAACCCTGTCCCACCCAAAAATGACTGCATTCATCTAAAACAAGACCTCTCTGATGGAAACATGTACACTTAGGATGAAATTAATGAACACAATGGAGGACAACACGAGGTCATTATGAGCATGATAGTGGAGATGAATCTGTCAGCTGTGTCACACTTAGGCTAGTTGGGATTTATTCAATCTTTGTAACATAAAGACATATATATATATATATATATATATATATATATATATGATGTACTCACCTCAGATTCTCACATACCATAGAAAAAAGCAACTACATAGTGCAGTATAAACCATGATACATAGAAAAAACAAAGATATTTTATATCATAAAGAGGAAATAAAGAGACACCAAGTGACAGTGGACTAGCAAATAATATGTTTTAAACAAGGACGCTTTTACAAGACTGGAATGTCATGTCATGTCAGTGCTGGAGTACATCTAGAATTGTTTTATATCGACAAAATAAAAACATCAAATTGATTCAAATTAGGTATAAAATGTAAGCTTTCGAAAATAAGCTGTCTGTAACCCTTCCAATCTAAACTATAAATGTTTATTTAACACAAAGCAGATAGAGATGGTGATGTAGTTATTTTAGTATTGTTAATACCTTATTTACAATATCTGCAGCACCATTCCCAACTTGGTCACACCTTGCTGTGGGATAACCGACTTATCATTTATTGTGTTTTTTTCCCCCCATTCCACTATCGTAGAGCTACACTCTCGCTGATGGAGGTGGTCTCTGATAAACCACCAACTAAGGCTACACATATTCAACTTGGATGCCAGAAATTGGTCCTACACAATAGGACCTATGCAAGTTTATCATGGGTGCATTTTCATTATACAGGTGGCACACATTAAGGGAAAAAAAAAATCTTCCAATAGTTTACCGTAGGATCAATACCACACGTTATATTCTGCACTTGTTTGTGTCAAGTACCCAAACCAAGGCAAAAAAACAAACTGCTTAGTAGTTCTTCAGGGAACAAAAAATAGCTTTATCACATGTAAGGATGATGCTCACATGGTGTCAAAACAATGCTCTCCAGAATATCATCAAGGATCAACCCTAATTACTGCTGCCTCTCCAACGTCTTCCTCCAGACAAACACCAAAAGTCTACTCCATTTCCCTCTTCTGTTATGCAGATTTAACTGCAGCCAGCTCCAGTACCGGTCACCCTGAAACACACATGCATCCACAGGCTCACACACACACCACCACCTCCATCTGTTACTCTTGACTGTTGTTGTGTCAGCAGCAAAAACAACTGAACACAGCTCCTTTTGTGAAGCCTGCTGCCCTCTGTGCAATAGAAACAGTTATCAAGATTTGCAAAAGGGGGGAAAATCTCAGAATCCAGGGATTAATTATCCTGTCACGGCTGCTGTGACACATTTATCATTTTCTTTACTCAAGCAGTTTTACAGTATATACTGTGTTTTTAAGATGTAGGCTGTCAAAGGTTCAGCCATTTAGCATTTTAGCTGGCTGAAATGGCCGGAGTTTCCACCCATGACCAAGGAAGTTTCTTTTATATAGTCTCATATTCTCAGATCTTAAACAAGGCGAGATAATTTATATAATGTAATTTATTCAAAAAACTTCAACATGCTCCACAGGAAAACAGAGAGATAATAAAATCTTATATGAAAAAGAAATGCATAAAAAAAGTTATATTAACTTAATACTAGATCACTGAACCAATGCACTTTGATGAGCTGTTAACCTATCTAGGGAAGTCGCCTCTGCTCATCCCATGACAGAGGACATAGAGGCAAGAAGGAGGAATTCAGACTGATGGAACACAGCTTACTGTATTTGAAAACAGATGCTGGGGAAGCAGTCAAGAATGCAGAAAACATATTTAAAAAAGAGGTAGATCAAGCTCAAGGGCAAAGTGGATAAAAAGGTGACAGCACAGGACTGTGCCTTTAGGGTAAACCTGCAGAGAGGGATGACTAAAATCCATCACTAGATAGATGACCACACAGGTTATGCTGGATCCTCCTGAAATTTGATGTTTTCTTGCAGTAACACAAAGCAGTATTGCTGAAAAACAGATTTGCGAGGGGAAGCTGTTTGTGCTAACATGTCTGCAATTCTGTGTTACTGTGAGGATGTGAGGAGCAGGGGCGTCACCCGCGGAGTTTGTGGTAAGCTACAGAGCGTGTCAGCTTATAGGAATAATTGGATTAAGTAGCAGACGGTTTGTGATGACAGGGAGAGTGGGGAAGGTGAAGGGGTGTGGGATGAAGACGGAGGGGAGGCAGACTGAAGCACGGGGGGAGATAAGCCTAACAGGCCATTTGCCCTGGAGCATCACAGTGAACAGACACACATGGGACCTCAAACATTATGCCTTAGATTAGAAGGATTAAAGAATAAGAATATTCTGGCTGTGCTTTGGTTGCGCAGTGGTTAGCGCGTGCAACCCATGTACAGAGACCTTAGTCCTTGACGTGGCAAACCCGGGTTCAAAACCAACCTGTGGTCAATTGCTGCATGTGTCGCCCCCTCTCTCATTCCCCTTTCCTGTCAGCCTACTGTTAAAAAAACAAGCCACTAGTTCTGTAAAAACTCAAAAGAATAAGAATATTCTCTCAAGAACTAACAATAAACTAACCAGCAGCTTTATGTCACTTTTTTTTATCCTGTAGGAGAAATGGAAAATCATCCAGTTAGATCATGCAGGTATTAAGGCCACTTCTGATAAGAACATTCCTGCAGCTTGTCTTTAACAGCAAAGCTGCTGACAGCATTAAGGATAAAGGTGAAGACAGGAGTCAGAGACCATGAGACTACAAGTCACAGATGGAAAGGTATGACAGAAAAAACTTACAGAATCCCTGCAGAGTAACTTAAGTTAAAAAGTCTGTTGGTTGAAACAGGATCTGAAACGGTTTCCTTAATTATTTAGTTCAGGTTTTTAAAAAAACACCTAAATCTTAGAAGAATGAAACTTAAAAGACTTAGACCTAAAGACAAGCTTAGAGGATGACCTTTATTTCACTTCAAATGGGTATAATTAAATATAGATACCAAAGCAAGTGTAAAGATGCATCTGAGAATTACTATTTGACACTTTGTCTTCATGCAATAACTTGAATATTTAAAGTACAGATGCACTAATTACACTCTTCTTTAGAGGCATTTGACTATGCTAACATTTTTAGTTTAATTTTGTAGTCTAACTTTTTCTAATTTTAGTACTATTTTTATTTTATTTTTTAATTATATATTTTTTATAATAATATATCTTTATAATACGTTTTGAAATACATATATTTTATTTTGTTATACATTTTTTATTAATCATATAATTACATGTATAACACCACAATGTTCTTTTGCTTGTGAGACATCCATTTTAATTTACAGCCGTTTCAGTTGTCTTGCTACTGAAATGTTCAATATAAATTCACTTGCCTTGCCTTGCCTTGCCTTGACAGATGCAGTTACATGATGCATAGATATTATTAAGTGCTTAGGATAAAATGCCTTTGTTACGTAGAAGGCGTAGATGGCGTAAGAAGGCATAAAGGTTTTTGTAAGGTAAAATTTTTTTGCATAAAACAGAAAGATAATCTAAAAAGATTTCTCATAATCAGAACTGGAAAGGAAGAAAAATGGATGATTGACCCAAACCTATTCATCAATTATAACTAGTGTTGCACCGATACCAGTAAAATGGAGGTATAGGTATCGGAGAGTACCAACAAATAGGGCACCGACACCATTTTGAGAGCCAAACGTTTATTCAACTATTGTCACCCATTCCAGGTAGGCAATAAAAAGGTTGACTGGATTCACTTTGTAGTTGTCTTTTTCCTGCTTCACAAAGGTAGGCAGCAGCTTGACAAAGCCATGATGGCAACTGTATTACATCCAAGTAGTATGCAGCATATATACACACACACACACATCAATTTCAAACAGATGGTATCGGTAGGGTATCGGTATCGGCCGATACTGCACAGCCAGTTATCCGGTATCGGGGCCAAAAAATGGCATCGGCGCAACACTAATTATAACCATACAGTACTATGTTTGAGAAAGCAAATGGTGTTACACTGCTTTGTAACATGTTATAGGTTCAGATTTTTGCTATTACTTATGTCCCATCATCTACTGTAATGTCCTTATATTTTACTTTTTTTTTTTAAGGTTTACAGCTTTCATGCTTAATGTTTAAACACCTCACTGATAACAAAAGGAGTCTCTTTAACTTCCACACTGAAGATTGGTAGGGTCAGTGTTCCTTGGTAGCACTTAGGATGGTAGACTTACAGCCTTGTCCCAGTAAGGCAAGGTCAGCTGTCCAATACAGATCACCAGACCATTTTTGGCTTAATTTCTAATGCAAATGACTTTTATTGGAATGACAGCAAATATAAATCACAGTAATAATAACTTTGAATAAGGAACTTGCATTTATTTTCAAAGCAACTCCCTTAATTCCAATGTCCTTTTCCTGTATTCTTCCTTCTTCCCCCCTAATAATCTACCTTCCTGTCCATTATCCTCAAGTGCAGAATCAACATTGACTAATCAAGTTCTTAATGTCATATATCAATCTAACCCTGGTTCCCTGTGAAGGGCTGACACAGTATCTAAGCTAAATGGACCCTACTAAATAATTCATGTCCTGAGGAGAAAAAAGTAAAAAGTTCTACAGCAAAAGCCTTTTCACTTAGGTGGAAGATGATAGCCTCTGGGAATCCCGAAGATTCCAGATTTGCCTCGTTCTTATCTAAACTTGGCCCAAAAGAAAGGCATGTGGAAAAGGGTATGGATAAGATTCATAATCCTTACATGTAGGTAGAAATGGGAAAAGCTTAGCAGTAGTATAAATAGGAATTATGATTGTTGTGTTTAGAAATAAGTAATGGAGTCAAAATGTTTACTTTTTTTATTAATACAAATCAAAAAGTCTCTATAACAGTTTTGTTCCTGATATGTATTATAATATGTTATACATTCTATAGCAGCTTTTTCCTCTTGCTTAAAGGGATATTGTGAAACAAATTCTCTTTTTTAGTGCCTGAAATTGATGGCTGCATTTAAATATGTGTTATTATTGATGTATCATTACCTCCACTAATAATCAGATACACTTTCATAAGCAAATAGATGTATATTAGATATTAGATTATAAATAGGGCTCAACCCCATTTGTGAAGTGCTATGACAGTTTGTCATCTTGAAACTACAGATGTCGGTGAGGGAATAAAAAAGTATTAACATGAGGAATAACATTGCAGGTCCATGCATATGCACCAGCATCACAAGAAACGGTTTCCCTAAGGAAAGCAAAAAAGAGAACTTAAACACAATGAAAAAGGAGATATATAAAAAAGGGGAGGATAAACATCTGGTAAATCTTCTCTAGGTGGAAGTTAGTGACTGACAAGTTAGTGAGCTGTACTGTCTAAATTAGCGTACAGCTAACAATAGATGCTGCAAACATATATCAATCTTGTTGCTACAGAATAGTAGGTTGCTATAGGTTTTGTAGCTTTCAAAACTGAGGTGAACTCTGTTTTGTTGTCACAGTAAATTCCAGCTTGTAGAGACTTCACTTCGCTTTGGATGACATGGTTGCAACTGTGTTACCAAGGCTTTTTGACACATGGCAGCTACCGTTGCCATAAATTGCTTAGGGCAGCGACGCACCAGGACAGAGGCCACCAACCTTTTTAAGGCTGAGGGCTACTTCGTGGCTACAGAGTCATAGGAAGGGCTACCAATACTGACCTATGAACAGTGTTCACCTCAACCTCGTCCATAAGAAACAAATTTTTATTGACTATTTACTTTTCATTTCTAATTTTCTTTTGAATATTGTCATTTTGAAATCTCTATTATATGATGAAATTGTTAATATGATGGAATGATCTATAAACTATTCAAAAGAGGCGCAAAAGTATAAAAATAAAATGTCAAACTTATCCCACTGGTGATTTGTTCTGATTTCATAACACACTGAGAGCACCACATGTGGGCCTTGAGGGCCCATGGGCACCGCATTGGTGCTCCCTGCTGTAGGGCATAAGTGTGCCTTTGAGTGAAATACCCAAATATCCCTTTAAGCATAGAGTTCAATCCCTCAGTCAGAGGTTACAAAATGAAAACATGAGTCCACAGAGAAAGCTTGAATGAGAGAGCTCATCTAGTAATGCTAATTAAAATCATATAAACACCTGACCAAAAGTGACAAATCTGGGGATGGGAGGAATAGGTGAAACCGACAGGTGGGATATGAGAAAAAGGTGGTGCAGTCACGTCTACCTATTTCCTCCATTGTTTAAAAAAATAACAATTTTACAAGTTTTTTAAATATTTTTTGGGTTTTCTTTGCTTTCATATTGGTAAACTATGTGAAACAGATTAAAGTGTAATGAAAAATATCTAAAAAAAATAAAAAATTTCAAATAAGATCAAAATTGAAATGTAAACTTTTACTTTGTATTCATGCATTTTTTTTGATGCTCATTGTATCCTTCAAATTATAATCCTTCCGAACTAGAAACTGAGAAACTGAAAAAAAAATTGGTATATTTTTCATTAGATGACTTGTTGTCTCACCAGCTAGAAACCTTCAAATATACCTGATATGAATAAATCACTTTCACATTAACTCTTTTATTTCTCCTATAAGTGTATTCTCACAATTAATAATCGGTAAAGTTATGTGTGAATACATTTGTCTAAATATTGTATTTACTGAGGCATGAAAACAAAATGTTTTTAATCTAATAGATAAAGTATTTATACTTATTCACTTGTCCATATCAGCAGTTATGGTACTTGTATTGGACTAAAAATACTAGGTACATTTAACTTAAGAGAAAATTGATAAGTATCAACTTATTTCGAAGTTCAATATATAGAAAAAAATCCTGAAATTCTGTTTCGAACCTTTGATCTGTAACTATGGCATTTTCTGTCTGTTTAAAAGCCCTCCATTGACTCATATGTAAAAAACCTTTACAAACTAGTGCAAAACTGTCTTTTCATTTTCCCCTAATAAGTATGACATTTATCTACTTGGATACAGAAGAGCAAGTCCCACTGCAACCACTCAACGTGAGCATAAATAAAGTTGGGGAAATTCAGGTTATCAGAGTTTGGCTCTAGTATTTACTTTTGCTTGCTTAGCACCTTCTTTGTGTATTAATCGTTGTTCTAGTTCCTAAAAACTTTGGGAAAATTACAAAAATCATGAAAAAGAAAAGACATGGCAGGTTGGTCTGTGATTTACAGAGTTAACTCTAAAGTTGGAATCTGAACTCACAAAAAGTATGATTTTTTTTAGCCTCAGTCAGAAGTCTAATGAAGCTTTAAGAAATAAGGAAGAAGCCAGTTTTACTTTTCTTTATGTGCTTTATCAGTGACATTCAAAGCCCCTGGTAGCGATCCCTCTAATTTCCCTCCTCTTTTCACAGAAAACCGTTACTCTACCATCTTAGACTATCTTTACCCAACATTGAATTACCATAATAAAAAACATGCATGGCGAAAAGATAAACGCAAAGAGACAGCACAGCCAAAAACCTGGATTTGAGAGGCTTATTTTCATCTTTCTTTCTTGTCCTTTATTCTTTTATGTTGCTCTTTTCTTTTCGCTCACAGAAATGGAAAGAGACATGCCTTTTCTTCCAGCCTGTGCTTCATTATGGTGCTTTTCAGGTCTGCTCCTTTGTATGCACCCAGCCCAGAGCCATACACAGACAGGGGAGCAGCCGGTGGATTACCCAGTCTCACATCAACACGCCACTTACCACTCACGCAAAACCTCCCCTGCCAACGTTACATGCTTTTAATAAGTGTAGCCAAAGAGTCATGCTATAACTAAACCAATAGCAATAGCAGCTGTAATCTTTATGTAGAGGAGACAATAGGATACGGTCCTGCCAAAGTAAAGCAAAACAGATAAAGGAGAATGTCATTCAACACAGCGATGCTCCATGTGGCAGGAAAACATCACATCTATTTGCAAAATTAAGTGTGTCACAGAATTGAATTTACATTGATAATCAGAAGACATTTTGCTTTAAATTTGGATTTAGTAAGAAATTTAAAGCAATAACTCTACCTGCAATGTTAAGTTTGACTGCACATTTCAATTTAGCTCACTGCATTCTTCACTGCAACGCAATTTAATTTAGATATGCTAAAATGTATTGATTTATAGTTTTTATAGTTTAAGCTGACTTAATTTTGCTATACATTAGTTATTGAGTACAATATAAAGTTCTGTATTAAAGCAAAATTTAACTTTAAGGAGAATCATCTCTCTTATTTTGGATTGATATTTACACTGCAATGGAGCAACCTTTAATTAAACTGGCCATTCAAATGCAGAAATGTATTTTTTTTTTTAAAACAACTTTAGAACAAGTCTAAGACTATACACTATATTGCCAAAAGTATTTGCTCACCCATCCAAATTATTGGAATCAGGTGTTCCAATCACTTCCATGGCCACAGGTGTATAAATTCAAGCACCTAGGCATGCAGACTGTTTTTACAAACATTTGTGAAAGAATGGGTCGCTCTCAGGAGCTCAGTGAATTCCAGCGTGGAACTGTGATAGGATGCCACCTGTGCAACAAATCCAGTCGTGAAATTTCCTCGCTCCTAAATATTCCACAGTCCACTGTCAGCTGTATTATAAGAAAATGGAAGTGTTTGGGAACGACAGCAACTCAGCCACGAAGTGGTAGGCCACGTAAACTGACGGAGCGGGGTCAGCGGATGCTGACGCGCATAGTGCGAAGAGGTCGCCAACTTTCTGCAGAGTCAATCACTACAGACCTCCAAACTTCATGTGGCCTTCAGATTAGCTCAAGAACAGTGCGCAGAGAGCTTCATGGAATGGGTTTCCATGGTCGAGCAGCTGCATCCAAGCCATACATCACCAAGTGCAATGCAAAGCGTCGGATGCGGTGGTGTAAAGCACGCCGCCACTGGACTCTAGAGCAGTGGAGACGCGTTCTCTGGAGTGACGAATCGCGCTTCTCCATCTGGCAATCTGATGGACGGGTCTGGGTTTGGCGGTTGCCAGGAGAACGGTACTTGTCTGACTGCATTGTGCCAAGTGTAAAGTTTGGTGGAGGGGGGATTATGGTGTGAGGTTGTTTTTCAGGAGCTGGGCTTGGCCCCTTAGTTCCAGTGAAAGGAACTCTGAATGCTTCAGCATACCAAGACATTTTGGACAATTCCATGCTCCCAACTTTGTGGGAACAGTTTGGAGCTGGCCCCTTCCTCTTCCAACATGACTGTGCACCAGTGCACAAAGCAAGGTCCATAAAGACATGGATGACAGAGTCTGGTGTGGATGAACTTGACTGGCCTGCACAGAGTCCTGACCTCAACCCGATAGAACACCTTTGGGATGAATTAGAGCGGAGACTGAGAGCCAGGCCTTCTCGTCCAACATCAGTGTGCGACCTCACAAATGCGCTTCTGGAAGAATGGTCAAAAATTCCCATAAACACACTCCTAAACCTTGTGGACAGCCTTCCCAGAAGAGTTGAAGCTGTTCTAGCTGCAAAGGGTGGACCGACGTCATATTGAACCCTATGGATTAGGAACGGGATGTCACTTAAGCTCATATGTGAGTCAAGGCAGGTGAGCAAATACTTTTGGCAATATAGTGTATTTCAAGTTCTCTCAACATTTCAAACAATTTCAGTATGGTTTAATTCATCCTTACATTTTCTCATTAACATTTTTTAAAATTATTCAAAAACAATTTTTCCTATTTGATCTGAATGGGAATCTTTTTTTTTCTTCTTTTTTGCAATTGTACTTGAAATGAAAGACAGTGACAGAAATACAGACAGACAGACAGACTCAATTCAATCATCGTTTAGTAATAATAACCTTTAAGTTGACAAACATGATTTGTAGTTAAGGCCAGATTTCTTAATTTTTTTATGTTATAATATCATCTTAAATTTTGATACGATCTAAAATGTTGTGCCTTTATTAAGTGCAACAAACATATCATCATAAGTAACAGAAATAAGTAACTGAAAAATATGTCTTTTTAATTTATCTATACAATGATTTGACTTATCATACAAATTGAGATAATTCAATAAATTAACTTTTCCATAGTATATTATTTTACTGAAAATGTGCGTATATATATATATATATATATATATATATATATATATTCAGTATTTATATCATGGCATGATCTTGATCTTAAATAAATAAGCTTTTAACAACCTAACCACCTCCTCAAATGATAAGGTTTCCAGCACAGCCACCCCATGGTAGAACCAGCTAAGACGTTCAGTTGTTTATGACACCAAAAAAACAAAACTCAACATGAAGTTACCTTTTTAACCAATAATCCTGCTTCGTAAAACATGGTCAGGCACTGTAGAGAAATTTATTTTCTCAGAGTAAGGTTCTTTTGAAGCAGGGAAACATACTGTAGTCAATGTTAGTGCAAAACAGACTAACAGTCCAATATTTCTGGCAATATCTTATTTGTCTGCTATATTTGTGTTTCCTTCTCCTCTGTTGAGAAATTACAGGCTGGTTGCAGCTATAATTCTTGCATATATAAAGCTGTGTATTGTTACTTAAATATTACTGAAACTTGAAGAGAAAACATCAACATCCTCAATGTGCCTACCTGATCAGACAGGCATTTCAAAAACCCGTTCAGTTTCTCAACAGATAAACATCAGGATTTTTCAGGAGGCTGGCTATCGTACTTAAAACAAAGATACTGGACAAATCTGTATATAAGCAAATTATCATTGAACTGTAATGCATTTAGCTTTGTTTTCTTCAGAAGAAAGCATTCATGAAAGTAATTCCTCTAATCCTTTTTTGTTGTTGTCGTTTGAAGTGATGGGTAGACACTAAGTCAATATATTGTTCTCTGTTGTGTAACAGAGTTATCCCAAAATCTATGTTTAACAATTAAAGGCAAGTTCTCCAAAGTCAGTGCAGTGAAGAAGCTCTCCCTGCTGCTTTTCTACATTAGGATTTCTTCAGACAGACCAGCTCAACTCTATATGCTTGAGAAATACGTACTAATTATTTTTCATCTGTGCAGTTCTGCACAATGCTGTGCTGGACAGCAGGACTTAATTTAAATCTTTAGCTCCATAACCTGGTTGGAGCCTTTGGACATTGAGACATAGAAATTACCTTATACAGCACTTCAGCAATGTGACTATCAAATGGTTAGATTTAACAAGTGAGCTTTAAATAGGACATTAAACACATGCTTTGGTATGCCTTTTTCATTTTTGGGTTGTGCTAAACTTAGGACTCGTACATGCTACAAAATAAAACACTAAACATTACAGGCTCATTATGAAAACTTCAAAAGGTTTAACATTATGAATATTGCTAATAAGATTGATTAAACAAATCCTTAAACCAAGTATTAAAGGTTGAAAAAAAAACTTAATCCGCAATGTAGGATAGAAATCCATTATTAAAGCTAAACATTACAATTTGATTATATTCTGGTTTAACTGCTTTTTATAACTGACTTAAACTGTGTTTATGCGTATGAAAATGAATGCCCTTAATTACAAACAAATATGAAACAGATCTATTGGTATTATTCTAATACAGATCTAAAAATCTGTAGTTCTGTTGGATAGAAATTCAGAACAGCAAAAGAACAAAGCCATTTAAATCATTAATATACCATTCATAGCAGACAACATATAATTTAGTGAAAAAGCTTTGTTACAGATAATAATTTTTAAAACCTTTGAAAAAAACCTTGCAATTACTGTAGATCTGTTATGGTTAACCTGTAAATACACAATAATGCATTTTCTTTTTAACAGCATTACTTAAAATAAGCACTGTTAATAAAAAAATTTAATAAAAATCCTTATATTCTGTACTAGAAAGAGGTATAATGCAGGAACATGCTTAGATCTGGAAAGTCCATTACTGCAATGAGTGAAGTTTTTACTTTGGTAAAGTTGGTTCAACATAAATGAAGAACATTAAAAAAACAACAAGATTTTACAGAGAGTAGCGTCAGGTACAATTACCTAAAGAAGTCATCACCTGAAAATTGGACTCTGCACATGCGCAGGGCTTGAGGTTCTGGTAGATCGGCTCGTAGACGCTTGTAGCTCTGCCTTAACAGCTAGATTTGCCAGCAAGCACCTCATGAGGGCCGTCATGTTTGATCTTCTCCTGACCTTCACCTCGTGACCACCTGAAGGTGGTCTTGAGAAGCTGATCGCCCCTCTTTGCCCTTGTATACCACACAACGCAGGACGCATGATGAGGTTGAAATTTGGCCTTATCAATAATATTCTTGCATGACTCTAGAATCAGCCCAAAAAGGCAAAAAACATACAGTGTATGCGTGGCATTAGAGGTCGTGTGTGCATGATGTGAAACTGTGTATAAAGCTTTGCTCAGCACAGGTCAGAATGGAAAAAAGATTCTGCTCATTATTCTTTAAAGTTGTACTATTATCTTCTACTGCTGCCTCCTTGGATGCAAAGATGGATACCCCACCTTGATCACCGCAGCATTTAAAGCTCACTAAGCTCCTTTGGCAGGGTAGGTCACTGTTTGCTTTACCTTTTTTTTCTCCCCCGCAGAAACAAGGTCATATGTACAAACTTTATACTTACACATGAACATTATTGTTCTAAAATAGCCTTTTATGCTTTTGTTTTAGACACCTAGTCACCTTTAGGAGGATTGCTGCCATATAAAGTAGGATTGATTGTTTTTTAGGGGAACCTTTAGATAGTTTAACACACATTCATCACATATTTGCACAGTCTGTTCCTATACAAGGTCTTTAAATATGCATCCTAAAAGGCGGAAATTTTAAAAACTTGTTGCCATGTTTTCTGCAGACTCTGCAGAAGCATAAAGTAGATATGCAATATAATACTGTAGACTATACACTGCTCTTAAGACAAAGGTTTATTGCAAGCCTCCTTGATTAGAGTGGCCCAAAGAAAATTGAATCTGAAGGGTAATATCCCCAATGGGAGAAAGAAACAGCAATTGCTCCAGCCAAGCTGTGAGTGTGGAGGAAAAAACCTTTAAGATGGTCGGATCCTTTATTCTGACTCTAAGAAACAAAACTTGGTGCCCTTGAAAGAACTGCAAAACCAACAGAAAATATAACTGTTGTTATACTTATGTTAAAACATCTTATTTTATTTTAGTGATATCTGGTAATCTGAGTAGTAATAAGTTATATTTACCTACATTAACTTCACTTAAAACAAGGTTGTTCTAAACAAACATACCTCATTGAGAGACTCTTTCTTCTTGTTTATACACAAGGCTTATACACTGCCTGGCCAAAAAAAAAGTTGCCACCAAAAAAAAGGTCATTCACTCTAATACTTTGTTGGACCGCCTTTAGCTTTGATTACTGCGTGCATTCGCTGTGGCATTGTTTCGATAAGCTCCTGCAATGTCAAAAGATTTATTTCCATCCAGTGTTGCATTAATTTTTCACCAAGATCTTGCATTGATGATGGTAGAGTCTGACCGCTGCGCAAATCCCTCTCTAGCACATCCCTAAGATTCTCAATGGGGTTGAGGTCTGGACTCTGTGGTGGCCAATCCACATGTGAAAATGATGTGTCATGCTCCCTGAACCAGTGTTTCACAATCTGAGCCCGATGAATCCTGGCATTGTCATCTTGGAATATTCCTGTGCCATCAGGGAAGAAAAAGTCCATTGATGGATTACCCTGGTCATTCAGTATATTCAGGTAGTCAGTTGACCTCATTCTTTGAGCACATACTGTTGCTGAACCTAGACCTGACCAACTGCAGCACCTCCAGATCATAACACCGCCCCCAGAGGCTTGTACAGTAGGCACTAGGCATGGTGGGTGCATCACTTCACCTGCCTCTCTTCTTACCCTGATCTGCCCATCACTCTGGAACAAGGTAAATCTGGAGTCATCAGACCACATGACCTTCTTCCGTTGCTCCACAGTCCAATCTTTATGCTCCCTAGCAAATTGAAGTCTGTTTTTCTGTTAGCCTCACTGATTAGTGGTTTTCTTACGGCTACACAGCTGTTCAGTCCCAATCCCTTGAGTTCCCTTTGCATTGTGCGTGTGGAAATGCTCTTACCGGTACTTTCAGTATTAAACATAACCCTGAGTTCTACTGTTGTTTTTCTTCAATTTAATCTCACTACACGTTTAAGTGATTGCCGATCACGATCATTCAGGATTTTTTTCCGGCCACATTTCTTCCTTGAAGATGATGGGTCCCCATTATCCTTCCAGTTTTTAATAATGCGTTGGACAGTTCTTAACCCAATTTTAGTAGTTTCTGCAATCTCTTTGGATGTTCTCTCTGCTTGATGCATGCCAATGATTTGACCCTTCTCAAACAGACTAACATCTTTTCCACGACCACGGGATGTGTCTTTCGACATGATTGTTTAGGAAATGAGAAGCAAGTCATTGCACCAGTTGGGGTTAAATAACTTGTTGCCGGCTCAGAGATAATCACCCATGCAGTAATTATCCAATAGGAGGCTCGTACCTATTTGCTTTGTTGAATCCAGGTGGCGACTTTTTTTTGGCCAGGCAGTGTAAGTTAAATGTTTATTATATATTGCATATTGTAATTATCCAGCTCTACATACTGTAACTACTGATTTTGTAAGTTTTAATATTCAAAAAATCTATTTTGAATAGTGCTCATTGTATCTGATTTGGTATTATGTTATTACTGTATGTTATGTATATTCTTATTCTTTGAAAAAACAGAACTTGCATATCACTTAATATTTTTGTTCAAATTTACATTATTAAAAATCAAATCAGTTGTTCTGATCATGGGTGGTCTGCATGGCGATGCACTTTAAGCACTGGTTCTGGTTCTGGGTTTGATTACTCACCAAGGGTCTTTTTGCATGGGGTTGTATGTTCTGCATGCATTGGTTCTCTCCGGGTACTCTGGCTTCCTCCCATAGTCCAAAAGCAGGACTGTTAGGTTAACTAGCTTTGCTATATTGTCCTCAGGTGTGAGTGTGTGTTTGCATAGTTGTCTACCTTTGTGTGTCTGTGTTGCCCTGCGACAGTAGTAAGTCAGTTAAGGTCAGTTACCCAGTGCTTGCGTAACATTCTTACCAAATACCTTTATACTCTTATTTGAGTCACTTCTTTAAAGGCTACTTTTTAGTTCTACTTAATAAAAATATGATGAAGTAGTGCTACTCTTACTAAAGTACAATGATTTTGTACAATGGGATTTTGTACGCACCTCTGCTGTAATTGATTCATTTTACTAGATTCAAATCTAGCCATCATATAAAAGGAGAGCTAATTTCCATTTTCTTACTGTTTGCATTTTCTTGAATTTTATTGCAAAAATATATCGAATTTTGACACTTAAAGTTAAAAGCTTATCAAGCAACTCTATCACATATGGTCACTAGCATATACATTGGAATGAATCTGTCAATTATTAGGACTACTTATGGTTAATATTGCATAAGCCCATACTCTCTCTAAACGTGTTATCCTTAGTATTTCCAATGAAATAATTTTTTATTACCATATTGCAAATGTTAGTAGAGGACTTAATACATGTTTATGCATAATAGCAACAACATTTCGAGATACTCCCTTGGTTGTACCTTTGCTCATACCTCTTTATTTATACAGCCCCTCAAATACTTTCAAAATGACCTGCAAATTCCTTTCAAAAATTGCCCTCAGAGCTGTGTATAAAAATAGCACTGCAATGCCACCCCACCTGTCATGGTTCTGCCTTTTGTTGCCCTTATCATAAGTGTGAGGTTCATTCAGTGACGTCACCATGCTCTCTCTACAGCTTTACCCTGCTCTCTTCTTTCAAATGGTTCCATCAAACATCCTAAGTCTTTCTTTCTTTCTTTCTTTCTTTCTTTCTTTCTTTCTTTCTTTCTTTCTTTCTTTCTTTCTTTCTTTCTTTCTTTCTTTCTTTCTTTCTTTCTTTCTTTCTTTCTTTCTTTCTTTCTTTCTCTGGGATGCACTGAGGGATGGCACACACCAATGAGGAAAATGAAAGAGGACAATATTTGAAACATTTGAAATGTTATCTTAATTATGTATATTACAGCTTTAATTATTCTGTTAGGTAGCATATCCTGTATAAAATTAAGAATATGCTCCTTAAACTGTGTAACATTACAATGAACCGGGTATTTGCCAAATTTATGACATAAATTTAACTTGGCATCTGCTCTATCTAAAAAATCTATAGGCAATTCAATCTATAAGATATTCAATAATATCCTTGTATTAAAAGCTAAGAATCACACATACACAAACACAGAAAAAAGGGATTAAGAATCCAAGGGAATCTGCAACATCTTTGAGAAGATATGTCCCTAAAGGAACAATATTAAACTATTAATATGCAGCTATAGATATTAAATAATTTTTAAATTTTTAGATTTAAGATTTAAAGATTTAAAGTAAGGATCAAAGTTAATAGTGTAACAGTTTGTACATTTTATAACATTTAAATTGGGGGTATATTCTCAGGATTAAAATAATATATTTTTTTGTTATATTACATAAGCAATGTTGCTAGTAGCATTTTTGCAGGCATGAACTTATTTCCTGGTACCTTCTAGTTCTTCCTTATTGTTTTTAGTGTGCATTGCCATTATGGGGTCTAAGCAATGTTGATTCAGTATGTAAATGATTTCCATTGAAGATGACTGGGTCTCTGCCCCCTCTCTGCAGTGGTGTTAATTGATCTCTTACTGAGCCATAGAATTTGGAATAGAGAAAAACCCTAATAATACCTTAATACTTTTAAACTCAATACAACATCAATGGAAATATGCAAATGCAACACATTTTAGAGGTTTTTCTTATGAAGACCTCTATTTCTAATACTTTTGAAAAAAGGGGAATATCAGGGGCTCTTTCGCTCTAACTTTATTTTAAATAGAAAATACATCTCAGGTCATATTTAAACTTATTATAACAACTGCATCGACACATATAGTATAAATACTCCCTCCATGGCAGCACTATCTAACTTTTTATTCAGGTAATGGGAAGCTTTATAAATTGAAAATTTAGCTGACACCAACTTCATAGAATTTTTTTAATTTGAAAATGAATAAAAACTAATTCACTAATAAATAAGCTTTAAAGGGATCATCAGGCAATATTTAGTCAAATTAATTATGCAAGAAAGGTATGAAATAATTTATTTCTTATTTCACTGATGCTCTACATTAACATTACCAATGTTAGATTTGACTTTATTAATTGACAAAGAGCATTTCAATAAAAATCATATTTATCATGTGTTGTACAATGTGATGACTGGAAAATCAACGTTTTTGTTTTCTTTTGGTATCACAAGATGATTGTCATGATGGAACCAATCCCACAAAAATTTTAACTTGAAAACACTTTCTTAATTCAGCAAATTATAAAGATGGTTAATCCTGGCCTTAAACCTTCAAGCTCTCAACCTCTACTGTCCTTCTACATTCAAATTAATGTTCTTTTCACAATATTCAACAAAAAGGGAGATATTTTGCTGTTGAACACCTGGGGTCTGAGGAAAGCACTCTGTTGTCCACAAAAAGTTTTTATCCTTGCTCTAAATAAAGTGCATACCAACCACAGAGGAGTACCTAACCCTTTGCAAAGCTCTCAAACAGGAAGAGAGTACTTGAGTCCCTGTGTGATGCACCAGAGGTTCATTGAGGTCATCAAAGCTGAGTACATGTGAAGGGGGAACACATGGAAAAGATGGGGTCAATTCAAGGGCCAAACGGAAAGAAAAGCAGAGGAGCGAAAAAAATGTGAACATCTTAAAAAGTAGAATTTTGGACAGAATCAATGAAAAGCTTTGAAAAGAAAGTAGAGGAAAGAGCTGTAAGGTTTGAATACCATGAAATGAATGTTGTAACAGAAGCTGTAGTCGATGAGAGGGGTTAAGATGAAGAAAAAAAGGGGCTGGGGAAAAGGTGATGCACTGTTCGCCCCCTTAAAAGAGCATGTTTGTACTGGGAGGCCCAATGTGTGGGAAACTACTCACACATTTAAATGAATTATCATCAGTATACAGGAGTTGGAGAGTACAAACTTCTGAGATCAAAGAGGAAACACCAAAAACTGTTCGAGAAATTTTCACCTATATTCTGCAGGTTTTATCATGAAACAATTATGCTCTTCTTTAATCATCAGAAAATATAAAATATTCAACAAGCATTCAAGTTGTGTTATAGTAATTTGGGCTCAAATACTGAGACCTATTGTTCTGAGCCTGACATATACAACCAAATGTAACTGAATAAAGGCAACTAGCTACTACACCTCTCTTCCAGCAACCTCATGTTCTCTTCCTATACGTGAAGGTCCTGTCTATCATTGGTTTGCTCTGCCCCACACTTTTCTGTTGGTTTAGCTTGCACTATGACTAACTGTACATTTGTAGCCTATTTGAAAAGTAATTCAGAACTTTTCAGTTTAGCTGTGTTTTTATCCTGGAAGCCACTAAATGAGCTTATCCTGACATTTTCTTCTTTGGAAAATACCCCTGGACCAATGCTTCTGTGTTGTTGTTTGTTTGTTGTTGGTTTTTTTGTCTGCCTCTGTCTTCCCAAACCCCCAAATGTTCTCCGCTGTCACTGCATCCATGCTATCTATGAGGCATTGCTGCAAAGTCAACAACACAATACACGTGACTGTAAACTGTTGCTTCATGCATGTCCATTGAAATCTATAAATCAATTTGATTACTTGATGCAACACGCTGGATTTCCTTTGATAGAAAAATATTAATATATTGGTCTGTTTTGATTCGATAAATTAGTTAACTGACCTGTGGGATATATGATATGGGGATATTGCAGTCAATAACCTTATTATTGTTTGCTTGTCTGTGATGGATAATTAGCTTTAGTTATCTGTGTATATTGTTTGAAATATTCTATGTTGTTAATAGTTTCCAAAATCAGTACTAGTATGAAAGGAAAGTTTGATGTTTTTGGGTATGAGGCTGTCTAATATCTTTTTTTCTTTTATTTTTTATGACTTCTGATGTTTTTAAGAGAAACTTAAAAAAAACAAAAAACATGAAGAATATATAAAGATTTAAGAGAGGACAAGCTTTTTTTTCATTATTTTGTTATTATTTTCAAAGTCAAGGAAAGGGGTTTTATGACCTCATTTTAAGTTTTAATGATTACCTGTGGATCTGACTAGCTGCAATGCAGCTGAACTGAGGAATGCTATTGAACTTTCAGGAGCTTTTGAAGTTCAAATGAAATTACCATGAAGTCCAAAATATTTGAAGAAAAAAAAAAAAGTCTTACAGGATTTATGAAGAATAGACAAGAAATGGTGCATTCGAACAAAGGCTGCAACCAAATTTTAATTTTATTTAATGTGGATGTATTTTAATAATTTGAAACTAAAATTAAAACTTTGATGAGCAATCTCTAACTTGGCCATTGAAACCCTACTAATACATTCTTTCAAGTCCCTGTTGTGCTACTGGATGAGTTTAATAAGCCAACTAGAATGATGTGGAAAGAATACATTAGCAGCCCCTGAAATATATATATTGTAGTATATTATGTAAAACATGTTGTTTTGATATCTGATACCACTTCCAAAAATTCCCGGAAACTATCAGTGTACCCAAATAAATTTCGGAATGGTGCAGCTTTCAACCATTTCAATCAGGGAACCGTTTCATTAAGTAAAGATGTAGAAAATACCAAATGCTTTTGCATTTCTGAGATCCTGGACTGCCAGCTACAGCAACAAAAGTCAATTTGGCTAGATCTGTAGTTAGAGGAGGATATTTGTTGTAAACTTGAGAAAATCCTGTACTGTAGATAAAAGTTTACCATTGAGAAAGACGTGTCTGGGGATTTAATTTGTTTATTTATCTTTTATTAACTTTATTAAATCTAAAGCTTGAGCTTTTTACATTTGAGAAACAATATCAGTTACATGTTTGCTCAACAGATTTCACTGCTCTAATATTTTCAAAACAAACAGGAGTGCAAATCCTACAAACTGCTGCTGTATAAATTGAACTAACTCTGTAACAATAAAAAAGTCTCAGCATTAACAAATGTAATAACCGGAAGTAATACCTTGAAGTACTTTTCCTTTTAGATGGCATATTGGCTGCCATTTTCAATAAATGGAGCATGAAAGTGTAATGTACTGCTAAGGAAGTACCAAACAACATGCCTGCCACCCTGTGCCCTTTGCAATCTGTTTCACTCAAATACACACAGGTTTTCACCCTCCCTTTGTCTTTGTGTTGCCTTTTAATGTCAAATACCTACTTAGACTTGATCTTTTCTAATTTATCTCTTTAAGGAGCGTCCTTCTGTGTGACATTTACCTCACACCTGCCTTTTAGCTGTAACATGGCTATTCTTTATGTTTAACTAACCTTGACTGTGTGACTATATACTTTATACTCTAAGTCTGTTTGTCTGTGAGATGACATTGCAAGTAAAACAGAATCCTCACAGCTTATTTTGAGTATTATCTCATGCTATTGCAACAACATAAATATTTATTCCAGAAATAACAAAATAAAGGCCACTAGAGCCTAAGAAATAATCCTAAAAAATGAATACATATTCTAAGATATTTATTTAGTTGAGACAATTCTGTTTTTTGATCCTCCAGATCAGAATGATCAAAATGCAAACTTAAACAATGGCAGGGTGGGGTTGAGTGAGTAGGAATTCCTTATTAGTTAGTAAACAAGTAATCACTTTGGACAAATTGGTGAGTTTTAGTGGATTTTATGGTATCAAATCATTTAAATGCCAAACAGTAAACTACAGCTTTAAGTGCTCAACAAAGAACTATTTAAGTTCAAAAACATCACTTTTTTCACCACAGTGTTTTTTTTTTCATCACAGATGTTTTATTCACTGCTGCTCACCTTTATCAAGGCTGCACTTTAAAAAATGAAAAGTCTAGAGAGCTGTACTAAACAGAATTTTTTTTGTTGTATGCACATGTGTGTACAAAAATACCAAATAAAATCTAAGTCTAACTCTTTAGCATAAAATCATCTTTTCAATAAAAGAAAAAGTTAAACAACTTCAGTTGTCCCACTATGTTGATAGCAAATAATAACTGTATAAGGAAGTAGTTTGGGCTTCCTGGAAACAGTAACACCAAAAGCACTTAAAAATGTCTTTGTCCATGGTGCTGAAGTTGAAGACCAGAGCGTTGTTATGTTTGGGTCTATTTAGCTTAATCTTGTATTAGAAATACAACTACAACTTTATGCTGTGAATCCTCTCATCATTACTATCACACAGGTAGCCAATATAAAAAGTGAAGTCCTCTAAAATAACAGCATGTGCCTTAGAGGTTGTGTTAAACCTTTCATTTATTTAGTTTAAAATGGTATTTTGATACACTAGCACTGGATAGATGCATTCTGCATCAAGAAAACAAAATTGATACTAGTGATATTACTGATATTGTCTTGCTTTGATTCGTAGATTGTTCTTCGGTGCTATGGCTATCTAAGAGAACTTCATGGTTCCCCCTACTGAGATGATTCATGTAAATACTGGTTTCATTTCCAGCAGTATTCAGCATCTGCTGTTGTGCCTATACTATAATGCACATCAACTAACCTTTAATGAAGACAACCTTTTTATATCAAATACTTTTTTTTTAATCTATTTTAATTACCATAGACCAATAATTCTGAAACTAACACTTAAACCATGACTTAATGTGTAATAAATCAGTTAAAATATGAATCTAAATCAATAAGATTATCCTATCAGTCATCCATTGTATTACTTTTTAAGGAAGTCCACTTAAGAATAACTTAAAACTCAAGTTTACCGAGTATAAATAAAAGCAGTAAGCTACAGCAAAATGCGAGAACAAAAAAATTATTAAGATTAGTGCTGCAACAGTTGGTTGGTCCTGAAACCGAAGAGGCCCCTGTGTTATAAAAAGTCACAGTGCATCTGAAGATAGCTGGAGAACCAGTCCTTTCCTCTACTGCCATTAAATCATTCATGACCCTGCAGTGCTGTGAACCACAGTGCCAGAGCTGCCTCCACCAATCTGCATTTCGTTTCTGACAGAAAGCACAAGGTTCTAAGCTCTGCACCAATACTAGACCTTGCTGACAGCAAATATAAATGGCCTGTCTACCGGAGTTGATACACATTTAAAAAAACAGTCTATGGTTCCCTTGGTGGTTTCTTTAGCACTGCTAGTGTGACTTTAGGTTGTTTACAAGTCCTTTAGAGAATTTGCCCATGCAGATGAAAATTCATCTCAATAATTTTGAGACCAGATACACCCTTAAGTCTAGTAAAATATCTGTTTACCTGAAGCTAAATTCTTACCAAATAAGATCTGCATCGAGACACAAAGAACATAGGTGTGCTGATGTTGTTATTTTTAAAGGAAGGTTAGCATAATAAATGTGGAAAACACAAAATTGTGCATTACTGCTGGAAGATGGTTATGATTTAGCAGCAAATGAGACACAACATGAATGAATCAAATCCCATTTTATATTATCGTATAAATTAGATTGCATATATATTCACAATATAACATAGGAATTTGGGGTACATTGAGCAAATTTCTTGAAAAAATGTTATTGATGCCAAATCTTTCTTTCCAGTTGTGTGTTGGTCAAGCTCTTGATGACTGAAATGCTGAATCCTCACTGAATAATTGATGGTGCTGCGTAACAATATTGCAGAGCAGTGTACTGCTCTGATTTGCTGCACTGGAAAGGAGGGAGAGGCAGATTTTAATACAAGCTGTGCGTCTCTAGGTGTATGTTAGGGGGTGGGGTGGGGGTGCGTTTTTTTTTTCTGCAAGCTCTGCATGCTCTGCTGATATCTGGGACAATGTGTGGCTACGTGTATCGGATGAACACAGAGTCCTCTGGGGGTCTCAGACACATTGCCATGATTGATTTTTTTCTGAGAAAGGCACAAAATTAGACACATTTTTACTCTTTTCATCTTCTAGAAAGGTTCTGAACCTACCAGTCAAAGTATTTAAATGACATCACCAACTCCATGCTTTAAAGCTGGTCAGATCATAGATTAGTCAGACCTTTGGTAAACTGGATGCATCAAATCTGATATGCCTCTGACCAGCAGAGGGCGCTATAACCGATGCATCCTTCACACATTTTTTTTTTCTGAAACAGATATACTCTCACTACCTGCTTACAATGTGAGACACAATTGATTAAAATCATTTTTTTGTGCAGGCATAAAATGATGGTCCCTAAATCATTTTTCCCCTATGCAGCTATTTTAAGTAATTTTATCATAATCATCTTAAAACTACTAGTAAAGTGCACTCACATTAAGCTGACCTTAAGCCTATCAAAAATGTAAAGACTGTGTAAAAAAGTGGTAGTCAGAGCTCTTAAACTCTAAACAATTCAAATTACCTGTACAATTTCTAACAAGAAATACTTTTGGTATGTTTAATTTAAATATGTGTATAGATGCGGCTCAACATGGATCAGAGGGAATCTCCAGTGAATTCTGACCAAATTCTGATCTTTTAAAAAATTATCAGCTATTTTTCTTATTATCATTCTATTCTGAAAAAAGTGTTCCAGAGCATTTAAAAGCCGAGCTGTCATGCCATGTGTGTATTTCATGCCAGCTGTAATTTTTGCATTTATTACACTAAGCATATTTAGGAGTAAGGCCAACAGAATCAAAGTGATAAACTAGGATCAAAATAATTTAGTTGAGTATCTAACAATTGCTTTGGGCCAGACCATGAGGGAAGATCAGGCTACTTCTGCTACTTAAATAAAACATTTTGAAAATCACATAAGGGTAAAAGAGCTACCATTGAGATTATGACTAATCTAGTTGTTATGTTAGGTTAAGAATGTTGAACAAGAGAGAGTGATTTTTCATCCATCTGAAGAGCATCAAGATTTTAACACTCACGCATACAGTGCACCTCTGCATAATATTGGCATATTCTGAGCATATTACGCAACAAAAAGGGCTTAAGTTCAAGACTGCTACCAGTTTGAAACAAAAGAAACACAATAAAAATATCAAAAATGTGAATTAGAAATGCAGAACCAAACAAGAATAAAATCTTCCATAAAACTAAACTAAGTGTGCGTTAGTGATAAAAAAAAAATATATACTTTGATCCAAGATTTTTTGCTTTGTGACAGTTTCTCAAAGTAATGTGTATTAAATGCCACTTGAAATCCAAATCATTGAGGTCCTTGGAGATACTTTAGTTATCCAGAATAATCCAGAGGCCACATAAGGAGGGACCTACATAAAGCCCATGTATACAGCTTGTTTAAAAAGAGGCGTTTGCATCAGATGCAGATGCCACCCAGTATGCAGTTACACTTCCATGCCCAGGGGGGCCGAGGACAAAGTCACTGTGCTCTGCGCTCTTCCAAAGCTCTCCTCTGTTGCGATCACAGTTACTGTCCTCCATCGCCTGAAGTGCAACAATATACTTGCCTACATGGCTACATTCTGGGGGGATTCAGTGAAAGAAAGGATTAAAAGGAAAGTGGCACAGTGGCAGGGAGTAAACACAATAGTGAAAGAAGTACTTCTATACAAAGGCAGAGCGGAAATTGCAAAAAGGAGATGAATACAGCCAAGTCGACAGTATTTGACTACAGCCCCGTCAATAACGATGAATTATTCACAGAAAAGACAGCCTTTGCAGATCCATCAGTCTTTTGGTGTTCGTCTGACCAAAGCATGTTGGTAAAGACAACAATCAGTGATGACACAGTGCTCTGATGTGGTCATCTGATCAATCTACTATAAGTTAAAGACAGTTTGTGGTTATGCAGAAAAGTATTAATAGATGTCAGAGAAAGAGCATCTTATTGTCAGTGTGTAGGTAATATCTTAAGAGCTCTGTCTGTTTCCTGAATAAAAACTGGGTATGAATATGATTCACTGCATCACAAAAGCGTTGCAATCCCAAACATCGGAGCATTATATTGGCTCTATATATTCCATAACTGTGTTGTGTGAAATGACGCATGGTTTTCAATTGCTTGTATTTCTGGGGTGAAAATGTATTATGGATTTGAATCTTCCCCAAATTATTTTTTTGTTGAACAAAATTATTTTCAACTCATTTTGGATTGTCTATACAGCAGGTAAAGAAGCAAGCTTTTTGACTTTAACAGCTTTTCAAATACACATTACAGTAGACTGAATTTGTAACATTTTTTATTTTGCAAAAAATTTTTGCACCCATTTAGAGCAGAAGAAGAGCAACTGTGAAAACCAGCTCTAAGTCTTTCCATAGGTGTCCCAATTCCTTATGTCTGGGCTCTGTCCTAACACATTAATCTGCTTCTTTCTACACTCTTCAATTGTACCTCTGGCGGTATGTTTTCCATTGTTGTCCTGCAGGTATCGCCTTCCATCAATTATATGGAAGTTAGATACTCTGCAAACCAACTGCCTGAAGTCATTGCAGAAATCAAGTCATGGGTGTCAAATATTTTCTAAAACCTGAGCAGTACAAAGATGTCATGTAGTTTTGGCCTGTTAAATATTCAACATCAAGGGTGAGCTTAGTCCTTACGGATCTTTTCACAAACTCCTGTACTATTTGCTGTTTTTTCTTTCTTTAATGCCCATTTAATAAGTATGCATTAACCTGGATGTAGCCCATTTTTCTCTTTTTGACCAATTTAATAATTGCTTCATGAAAATCTCAATAAAACAAATGACATGAAACAAAATCCTGTCACTGTGTTTTTTTCTCTGATTTTCATCCATGTTTTTATTACAGCTTTTTTGAACTACTGCAATGCACTTTATGTTGGTCTTAACAAAATGTTAGTGGTTTGACTACAGCTGATTCGTAATGATGCTGCACAATTGCAGATCAGTTTGTCATCTCACCAACGCTAATTAAGTCATTGCCTTTAAATGTAATGCAGTCTAATTAACTTTCTGTTTTAAATCTCTAACAAAAATCCTCTTACTGGCCTTTAAAAATGTTTGAGATGTTGGAATGTGTGTTTTAACAAATCCTTTTGATGCATCTTCACCATTTTACTTTCTTTATCATGATTTTATTGCCTTTGTTTTATTATATTTGAAATTATTTTCTGTTTAAGATCTGCAAAGAAATATGGCCAAATGAGTTTTATGTGAAGTTGAGTTAACTTCAGTTGAACTAAAAAGGATAAATCTGTTCTCCAGTTTTTTTAAGCTTCTGATTGGTTTTCAATCAGGTTAGAGGGGCATTTAGCTTTATTCAACGCTTAGGAAAATCATTGACATTGCATGTGCATGCATTTTACTCCATTTTTAAAGTAGCGCTGTTATGCTCGAGGTAATGTGTGACAAGAGCAACAATTTATTTCACAATGTTACATTTTCCACGTCTGGTTTCTGGCAACATTTAGCAGGATTTCTTCTTTATTTGGTTATTCGGCTGGTGACGCATTCTGTAGCGAAATCCAGGGTAACCATGGACCTCTTGACTGCTTTTTTGATTAAGTCTCATTATGGTTGGTTCAACTGTATATCCAAGCTGTCTGTTGTGTCACCTGGTCATCATAATGGTGTTTGTGCACTACTATTATCTACCTTTGAGGCCTTCATGAAAAAAATCTTGCATTTGTACTCAGATCAAATGTGTTGTTAACTTCTTAATAAAATTGCTTCAACAAGACTAATTTGTTGCAATAAAAATCCCACTAAAATATTAATGAAAAGTGTGGTTTTAACATGACAATATTTGTAAAAAAAAAAAAAGGTTGACGATAAGTGGTATATAGACCTTTGCAATACCCTACAGGAATTCAGAAGGCTGGAGAGCAGAAAAGTTGCAGGGCAGAGGAACAAAGCATCTGGCTGCGTCTGCTCCCAACCTTAACCAACTGAACTGTAAACATAACTACGGTAAGCTGAATCCAAGACAGGGATTCAGATTTAACCCTCAAAAATCTTTGTTTACCACCATTGCAAACATCTTTTCATGATTTATGTGCCGTATTGAGTTTTAAAATCTAGCTTTGGACAGAATGAAAGTAATCTGTTACTTGGATGTTACCCTAGGGCAAATCATGAAACTTTTGTTTTGGTATTCAGAAGACTGTTAATATTAAGTAGTAAAAAAGGAACTATTGTGGTGAAAAAAAGATAAAACAATCTATGTCAATGTTTAAAACAAAAATATGTTGAACACGTTCAGCATGTCAGGGTTTTTAACTGAAAGGAAAGAAGCAAAGGATAGGAATCACATTGTTTTTTAATCAGAAGCCCTTGTTTGTGAACACTAGGTGGCGACATGGAACGCTCTTACAAGGAACAGTGCTGACTAAGCTGGCTGACAGTCTGTGTGTGTGTGGTCATGACTTTGTTGCCTTGTGGGGACAGTGTAAAGCCAGTGTTCCAGGAATATGCAACTTTGTGGGGACTGACAAGAACTTGAGAGGACGTGTCAACTGAGGAAAACTTGGGTTGAGTGCTAGGTTCAGGACAAAAGAGTGATCTGAGATCAGGGTTAATGTTTAGGGTTAGGGTGAAAGTTAGGCCACAGGAATGAATGTGAAACAAACAGAAGTCAATTGAAAATCTCAGTAAGAATAGCGGGACATAACGTGCATGTGGGTGTGTTTGTGCCATTTATGTGTGCTTAAAGGAGATCGAAATCAAGGTGTGGTTGACCTTGTGAAGCTGCAGCATTTCCACAGATTTCCCTTCAACCAAAGTGTCAAAAATCCTCTATCCTGCATCCAAACATGTTTAGTATGGAGGAATGCAGCCAAAGCAGTACATCAACAACTGCCTGATTACCAGATCAAAGGTTGAACAAATGGATGCGGTGGAAGCTGATTTATCCTCATCTCCCATTTCCCTGTCCATTAAAAACTGTAGCCTGCTGAAACAGTAAAAATGTCAGATGCTTTATGCATCTTTTTCCTGTTATTATTGCTCACTTTGTTTATTTAAATGAAGGTCTACAGGAGAGAGAGAGAAGTGTTAGCAGTCCATGATCTTGCAGTGTTGCAATGTGCCGCAAGTAACTGCAGCAGAGAGAGAGAAGAGTTGTCTGTGGTGAAGTAGGAGAATTGATTATGTGAGGGATGAATAAATGAGCTTCAGCAGCACACGGAAAGGGAACAAGTGAAGGAGATGGACCCTGGAGACTCCGCATCTGCTTGGGGAAAATCTCTGGGGTCAGCCAATTAGAAGCTGGGCAACACTGCCATCCTCCCTGCTAGCATGTAAATCCTTCCCCACAAGACAATTCCCGTGTCTCTCTCCAATGAACAGGCAAGTTCACCAAGAAGCAAAAGTAGTCAGAATAGAATAATGAGAGTAAATGGAGTTAAACATGGGCAGGTCAGTTCTGTCCCTGTCATTCTGGATAGAACAGAAAACTGCAGGGGCCAGTAAGATATAATGCCAGCAAAAAACTACAGTCAGGGTGAAGCAGGGCAAAAAAGGTGCGATTATCTCCCTCTACACCCCTAATGAAATGAAATTTACTAAAGCGTACTATCATAGAGTAGAAAGTAAAGGAATACCATCATTTTGCAAGGATGTTAAAATCTTCTTGAACAATCCTAAAGCCTACCAGCTCTCGCTGAGTCTCACACTAAGTACTGTATCTTCTCCACACAGAAGGTCTCTGTAGTTTAACTTGGTGGTGTATTACTTGAATAGCCTGTATAGAATTGATGGGGCCCTGCGGCCAAAGGAAGTTTATGCTACATGCTGACAATGACTTCTTGGGTTCCTGCAATGCCACCCGTCACCTTATAATGATATCCCTGCAGCAGGCATGTTTTCAACATTTATTTTATCTTATAATTGTAAATTACTTTCTGGTTAGTGGATTAAAATATAAATTATTTTAAGCTGCTCTTCCAAACCCTGCAAATGTATTCTGTCCATAAGGTCAAATATTAAGTACAACCAACAAGTAACACTGACTCTACTTCAAAGGAAAATATGTCGTTTCTCAGATGAGGGGGTTTACAATTGGTAAAGCTTTTAATAACAGATTTGTAATGCCACAGCACTGAGAAACAAGGATTAGATGATTGAGAAATCTGCACTCAGTTGGGATTTGTCATAAGAAAAGATTCCATACTAAAAGAACCCAACGTCAGAATTAATGCTGCTCCTATAACCTACTGCTCATTACTTTTAATATGTCAAAGACTGTGTCATTCAGACCATGCAACACATTTCCCTGTTAAGTAAATACATAGCCTCGGCTTTGTTTAGGACTTATTTTGAAAATGGCTGCACTATATCCTTTACTTTGTCTTCATCTGTAAAGTAAAATTGCATTGACTTAAACTTAAGTTTGTGCTTGTCATGTTCCATGATGTTAAAAATTGTGTGAAAGGTGCTACATGTTTAGGAGTTTTTGCCTTGTGGTTATAACAGGCTGCTTCAATCATCAGAAGGCTGCATATTTCTTGGTTCAAATCCCACAGATTGCCACTGAGCCTCTTAGCAAGACCCTTAGCCCCACATGGCTCCATGGAGACTATGCAGTTGCAGCTCACTGCTCCCAGAGGGATGGGTTGAGTACCAATTTTATTGGAATGTACAAACTTACAATGACAAAGACTAGCATTAGTCTTAATATGTTACTATGCTTTTCCTTTGCTTCTTCACAGCTCCACCTCTATAGCAGGATACCCGCATGCTAACACCTGCACACCATGCCTAACACATACGTTTCATTCTACACACATGAAATGGTCCTTTGTTGGCAGGCTTTCCTTGATTACACAAACGTGTAACAGCTTGGGCTTGTAGCTAAACATAGACTCCAGAAACTACATTCGATGGCAGTCCTTATAAAGGGAATCTTGCCGTGGTACTGGAAGAAAGTTCTTGTGGACCTGAATGTTAGATTATTGTCCTCTTGGAAGTTTTCTGAACCAGTAAAATGATACTAGAATTATAGCACCTACATATATTGTTAAATGCAGACCACAGGACAGATAAAGTCATTTTCTACAAGGCAAAGCAGAGCAGATCGATACAGTAAATGGTCAAGAGCACATTGCAGAGGTTCTAGCTCTCGCTCTATCTACAGTACTACATAGTCTGAGGATGTTAAGGCAGGGCTCAGAGAACCTGGACATCAAACTGCACTAACTTGCCTCACCTCCTGTCCTTCCCTCCCTCATCAGTGAAAAGGAGCTTAAAAGGGAACAGGCTCTGACTGGGTAACAGACACCAAACACCAAGCTTTTTCCCAACAAGTTGTCCGGTCAGGACATATCAAATTCCTCCTCTCAGAACAGATCACCTCCTTCTCTTCCTCTTTTTATATAGACACGACGAGGATCCATTTCAATAACCCCGATCTCTCAATTCTTGTTTCAGGCAGTTATGTAACAGCTGCACTACCAGAATAACAATTGGGAGAAGAGATTAGCACAATCCGCCAAGGAGAGAAGGAGAGAGAGGAGAGAGATAGGGGGAGAAGATGAAGCAAAGAAAGGGAGGGAGGGAAAATCTAAGGAAGCCCCTTTCAGTAATGACACATCAGTTGTGCGAGAAGAAGCACACACCGATGATGCAAATCTTAATCTTGAACGCAAACCTGTTTTTTTTTTCATTGGTGCTGCAGTGATCCATGTTCAGCGAATTCAGCTCTAATGAGAATCATCAGCCAGGAACTACAATAATAAACAGGCATCCCCAGGCTTTTTAGCTTTATCAAAATGATACATCATTTTCTTTATTTCATCATTTATGAGGAGATTAACAGATGAAAGTGAAAGTGGTTTCAGACAGAGAGTGAAATGCTACACTAAGGAGAACACTGTAAAAAGAAGGGGCTTTGAGCATGCATTTAAAAATGTATTGAGGATTCACAGTTTTAGGAAAAGCACAGTGTTACAGAGTGAGGCTGCCTGGTAAATATTTGATGTTTTTTTGTTTCATTTTCTCTGGTTACTCTCTGGTAAGGGTACCACCATTGTTGGTTTTGTTGAATACTGAAGTTAAAATAATTTTTAGTACATTTTATGTAAACTCATGCATTCTCTGTTGCCCTCTAATAGGGATTTGCTTTTGTCTACAGAAGGTAAAAGGACCAGGGAAAGAGAAGTGAGATTTGAGCTTCTAAACTAGCCCCACATGGGCTTTCCATACACTGTTTAATTAAAGCAGAGCAGGTAGCTTTTTTAAGTCAGTGAAACTGTTTCCCAGGTCCTATCAACGTGAGTGAGAGCCTCAGCTTGACCCGATAAATCGTTTGTTAGGGGGGTTCTGCAGAACCTCAGTCCCTTGTAGGCATGCTTTATATGATATGATTTATTACAAACAAAGAAGTGAGTGAAGGGTGAGCAAGGAGAACAGGGATATATATAGACCATTAACTGGCAAAGCTGGTAATTAATCAAGTAAACATACCGCAGCACACATACATAAAGATTTGATCTGTTCTTAAAACTACAACAAAATTCAAAAACTTAACCGGAATTTACCAGTACTAGAAAAATCATTGCAAAAATTCACAATATGTGCAATCCTCATTGTTAAGTTTTTTAACTGTAGGATTTATTGTTTTAGTTTTCTGTAATTAAAGTGTTTTAGGACAGGAACAATATCCGACTTGCCTCAAATAAAATGCTGGAAGGTGATGTAAGATAATATTCTTCAGCTTCGTTGATGAGCCTTTGCAAAGGAAGCCTCTATAGGTTGTCTTAAAAGTTGATAGAAGTCCCTATATTATGTCCTCCCCAAAAATGTGCATGTTTGTTAATGTTTTCATCCAGTAAGCAGGAAAAAGAAACAAGTAACAAGTAAAAAACAAAAGACGCATTACACTAAATATTATATTAAATCCCACTTTAGGGGGAACAGGTGGATGTTTTGCGCATGTGTGGCTCATTTACAATAGGGAAAAGAGGGAGTGGCTCTTCTCTCTCTGAATGCAACCATGCTTTGCTGCTGAGCAAGACTATAGTATTTGCCAGTGCTTTGGAGCAGCTCTCGCTGCTCACTGAAGACAGCAAACTGTGATTTCATGTTATTGCCAGTCTTCAACAATACAAAAAAGTTTTCTAGATTTTTCACAAGTTGCTTTATTGAATAAAACTTACTAGAGAGGTATGAAAAGTCGTTAAGTATATTGACAAAGTAGCTAAATTGGCAACATTTTTTACAGCTGTCATTTTTCAGCTTTTAAGAAGCTCCTTGCTTCTACTGTACAGTAATGTTTCTAATCTAATGAAATCTGCATATATTGTTGGAGGCCCCTTTGTTTTCTCACAGATCAATTACTCCAGGAGTGACCCAGAGTAATAATAACATCCTTAAAGGAAGGTCAAAGAGAACTAAACTTTAACTAATGCTATTTTACTGTGAGGCGGGGGGGTATTGTTTACAGATCTACACTGAGGCTCATGTCAGTTAACAGCATGGTTACAGAATGGGAATTGTCCCATCTTTAATCTAAGTGTGCTTGATTAGCAGCTTCTAATCAACCTGGTTACAGACTGTTCCATTATCAAACCCTGTCCAAGGAAAAAAAACTGTGTAAGAAATTGTGATTTTATAAGCTGTACGCTATCTTTACATTCTAACTGCATTGCTCCAGCCTTAACAAATCGTAGCTAATTTAAACTTATGATGCTCAACTCTAGTGACTTCAATTGGTGTGCTTTGGTCAGATGAGCATAGGATGCGTGTTTGTATTACTACAGTGAAGGATATATAATAGCATGGGCTTGTTTTGCTTCCAAAGGCCTTGTGAACCTTCATCTTTCAGCACAATAACAAAGCTTTTCCTCAGACCTGATGTTTAATTTCTTCCATGAACAGCTTAATACCCTTATCAAACCTGAGACTTTGCAAAGAGTAAAGGTCAATGTTGTGTATGTCCTTCAACCCGCTGAAGACCACTTGCTGTCCAACTGGTAAAATTACAATTACAATAATACACAAATATGATAAGTGGGCTGCTGTGAAATCTTTTTTCTTATCCCCCCCAGAAGTATGCTTAGACTGATGAGTGGATTTATTTTCAGATTGTATTTAAGGTACTAAAGTCAACACTTTATTTTAAGGCTTTTCACATATCCTGAGAATTGGTTTCATTAAATAGGTCCTCAACTTGATTTAGATGCCAACAGTGCTGCCAAAAAAAGCTCAAAATTGAATCCTTCTATTCACAAGTATCTATAGTGTAATTTAGACACACACACACACACCATTATTTCACAATAAAAATAGACACCTCTTCTAAAAAAAATTGTAATACAAAATAAAACCAACCCCTGAAGGAACCGGCCAACATAAGTAGATGCACATAAACCAACAGCCTGTAAAGCACTCTCCAATTAATTCTCTTAATAAACCAAAGTGTAGAAAGATGGGATCTTAGTCTCCTTTTGTACAAAATGGGAGGAGACTTTAAAAATATCACAAGTTTCTAATCTCTGGGGCTTTTCATGCCTAAATACATGTTTCCTCATAGTGACAAATGTCCCTAAAAACTCCAACAATCAGCATTTTCTTTTTATGGAAAACACAAAAAAAAATGAATGAGAGAAATCAGATGGGAATAGCTATACTTAAAGCTATAGCAAAAAGCCACAACATCCAGCATCACAACTGTGCAGAGACAATTACACTATTATAACACACTTTTGCAGAGGGGATGAGGGGGCTACCCATTTGTATAGTCTAAGTTTAGATGCTTTATACTACTTCACTCATAACATTACCTCTCCCCCCACCTTACAACCATTGTCACCAAACTCTAGCCCATGAACAGCTATAACTTCGCATGTCACATCACAGTGGACAGATATACTTTTCTGCAAATATGTATTTAATATGATTTCAGCAATACCAAACAGTTATCAGCAATATTCAGGAAGTCATGAGTGCCCTTATACATATTCTTCCACACAAGATAAACATATTTTACCAGTCAGGGAGAAGAAAATGACAAACTGAACAGATTTTTAATAGGATTAAATAAAGAATCAGGTAAAGTACAACAAAAGAAATGCATCAGTGGGGAGTGTGCTGCAGAACTAGGACATATCCTATATAAAGCTGCTAGAATAAGACTTTTTGTTGCTATTTTAACATGTATTAGTTTGATACAAAAACACTAAAAACATAAAAAAGGTCTGACTTTAGAGAAAACACTGACCCATATGATAATCACAAGTTATCTTTTCAGAGGTGAGTACAGTACCCTAACATTTTTTGTAATGTGCAAAATTTGGTAAAGAAAACACAGAAATACAAATAACACGATTACAAAATCACAAATTGGGGCAGAAGAAACAATTTTACAAATCAGTTTTAAACATATATTTATAAAAATCATACTTTACAGTAGGTAAGATCTTTCTATCGGGAAAGAATAAATAGCTTCCAGCTACAATATCTAACTTTACTATAAGTTCACCTGATCTCTGAATAGCTCATGGTACTTTTGATGAGTAACCAGAAATTTTACTCCAGGAAAAGTAGCCATACTCTCACAAGAATGTCACTGAAATAAAAGTAAAAAAGTACAGTAAAAGTAAAATACTTGAAATATTTTTTTTCCCCCCCTGAAAGTTACTCAAGTAAGTGTGAGTAAATGTAACACGTTATTACCCAACTCTGGTCTCGGGTTGCACAGCTGGACTGAGTGCACGGAGTAGCTGGAGCGAGTGGACCAGATTTTTTTAAATAAAGCAGATGAGTTCCAGAAAGTGCTAAGGCATGTACCTTAATTGTGTATTAAAAGAATTGACCAGTTTTAAAAGGAAAATGCATTAATGGGCATTTATTCTGAAAGTACTGCTTTTGAGTGTTTTTTGTATGTTTACATTAGCAAGCCATTCTCTATTCATCATCTTATCCTACTGTCTCTTTTTTCTCCTCTTTCCCTTATCCAACTGTAGGTGCTTTTCCCAAACACACATTAAAGGGCACAATGGAACAAAAACCACTGGCAGGTGTGGGAGGGGGCACTGCTGGAGAAACTGGAAAAAATGTCTTATTCTTGAGTAATTATTTTAGCTTTTTGTTGTCATTTTAAATTCCTCATAACAAGCTTTTTGCATTTCTATTTTAATATATTCTTATTATAGTTACTTTTTGATTATTTTTATGAGCCTGACTGTTTTGGTGTCCCCCACTTGCAAATGGCACCCAGGTGCAATCTGTGATGCACATTGGTGGCAATGCACTTTTGTGAAATCGTATTTCCAAAATGAAAATTTTCAATCAATTTTATAGTGATGTAAAATAAAGTTAACAAGGCAGAAGACAAATTGCATTATTCAAATGATAATTTGATTTGTTAAAGAAAATAAACCATCTAAACCAAAAAGAGCCCCTTATCCTTATTAAACTATGAGTTTAGTTTGATTAACAAAAACTTTTAGTAACCTGATTTTTTCACCAGAAACCCTGTGATGTCATTGCTAGCAGAAAGGAAGAATAAAATAATAGCTTAATATAAACACTATGACAACATGTGGCAGGAACAAATTTATTGAAAAGCAACAAATTATGGCTCCATCCAAAGAAATTTGCAACCTGATGGGGAATAAAATCATTCCCATTCTGGAAAGGGTTAAAAGGGGTTTTCTTAAGCTTTGAGATTCCAGTGAACCAGAGTTAAGAGCCATTTTCCAAAACAAAAAAAAAAGCTTAAACTATTGTGAACCTTCCCCGGAGACACAACTACAAATAATACTCAATGATGACTCAGTCAGGATCAGAGTTTAGGTTTACTCCATGATTCAACAATGAATAAAAGTGCATCCATGGGAGAGATCTAAGGCAGAAACCCCGGCTGACTGCTGAATAAAATCATCACACTTGTCTTGTCTCACATCTTTCGAAAGAAATCTCCACCACAGAAAAAAATATGTGAACTGACGAAGCATAGCTATGTTGTTGGAAGATATATGTTTTGTTACACTTGAAATAAGATTAAAACATAATTTCATGAAAGATGTAAAGATAGTCAAACATGAGGGTTGCTTAAGAGCCACAAAGCTTCCTACTATTAATGAAACCATTATTTATTTTGTCCACTAGGAAATCTTAATTAAGCATTCCGAAACAACAAGTACAGTAAACTGCATATTATGCTGATTATGATGCCATTGCATGACATTAAAGAAGCTTATCATGCTTTAAAAAAAATCCAATAAGGCTGACTTAGTATAACTTTGCAAACAACATTGGTATAATATTCCTCCACTGCCATTTATTACTACTATTCATGACAATTACTTCTGAAGGTGGCACCAAGGCTTATAAGGTTTAGGAGGCAGATTGATTTAAAGCACATGTTTTGCATAATAAATGAAGTCAGCTGTGCTTTTTTCAACCTATATCGAAAAATTGATAATCTGAAACAGGTAAATACAGCAAGAAAAAAATCTGCAAGAGGATTGATACTTGCAAACAGCAGCTATATGTGGGTTTCACAAAGATGAAAAGTGATGAGTACATAAGCTGAGGATATTAAAGGCTTTCACCAAATTCATTTTAGCACCATGACCTTATGGACATGCAGTGTGTATGTGCATGAGCCCAGAGCCCACAAGTCTTCTGGTTGTAATGCTGGTTTAAAGCCACAGTAGGTGAGCTACAATCACCATATCTGTTAAGATAGTGAAAGATAACATGCTCAATAAGCTATTTTCAGCTTATCCTCCACATGTTTCTGTAAAGAGCAGAAAGCCATTCCTAACCCCTGAACTAAGAAAAGATAACACGTATGCAATCACCACTGTAAATCAATGTTTCAGAGTCAAAATCACCCTAAAAATATTATACATGAAAAGGTATCTCTAAGCAGTAATATATTTACGATATTCAAACATTAATGCTTGCTTATCAGTTATAAATAAAAGCCAAAACAGATCACACGGTGCATTTTTGAATACACTATTTGGTGTAGAACAACCTATTTTTACTCAAGATGTATAATCTCATACCCACCTATATTTATTAGAGTATTATGATGCCAAGCACACATGAGATCAATGAGGGACGTTAGATAAATTATTCTCTTTAACAACTGTAACTGTAGCACAGTTGATCAGCAGACACTGATATCTTCAGGCACTGCATTTCTAATCAACTGCACCAAAAAAACACAGCAATGACACACCTCAGCACCAATCTGTTATAGACAACATTACTTTGATCGACAGCTCTGCTTCCTGCTGAAGCAAGGAGGGTAGGAGATTTTGGAGGGCAGACAGTGACGTTTTTGGAATGCTGATCCAGTCCAGTGTTGTTTGGTTGATATAAAGACAGACTGAGGTATGAGCTATGAGACACTGATTTCAACTTTGCTGTGTCCACTAACAGCCTTTTCAGCAGCAACATTCTTCATCAGTGCAGTTGATTTTTACTGCCAATGTGCCTGATGGGCTGCTGTGCATTTACAGCCAACATACGGCCAGACAAATATGCCAACAAAGCAGCGCAGTGCATCCTGGCAGACTTATTGTATCGATGGGTTTTAGAGTAAGCACTACTGATGGGCCACAACGCTTCTCTGGGCATCAGGACCCTGAAATCCCATGTAGACAGAAATGATGGCCTTTTCATTGCACCATTTCAAATGGTCTCATATTAATCTAAAACTATGTGGATGGTTTAGGTAATGCAATAAACCAAACACATTCTCTGAAAGCTTAACTTGCATGAACCTTTCATCGAGAATATCTAAAAATGGGTTTGCACACATTGTTTTAAACAAATGTATAAGACTTTCCTCCCAACATGTTAATGATCTAAAACCCAAATGGTTAACTGGGTGCCATCTAGCAAAGAGGTACAGGGCTTTACTCACCTCTGAAAACTTTTAAAGTCTGCATTGTAGAAACTTGTAAAGGTTTCTGTTGTCAGTGATGCAATCCTTTTAGCATGTTAAAATTGACCCAAATCAGAAATAAAAATTTTGAAGGATAAGGTTGTTTTAAATATTTCTTTTCTCAGGGGGGAAAAAAGAAGCACCAATGATAAAATCTTTTAACAACCTGGTTTAAACATCTTTTAAAACCCTTGATTTGTGGATTTCATTATGGTCTAATTTTTAAAGATCTTTAATTCTAGCATCTATTCTTTTGTCCGTTAGGTTTACATTTTTCTTCCTTTTCTATTTTGTTCTCTGCATGGATCTATTTGGTCCCAGTCTTTACCCTGGATTGCCTGCTCTTCCCACTGCACTTCCACCTCGGCTAAGCTGATACTACCTACTAGTGTTGCACCGATACCGATACCAGTATCGGACGGGGCCCCGATACTGCCCTAAAATGGTGGTATCGGTATCGGCGAATACCAACAAATAGGGCACCGATACCATTTTGAGAACCATAAGTTTATTCACCTATTGTCACCCACTCCTGGTAGGCAATTAAAAGTTCTACTGGATTCATTTTGTATTAGATTTCTTCCTGCTTCACAAAGGTAGGCAGCAGCTTGATAAAGCCATGATGGCAATTATTTTACATTATTATGGTATCGGTATCGGCCAATATTGCACAGCCAGGTATCGGGTATCGGTATTGGGGCCAAAAAATGGCATCGGCGCAACACTACTACCTACCTGTACCTACCAGTTACTTCCCTCCTACCTGTCTTCATGCCTCCTCCTCTGACTCTCCCTCATTTTGAGTTTGAAGGCTATAAATTGACTTTCACTTGTACCCTCTGCTGACAGCTTGTATCCTCTTTCCTAATTGTCCACTAAAAGATCTGTTTTTCTAGGTTTCCTTATTTTCACAATTAAGTACAAGTACTTTACAAGATTTCTAATCTGCAAGTGAGTCCCTCATTGCTGAAACATGACAGATTTGTTTATGGTGTTTTTAATCTACATGAAAGTAAGAGATAATGTAATGCACTTAATATTTAATAATAGAAGGATTTTAGTCCAATAGACACTAAAGAGGAGTGAGGATTACCTATGCATGAACGGTTCTGACCTATTTGAGTTTTTAATTTAACTAAAATCAAGTTAAATCAAAAAATAAACTTAAATGCTGGATCCATAAGCTAAAATAACCTGAAGGTTTTAATTTGATACATTTAATAAATAGGAAAAATGTCAGACTTTTCACTTTTTGATGATTATTATTGTTTTTTAGAATTGTTAAGAAATAAAAAAATGAGAGAACCAAAAATTAGACCATTTTTAATATTTTAAATTGAACCCATAAACCGCAGCAGCATGGAATCATATTCAATGACCTAAAAAATCATGGTAACAATTCTAACACTGCAGTTCTACAATAGGGCAAAAACTGTAAACCCATTAAAATATGTAACTTCAAACAGTATAAAGTTTCAGAAATACCTTCACACCACTCTTCCTGGTGGGGTCATTAAGTTTAACCCAGCACCAACCTAAAAACTAATTTGCTCCATTTCAGACAGATAACTTTAATTTTGAATAAACAATAAAGGGAAATGGGGAGAGGCTAAACTTTCACTGCCAAGCTTGTTTTTAGCCCTTTACATTGATTTATTGATTTCTTTTTTTAAGCAAAGGAACACCAACTTAAAATCAGCAAAGGCTTATTAATATGTTTATGCAAAATTTAAATCTTGATAAGTAATTTTTTCTTAAAATAAGTGCATTTGTTCTTGAATTGAGGAGATAAAAGAAACATCTTGCCAATGGAACAAGACAATTTAGATTTAAAATAAGAAAACACAATTGCATTCTCTTATTTCAAGTGAATACTATCTAATTATCTTATTTTAAGAGTAAAAATACTGATTCCATTGGCAAACTACCTCATTTACCTACTCAAATCAAGGGTAAATACACTTAATTTAAGAAATTTTTACTTATTTCTAGGTCGTTTTTCCAGTGTAATTGCTTGCTTTCAGGTCAAAATAGAACTGTAACTATCAACTAGATTTAAGATCTTAAAAGATCTTAAGCCAAGCTTAAATAATCTGTTTTTCAAACACTAAAATAGTAAATAAAACCACAGATATGAAGTTTTTTTACATTTTTATATTTAATGCTGATGAAAAGATTACAGCAAGGCCCCATTTCTTGGTCACTGTCCAAAAGTCATCCCGACGCATTGTGGCTCATGGACACAAAGCTCATCCAAAAGGAGCTAAAAATGTATGCTGACCAGGACAATATGGGCGTTGTTCAAATCCTGACAAGCTCATTTTTCAGAAGGAGCAAACTCATCAATGAAAGTAATTTGAGGACAACATTGTCCACTGCTCAGCATTTGACCTATGCTGCACAGTGTCACAACACTATGAAGCCAATTAAAACTACTTTCACCCATTCTAGAGGAATTGTAGGTTTAATTCATCTTTAGAACAAGATTTATGTGCTCTAAACAGCCATATGGAACATCAATGTATATTTGCTGCATAGCAAGCAGGGAATAGTCGCCTTAAAAACCAAAAAGTACTTATAAAAAGATAATAGGTTTTGTTAACGGTTCCAGAGGACCCAAATCCAAAGAAAGAAGCTGAGGTGGTTTCTTGTAGATTTCATAAGCAAAAGGTGGCAACTGAAGCTAAGGTCCACAAACAAAATAGAGAAAACCAAAATTAGAATTAGGAGCAAAGAAACAACAAGGGACCAGCCAGCAGTAACTGAACAGAAGGAGTATAAATGGGAGGCTGAAAAAAGACTAGGCTAATCAGCAGATTGGGAGCAGGTGTGGACAGAACAACCTAGAAGGGAGCTAGCAGAAGGAGATTGACACCAGAGGGCAACAGAGGGTAAACAACAAATACATGGAAACAAAAATACAAACAAAAACAACTAGAATAACAAAAAATTGAAATAAAACCGATTAAAACTTAAAAAGAAAACATGAACAGAACCAAAACCATGCCAGATATATAGACTAATACAATAAAACATAACCAAAATAATGTTGTTGTTTTTTTGTTTTTGTTTTTTTGTTGTTTTGTTTTTTTGTTTTTTTTATTACCAAATCCCTCCCACCCTTCACAAATTGCTAGTTTGGGATAGAATATGTGATTCACAAAGAAGCTCACATAACAGTCAGACAAACCAATAAATGTTAAACTTTGTGCCTCAGCTGGTCAGTAATATTCTTTCGGAGGCATCCTTTATGTATTTGTAAATTAGCTTTGTACATCAGTCTAGGGGAGTTTCAAGTAAAAAAAAAAACTTAAATGTAATATATAGTAATATTTTACACCTCTGAAATTATTTTAAGTAATATAAAAGAAGAAAACTTTGCTTACCTAAAATTGCTACATTTTCACATTAGGACACAAATACGTAGTATTATGAAGATTTGTCCTGTTTAAACCTTAGCTTGGTGTACTCCTGCCCTAAACACCATACATACTAAGATGGAAAGAGCTGCCTGGGGCTTCAAGAAAGCTCTTTTACTCTGGTGATTGAACCAATAGGATCCTAAATTAATGAAATGTCTGCCCTTCAGTTTAGAAAATAAGAAACAAACCAAAGAAATACCAAAACCACACAAGCAGAGTTAATTCAAAGCAACAGCCAAAACACCAGGTTCTGGCCATCCAATTGTGTTCACTTGGAGATAGTGCAAGACGCTAAAAGCAAAGACACAGGCCATTGCTACTATGATATGAAAGTATATGTCTGTGTAATTAAAAAAATAACTGCTTAAGTTTGATTGCAGTTCAAAGGTATCAGAAGAGTTGGTACTCTAGGAGAGACACGACGGGCCAGAGTACAGTTTGCCAGAAAAAGTCCTGGACAAAAAAAAAATCTGGTATAATGTGCTTTGAAGGGATCATTCAAAAATGACATCATGTGGACATCAGAACACTAGTTTGGTGTAAGGTAATCACAACATCCCAGAAAGTAATGTGTCATGGTTTGAGGATGTGATGATCAACTCACCATCATCATACCCACCATAACATCTTCAATGGATCAGGTGAGGAAAATTTTTAACCATTAGTAAAGAAACAAACACTCAAAAAATTAAGTAAATCTGGTCTGTGAGTATGGCCCAAAATGTAATTCCACCAAGAACTTGCTAAGAACTAAGAAACGGGAAAGTCCTGGAGAGCCAAAGCAGATAAGAGGCAACAAACCCCTTAAAGTCTCGCAGCTCAAGGTTTGGGGTGGAGCAAACCTCCCTTAGACCAATTTTAGAGAATGGTTAAAAAAGGGTCTCCACTAAGTTATTTCATTCACAAGGGATGGGGATTTTATGATTTTATGATTGAGGGTACAGGACAGAACTCTCTTTTAATTTGATTAACTGCAATAATTGGCTGTTTTTTATCTTTAACCTGTAATTCTTTAATTTGCAGAGACAAACCACAATATAACAAAGTACTTTTGCTCATTCGTGGTAATAAAGTAAGTCCTTATTTATTACCAGGAATAAATTTAGATAAAATTAAGAATTTTCTGTCTCAATAAAAAATGAATCCTTGCCTTTACTGGTAATCTGCTGACAGTGAACTTAAGGATAAATGTCAAAGATCAACTAACCAAACAGAAAAGGTGTCAATATGGTAGACTGTAGGTAGATTTTTTAAATTTTTTTATTCTCCAGTAATAACAGTCAAAGTGTGAATTACAGCCCGCAGAATGAGCAGAAGGCACCAATAAGGAAACAATGAGTGACAGAAAGAATCCCTCCAGTATTAAGATCTGCTCCAGAAACCAGGAATGGCTATAAGCCAGTGTTTAAAAAAAGGAAGATGAGGAGGAGAGGTTATGAAAAAGAACTGAAGGAGGGGGCCGCTTTTCACAGACTCAAGCTGCATGGTTACGTAAGAGATAAGAGATGGTAAAATCAAACACCATACACTTTAAGTCGAAGCTGGACTGCCATTGCACCCTCCACAGCACTCGCATCGCACCCTCATTCATACTGTAAAAGCAGCAGGCTTTCCCTGCCTGAACCTCTTCTTCCAGATATGCCCAGTATGCTCTCTTTCAGACATGCAATACACACACACACACACACACACTAGCTTTTAGAAATAAAAGGTTGATGAGATCTGTCTTTCAAAGAAAATGGAGTTAAAGAAAAAACGATGTAAGCTTAACTTGGGATTGACGTCTCACCAGAGTAAAACAAAGAATGATGGTATGCGGCTCATCATCATATCTAGTTTTCCTCAAAAAGAAATAAAAAAGATATGGAAAGCTATAACAAAATCAGTCTATGTGTGACAGATGAATAACAACTTTTCTTTTTCACTTTCTATTTGTGTAAAAGATTTCGATCAAATATACCCAATATAGTTCTTAAAGTGTCCTGTGAGCCCAGCCTCCCCACTGTGGGAACGATGAAGCTGTGCTGTGCTTCTGTCCATAATGCTGTCTCTACTGCATCAGGGCAGATTGGTTTACAGCTAGCCTGGAAAACAACACACTAACAGGACGGCTGGACCGACGACCGGTTTCCCCACCAATACACAATCTGCGGATGACTCATTTTCATTAATGAGTTTCAGTGAAAAGCAACGAGCATCCAGAGAAAAGTAGCAGACCTGATGATCTGAGAGGGGAGATTTATTGCCACAACGAACCTTGCCAGTTGTTCGGCTCTGCCCGGTACTTCTCAGTCAGACAGAAGCCTGCAGGTTATTGCTCTGCAGTCATTACAATTCTTCACTGAGAAAAAAAAAAGTGGGGGAGAGAGGGTCTGTTGCAGAGTCAAGCAAGCTTATTGTCCTGGTGGAAAAAAAAAAAATTTGTACTGCAATGTGAAGACAAAGAAAGAAAAGAGGGTAGAAAATGTATTGAGACAACTGAGAAAGAACAGTCAATAAAGCAGTTAGGAGTAGGACAGCATGCAGAGTGATCTACCGTTCCCTCGTGTCTGTATGCACAGGACATACATGTGTTTCAGTGTACACACAGTGGAAACACACTCAGAACAGGGTTCCCATGTGTGCCCTGGCACCCCCTGACATAGCATGACAGAGAAAGCGTTAGGGTTGTCTCAACCCTCTTTGCCATCCTTCCCTCCTGTCACCCCACCCCTACCTTACCCCCACCTGTGAATGGTCCCAGTACCTTGCGCTTTTTATCCCTGGAGCGACTCCTCTTTCTCAGTCTCTCCTCCTCCTTCTCCTTTTCCTCCTTCTCCAACTGGGCTTCTAAATCCTTGTTCTTGCGGAGATGTTTGGCTGCTTGTGCCATGATGCTGTTGTTGTTGGTGTAGGTCTCTGCAGTGTTGGAGCGTCCAGATCTTGTTACACTGGTCTGGCAGAGGGGACGGGCACTGGGTCTCCTACCTGATGCGGGCCAACACTAGCACTGCTGCCTACTGTTGTTCCTCTTTGGCCCTGCAGAGTCTGTGAGCGTGCTCACCCTCTGCCTCCTCCTCCTCTTCAGCAGTGCAGTCACACACACACAGCAGCGGTCTTCAGCCGTCTGCTGTGGGATGCTACTGCAGCGCTGCTCTCTTCCTCTCCCTCCCTCTCCCTTACTTGCACACTCTTCCTATCTCACTTTCTGTGCTCAGTTTCTTTTCTCTCAGGTCTCCCTCCTTCATTAATCCAAAGACAGAGGGGGTATAGAACATTGCACGTATAGGTTTTTCTTCTTTTATAGCTACTTTCCTTCTTTACATCTCTTCCCCTCATCCTGTAAAATGGCTTCGATCCTCCTGCCACTCTCCACATCCACAAAGATTGCACAGGGATGAACTGACAGTTGGCAAATTGCATGAGCAGCTTTGAATCAAAGTCAGCCTTCCCTTCTCATGCTGCATTGATTTTGTTTCCTTTTTCTGTATTTAATTTCCCAGTATCTCATAGACCTGCTGTGTGTCCATCTGTGTAGGATCGCTCGCTGGGCTGTGCAGGGATCCCATCATCACCTCAGCCAATCACACACAAATACACAACAGGATGCCTTAGGATTAAAACACAAAATCCAAAACATGCATGAAAGGTGCTACCGGTTTACTCCCCACTCTCTCATTGAGCTCCCCCCCACCTCTCCACCTCCCTTGCAAACGTTCAGCGTTGCAGCAGACAGGATCAGTGCCCATGCAAGGCTGGTGCTGCAGTGTGCATGTTTCTTTTAGAGTGAAGCAGGAGCAATAACGGGCTGTTTCGCATCACTTAGAAAGTGGTATTTGTGAATAAACTGTTTGCCTCATTTTGTTCCTTAAATCATATTCATTTAGTTAAATGGAACACAATCAGTTGTATAAAGAGGGTTTATTTGTAAAGAAATATGTATGCACCAGTTATTCTGTAAAGTCCCCAGAAAACAGGCGCATAAGATAAAAGGTGCTAATAGAGCTGGCACCTGTTTACTGGTATTTCTCTGCCTCTCCTGCTCTCTTTTCCTCCCTCCCCTCCCTTCTCCTCCATTTTTTCTCCCTCCATCATTCTCTGAAACTGCTGGCACAGGCAAAAATGATCCTTTAACATCTCTCTCTACCAGCTCACTATACATCACACATATAGTTTACACAGATACTTTAGACTCCCTAAGACATACAGAATCCACACACATGCCATCACATGTGGTTCAGACAGGTTACACATGCTTACAGCCATGAAGCTGGTGACTGATTGTTCTTAGACATTTTCTATTTACTTTAAGGAAAATAAAGCAATGTCACCTTATGTCTCTACTTTCATATTTCAAACTGACCCTTATTATGTTAATTATTTTTTGCTGCAACCTTTTGCATATCTTTTGGCAATAAGTCTCTTACCTTTACAAAGCCTGTTTATTTCCCATTTAATACCAGAGAGTTAAGATATATACAGGTGCTGGTCATAAAATTAGAATATCATGAAAAAGTAGATTGATTTCAGTAATTCCATTTAAAAAATGAAACTTGTATATTATATTCATACATTACATACAAACTCATATATTTCAGATGTTTATTTTGTTTAATTTTGATGATTACAAATGACAACAAATGAAAATCTCAAATTCATCATATCAGAAAATTAGAATATTACTGAAGACCAATAAAAACAAAGGATTTATAGAAATGTTGGCCAACTGAAAAGTATGAACATGAAAAGTATGAGCATGTACAGCACTCAGTATTTAGTTGGGCCTCCTTTGGCCTGTATTACTGCAGCAATGCGGCGTGGCATGGAGTCGATCAGTCTGTGGCACTGCTCAGGTGTTATGATAGCCCAGGTTGCTCTAATAGTGGCTTTTAGCTCTTCTGAATTGTTGGGTCTGGTGTATTGCATCTTCTTCTTCACAATACCCCATAGATTTTCTATGGGGTTAAGGTCAGGAGAGTTTGCTGGCCAATTAAGAACAGGGATACCATGGTCCTTCAACCAGGTACTGGTAGCTTTGGCACTGTGAACAAAAGGCACAAATGAAATCTGCATCTCCAAAAAGTTGGTCAGCTGCAGGAAGCATGAAGTGCTCTAAAACTTCCTGGTATGTGGCTGCGTTGACCCTGGACCTCAGAAAACACAATGGACCAACACCAGCAGATGACATGGCACCCCAAACCATCACTGACTGTGGAAACTTTACACTGGACTTCAAGCAACGTGGATGAAGTGCCTCTCTTCTTTTCCTCCAGACTCTGGGACCTTGATTTCCAAAGGAAATGCAAAATTTACTTTCATCAGAGAACATGACTTTGGACCACTCACCAGCAGTCCAGTCCTGTTTCTCTTTAGCCCAGGCAAGACGCTTCTGACGCTGTCTGTGGTTCAAGAGTGGCTTGACACAAGGAATGCGACAGCAGAAACCCATGTCTTTCATACGTCTGTGTGTGGTGGTTCTTGATGCACTCACTCCAGCTGCAGTCCACTCTTTGTGAATCTCCCCCACATTTTTGAATGGGTTTTGTTTCACAATCCTCTCCAGGGTGCGGTTATCTCTCTTGCTTGTACACTTTTTTCGACCACATCTTTTCCTTCCCTTCGCCTCTCTATTAATGTGCTTGGACACTGAGCTCTGTGAACAGCCAGCCTCTTTAGCGATGACCTTTTGTGTCTTGCCCTCCTTGTGCAAGGTGTCGATGGTCGTCTTTTGGACAACTGTCAAGTCAGCAGTCTTCCCCATGATTGTGTAGCCTATAGAACTAGACTGAAAGACCATTTAAAGGCTTTTGCAGGTGGTTTGAGTTAATTAGCTGATTAGAGTGTGGCACCAGGGGCCATCAATTTTGAACCTTTTCACAATATTCTAATTTTCTGATATGATGAATTTGAGATTTTCATTTGTTGTCATTTGTAATCATCAAAATTAAACAAAATAAACATCTGAAATATATGAGTTTGTATGTAATGTATGAATATAATATACAAGTTTCACTTTTTAAATGGAATTACTGAAATCAATCTACTTTTTCATGATATTCTAATTTTATGACCAGCACCTGTAATGTATTTGTGTGTTAAAAAGCATAGTTGTTGCACCCATTAAAAACTTGTGATATCCTTTCAAACAATGTCAAACAGCTTATTCTTCCGCAGGGTCTTGTTTGGTGTCCTTTATTGGTAACCTATGTTGGACGAGGAGTGTACAGTAAACGTGTCAAGGCTCAGAACAGGGGACCCAGTATACAAGACAGACAGACTTAGACTTTATATTTAGACAACTTTTCATTGTTATTTTGTATACGCAGAGTGTATACAAAATAATATTTTGTTTAGCTTTTCAGACAACAAATTAAGATTTCCATTCAAGAAATTGCAGCAGTGATCAAATGCAAGCAGTGTGAGAGAAAAAAAAACATGCAAAAAATGCATTGATATGGAAGTTCAGAACATTAATATATATGGTGCAAATATGCAGTATTTATGGTTTGGTGTTTGCAGACAGTCAGATAATTCAAATGGCGTTAAAATTGGGGGATCTGCAGTAACAGCAAGGAACTTCTGGTTTTATAGTTTATAGAACAAAGTTGATTCCAGCCGGACGGCTGCCAACACGACCCATCAGCGAGTCCGAGACGCTGTAGTCCCAGAGGACAGTGAACAAGCAGGAGATCAGATCCGAGAAGACAAAGGAAGGTAGAAAAATCCAGAGCGCGAAGCCGAAGCCGGTATCGAGGACATGCTCTGGATTCAGAACCAGGAGTTTAGAAGTCCTAAGAGGTTCCAAAAGGAAAACCAGGATGGTGAATTAGTTCCAAATTCAGTAAACAGGAAGAATCCAGTGAGTGTCCAAAGACAGGTCAGACAAACAGATCAGAAAGGAACAGGCAGGCACAGTGGTTGAGAGGCAGAACAGGTCAGGATCAGGTAATCAGAAACACTAAGGTAACTCTTACCACTGGCTTACCACTGGCTCAAGAATAATCTGGCTAATCATTGACTAGTTAGTTAGTTAGACGGCTGGTTAAATAGAAGCAGGAGCAGGTGAATCAAATGAACAGAAAGGAGAAACTGGGTAGAGTTAAGCAGGTGAATGAAATAAGTGATCCGGCCAGTCATCCGCACCAAGTTCATGATAGAGCTCCTGGCATCAAGGTGTATTCTAGACGCCCTCCTGGGCTCTAAAAGCCTTTAAAGAAATTAACCAAAACAAAACAACCTAGACAAGGCTGGTCGGGGGTCAGAAATGCCAGAAAATGATCCAAATCACCCTTAAATACCTCAGGGGGAGACAGACACGGCTTCTGACAGCAGGAGAAGTAGACGCCGAAATAGCCTGACAACGCAGGTAATCTAGAATCTCTTGCCTGACTCGAGTCAAGAAATACATTGTATAACCTCAGCACGCAAATGTTTATCTGCCATTTGGTCCATGTTTCGCCAGAATAATCTGTCATGACTTAGAGGACCCAGTATTTAAGAAATAAATCAATCACTATTCGGGGAAAAAAAATCAAACATGTTTAAAATTCAATCGGCTGTTGAAAGGTCGCATCAGAGCGAAGGGCAGCACAGTGTGAGAACATGCATCGTGAGCTGTGAAATTTTAAACCCTGCGGTTTTGTCATACAGTTTGAGGTGTAGCTGCGTGAAAGAATCCCACAGTGTATTCCCAGCTTAAGTGGTACATGGACGTTAATTCATAGTTATTTCAAGGGGTCAGTACTATATCTTTTTTTCAGCTTTTTTATTGTCATTACATTGTCACAAGTACAGAGCTACGGAATTCTCACTCTGCATTTAATCCATCTTCTTGGGGAGCAGTGGGGTGCCATTGTCCTAGGATCAGTGTGGAGTTAAGGGTCTTTGCTCAGGGGTACAGAGTGTCAGTCTGTGGGAGTAGGGCTCAAACTCAAAACCTCAGGATTCCAAGCTTACCATTAGGTCCCCAAGATTTTTTTTTTCTTCGCCCTAAAGGAAGGAAAAATGGTTATAAACTATGATTTAAAAAAAATGGTACAGTAATACCTCTATTTGACATGGATTTTATGTTTGAGCATCAGTTTATCTTTTGGAATGAGGTCAAATTAGCTGTTAACTAATTTAAAGCCATTGGAATGTGTTCAAACCATCCCACAACATAAATCCAATTAGGTAAATAAAATATTATTGGGTAAATATTTAAAAAATGTTTGCTTATTCAGAAATCAGTGAACTTGTTGGTAATCGATTATTAACTCTGATTGTTCCATAGGGAATAGTTAAAGATAATGCAAATTATCCTGACCATGTCATTCCAGAGATCAACCAGTAGTTTGGTGACTTCTTAAATCAATTCCAGAAATCTTGGCATTATCTTTGATAGAAAGATGTCCCTTGAGCATCACTCAAAGCAGCTCACAAGGAAATGTTTTTTCCAACCAGAAGATTTGTTTCCAAAGATTATCTAGAGGTGATTATGAGTGCTTTTGTTTCTTCTCATTTTGGCTATTGTAACAGTCTTTTTTCTTGTCTAAATAAAAAAGAGCTGTCCTGTCTGCAGATGGTCCAAAATACAGCAACTAGGGTGCTGACACGCACCAAGAGAAAAAACAAAATTACCCAAATTTTGATCTCTCCATTGGCTCACAGTGGTTTTTCCCCTTAACTTTAAAATCTTGGTGCTGACTTTTAAAGCACTTGTACAAAAAAAGGCAAACCAGGTCAGGGTCAGGACACAGATCCAAGGTCATTTACAGGTAGTATCCAAACAGCAGTCGGAACACAGCAACAGGCAGAAACGGACTGGATGATGGGCAAGCCAATCTCAGGAGTCCGGAGGCAGAAACAGGTCAGGATCAGGTAATCAAAACACAATAGGGTACGCTAGAGAACTCTCACCCTCGGCTCAGATAATCTGGCACTGATGGCTGGAAACAGGAAGCTTTAATATGAGCTGGAACAGGTGGATCAGATGAGAGCAAATGAAAACTGGGCAGAGCTAAGGAAGTGGAAGAAATTAATAATCCATTCACTCGTGCCAAGATCATGACACTTTCCCTCTTGCATTATTATTTTGGTATAATTACTTTTGTTATTTTTTAATCATTGTTGGCTTGCAATGTAACTTCCAGAATATTCAGCATTTTGAATTGTCTTAGTACTGAAATGTGCTATATAAATAAACTTGCATTGCCTTGCCTTGCTTAGCTGGATCTGTCCTGCATACCTTCAATTTAGCATAATTGGATTAACTGAATTTCATTGAACTGATTATGTTCACAGGGGCAACTGATAAAAAATATGTATGTCAGAACAACACCTCAAGAAACCCTTGCTGGAATCACTCAGGAAAAAGAACAGATGTCCATACTGACAATGGTGAGTAGGTTAAGAGTTGCACATTCCCTGTAATTATAAAGATCATATGAAACAATTGAAATTCACAGCGATACCCAATTGCATGGATTTAACCCTATCAAACCTAGAATTAAAGTATTGACATAATCCAGATTTGTTTCACTACAATATAGTTATATAAGACTAGTATCAAAAAATCATATGTTAAACGACATGGACTGGCACTGGCAACAATAAATGCTAAATGGGATGCTACTACTTGCTCTCTAACAGTTTTCTACTCAACCATAACCGTGGAACGGATGGGCTTTTCACACTGCAGCATAATAATAAATAAAAGTGGTGATATTGCTTTCCTTCTGCAATGCTACCACACAAATCACTTGCTTGTGTGCCACAGCTATAACACAAACAAACACAAATACTGATGGTGTTGACAGCTCCGTGGCAACGTTTCCATCACAATATTGAATTCCTGGGGAATGTGTCAAAATTAATCACCAGCAAGAATCTGCTGCATGGTTAATGCAGCTTTATCAGTTTCGTTAAGTGCTGTTCTTGCTGAGCTAATGGTGAAATTTAAACATTGGATTTTCATACAGTAAATGCAAGAACTTCTTGAAATGGTTATGCTTATCATGCCTCCATCAACAGACAATCATAACTGACTATAACTATGTATATAAATTTGTTTTTTGTTGACTTTTATTTTTTTGTGAAGTGAGAGTACATTTGTTGTGAATTGGTGATATATAAACTGAATTAAAAGCACTTAGAAGCTTTGACCGTATCACAGTATTTAAAATTGATATATAAAGCCATAAATGGTTTGTAAAGCTTCTGAAAGATAGGAAAAATTTATTTACAGCCCACAGTGGAGAAATTCATCCTCTGCATTTAACCCACCACTTAGGGAGCAGTTAACTGCCACACTCAGAACAGTAGTGGGAGCATTCTAGGGTCAAGGGTCCTTCTCAAGGAACCATAGCAGGAGTCTGAGTTTTTAACCAGATTCTTCTGGACATAAACCACCTGCTCCCTAACCACTATGCCAGCACTCCCCTCAAAATGCTATAGTAACAATTAGATAGCCATTAATGTTTACTAAAGCTTTGAAAGGACAATATAGATAATATATGTGGAGATGTTACTTCTCAAATTTCCGATGGTAAAGTATAATGCTTCATTGCATCTTCACCTGGTATTAAGATGATTTGTTAAAAAAAAAACCACTCACACATGTTATTTATTTAGTATTTAAATTCAAGGAAAAGAATAAGAAATGTCTAGTATTCAAGACGGACACAGATTTCTCAGAACGTTTATTGCATGGGCGTTTTTATAGGGACCATAGGGACATGTCCCTACCAAAATTTTGGACCGACCTACTTGTCCCTTTCAACAATTAAATGTGAATAACATGTTTATTATTTACAATACAGCAATGTTGCAGCAGCAGAGGACTTCTGGGTGAAGAATATTGACAGATGAAAACATTTTTTATCTAAAATGCAAAATGTTGATTTTTTTTTACAATTTTGGTACAATTCTTGCTCTAAGTGGGTCACACTGTGAGCTAAAGACACGTTTTAGAGTCTCTATACTCCAGTTAATGATTAATTGATTATCAAATTTGTTGACATTATTTCAATAATAAGTTAATCTGATGAATTGTTGCAGCCTTAGATAAAATACATGAAATGGGTTAAACAGAGTAACTACAGCCTAGATGTACAGCTTGTAGAGTGAAGTTAATGTTCTAAATGCTCAGTGTCAGTTCCTATTTCCAGTGCTCATGTAAAAACAATAAATTTATTTGGTGTCCCATGAAACTATTTTTTTTTTGCTTTGTTTAATGATACAAAGAGAACATTTAAAAGATAAGAGTGGGTATTACCTCTGTTTACCTCTGCACAATACTATATCTTCAAAAGAAAATACAGCATAAATCAACATATAAGAGATATATTAAGACTATATTTGGTTTAATAGGCAAAGATTTACCTACTGTCTTAATTTCTGGTCATTTCAAATGCAAACCTTTTCAAATTGGAACATAGTCCTAATTCCACATTCATTAGAGCCAGTGATGCTTCAAACATTGACAGCATTTACTGTAGTGTGTGTAGTGCTTATAAAATGTGTATAAATGTAGCAAGAAATGTTGCTTTTCTCTTAAAATAAAATACACCCTGATTTTCACGTCATGCATAAAAAACGAGCATGCATATTTTTGCATAGGACCAATGACATCAGACCAATAGTGTCCCTACCAAAGTTGAAATCCAACCTACGCCCTGTGTTTATAAAACAGAATCGGACTGAGAGGTGTTCGGCGTCTAAGGCAGGAACCTCTGCAGGTGGAGACAGTAGGTTAGTGATCATAGTGGTCTTTCTGGAAGTGGATGATCACAAATGAGTGAGTCACTGGTCTTATAGTTCAGTTTGAGTCCAGAGGTAGAGGATGGTTCCAGCCGGCTGGCTGCCAATGCGGCGCAGAGATCGCCACACAGAGAGTCCCAGATGCTGATGTAACGGTGGACAGAGGACAGGCAGAAGATCAGAATCAAGCAGACAAAGGTAGGTGGGATAATCCAGGGGGCGAACCCAAAGCCAATGTCTGTGATGAGAAAGGTTGTAGAATAAGTCTCACCAAAGGCTGAAAATAATCTGGCATTGATGACTGATCTGAAGGCTGGTTATATGGTGGCTAATGCAGGTGAACCAGGTGAACGGGTAATGAGAACTGGGCGGAGAAAAGCAGGTGTGTGAAATGAGTAAACAGACCCGACGTCAGTGCTGAGATCCTGACAAAGAAATCTATTACAAAAGCTAACTGTGTGTGGTCAATCTGCTATTGTAGGGTGATCCTCTTGCTGCACAGTTTCACCTGCTTTAGAGTTATTCTGGCCTTGAAAAGGTAAAAATCTCAAATGCCTGCATGCTTGGTAAAAGCATTGACAGTAATTAAAGTTATCTCAAGTCCTAATAATGACTCCGGATAAAAATCGGACTTTCTACAAGGAGCTTCATCAGACAAAAGGAAAGCTAACCGGAATACTGAATTAATTGTATTTATTTTTTTCATCTCTTTAAAAATGTGGAAACATCAGTCCCATTTTGAAAGATTTCATCTTTCTAGATGGTAAATATATCCGTATATTTAACAGCCAATATCCTCAACAAATACTTCAACATAGAAATAAATTAGATTAAAACTATTTAACCAATTTTGTGTTAACAGTGAACAAAAGATGACTACTTAAAAATATTAACTTTAAAAAAACACATATAACGCATAAAGGGTGAATTGACATGAATATTGATGTTCTCACTACAACTATTAGGATTTTTCAATTAAAGCTCTAAAAGGCAATTGTTTTATATCCTTAACTGCAGCAATATCTTATTTCATAAACTATCACATTTTGTACAAAATCCCTTCTGCAGGTCTTCCAATGCATTTTGTTTTCTTCATATGCTGATCTACTGTATACTAACAGCCTGTCAGTTTGTCCTGCCTAGCACTCTAAGAGACAGGTTGTAGAGACTTGAAGGGGACAAAGAAACACACAGCTATTGCCTGAGCTCCCTTCAGTATGATGGCCATCACCCGACTGCACATTCCCACTCTATTGCTCCTACAGAAACAGTGTGAGGGACCTGACAAAACCAACCACAAACCATTAAAGAAACCAACTAAAGTAAAGAGAGACAGGACAGACATCCAGGACGTGGAAGTTCACTGTGAATACTCTGAAAGATTCAGTAAAAACTCACAAAGTTTAAACTCACAATGCATTAGCTTGGAAGAGTAAAAAGGGAGGTTAAACTCATAAAAGCAGTCAGACAACACTACAAGTGAGTTGTAAATATATTTGCAAGTCAAAAGCAGTCAAAACATTGCTTTTATTTGCATAAATTATAACTAATATCTGATATAAAAATATGGGCTTTCATTACATTATAATTAGAACAACAAAAAAACTTGTCACAAAGGATCAAAGGAGGCCAAAAAATAGATGCATATTACAATTTGAGACAACAAGCTTTAAGCAGGTATTAAACTTTTTATAAGCCCTGTACATCTGTATTACAATCTCTTTAATGTTTCTGTTGTAACTTGGTAATCTAAAATGTTCAGTTCTCATTGGATGTAAGGGAAACCATCAAAATGAACAGAATTAATGGATTTAAACATCGATCTGTGTATAATAGATCTAGAGATCTACATCAGCTAGACATAATTTTTGGCCGATATCAGAGTTTGTTTGTTTTTTTATCGAATTGCCTTTAGCCGATTCATGCATGGGTTCCCTATTACAGTCGTGCATTAAGCAGCCACAACTTGTGATCTGGTGAAGCGCATATATTGCAGCTACCTCCTCTTGCTATCCATTGTGAATGTTTTTTTTTTTTTTTTTTTTTTTTTTTTTGCTTCTTAATAAGCATGTTTGGTTTTCTTCATTGTTTAAGTTAACTGTGCCAGTTTTATCATGTAAATGAAGAAAGAAAAAACAACCTTATTCTCGAAAATCTGCCCAAATAAATCAGTGATCTCTTACAGTAGACTGGCGTCACAATAATTGGCTTTTCCCCTAAAAAGCCTCAATTGACCTCTAAATAAATCTATTAAATCATTGAGTGAAAACCATTTTAGACATTCTTCTTCATAACAGATGCACTTTCTGCTCCGACCGGGATGCCTACTAAAGTCCTCAATATCAAAGACACAGACTGCTAGACCACCGATGGACTATAAGACAAATAAAGATATTATCAACAACAGCTTTGATTATAACAGTCATAATACAAAGTCCAAAATCTTTTGCATTTTCTATACGTATTTTTAAACAAAATCACAGGAGTAAATAAGCAGATAACTACATATCAGAAATAAAATCAAAATAAAAAACAAATTAGAATTTGACCTACAATAAAATGATTTGAAACCAAAGCTTTTTTTCCAAAAAGGACATATTTAATGGATTCTAGTATTCCTAAAATATAGGGCAAAAACACAAATGACTTCCTATTATGTTTTTTCCTTTATCTTGAGGATGTAGAACGGTGTGGAGAGGAGCTATGGAAGTCTGTCTTTAAAGGTAGGGGTGTGTGTTTCCAAATATGATCATTATATGGAGGGAGAGCTGGCAGACAGTGAAAGGAGTAAAGGCTTGATCTGATTCGTTGATATTTTAACATTCATCAGCACCTTCGCGGCAGAGATTTTGTCACAATGTATAAAGTCTCTGCAGACCGTGGCTGGAGATCCTGATTAAAAGAGTGTTACTGCAGTCCATTCTGGTGAAGAAAAAGGTGTGATATTGTTTGAAAACTACAGTAAGCAAGGCTGCTGGCTTGCATCCCAAGCAGACACCATGACTAATTCAACAGGTAATATCAGTTGTTAGCCATTTTCTTTACAAGACAAGTATGTGATATTTATACATTTTTGCTCAGGTCTGCAGCTGTATCTAAAATAAAGTTGAATGTATATGTACCTGAGCAATAAAAGCAGCTGCCTCAGCATATTTAAAGCCCCTTTTTTGAGAAATCTGATTTATTTCCTACAATCTAACAAATGTAAAAAAATGTATGTTATTCTTCAGAATCAGAATCAGACTTTAGGCAATAATTCCAATTGTTAATTCCACCCTTCTAAACCTCATAGTTGCTATAACTAGGGTTGCCAAACTGTCCACTATATTAAACTAATTAAGCTGGTTAATTAATTCAAGTTCAAATTAAATGTTCACTAAATCAATTCCTACTTTAAAGAGAATGCAAAAATAGATTTATAATGTGTGGAAGACAATGCCTGGCCAAGAAGTATCCTTTGGTTAATTTCTGTCAGGCTGTGTGGAGGTTTTTAAAGGAGTGTAATGCTCTCAGGAAGTAGGACCCAGAATTCAAGGCGAGACAGGCAGTGGGAAAGTTCAAAGCGTTTATTAACCGAACAGGTGCGCGGGGCTGCTCGTCTGCTTGGAAAAAACTAAACCATCAGCGCTAAGATCAAGACAAGGAGCCAAAAGCAGAGATGGAAGCTAAGGTGGTTTCTTGCAGATTTAATGAAAAAAAAAAATGTAAAAATACAAAATACAAAGTCAAGAACAAAAAAAAACTTTGAGAGGAGGATCCAACAGAGAATAAATCACAGGTGGTGTATATATGGGAGTCAGACACAAACGGGAGGAACTATTAGCTGATAGGGAGCAGGTGTAGACAGAAGTAACTAGAAGGAGCAAAGTGAAAGGAGACTGGCACAAGGGAGCAAAAGAGAGTAACTTAAAATTCAATCTGAACAACTCAAATGAAGAGAAAAGACAATTACAAGAAATGTATTGATAGAATTACTTTGTCTTTGGCACTCAGACCTCGGCAGGAAACATAGCGCACAGTCTGTAGACTGCTGGTTAGTGAGACGGTATGCTAAGCTTTATGGGGAGATCCAATGGAGTGCATAAGCTGATACTAGAGCTTCACTCAGGGACCTGGAAGATGGAAGTCCAGTTGGATAACACAGGTTGAGAGAACCTGTCCATGATGAGCAAGCATGGAGCGACAGTGGAGAGGAAAAACTACCCGTTGGGAAGAAACCTCTGGCAGAACCAGGCTCAACATGGCGGTGCTCTGCCGGACCAGTTGAGATGAGACAGGGAACGCAGTAAGAGTCCGGCAGGAATGACATTCGGATGAAGCTTTAGCTACGATGGTGGAGGAGGGGCTGGAGGTGGGTTGAAACGGGGTCATCTGAATGAAGTCACGCATCACATCTGCCGCCAGCACACAGAAGAAGTTGCGGATCTGAGGCCTTTTAAGATTAACTTTGGATGCCGATCGGCTTTCATGGAGGTGTGGTTCAAAGCTGATTGGCTGCGTCGCAGGTGGATGTACAGTAGGAGAGCAATGAGTTTCTTCTGTTGAACTAAACAGAATCCACAAATGGCACAATGAGGACATTTTCACAGAGTTGATAACCCTAGCTTTGGCCCACCTCACCCCACTTTTACATTAAAAAAATTATCCCCTTTTCAGACTCTGTGTCTTTAACTTGTCTTATTAATCAGATCAATAGACCAAAAAATGAAATACACACAAGCTCAAACTCTGGATGTCTGACAGAACTGGAGATTTTTATAACTCTAGTGTGAGAAACATTTATTAGTAAGTAATAGTCTCGTATTGAATGGGAGGTAGATGTTTTTCTGTGGGTTAATAAATACAATCCTTCCCAATAAGGAGGGCTTCATCTGTTCTCATCCTGGAAGTCAATTTGATGTGTGCCTGAGGATCAGTTTGGCTTGTCTATTAACACACTTTCCACAGATGCAGATAATGCAACAAGCAGCCAACTGTGCTCCTGTTTTTTTGTGTGTATTTTTGCTCTGCAGTTCATGGTGAATCTTCCTCTACATTTGTAAAAGAGAGAGAGTCTCCTGTGTGTTTGTTGGCAGAGGTCCACATCCTACAGTGAGATACAGTATTCTGCAAACCTGTGCCATCCTCTGCACCATAAACTCAGGCTTTTAGCAGATGTATTTTATCAGCAGCATTAGTCACCATCAGCCCAAAATAAGACGAAGGAATGAACAAAAAAACCTCTGCTGTGTTTGTGTATGAATGAACACCAGACATGATTTTGTGATTTGAAGTGAATCAAAGGATTACACATTGCTTTCTTTTATCCATGATAGACTGATTATGGCCGGTAGTTAAAGGAAAGGTTTTAAAAAGAATTAACGAGTAAAAACTAAAGCTCAATTGCACCCTCTGTTGGTTGTATGTTGATATTGCATTTTAAAATAAAGTGATTTGAGGTGTTCGCTTTGACTGTAGCCTTTTCCTAAAATATATTAATTTTATTATTCTTAATCAAAAATTAATTAATAAAATCACGATTCAAAAGGCTTACCTTGAGTAAAAACATAAACAACCAAACTGATCCCATTTATAAAGTGAAAACAACATGCCTGTCTGAGCCCAGAGCGATTCGTGAAAATGATTACACCATGGATCATCTTGCTCCCTATAGATGACAATATCCTACACACACAGCTGAGGTTTAACGCAGCACTGCATTGCCAACTCAAAGCAACGCCACGGGCATCCAAGGCGCTCATCGGAACAGGAAATCCAACATTTCAATATCAATAAATTTTTTCCTATGTAAATTATCACTTTGTGACAATAATGCAGTCATGAAAAGCTTAACTAAGTAATAAAACCTTAGAATCTTGCTTGTCTATTTACCATTTAAGACTAATAATGGAAAAATGGGAAAAAGAAAACAATTACTGTATTGGTATAAACTCTGGATTTTTTGTAGTTTAGTGTATCAAGCTCTTTGCTTTTAATAGAGCTATTTAACCTCTCCAAACCCACCGGTTTGCCGGCGACCCATTTAAAGTGTTTACAAATAATAACTCAGAATGCATGAAAATTACACAGGTACAAATGTTTACCAACATAGACATCACTGGAAAGCTTAGATTGTCCACAATTCAACCACATAGCAGCCACAACAAGCAAGCATGTCTTTATAACTGCTGTTCAAAAAAGACCTATTATTTTCAAGAATATAAAAAAAAAAAAAAAAAAACTTTGAGTCTTGTTTGAACTGATGTAGCTTTGGTGTTTTATTCACCCAATTTTCATGTATATATTAAGAAACTAGAAGGTGTTAGCTTTTAAAAAATGTATCACACATGTAATTTGGGCTTAATAAGATACTAAGATACTTGCTTTTCCATTTAGGTATGCAAAATAGACGAGAATTTCCCAAAATGAAGTGGATATTAAGAGGTTAAAGCTGCTTTCATTATATTGCAGACAATAAATAACTAAAAATTTCAAAATTAACATAACAGCTATCTTGTCAATATGTGGTACATTGGCCTGTTGCACATATCGTATCCTTAGGTTTGAACCTAAAATTTTGAAGTCCCTTTTTGTGTTACTCTAATGTGTCCTTAGGTTTGTATCTTCTGCATCAGATTGAGCTCAGTGCTCTGTTAGAACAAAGTTGGTTATTTTTCTGTGAAATCATGATATCCTTTAACCATTTACCTCACAAAGGATTAAATGAGCACATGGATATAAAAATCTCAGCACTTTTCAAGAGCCTCCAATTGGTCACACAGTAATTAGCCAAATTAATTTTTTGTTTCATTTTAAGCTTCAGCCGCCCCATGTCCCCAACTGAGTACCGCTCTAAAATGCAATGTGGAACCATTATATCCTCAAGAGCCGGTCAAAAAAAAGGCTCAAATGCATTAGAGAGAAAGGGGTATAAGCAAGATATAAAATAAAGCAGTCTTAATTTAATGTTTAAAAACTGAAGGGCGGAATGTTAATTTTCAAGCTTCCCATTTTTCAAATTTAAATAAACAGCAGAAGAAATTGCTACAAAGTATATTTTCAGATGAGAATGACAAATAAAATGCATCCATTCACACCTTGTTATACATATTTTCGTTTTTTGCCTGGGTTATATCAGGTTCTATCATCTCTGATTGCCTTTATTGGACGTAATTTGTTCCCCTCTCTCCTAGACACACGTTTTTAATTCTATCCAAATTAAGACCTTGTATTTACTTACAATCATATTATTTTCTGCATTAATACCTAACCCTGACATTTACCCAAATTTTAATAATTAGTAGTATATTACCAACCTATCCAATCCCCCTAACATTAAACACTACACTTCTACATTAGAGCCAGACTTTGGTCTTTATAAGGTCTGTTGTTCTTCAGAGGATTAGCAAATATACCAGTAAAGGACCAAAATAGACAACATAAGTACACACACACACACACACACACACACACACACACACACACACTCTATCTCTATCCCTCCCTACTGGAGCTGCACCAGCAGAGACAGCACTGATTAGGAAAGCCATATGGCAGGTAACAAACCAAGGACAGGCTTCATGTCCACACTGTGCTGTACCTCAGGCATCCTGCCACTTTATCCGAAGGGACTCATCTAATTTGGCTGAGGGCTTGAAGGAGGTATGTAGATCAGAATTTAAAGCCAACATGCTTTGAGGTTTATCTCACCAATAACAACAGTGCTTAAGTTGACAAAAAATCATTTTTTCAGTGTTTCTGTTTAAGGGCTACTGCTTGTTTTACTCTTCTACTATTATAATATACCCCTTTTCTTATACAAGGAATAATCTATTAATGGAAATATCGGAGGTCCTGTTATGGTTTAATCAGAATTTTTCCAACAAGCTTCTCAAAGACTAATGAAACAAACGGAAGTCAAATTACTCCAATAAATAATATCTACCCGCAGTAGGAATGACATAATTTTGTTATCAGCAGGAGGCCAGCCTCAGTCTTATTGCATAACAGTCAATTGGCCCAAACTGGGACCAGATAACAGAAAACATCATCCTCTGTGAGGAGAAACATGTTTCTAATGATGAATATCATCTATTATGTGTAACTCACGTTGAATTAGATTTAATAAACAAGCATCCCTTTTTAAAATCTCAATCTCAAAAAAAATATTAAAAGAAGATTAGGCTGTGAGAAGATTCAGGATTATTATAATTATCTACAAACTCAGGAGAGTATTGAGGAAATTACCATGAAGAAGAGACTTGGCTCCTAAATTGAAAATATAAAAACGTATTTTTTCTGTATACCTTAAGCAAGAGCTTTTATTTTTACACTCTAAAGAAAGAACATATCAGGTACTGTGGGACTCTTGGTATTTGTGCTAATATGCAACATAAAGTTAGAGACATTATGCACTTCTGCCACCTAGTGGTGTCAAAGATAAAATACACCATAAAATATTATCAATTAAGACCTGTGACTGATTGTGGACTGATACAAATATAAAAATATGAATAACTGTTCTTTTTTCCATGGATGCTACCAGTTAACACCTGGCTATTTATGTCATCTTACAATCAGCTTTAAATAAGGTTAAAATAATTATTTTACATGCTTGTTTACGTTGGTATTAATTGTAATTTCCAACAATACTTCAAATTTGAAATGATATAATTAAACAAAGCTTTGGAAAAGGCATCCAATCCTGGTAAATAAATAAATTAGGACACCACATTATCTATTCACGTGTAAAATGCTCATCATATTAGGGGGCCAGCATTAGAAGGTTGGTAATCAGGATTTATAAGGAGAACTGTGTGTTTTTTTAACTTAATTTTTCCACAAATATAAACATACAATAGGAGAAACATTTCCCATCCTCTTGTAGAGAATGTTAAAACCTCAAAGTAAAGTTAGGATTTTGTACTTTTACAAATATTTATGTTGTATCTTTTATTTTAAGTAGTCCTTTTTCAAAAAAAAAAAAAAAAATAAGGTTTTTTTGTTATAAAATAGTTTTGTGTTGCTGGATGGAGAACAAAATGGCACATTGTATTGCAAAGGTTCTGACCCCTGGGTACAGTTTGGTGCTGCAAGATCTGGCCAGTTGATGATGAAAGTACAGCATGAGACAGTAGTTGAGGAAAATGTGACACCATTTATAATGAAATACATCTGATGTGAAACTTGCATATGGCCTAAAATGTACCATGAAATCTAGCAAGGACTGGCTTAAGAGAAGCCCAGCCACATGTTTTTCCTCTATTGAAAGGCCCTATTTTTACTCCATCATTTTGCAAGTCAATTGGAAAATTTAATTTTGTGTGTGTTACAGGATCAAATCTTAGAGGTGCAAAATAGCAAAGAAAAAATATCATATTGGTGCAGTATGCAGAAAATTCAAGCTGCTGCTTTTACTACGTTTATGTGAAAGATAGTTGCTACCTGTGCAAACTCTCAGGTATTCGGGTTATGCCAACCCCAAATTGTAGCCGAATTGACAAGAACTACTGGATAGATGCGGGTAGGCTTCCAGAAAAGCGACTGAACAGTTGGTTGCCCTAGAAAAGGCATCCCCAAACTCGTCCTCAAGGCCCCCTGTCCTGCATGTTTTAGAGGTTTCTCTGCTTCAGCACAGCTGGTTATAATGATTGCAGTAGAACAAAAGCCTGTTAATCAGCTTTTAATTAAAATCAGCTGTGCTGGAGCAAGGAGTTAAGAGTGAAAATGCTGCTGTAAATAAAGAAAACTAGTGTTGATACACTGACCTGAAAAGCACATACAAAGCTTTAATTTTTATCCAAGATGCCTCTCAACTGTGAGTGAGGGAATCCAAAACAAAAATACAGAAAATTACATTTTATTGCATGACATAAGTGTTTGATACATCAGAAACTTTTTTTCCTTTTACAGATATCCAATGTATCCTTTAGTTCCTGACAAGCTTTGCATAGTGTGCGGCAGGGATTTCAGACCATTCCTCCAGATCTTCTCCAGATCCTTCAGGTTTTGGAGAGGTCAAAGAGAAACTTGGAGGTCCCACGAAAATGTTTCATTTGGATTAGACTAGCTTTTGTCTCGGTCTTGGTTCTGTTATGTTTTACTTTGATCCATGTTTTCTAGTTTTATTGGTTTATTTCCTATTTTGTTGTGTTTTCTGAATATATTTGAGTTCTAAGGTTTTTATTTGTTGCCCTCTGTTGCCCTCTTGTGTTGGTCTCCTTTTCCCTAGCTCCTTTCTAGGCTCCTCTCTTCACACCTGCTCCCAATCAGCTTGTTAGTCCTCTCTTTGTTCAGTCTACCATAAATACTCTCCTTGTGCAGTTCCTCAGTGCTGGTTCCTCATCTTACCCTGGCTCCTTGTGATTATTTTCCCCTGATGTCTCCATGAATTTTGTTTTTTTTTACATTTTTAATGTTGGATTTTTGTATTCCCGCCTCTGTTACCTGTGTTTATTCATTAAATCTACAAAAACTCACCTCTGCCTCCTCACCTCTGCATTTGGGTCTTCAAAATCCACAACCAAACCTTGAGAGTTTTAGACTTGCTAAACCACTCACATTTTTTGTGGTTCAGGCTCTGGCAGAAGATTTTGATACTGTGAATTAATATGAGCTCTAAAGAATAGTGTAAGACAAGCAATAGTTTTCAACCCTAGGGGCCCAGAAACTGGTGGTGAAATAGGTCGGAAGGGGAGTGAAACTGAAAGGGGGTGAAGAGATTGGGTTTGAGGTGGGCAAACGTTGAGCTGGTATGCAGGAGAAACACTGGACAAGAAGCTCATTAAGGAGATCTGGGTAGAGGGTTGGCTTCAGAGGGAGTGTGGTTGTAATGTTGATTGGCTGGAGCTTTAAGTATGGCACTACAGCAGGTGATCCAATTGAGGCTGATTAAAATCTACCAGGTTGAATTTTCACTACAGCTTAATTTATCAAACCATACAACTATAGCTAACTAACATTACAATTGTTAAATTGTTGCCAGTCCTATACAAAAAATGTATTGCTTTTCTTTTTCCATTCCGGGCATTTTAAAAGATTAGATTGATGTAAATATAGACCTATATAAACTATATACCGTATATTAGCAAAATTGTACTTTTCTACTTTAAATTTTGAGATTTTAGTTTTTCGATTTTTATCTTTAAAAACAGAGGCTGCCTTCTCCTTTTTCTCAAAGTAAGAATAATTGTATGAAAAAAGGGTTTAGGTTGTATGGGGTTGTAACCATTCATTGAGCCACATAGTTTGATTATATTAACAATAATCTTAAAGATTTAAAATTAAAATATGGATCCACGTTATCATTAGGAAATGCCATCTCCAGCATTACCAGGTCAGAATGTGGACAGGGGATCTGTTTTTATTTCCTTTTAAGAAGAATATTTTCAGTTGAAAAGTCTGAGTTTTTGTATAAATGCGAATGAGGGGCATATTGATGACAGACTTGTGAACTGAATTGAACCCTAATTTTGTGATGTTAGGAAACCTTTTATTGTCATCCAAACAAATTAATAAAACATTGAATGTTTAGTAGATTAAAGCTTTAAAGAAACTGGCCACAACTGATAGGCTTTAAAGAAAAAAAATCAATAGCCATCAATAAACCTATTATGAATCAAACAAGCAGGTTTAAAAATAACTCACACTGTTACTGTCGATGAAAATTTGCTCTTTTTTAAATCTAACAATTTTATATTTATAAGCACTTATAAAACAACCACAGCTGACCAAAGCGCTGTCCAGAAAAATAATAAAAGATAAAACACTACAGATAAAAGAAAAAACTGCTAAAACATGGGTAAAAGTAACACACAATCAAATAAATAAAATTGGGTACAAAGTAAAGGGAATATAAGGATAAAAATAAAAGCCACTGCCTTGCTAGCTGTCAAAAGCCAAAGCAAAAATGTGGTGTTTGACAAGAGATTTAAAAACAGTCAGAGAAGAGGCCTGCCTGATGTGCTGAGGCAGATCATTCCAGAGCTTTGGAGCTGCAATGGTGAAAGCATAAAACACTATAAAAAAAAACAAAAAGAAACTATTGGATTATCAGATCTCAAAGCAATTCCTTAGGTTCAATTTTTTATTTATTACTATTCATAAAATGCACAAACAAATAGTGCCGAAGAAAATTTAAGCAAGGACGCAAGGTTGGTAAATTAGGAAAGTAGAAAATGGAACAGGAAGTAAGGAGGAGAGACCTGAGGCTAGTGTCATTTCACCATTTGATACCAAACCCCCTGGGTCCAATACTCAACTACACATTTCCTCTTCCTGTTAAATGCCCCTACGCCCCCCAAAAAATCTCTTCTTTTAAAAAAATAAGACAATTAAAACAAGCAGACTTTTCATTACTGTAGGCCTAAACCAAAACAAAAATCCAACTATACACATTTATGCCACCATAACAAATATTAAAGTGATTCAGTTCAGATGCTTGTAAGAGAGCATCTGCTGGCATTATTCTGAACCCAGAAATACCAGGAGACATGAATAAACTCAGTGAAACACTAATGTAATTACTGGTTATCTTTTACAAGCTGTTACCAAATTCAGAAAGACAGTGACTGGTTTGGTGACACCCAGCTAGACCTCACTTGGTCCCAATCTGTTCCTTTAGATGTACAGCCCGCCTCCTCCCACCTGCCTCCTATTCTTCCTTTCTAATCAGGCGTCCCTGCCAATCAATTTGATTGCCATGACAACATTTCACGCGACGCCCCCTCCAAACATGGTCCCCCACCCCCAATGCCACCACCCGCACCTATAAACAAAAACAAAACAAAAAAAAGAAGCTAAATTCCGACAGCTCGGGATTGATGAGGGGGAGTGCTGTCAAAGGCCAGAAATTAGATTAGGAGTGAAGCAAACACACACAAACACATCACGAGTCTGAGGCAGCAGGTGCTTTTGGTTAAACCTTAATTACATGATCTCTGATTTCTCTAATTGATATGGTAATGACTATGTAATTAATGCAAAAGCAGAAATACCAGTAGCTCCTTTAATGAATGGATTTATTTGATTAGATATCCTTCTGCATATTTATGCTGCTGCATAGACAGGCAGAAGAAAGGCAAAAAAAATTGTTTGTTTGTTTTACTGATGCTTCTGCTAATAGTCCGTGTTACAATGTATGACAAATACATCAATCTATTTTTATGGAAACATAGGGTAAAAAAAAATAGCCATCAAGAATTTATACTGTTCAAGAAGAGAGGAAAATTGATTGAAATTAGCACCCTCTCTTACAGGTAGGTGGCACTATTTATCTGTGTCATGCACACTGAAGGCATGGGGATGTTAACAGAACTGATAATGAAAAAGCATTGCTCTCAGCCTGAGGGCACAAGGTGGTTAAAAAAAAGTCAGGCTGCAGTACATATGTTACTGCATGTAAGGGCATTTCAACTTCCAGGGTTTTACCCTAAATCCAAATACCACAGATCATGATAAATAGATTTCCTTTCAAAGCTACCAACATCTATTTACCTTTCCCCATTTTGCATGAATTCAGGTCATCCTATGAAGATGTATATACCATATGTATAAAAATGCAAGGTAGTACATAACTATGTATTAGGCAAAAAAAAGTACATATATATTGTAACAACATTGGTTTGTACTTCTGCTTCAATTCTGAACGTATGACACCTTCTATATTACCATGTTAAACTGCTTCCAAACCGTGCTTTATTGTTGAAACTCTGCACACATTGAAATGTCAATTGCAATGTGATTCTGCACTCTATTATGAATACAACGTACCCAAAATTTTATCTCATTTTCTTTATTTACTCAGAAAAAATACCTTTGAGATAAAAAAAATATATCTTTTAAGAGCAAATGAAAGACAGTTGTACTGTTGTGAACACCTTTAGAAGGAAACAACAAGCTCTAAAAAAGGGTTGAATACAAAATCAGCCTGAAGAACCTCTGCATTTAAAAGCACTCGATGGAATAAATTCAGCTAGTTTCCAGATCTTCTGTAGCAAGTTCTAAAGGAGGGGTGAGGAGTGAATAAAAATATTTAAAAATATTTCCATAATGTTCTTTATAAAGTGAAGAACATTATGGACAACAGTGAGCATTCTCTCCATCAGATTGTCTAACTAACTAATTGTCTTCAGTAAGAGGCTTCTCCACACCCGGAGAAAGAGAGACTGTTACAAAAAGACCCCTTCTCCCTAAAGTTACCAACTTCTATAACCACTCATTAAAAGAACTGTCCACAGAGTGTATACAAAATGAAACTTTGTTACATACAGCTTTCCGTCAGTGAATGAGTAAAGCACCTCAAACACTGAGTTGAATTCTATTTTGAGGATTCACCATGTAGTGCAAGTATAATATTATCAGTGTGATGCAGATTCTCGATTTGTGACTTGATTAGAATTTAAACAAGTCTTATGAGGGTGGTGAAAAAGCTGTTGCAGAACCTGCTGGTCCTGCATCAAATGTTGCAAAGCCTCTTCCCAGAGCGCAGCAGGGAGAACAGTCCATGGTTGGGGTGAGAGGGGTCATTGATGATGTTACGAGCTCAGGACACGCAGCACTGGAATTATATGTCATTTTGCAGTTACTGCAATATGATGATAATCAAGTATTTTTAATACTGTAGATTTAAACTGAATATAACCAAATGAAGAAAAAAATGATGTATGCGAAAAGTTCACATAATAGGCTGCTTTTTCAGTGGTGGCAGCATCATGCTGTGATGTTGATGGGGAGATAGATGGAGTTAAAGGGCAATCCTGAAGAAAATTCATTAACATAGAAAGAAATTACATTAACTTTCGATTAAAAGAATGACAATACAAAAAAAGCCAGATTTGTGGTTTCTAAAGTTAGTCCTCAGTGGTTTATTTCCACATCATTTTAGATTTTTCCCCACCTCTAAGAGATGTCCTGTCAGAGTCTAGACCTAAATCCAACGAAGCATCCACAACTTAAAATTTACAGGCACTTGCAAAATTTCAAAGAACAGGTAAGAAATTCAGTAACAAGATCTGCAAAGCCTGTAGAGATGCCTAAAGTTATGTGTAACCAGGAAAAACACCGCAATTTTCTGATTTTTATTCAAATCAAAATCAAGCATAACTCTGTGTTGGTCTATGAACTCATTAAATTGAAAAAAGTCTATTATTGTAACAAGATAAAATGTGAAAGTTTTCCTCTTAAATATGTTTTCAAGAATGAATCCCTTTTATATTGAAGCTCAGATCTAATATCTTTAACATTTTAGTAAAGCATTGAGAATTTTCATAGAGACAACCATGAGGGTAGGAGCTAATGGCAGTAATGAATGGTGGAGCGTTAGTTGGTTAACAAACTTACCTCTGAATAATGTGTTTCTTACAGGGCCGCTTGGGCCACGCTTGATGGATGGCCTTACAGAAGCCGGGTCAATTAGCCCAGACTGGATTTGCCTTCATGTGGGCAGCAGAAAGCACTGGGAGAGCTCCAACCTCTGTCACCCGGCCTGGCTGTAATTAATCACCAGCGCGAGGCCTTCTCACCTCACGCAGCCGCGCTCACAAACAGCCAATACTTACGTTTGGCCCAAATTACATCTCCACTCCTCTAATCTGGCTAATTGTCAATATGGTCGGCAGGGGAGGACAAAAAAAAGGTTGTGTTATAAAGAGCTTTTCTGGCATCAAATATATTAATATAGTAGGTTATTTTTTTAAATCATGTCATCTTTATCTTCAATATTTTCACAAGGCTAAACTAAGCCTTAATTATTAAAAAATTTGACTTAATTTTGAGTTAGATTTTAGTAAAAGAACCAGGGCCCTGTTCACAATGGAAAGCAGCTTAAAAGTGAATGCCCAAAAAACCCTCTCAGGACTTACATTTTCTCTTAAAGAATATGTTGCTCTATTTGCCTTTATTCATAATTTCTCTAGGTGTGAAAAAGGGTGAAAAAACCCAGAAAAGGGCTTGAGCCAGGAACCAAACCTGGGACAGTTGCATCAAGCACTCTGGCTTCCACAGGATGACTCTGCTGTACTACAAATCAACAGGGCATCCAAACAAAACTTATTTTTATGCCTTTACAAAGCCGCTTGGTATATGCATGATTTGCTGTTTTTCAATGTTTCTCTGCTTCACCACAGCTGATTCTGATGACTGCAATTCAGCAAAAGCCTGTTAATCAGTTAACAATGGAAATCAGCTGTGCTGAAGCAGGGAAACCTCTAAAACCTGCAGGGCAGCTGCCCTTAAAGACAGACTTTAGACACATCTTGCTTAAAATATATTTCCACTATTACTTCCAGAACCACTTTTTTCCATGGATCTTCATTTCTGAGAACCCTTTCATATTCCTTAGACCTTTTTGGCAAACATTTGCACTTTAAGGCACGATGTTTGCAAAGATCAGATCACCTGTTGTCACATTCTGGAGAGTCAGGCATCTTCCCACCACCGTAGCCAAATCCAGAATCTGGTTTTACCCAGTGTTATTGGACTTACCCAGCATTATGTAATAAGCAGAAAGGATTTTAAAAAAGTAAAATCACTCAAAAACTGAAGAAAAGTTACAACTAGAACAGATTTGGAATTGCTGACTCCCGTGGGTCTGTGGGGAAAGAGGAGTTCCAGACCCTAAAATCTTTAATTGGGTTTCCTTTATTGAATCTAATATGGAGAATGTAGGTGTTACAGCAGATGTAACACAGATATATTGAAAGTGAAATAAAATATTTGAATTAATAATAGCAGCCTTAATTATGCAGAATAAAAGCTCAAATTTTTACCAACAAAACCCTACATTTCTACTTTTTAAGCAAAGTGAAGCCTTGCATCATAAGGAAACTGGAAATTCTAATAATGCATAATCCTGGGGTTTGTTTTAATTTTAAGTTTTGGCTATTTTATGTATTTTAGAGCAACCACACTGAAACTCTAACATTCAAAACAGGTCCGTAGGTTTAAATAGCATTTTTGGCTGTGAACTAGAAAACTACCCTGGTTAATGAAGGTTTCTCTAATTATAACACAGCTTTCGTCTCCATTGTTGTGAAAGCTTCATCCATATCTGTGATCTGATTGGCTATATGGTGTGTCTGATACCTGGACAGGGGAGTGTTACAGAAAAGGTAAAAAAAAAAAAAGTAATAAATTATGATACTTTAAGAATTAAAAGCAATTTTAAAGTTCAAATTTATCTATTCTATTCTGGCTGGTGTGCTCAGAATAGTATACAGTGGTTTATTTACCGCGTCAGATTTAAATACAGATTATGCACTTTAAATGCTTTAGTACTGACATAAAATAAAGAAGTTAGAAAAGACTTGAAATGACTTTTAGAAAAGCCTCTTAATGTGACACTGTAACAGAAACATCTGTTTTAAATTAATTATGTGATGGGACCAATGTGATTGTTAGATAGTTAATTTTAACATTTTTTTGTCTCATTTATAAAACAAGCATTGTCAAACATCAAATGTAAAAAAGACGGAGATCAAATGTGCAGCTAAGGAAAGTGGTGACGATGGTGGATCCTGTGTAACTCTGCTAATGGCCGAGAACCACATTGATTTGTTGAGCTTCTTGCTACTGCTCAAGGCTCTACAAATAAAAATGTAATCTAGATTAAGGAAAGTAACGTCAATTCTTTTATGTGTTTTTTTTTCACAACTCATAACCTTTAATACATATTTCCAGATTTTAGCACTTTGTTTGCAACTTTACAAAGGGTTTGTTTTACCATTTTTTTTACTTCTGACCCCAATCAGGTAAACAGGGCACAGACGTTCAGGCTCCGTACAGAGGCGTCACTCTTCGTTCACTGAACACACTCCTGTGGACCGGACAAAAGCAGCAGGCTGACAGATGAGGTTTGTATCTGGGGGCTGGGAATCTCTGTGTTGCTGTGCTGTGTGTGTATTAGTGCATATGTGGTGCTCATGCATTTGTATACATAAATGTGTTAGTGTGTGCACCTATTTGTGAATCCATATGTGTGTATGTGTGTGTGTGTGTGTTTTTGGGTGGGGGGGGGGATTGGGGGGGGGGGGGTTGGGGTGGTCTCAGGGGGCAGCTCTGTGTCTCCTCCATCTGCCACCCCACTCTAGTGACACCCAAGGGAATGGCAGGAAGAGGGGTGGGGAATTCATTTTGGAAAAAAAAAAAAGAATCAGGGTCCATCGGTCTAATGGGCAACAATACTGGTTTCACTGATGGGCCAAAGGCAAAGGACACTGGTTGGGTGTGTGGAAGCCAATGTACCAATCTGTGTGACAAAACATTGGGCCACCCCCATCAAGATCTGCCCTAGTCTGCCTAATAAGGCACGCACACCCCTGATTATGCCTCAAATGAGAAAGGGGCTCACTGTATTTTGCACACATGCACACCCACCCGGGGCTAATGTCAGCCTAATGCATGGCCATGCTGTGGCCAGAGGGCTAATTGGGTATATAAACACAAACACATCCCTTGAGAGGGGAGAAAGGAAAGGGTGTGTTTTCTCTATAGCGAGAAACAAGGAGCATAAAGTTAAAGATGAAACTCATCATATTTTGGCTATTCTGATAGTGAAGGATGACACGGCAGGGCTTTCGCGTACCGAACAGCTGGACGGCGGTGATGTAGATGCATGATGTGGACTGGCACGGTGGCAGGTGGCATCTCATGCTGTCTTTATCAAAACTATGATTAGAAAAAAAAAAACTGTAAACGGCGCCGCCACTCTCACAACTAAACCGTCATGTGGAAGAGGAGCATATGGCTCCTGCACCACTGGGCAGAAGGAGCACTCAGCAAGATGAATGCTGAGGTTCTGGCAACTGTGTTGACTTTAACTAGTCAAATTAACAACATATCAAAGGGAAGAGGGAGGGATGAGGAGGAATAGACTGTTGCTGAGTGGATCTGGGGTTAAATGGCAAGCAGTGTCTGGTGTTTGAGGTCCTATGTCCCTGCATTGTCACCAAAAAACTCCACCGCACACCCAAGCAACCAACCCGACTGGGTGCTTAGCCTACCCTCTCGCTGCTTTGAGGGCTATGTTAATGAAACAGTTGCTGTTTCCTGGCATAACATTAATTACCCGATCAAAATAGAGTGGGTAATTAACTGCCCTTCTTTAGCAGTGCTAATTACATTAACAGAGAAGGACCATTGCAAGGGAGGATAAGAGGAGAAGAAGAAAGACGGGATGAAGCTGCATCAAACAAAGGCAAGGCAGCGGTGAGCCACATGCCTCCATGTGAGTATTTTTTTTCTTCAACAGTGAGAGGAAGAGGCCGCATTGGAAGGAGACTCATGTGGTTCTCACTCTGGCCCCCAGAGGCTTGGTCCTCGGAGAGAAGCAGGCTTATTGGAGAGGAGAGATATGGGAGTGAGGAAGGGAGGGGGGAGGATGTTGTTTATCTTGACATGCTCTACTCAGTCTTTAACGCTCGCATCACAATTAAGATGCTGCGGCTCATCAGCTATGTATACAAAACAGTGTAACAAGCTGCACGAGCACACAGGTGATGAGCAAAGTCAAAAATAGATCAGGCACAACCTTAAGATGTGGAGGTTTGCAGGAAAAGCTTCACGCTCAGGACACCACAGCATGATATAGAAAAAAATATGTAACCACTTCAATCACAGCTATGCTTTCTTTTTCTCATTTTATTTGAAGCACAAAATATAATTACACCTTAAAATTTACAAATCACATTTGTACCATTTCTTGTATCACTTCAAAAGAAAGATGGCTTAAAAACATAATTACAAATTACTAACAATTTTCTTAAATAAATAAGATTAACTGAAATTTAACAACCGAATTGCAAATGTCAGCTACTCTTTGCGTTCGTTTTGTGTACGTCCTGAGAATGCATTTTGTGTTGCAAAAACTAATGCTGTCCCTTTAAATGTATTCATATACCTTTTGATTTTATGTCACTGTTTAATGTTAAATCCACAAAATATGTATTTATTTTGGTAAAACCTATGTGAAAGACCAACACAAAGTGGTACAAAATTGTAAATTGAACAATACCTTTTAATAAATATGCATAAAAAAAGTTTTTTACATTGTAATGTAAGCTTTGATGAGGAACACCACGGAATAATAAATCCAATAGTCAGGTCAGGGGTAAATATAAGAGAATTTATAAAACCAAGTTAGGTTCTAAAACTAGGCTTTACTGTTCACAATCCATCATCTAAAGGTGGAAAACTATGGCTTAATTTCAGACCTACCAAAACATGACAAAGCCACTTTAATCCATGGCCTGTAAAAAGGAGAGCATTAATTAGAGAATACCTTCTTCATAGTGAAACATTGTGGTAGAAGCATAATGTAGGAGGATTTTTTATTTTTAGCAAGGACAAACCAACTGGGTAAAGTTGATGGGAAGATCAGTGAACATTAACAACTCTAGGGGAATCAGAGGTTGCAAAAAAAGGTAAAATGTAACCTTCCAGAAGGAAAGCAGTTATACTGACAGATATACAAGGAAATTAGTTTAAAGCTCAGTATGCTATAATGTCCCTGTCAGAGCCCAGGCTTGAACATATTTTAATATCAGTGACAAAAGTTGACAGTTGATGTTTAAAGGCCTTATATTAGCAAAAATCTGAAATAAAATAAACCCAAACCACTTGCAGCTTTAATTTCAGCAAAAAAAACATTTTTAAATCAGCATTGACTCATGGGGTTTGGTTAAAACGGACATCCCCCTTTGTATGTTTTATTTTAAAAAAAAAGAAAGAAAAAAAGAAAAATAAACAGGGAGACATTTTCTGTCCCTTTTCTTTCTTTTCACAATTATACATACATTGCTTTGTGCTGGTCTATCACTTTGAAGTTGTGTTTCACAAATTAAGAAAACGTGGACATATTCAACAGGTATAAATACCTTTACAAGGAATTGTAGCTGCAATTACATGAGAACATTGATAAAAGACCACCTAATGCAACTCTGTATTGTTTGAACTGTTGTGCTTTTGCTTTCTATACTGCATAGTGACTAGACATTAAAAAATGAAAGTTCACAACTTTTTCAGGTTGAAAATGTACCAGAGCATTGGTGAAAAAAAGCATGCATTTTAGGTGAAAATGAAAAGGATACAGCTAACTAATACTCCCCTTTACATTAGGACAATAACCTTTAACCGTGACCAAACACATTTAATTGCTTTTGCAAGAACCTGAAAAGTAGGAGTTTAATTAAAAAAAAAAAAACTCCACTAAAAAAATCCATTTCAGAGAGTTATTTGTCAAAGTAATTGGCAATTGGAGAGCTTGCTTAATTTCATCAACCCTTGGAAGGAGAACCAGTTTATAAAAAAAACACGCTTATATTATTCCCTAAACTAACTTTAATAAGTTAAATTGCTTGTTCTTAAATAAATCAATATATGAATTCATTTTAGTAATAACCCATGAGACAAAATTTTATCTCGTGAAAAAAAAAAAAACTGCCACAACAAAATATAAAGGTTCTACTTTTCTGGAATGTAAGTTTTCTTTAAAAAGTCTACTACAAAACAACCTCTCGCTAGCCCATAGATGGTGTACACACATGCCATTTAGGGTGTTTAGACACTCACAAAATAGGCACCCTGTTTTTTTAGAGCCGCAGCTTCGTTTCTGAACTGCCCGTCCTCAGTCGACGCTCAGTGATCCGACAGTGCGTCCTGTAGGTCTTTTGCAGGTGTTGCAAAGATTGGATACAGCTGGATCAGAGTTAAGGGCAGATCCTTTCTGAAGCTTCATGGGATATTAAAAAGGAGTTTTCTTTCCTGTCAGATACACACGCTGCAGTAAACTGTTCAGTCTTGCTTTTTGTGGCTCAGGCTGTTGTGTTTTCTTGTGTATCTGGAGAAGATTGCTGGTCTTTGGATATTTTCATACCAAGCCCCGTTTCCTTTGCATGGTCACAAAAAGTTGGGGGTTTGGAAACAGCGGGTGGAATCAGAGAGGAAAAGTTACGTTCACTAGTGATCCGTTTTTTTTTACTCTCCCTGCTCAGTGCCAAAAAGAAGGGGAGGTAAGTGAAGCAGTGGTCTGGGGCAGATTGGGGACAGGTGCTTTGCTACATCGGGGGGACAACCAGGCCCGTCATCGCTGGAGAGAAAAAAATATACAAAATCTATGATTCTAAATCAGTCAGGCGTTTCATCACTGTACATCATCCAAGCCGTGTTCAGTCATGGTTTTTGAGCTGGTTAGTATAGTTAGACTGCATTGGTGAGTTCAGACAGCGGGGTCAGATAGTGAGTTGGATGACTACCTCTGAAGCTGTTCCCCCCCGAGGCAGGGCAGGCGGGGGAAGGAGAACCTTGGGGTCTGAGGACGGGAGCAAAAGCACTCTTCTGTTTAGCAGCGGAAGGGAAAGAGGAGAAAGGCAAGAGAGATGACGAGGAGCTGGAGCTTCCTGGTATTGTGGGGCTTGCTGGCATTACTGTAGAACATAGAGAGGCAAACAGTGGTAAACCTGAAACCGTGTCAGGCTCAGAATTATAAGATCCAGGGAGAGATTAAGGGCTTACTGTAGGGAGAGCTTGTGGGTGAGGCGCTGCTGAATCCAGGAGACCCAGGAACACCCAGACTTGTCATTGGAACTGTACCGTAGCCTCCAGTCATTCCCCCGCTGCCCCCATAGCTCGACTGCTGGGGAGTGGAGGCTGAGGGGTAACCTCTTGGGGACAAACTGCTGGAGTTACGGATATAACCTGGAGGAAACATTGCAGAGTAGGCTCAGTTCTAAGATTTATTTGCTGATAAAGACAGAAGGAAAGAACTGTCTGCTCACCTTGGCTGCTCTGTCCTGGATCTCCAATGCTGACCCCTAACTGGGATGGATAGGAGCCCAAACCCATAACACTCCCATGGGCTGGTGAGCTGGGAAGTGCCTGCAGCTGACTGTGAGGACGAGGAACGCTGTAGAGTGCCTCAGCAATATCAGCTGCACGTTTCAGCAGCATATCCTATAGCAAGACAAACAAAGAAACAAACAACAGGTCATTTGTAGGACTAAAGCATGTCGATTGGCTGGTATGGTGTTTTTCTGCTAGCTTACAGAAATCTACTAATTAATCTCATGAAAGGAAAAGCTTCAAGCCGCACTTTATCAGCCCATCAGTGAATATATAGGCCGGATGACAATTTTCTGACTTTCGGTTCTTTCAGATGTTGCCTTTTCAGATGTGGGTTAAATTAGATGCTATAAATCAAATTGGCTAACTATATGAAAAGAAAAAACTGCCAAAAATGGCTTTTATATTCAGACAATTTGTTTACACCATATGGTTATTAATCCTGTTTAATACAGTGTGATATTGACAGTGCTTTCTCAAAGGTATAAACAATAAAACCTTCCAAGGTTAAAGAAATCCCCTTTTGACTTATTTTACACTATTATAAGGTATTTATTCAGTAAATTTATGATATATTAAAATGAAATAGTTTTAATCTGTTTCATTTTCATTTAAACACAAACTAATGCACCAATTTCAAGGTAAATTAATATATCAGAACATATTTTGTTCAGAGCCCTCTAGGTGATATTTTGTCAGATAGCCTTTAAGTGCAAATGCAGCAGAAAGCCCTTGTCTCTACCAGCTTTACGTACACAAATGAAGATGATGATTTTTGCCAGATTTTTCTTACTCTGCTAAAGTATTGTAAAATTATCTATTAACACTGATTTTCAACTTTTTTCACAGGTTCAATTTAGTATCTGTATGGACTTTGAGTGAGTCATTCTAAGACATAGATGGACTTCAATCATCCATTCAGTTGTCATTCTTGTTCTATGTTAAGGCTTACCAGTCTGTCAGAACCTGTACCTCCACTATAACTGTATGATCTGGTTGAAATGTAAAGTGCCTTGACATGGCTTGTGTTGTGAATTGGCGCTATATAAATAAACTGAATTGAATTGAACTATAGTTTCATTTATTTTGCTGTTTTTAACAGATTTTCTACAAGGGCTGTTGTATGTTTATCTCCAGCCATTTTGTCATCATCTCTGACCAACTATTGTTGAACTAAAGCACAGTTTGACACTGTTTACTGTGGGACTCCTGACAGAAATGAGCTTGTTAGGGATCAGAAAAAGGGGTGCTTAAATCAACACCTCTCATATTTTGATTTTTAAAAATTGTAAAAAGTCATTTTACAAAGGTGTAATAGTTTTTCTATTATATATCAAAGTTTACATAGGAAAATGTAGAAACACTAAAATGGTTTGAAAACATTTGCAAAACATTGTATAATAAAATGGCAGACTTTCAAATATTTCAGTGTTTTTGTATAATTAGTCCCCTATTTGCCCTTTATAAGTACCTGATTACTGTGTGGATTTCCATACAGAGCCTCAACAAGATCTGCTGCTCTTTTTAGGAGAATCTCCTACAAAGAAAATTATTGATTTACTTATTTCAAGACCAAAGAAATTATAATCATATTCCTTAAGTGGGTAAGAAGTGTCTCACCTTGGCTAGTTTCTCTGGGTCACCTGGATGCCGGGGAATTATCTTCTGAAGTCGCTGAAAACCGTAGTCTATAGTTGGCTCATTAAGGGCTAGAAAAAAAATCATTAGGTTCTCACACCTTAGAAACAATTATTTTAAGTCCTGTATCAAGCTTTAATATTGCAAAAGTTCCTCTTAATACCTGTGTAGATGAAGCGTCCAGGTGCTCCCTTGCAGAACTGCTTCGATTTATATGACAGAGTTACCTCCACAACCCCAGGGATGTGTCGAGGAGGCGTCTGTACACGGATCGCATGTGGAGTGATCAGCTGAGAAGAAAGCATAGAAACAATGTCACCAAAGATGCGTCCCTTTGTCGTGTAAATATTTGGGCTAACTCATTACTGTGAGAGGATTCAATTGTTAAGACTGCTCATAAATCACCCAAATAATGAGACAAGCCATATGCTGCACATTTCATTTCGCAATATGTAGCATCATTAGTGGGATGTTTGGAAGACAACTTTTACCTCACTCCACACGAGCATGCTTCCAAACACCACCTGCAGTCCGTCGAAAAAGTTCTCCCCAATGACTATGACCATCGCCCCGCCGGTGGTCCAGCCTTCACTGGGGCTGATGGCTTTGATGCAGGGAGTAGCTAAAAGAGGAGAGAAAAGCTTTACTTACACAATATCAGATGGCTATCAATGAAAAATCAAAATACAAGGGGAAGTGGGTTAAAACATTTCCTACGTACTCTTCAAGAGTATTAGCAATGGTATTATTGAAATATTATTTTACATGCAGTAATGTTTTATGCGCCAAAGCAAAAAAATGATTGTACTTTTTTTGTAATTTGTCTAAAAAAAGCAGAATTTATTAGGTATGATTATCTTCTGTAATTTTTGTCTCTTGGTACATTACATACATTCCCAATCAAAACACGGAGTTTTGTGGTTTTAATCTAATAAAATCCAAAAATTATTAAATGTACTAGTATTTTTCCAACAGACTGTCATGGAGTAAGTGTAATTAAACCCAATTACACACTCGAATAACAAGATTAGTGTTTGACAAAAAAAAACGGCCAAAGGTCACTTAAATAGAAATGCATATATACATCCTATTTAAGGGGTTTAAGAAAAAATTTATTATAACAGATATCTAAACAGTAGGAAAAACTATGACCCTCTACTTATGTAAAAGTTTATATTAAATAAATAAAATGTTACTTGGTAAGATACAAGGCTTGTTGTTATAAATGTATACTTTTTTGTTTGCTTCTCAATGTACTTACCTGAGTTTTTAAATACTTGCTGCACTATCTAAAAAAATGATTGAAGAGATGATGAAGAAATGGCTTTGATAACTATATATTTTTCCTCTTTTTCAGTAAGAACATATTAAAACTTTTTTATTTTTCCCGATTTTTCTTATTTTATGGGATGAACAAATAATCAGTTATTACTTTGTTTTCCCCCCAATATAATCTGTAGCATGTTATTCAATCTCGATCATGATTTCAGATACAAAGAAGGTTTGTGGTGGTTGTGTGACAAAGCATAAAAAGGGTTACAAATACAACTATAAGACATTGCGATTACGTAAGGAGACATCACGGAAGCGGGAAGCTGAATCCCTTAAAGCAGCTTTATAGTTTTACCGTATTCCATGGTGTTCTCCACAGACTCTCCCGGCTCCAATCTGCGAGCTCGCCGGCCATGTTTAGAGTTGTTGTGGACAAACATATTGTCAGACACGGCCAGGACGTGTCCGTCTACGCTCACTGTGCTGGACAAGACCACCTGAGTGAAATGACAAGGTGGCCAAGTGGAAGATGCATGAGCAAACATGGAGTATTTAGACAACAGACTAAGAGTCAAAATGTCAGGTTACAACTGTACAAAAAAAAATTATAATTCCCCAACCAACAATTTGTTTTTCAATACAGGTGAACTTCATATATCTTAATGATAATCTAGCATCCCTGGGATTTCCTTATTACATCTGCATTGGGCTGCTTCACACTCCTCCACCAGGTCACCATATGGACTCCTCTCCTCCTAGCCAAACGTTTTGATTCATACAGCACACAACAGTCTCCGTTGTCTCCTCTTAATCCCTCAATGACAACAAACATATGAACCAAATCTCCCGTTTCAGCTGGTTGTTAAAGTGGTGGATGATGTATGGCTATCATAATGTGATTTTCTGCCTATTGCACATCCCTGCTTACATCTGGATCCCATAGGTGAGACTTAATAAGAGAATAGAAACAAGTATTTGTCCCCCTTATCTACAGTATTTATTTAGTTTTTTTCAGCACACTGCACCGTGTATTTTGAAATAATATGTACCATAAACCAGCTTTTGCCTTTTAGAGACACACATGGTGAAAGGCTTGCACATAAAAGAAGATAACTAAAAAGAGGAGTAAAAAAACATATGTTCTATAGGTGGTGGAAGGACAAGAAAAATAACTGTAAATTATCGATCAAGCAGCGCACTTCTACCCAGCCCTGGTCACCTTTTAACCCAAAGACCTAAAGTTTCTGAGCGCCTCTGTGCTCATAACTTCTCAGCATGTGTCACACAACAGGAGTTAAAGCAAACATGATGGGAGACGAAGACTGGGAGGTGCGGGGGGCAGTCGGACAGAGGGGTGTGCCGGGCAAAGGAGAATGCCAGAGAGAGGCCGCTAGTGCTGAAAGACGGCAAAGGAAGTGAGCTCGGGGAGTCCCTTGTGACCACTTCCTGGGTCACGGAGCATGACCTTCCCCATCTGGAGCCAATCACTCAATTCTTGACAACTTCCTGAAACACCTCAACCTATTTCCTGCACCCAGGCACCCCCAAAGCCATGTCTCCCTCATATCTAAATCTTTGGTTTTTCTTTCCATCTCTCTAACTTATTGATTTCTACCTTTCACCTTTACCTCCTCAAGCAGGACTTCCTCTGGGAAACTACTTCATGGACTTACCATGTGACCAATGTAGCAATAACAGCTTCTTTTTATGACTTTAAATGACATCCAGCTGCCAAATGGTCTAACTGGATACTAAAACGTAAACCGGTGCTGTAGTTGATCAATAATTTAACTCTGGTACTTAGTGATGAAGAGAGCTTGGGAGAGGGGAAAAGGAAAGCAGCTCCAGGTTTTAAAAACCACCTGAACATCCAATGAACTGGATGGGAGATTTGTTTTTCATGTGAAAAGTACCTACTGTAGGTGGATGAGAAAGCAGCCAGTAAGCATAGTTTGGACAACATTAAATTACGGACAGCACATTAGAGTGATGTGATGTCATTAAGGGCCCCTTAGATTAACCAATTAACTTGGACATTGGAGATGGTGATTTCAGATATTTCATCCTAACTAAACACGTCTTCTTCCCAAACTTATGTATATTATTATGTACATACAATGATAATAAAAATGATCCTGCATGATGCCTTTTTTTGTCTCATCTTAGAGAGTTTAACATAGCTGCCACTGGCTTTCATATGAACATTTCCATAGAATAACAGTTTAGACTGCTGGAAAAAATATATATGTTTTGAAGACTAGATTTTGATCTAGTTAAACTAAGGGTACCTTTACACCAGGATGCCTAGTCTTTAAGTAGGTGGACAAAGCAAACCCACCTCACTTGATTGGTGTACCTTCATGTTTAAAGTACTGTCATAGCCTCAGGCCATTTGGGTGCTATCACAAGATTTGCGCTATCACATATTTTAGCGACAGGCAGCAAATACAGAAGTAATTCTAATTAGTAAGAGCTCTTTACCTAAAGCAGTTCACACATTATTGCTAGTGTGAAATTATTGCTGTATATGTACTGTGTGTGATACAGGCAAATGAACACACCTTTGTATGTTTTTAGTTTTATTATGAAGAGATTTCAGCTTTTTGCTAGATTGGTGTTATTCGCATATTTTTGCTCTTTTTGAAAAGATTTGACTCGCAACATCCATGTGGGTTTCCATCGCAAAAGGATGTACAGATTTAACCCAGCAATATGGATTTTCTTTCCTACCCCTGATAAAATTCTTACTGTTGACCTCATGAAAGGTGAAGTAACAGAAGCAAAGCTGCAACAATTGGATGATTTCAGACTCAGGCTATGGCCTAATGTTGGGATTAAATAGATGGTGAATGAAGATTCAAAAGTGAAATCATTACTTCTTCTCATTTGTTTACCTTGCCTCTTTAGTTCAGTGGGTATTATAAATGCATTTACCCAGTAGGAATAATTCACCCAACTTCACTTACAAGTGAACCGAGGCAAACATTTCTAAGAGTTTGAATGTAAGCTTTTACATCTGCCAGTTGAAGCAGACTATGAACTAAACAACAACACTGCAATCATTTACTTTGGTCAAAAAACTTCAAATGTGAAAACATCTAATTGTCCCTTTTGTCTAAATCATAAAATGCAACTGTCCTACTTGAACGGAATGAGGAGGGAAAAGTTTTGGGGGATAAAAATCCTGGATTAAAAGTTGATTCAGGCGACAAGGTATATATTGAGATAGACATGATGAGAGGTTATAGTGTATCATAACACATCAGGTAAGGATGGGGTTTCTATCAGTGCGACAGTATTCTTCTATCTCTGGTATCACCAGTCTTTTTTATGTCCAAACACAAGGACTCATATACGTGCGCATTTTTATGTACCTGGAATCTTCTCATGTCCCTCGGGTTCCCTGCTGTCTTCAGACAATTCTGATTGCACTTCAGGAAAAACTTCAAGAAAAACCTGCAAAGGTAAACAAGAGGGCACACATTTTTTTAAGTTTTATATCAGCAACATATAAACTCTGTGACAGTCTAGTGTATGTAATTATTTTCCACCTTTTAACACAATAAATGTCGAAGGACAGATTTTTTTTTTTCACAGCCAGATCCTCTGTGATTGTAAGTACGCACATGCGATTAAAGTTCTGACATAAATCCCAGCTGTTTAGTTTAGTTTTAAAGTCAATGTTTTTACATTTTAAATCAAGTAATGAGATCTGGAAGCACAAGCCGAGTGAAAAGTGCTGCTGTGTTTCAAAGTAAGCCAGAGACAGTGATCTATGCCAGCGGACTCAGGGGACTGGAGTATCCCACAATGCCATATTTGAACCCCACATGGGAGCGCAGAGGGAAACGAAGTAGAGACAGCCACAGAGAAAATTAAATGAGAAAGTGGCAGTGCGAAGGTAGGGAAGAAGGCACACGCAGGTGCTCACATGGACATTTTTTTCCTTCTATTTTATGTGTCTCATTACATATGTAACTTGAATCCAATCCACTGCGGAACTGAAGAAAGGAAGAGGGGCACTGATAGCCCGAGCTACACATAGAAAACCTAAAAGAAAGGTGGAATAAATAGGAGAGAGGTAGACTACTGAAAGAGACTCCAAATCCCAGGTGTACACGGTTCTGAAACACAGCCAGCTGCCATAGCAACGCTGCTCTGCCGCAATCCCAAAGTCCCCACGCTGAGAGGCAAAGATGGGAAAGAGGAGGGAGACACCGGAGCACATTCCATCACGTAAAAACGGCAAAGAGACAGAGCAGGAATATAGAAATAAATAGAAAAAGAGGATAAGCAGTTTTGGTAAGGGGGGATGAGGTTTAAGGACACCCCATCAGGTGTTTTGCATGGGCACAACAAAGGTTTGCATTAAAAAAGAAAAACAATGGTTGCATGGTGATGTGACTGTATCATATATTCAGCATTTAAAATAAATTTTCACTACATTTAACATAAAGGACTGAGGAACATTTGTTTCTGTTGATGATGTGCTTGTGTCTCCTACTAATACTTCCTAAGGAAGGAAGGAACCAACGAAGGAACCAAGAAAGGAAAACCTTATTAGTTCTTGATAGTCCACCATCTAGGATTTTCACAGCTGCAACTCCTTTTCCATCCCTGTGTTCCAGTGAAATGTGCACATTTTTAAAATCCCTGTCTACTTTTGTTTGCTTATCTTGAAAAGCTGCATTATAGGCAAATCAACTTTGTAATTTCATCAACTCTGAATGTTCTGCCACAAATGATATTTGCAGACAAACACAAAGAGCCTCTCCTACAGGGCTTTCTGTGCCAAGTGACCTCTGCACATTCTGCAGCCCAAAAAAGGCTGGGTTGCCCAGTGCATTGCGTAGTTAGAAAAGCTGCAGGACATTTCTGTTTTTTGGGGGGGTTTGTTAGCACAATATTAAATTGAAAAGCAATGAAATATGTTAGGAACTGAATTATCAACAATTCATTTAAAAACAGAATAAGCATGCAAACTACTCAGAACTATTAAGACGAGGGAGTTTATCAAAGCTGCTTATGTGGATTTTGAATTTAATAAACAGTAAGATGCAGAAGGATGCCTGTTATTTAATGACTTGGACGAGTAACAACAAGAAAACCTATCTATCTGGATTTTTTTTTACTGCCTATGTCAGAGAGAACAGTAACTAAATCTAGCAAAGAATAATATTTACTATACTTTAAAATAATAAGAAAAACAGTGAAGTAAAAGACGGACAACAATACGGAATAATCTTCTCTATGTTGTGTATGCTGGAATTATAAACCGTGACTAAGTTTACCCTCACTGACTTCAGCAGCTTTTCAGTTGTAGACAGTGATGTTAGAATCTGCACTAATTTGACTAGCTGGTGGTAATATAGATGGATATTGCAAAAGTAGATAAAACACTTGAACTGATCAACAAAACACAACCTGAGTGAATTCTGTTAATTATACTGCTTTGCTAATGAAGGTTACCATTAAAATGCCATCACCAACACTTAAAAATGCAGCAAGATTCTGGTTTATATTATGTACAAATAAAATCATTTATTATCATAGAGGCCCCCGATCTATTCTTTTTCTGTGTTTTATCATTAATTGACAGCTGCTTATAATATTTCTATTCTTTTACAAGTTAAGTCTAGCTTTGATCTGTATTTTATACTTTTATTTTTTACACTTCTAAAAGTAAACATTTTACTATGCATCACTGTATGTTGGCAGTTTTCAATATTAAACTGTATTTGAATAGTAGTTTAGATGATACCTTTACAAGTATCATATAATGAAAAAGAGAATATAGAGCTGCAGTGAATAAGGATTTTGTTTCTTATTATTTCCAACATAATCCTAAAGAAAAAAGAAAAGATGTTCCAAGCCAAAAATAGATTTACATATATATTAACTAACTTTTTATCAAATACTTCCATTTTAATTATTTCATATGGTAATAGTCCTCAGGTGTCCCTGTGTTTAAAAGTGTGTACATGATGTATAATCCTGGCAGCCATGCTTTTAGGGGGCTGCAGCAAAAACTGCCAGATCACTGATGCACTCTAACTCAAAATTCCCTGAAAAGTATCTTTCTTACAGAAGCCCTGAACGGCAATAGAGAAAAAAATCTGGAAAAGTTTGAAGTTTGAAAACCAGGCATCTCTGTATGGAGGATCAACTCTGCCATATTTAAAAATAACTACAGAAATAAATGAATGCTCAATAAATAAATAAGCATACAATTAATTGCCCCCCAAAATACAATAAACAAATAAATGTAGGTAGAAATTAAATTATACAGTGAGACATAAATGTATATATCTCTTTTGATTACCTTTTTAATTTATTCACCTTTGTAATAATTACCGTATGTATTTATTTTACATTATAATCTTCAACTTTATTTATTTATTACTTATTTTTTAAGTATTTATTTATGTGCGTGTGACAATATTTTTGTCTGTTTTATTCTTCCTTTGTATTTTTTTACCCTATTTATTTCTTCAATGCTATTTCTGCCTCATTATGCAAATGAGAGGGGTGTGTCTTAGAGTCAACTCCATATCTATGACCATACAGTTGAAGAATACAGTCGTAAGTGACTATCTGTCTTATGAAGTCAGTGCCTCTAGTAGCAAAATAAATTATTACAAGATTTTGTTATGTTTTTTTTTTATTTTTGCTTGCCTTTCAGGGCAGAAAATAATGCAAGAAAAAAATTACTTAAAACTTTTCTTTTGCAGATTTTTTTTTGCCTTTCACGGCTTCCGTACATCCTCTACTTATGCTGATGCAATTATTTTCACTATTCTGCATTGCATTTTACTCCAATAAAGTACTTGTTCCATCACTATCACTGTTTCAACTAAACAAACAATAACAGTAAGGAGAAAAATGCCCCAGAAGGAGGCCGTGGTTTGTTGGCCTGCATGGGTCGGTTTGAACCCACCCACATCGTGCTCTTAGCAAAACATAAGTCATCTTAATGTAGAGCGGCTGTGTGGAGAGGAAATTCATATTGGCCCCCACAGCCCTGGATCCTCCCACTGAATACTAATCTTTCCCTCATTCTCTCAGCTTTACTCATCATTTCTCCATCTCTTGCTCCAGTGTCCTCCCTTGTGAAAAGGACCTGGCTTGCAACTAGTTCTCGGTTCCAACTTGCCTCTAATATTACTAGAGCTGAGTTATGCTCTTGGAGGACAATCAATATTGATGTTGGCAGAGAGTGATTACAATTTATCTGTCAGAGCTCAGACCTTCCACCTCAGAGCTGCAGTAGACCTGAGTTTGTAGCGGAAATGTAACATGGCATATCTGTAATTTTCACACACCACAATGTAATATCACTTCTAATAGATGTCTGATGTTATGGAGACTGTGATAAAGGGGAAAATCTTTCAGAAAAGTTAGAAGATGTGTGCTTTAGATGAGCATTTTGTGCTCCCATTTCATTTAAACATATAGTATCACCTTTCAAAACTATTCCCTGAGCCTGAAATTTTCAATTTTTTTCATGTTTGAACCACAAAATAGGTTTTAATCCACATTTTATCAGATAGATGGAAACAATCTTATACAGTAGTTGAGTGGAAAAAAATATTTATTATATCTGAAAAGTGATATTCCGTTTGTATTCTCTTAAATCAGTACTTTATACTTTCTGTAATTCAATCTTTTAGGTTATATGTTTTTGCAGCTTAGAACTGTAAGATTGTATGGAGAGATTCAATGAGCATCAGTTTTCATGTGCTGCCATTTATTCCTACGCACTTTGGCTCTGGTCTTTGACTTGACCATTTTACATGTCGACATATTTTGATTCAAACCATTGGAGCTGTAAGTTTATAGTCATTGTCCTACAGGGAAGTGAACTCAAGTATTTGGTAACCTGTAGACATTTTTCAGGACTCACTTTATATAGTTTCATCTAGGGCTGAAATAATTTATTGGATTAATCGTGATTATTTGATTATTGAAATGATTGTCAACTTATTAAGTATTTGTTAAATGGAACATATAGACTGCAAAACAAGCTTTTAGCTAACAGAGCGACCCACCTAGTGCAGTAACTATACCAAAATTGTAAAAAAATATATATATATTTTAAATTTAAAATGAAAAAAAAATGTCATCTGTTACTCTGCTCTATCCAGAACTCTTAGTGGAAAACTTTCATTTCATAAAAAGTTTTCTTTAAGGAACCTTTGGCTATCCAATTATTAATCAATTAATGTAAAAAAAAATATTTGATATTAAGTATTTAATTGACTTGCAAAAAATCATAAGTTGCAGCCCTAGTTTCTTCTATCTCCCCAGTATCTCTGATAAGCTTTCCAGTCACTGTTAAAGAAATGCATCCCAACAGCATGATGCTGCCACCACCATTTTTCAACCTACAGAGGTTTTGCATGAGGATTGGATCCCTGCAGGTACCTCCAAAGTTCCTCTAGAGTACCTCTAGGTTTCTTTTCTGATTTCTGCTTTTATTGCCAGGGGGAGGGAGGGATGGATGGATGGATGGATGGATGGATGGATGGATGGATGGATGGATGGATGGATGGATGGATGGATGGATGGATGGATGGATGGATGGATGGATGGATGGATGGATGGATGGATGGATGGATGGATACAGTTAAGTATACAGTAGTTAAGTTCAAGGATGCTGAAGTAATCTGCAAGCCCACATAAAATTGACAAGCCTCTTAAAAAGACTGTTGTCCACTGCAGTATCTCCTGACACTGGTTTGGTAACACCAGCTTCTTCTGCAGCTGACGGAACAATCCACCGTCAAACTTGTGACTGGCTGACATGACTGCGATTCACTGAACTGAGGACCAAGGTCCCAAAACAAACCATCACCCTAATCCAGCGGCTGTCTACATCCATTTCTGGCTTCATTCGCTTTCTGAGGGTTCTTGACCTTATTTGTTGACTTCTTCTCATCATTCTTTGTTTATATGACACCAGATGCCACATGGGCATGCAGAAACACACACACACAGTGAAACACACCCACTCGCTCTTTAATATACTGACACACCCACCTTTGGACACCCCCCCCCCATGACCACCGTACCCAAAAACCCATTGAGTCAACTTTTCACCCCCCCCAGTTCGGACGCACACAGCTGCAAATGCTGAAATTAAAGCGAGACATTGACGCATATATTAGCATGCATTAGCCGCTTCCCTCTGCCCACTTAACATGCAAATCTCCCAGCCCCGTCGCCTCGCACCTTCTGCCACACATTCATTTGCTGAATTATAATTAGACTAATCTTGCATAATTAATAAGAAGTTGAGGACCCTCTGGTTTTTTTTATTACCCCCCTCCCACCCCCCCACCATGGTTGCAAAAGTTTAATTTTGCTGTTGTTTGTTTTGTTTTGGTGAAGTAACACACCCACACAGCATAGTGTACAACACACAGCTAAGAATTGGAGGTAATCCTTGTCTCACGGGGAAATTTGTACAGAACAGCCCTTTTCAAAGAACTTCTCATGAAAGTGTGCTTGTTTGAAATCTGATGACGCTACATATTTACAGAATCTCTGCCCAATAATGCAGGTTACTCTCTGCTAATATCACTTTCAAGTGAGTGACTTGCTAATTTATCAAGTGTAAATAAGACCAACTGGAAAATCCAATGTTTTATACTGGAGTTACAGTGTTAGTTTTAAGGGTTCAACAAGAGCATATAATAAAATCCTTCATAAATAAAAAGTAAGTTAAGGGCTAAAAAAAAAAAAAAAAATACGAAAGAGTCCAAGACGTGTCTTTGGGCAATTTTCTCAACAAAAGTAAGATTTTTCTAATTTCATCTAAGCTTCATGTGGACAGGGTTCATAAACTATGCTTTCATCCTCTTTAATACCATCTGTCTTCAGATTTTTTTTTTCTTTAGCCAAAAAGCATCCATGAGGTTAAGTTGGTTATCAGTCCAACAAAGGTGGCGTCAGAGTTCCTGCTAGTTCTACTCAGTTTGATTTGACTAATCAAGAGATTTGTAACTTAAGATGATTACATAAGCAATAAATGATTTAACAACTTTCTCACCTATTAACTTTATATTACATACTATTTGTCATGAGTAAGTTAATAAAACTCTGCTAGTGTGTGACTAAAGCACTTTTACCCCAATAGCAATGAGAAAAAGTTGGTTTTTCTTTTTTGATAAAATTTCAGTACCAGACAGAGAAAATTTGAGTAAATACAAAAAAAAATCAAGGGAGAAAAAACTGTCTCGGTCAACCCTGTCCAAACTAAACAAAAAACATTATATTAGGTCCTGGGAAACAGAAATTTGAAGATTGATTAAAATAAAAGTGATTGACGTCATTTAAAGAGCTACAAATCAATTTTTAGGGCCTTTACTCCAGAAAATGAAAGCGACAGAGCAAAAATGAATGAGTGCTTCAAGGTGAATTTTGCTCATTTATGTAGCTGTAAATAAATACAACATGTCAAGACATTCAAAAAAAGTTAAATTCAAATACAGAAAAACATATAGTGTATTTCACCCAGTCCTAACAGTTTAGGTTATTATGTTAAATCAGTAAAAGTTTGCTATTTAAAGCTACAGTGTGTAACTTTTAGCGACATCTAGCGGTCAGACTGCAGACTGCAGCAACATGAACATCTCCCCCACACCGCTTCTCCCCCCCAACAGTACGGCGAGCGTTACGGGACAAAATGTCTTCCACGACGTCCGCATCACCTACCTTCTCAAGTGATGAGGTTTGTTTACATTGATAATTTTACAGATAGTATTTCATTAGTCTGTGTAGGGTATAGATTTCATGTAGACTTAAGATAATAAATATACCCGTTATTTTTTCTACATTGTTGTGACATTTTGGCGATCTCGCAATCGCTAGTTTGTTGGCTCTGCGCTGCCGTAGCGCAAAGATGTCTGCCTCCATGGCTGCGAGACCCGCTCCTATGTAATTATAAATAACGAATTCTAAGGCAACGCAAATATTAAAGTTAAGAGGCTGAGCTCGTAGATGATGATAAATAACATAGTTATGTATAATATATTACGTTTCTGACTGTATATCCCTGTAATTATTACACACTGTAGCTTTAAGGAAGATTTCATTTGCTCATTGACGAAGTAATCAGCAATCCTTCTGGAATGTTCTTAAAGGTGGACTCCCTTCTACCTGTGTTTTAAATTTGGCAAAGCATTTCTGAAATATGGAGTATTACAATCAGAGGCTGTTGTGATGGTTTAGGTTTGGTCTTTTGCCTCTTCAGAACCTGAAATATTTTCTCTTCTGATTATTTCTTCTCTCTAGTTTCAGAGGTGTCAAGACTCTAGATAGTAACTGTACTTAAGTAGCAGTTTTTTGGTATTTGTACTTCCCTTGAGTATTTATTTTTCAGACAGCTTTTACTTTTGCCCTCTACAATTGAAAAATATACCTGTACTCACTACTCTTTACTTTCTACAGACTGGCTTGTTACTTTAATACACACGGATAATGACGCAATATCTGCAACAAAACAGACGGAAATCAAGAGCCTGAGGAGAATTAGTCCAGTTCAAGCCATGTTTGTTAATAGAAAACACTGATAGTGACATGGATGAAGACATTGGTAAGGAAAACATTTCAGATGATGATGAATCAGATTCTGAGATGCACACCAGCAGAGCCTTGTTTGAAAGGCTTCAAAAGATTATCAAAATAATTGAAATTTAGGTTGTAATAAACTATTAAACAGTTTTTGCCAACTCTTGATAGCAGTTGTTGCCATAAGTGGCACAACCGGTTTTAGGGTTAAGGAGCCACTGCTTTTTCCAAGGGCCAAATTAGTTAGAATTATGTTTTTCTCTTAATGGTGCCGTTATTGAAACACTGCTTTTTGCATTTAATCAAGCTGTCTTTTTATTATATTTTATAGAAGACCAAAAACAATAAAGTGTGCTAAAAATAAAAAATGAAATATATATAAGGGCAAAAAGGACATTTTTAAGGCACTATATATAACAAATATTCACTAACTTTTGCAATATTGGATTCATATTTCCAAACCAGGCTTCATTTAATATACACTTTCCCATAAAGTAGCAACTGATAGAGGATTATTAGAAAAAAGCTTAGATTTTAAACACTTGCAATCAAAATGCAGCACATCAGACTGGAAAACATATTTCTCCAGGCAGCAATATTGGAACACACATAACAAAAATGTTCTCTTCTTTTTTATTTGTTTAAAGGATAACTACAACCTTGTCCATAAATTCACTTCTCTGATAAATTATGCAGCTGTCAGTTGGAGGATAAAATCATTTTTCAAGCATTTTCTCTTTTTGCTGCCATCATTCTGAGTTAGATTCTGCCAGCAAAAATACAGCTCTCAATAACCCGACACAGAAATTCCAGGGCCTTTGTTATTTTAAAATATATTTTTCAAAAACTATGTTCTCTGTCAATATTTTTAAATAAAATATTCTATTAGTTGATATTTTTTCATTTAAAACCCTCAAAGAAACCATTCACTTGCTCTCGGATGGATTTCATCAGTAATTATCTTAATATTGTGACACAATTTTTTGCTCTAACTCATCTCTGTTAACCCCATGTTTTTGTCTTCAACAGACCAAATAGGCCTCAGTGAGATTATCCCAAATGCTGCAAATAACTTTTCCAAAAACAAGTTCAAAGACCAAATGTCAAGTCCTGGCACTGAAAACAATTTAAAAAAGGCAGGTTGTATAGTTTCGTTCTTTAAAGGGAGCACTCTGTTTCTCATTTCTCAGTCCATCTGTTACACATAAGTGGCTCTCTCTACTTTACACATGGCCTTAATCATCTGGTGAGCACCTAAGCTTAACAGAAACTTTCATAGAATTTCATCAGTACTAATCATTGTTGACATAAACTGCCTTCTCACATTGTCATAAAACACATCGGCCTCTGAGCCCTGGGGAATACAGCCTTGCTGGCAGCAGGAATCAGAAAACGGTTGGATGTAAAATATAATTCAGTTAGAATCACAACTATGTGAGGTTTCATCTCTTTTAAGTCTGATGTAGTGCAAATGTGGTAATTATGTAAAAGAAAGATAATAACTGTAATGCAACAGCATTAACAATACTTCTTGATCCACTATATCTTGCCTCCTGGATACAGGGTGGTAGGAATAGGAATCCATATAAAAGAAAAACGAAGAAGAGGGATAGACAGAGGAAGAGAAGGAGATTGTTGACGTCCTGTGTGCAAGGCCATCACTCATCAGAAATCCCCTCCATTACCCCCCCACCCTGAAAAAACAAAACAGTGTCCTGACATGGCGGTGGAGGGGAGCTGCAGGGAGGAAAATTAGGAAACCAGATGTGAAGCATTAAAACATACTGACATGCTGAGGGCCTTCCTCTGCCACACTCACACACTAAGAGCACTAACTCATACAGCAGCCACACATGCATGTGTCACACAAAGCCTGCAAGAACCACACAAAACACACACAAAAAAAGTCAAAGTCAAGCAACCATATGTGCACAATCAGTCATGCAAATTTTTATTGGCAAAAATAATGCCTCAGTATTAATATCTTAAAGTTATCTGTAAAGAAACAGGGGGATAACTTTGTTAAAACAGGCAACTGTGGAGTCAAAACATGCTGCAGCTCATCACTACTGATAGAAATCTGGACGAACCGATCCTTAATTCCAAGACATCAGGCTACAGATGGGTCATCATGCATCATTGTATGGATATGCATCCAATTAGTACATGTTCCCCAGCTGAGGATCAACTTTGGGTGATTTGTTTTCTTTCATGAGGAGATTTGGACTGTGTGTGTTAGTAAAAAGGGGGGTCTTTGGGGGTGGTAGTAGGTAATAAATACCCCTAGACCAGGGTCCCTTGGCAGACTGGAAGCTAGACTGGTCATCAGGGTTAACACCCGGGGCACATGACCTCTGACACTGCTAATGGGGCACAGAAAACCCTCCACGAACTGATACCTCCTCTGTTGCATACCACCACAGGACCTTTCACACTGGTTCCTCCAGACACTTCCCCTCCTCCTCCAAAAACATACAAGGAACTCTGCTGCTTCAGCTTCAATCACCAGACCAACATCTTGGCCCTAAAATTATTTTTGTTTTCTCTGTCATTCTCCAACATCTCTTTAAACACACTGATATGTATGAAAAGTTTAAAAACGGGTTAAATATAGCACCTTACTGGTCAGATTTACTCTGCTATTTTACATTTTGACAATGCAATACAAATCTTAAGTGTATTATGAATAGATGATGCAAAGACATGAAAACATGAAAACTGTGTCAGACATTGCTACAATTAAGTCTTTTGGGGCATGAATTTTTTAACTTTGTGCACATTAAAACTGAAATTAAGCCCAACTTTGAAAAATACATCAAGCTCAGTCATAGAGAGAGTACATGAGAAGTAATTTTCCAATCTTGCAATGGTTCCTTAATTGGATTTTAGATTAGACTTTGACTATACCTTTCTGTCACATTCATATTCTTTTTTCTAAACTATTCCATTGTAGCTCTAGGTGTATGTTTAGGCCAATTTTGCTGCCAGAAGGTGAACCCAGTTTCAAGCCTCGAGCCACTTTTAACTGGTTTTCCTCCAGGACCTCCATGTATTTTGTTCCATTCATCTTCCCATCAAATCCAACTAGCTTCCTTTTCAGTACTAATTTAAAGTACCCCCACAGCATCATGCTGCTACAACTATGTTCCACAGTAAGGACTGCATTGTCAGCATTCAATTCAATGTTATTTTTCTTCTTCCCATAGCCTTTTGAACAACTCCTGAAACTTTTATTCCAAGCTCATCTCATTATAAAGCAACAATAAAAATGCTGAGAATCTGTAGTAAAATAATTACTGAGACAGTAATGTAGTTTTCTTCAGAAAGATTGAATCTTTGCTGTTTATTCCTTTGGTCCCTGGATTGGCTGCTGCCTACCAGGCTGTTTTCACCCTGCAACATTAGTTTAGACCCAGCCCACCACTACATTGGAGAACTGTGACAAAGCCAAACATTTTTAACCACGGGTGCTGATTTATAGAGCTCAGTAATGCTGTAAAACTTTCAGACATCCCACCACGAAAAATTGACTGTGGCACAGCAGAACTAGGAGGAATAAAGCCTGCTGATGAGAAACGTAAACTAGAGGCACTCCAACATTGCAACAGGGTTCCTCCTGGGTCCAAAAGCAGTTTTACTGCACAACCTCTCACCTGATTCTAAATGTGCATTCTAACTATTTCAAATGAATTAATGTTTCGGTCTCTAAGGCAAAGCCAAAAGCGGAGATTGCATACAGAGCTTAGCCACATGGGACTGTGTTCACTCTGCCAAATAGATGGATATAGAGGGATATTCAGAGTCTAAAGTACATGAATTCACAACCAGGACGGGGAATAGACGTCCCATCAGTGGTCTGACCTCTCCCAGCATGCTCGATGGATCCTGAGGGACGAACATTCAAAATCTATTCTCACAACTGTCAGATGGAGATACAGAGTAACACCAACAAATGAATAAAGGGTCACCTGTAATATAGAAACGCTAATGTTTCCTTTTTAATACTCTTTCAGTCAATCTGCCACGTATCAGGCTCACCAATAACATGTGCGCATCAAACCCTGACCCAAACCTCCCTCTGAGAAGAACAATGAATCTGGGATGGATGGCACCAAGAGAGAAGAGAGGAGAGGGAAGCAAAAACAGAAGGAGAAGAGATGTCTTCTTAATTAGCCAGTAATGATAAGATCTGACAAACAACATCTGTTTCCAGAAAGAAGGAGGAGGTGGAGGAAGGCTGAAGGAGGGAGAGTGAGGGAAATGTTTGAGAGGGAGAAGGTGCGAGAGCGAGAGAGGCAGCTAAGAAACCTGTGAAGCCTGAACAACAGGGACCTGCTTGTAAGAAAGTAAATGGGGAATGGAGGGGATGTGTATGAGGGAGGGAACACTTTGTAGCGTGACACAATAGAGAAACGTTGGATGAGAAGTATAACAGAAGAGGGAGAAAGACAGACAGGGGAGAGAAATCTGACAGGGTTGAGGGAGTCCAAGAGCCAGGACGCGAATGATAGACAGAGAGAGGAAAACAGATCAAACTTGGACAAAAACACAGAACAGAGAGAAGTATGGAGACAACAAGCTGGAAGAGAAGGAGAGAAGACGAACGTGTGAATAAGGTGAGGAATCATCCTGAGGTCCAGGGTGTTGTAATTTACTGTCCGTGCCTAATACGCTGCAAATGTGTAAGAGCCGAGGCCAGCAAGGGGAGCTGGGTGGCTGAGGAGGCTGAGGGGGAGGCAGCAGAGTATCTGGGCTCTCAGCAGGCCTGCTGGGAGCCTGTCAGTAGTCACATCACCCCCTGCCCTCCGTCCTGACAGATTCATCAGAGCCCCAACACATTCAGTAACAGCAATACATTTAAAAGACTTCAGTAAAATTAGCCTACAATTTCCACCTTGGATTAAGTTGGAAAGTCAACTTGAAGTACATTACAGAAAAATGCAATCTAAACACATATAAAAAAATCTGTTTTTTTTAACAGATATTTTTCCTGTTTTACTAAATAATATTCACTTTGTCAACTTTCCATTCGTTTCCTGGCCAACAGTCTCTGCAAGCTGTTTCATCATGCCTCCTCCACTGCAACCCCTTAACATGCAGGATATCAGAGAAAATAATAAGTATGTTTTTCTAAATGTTCTCTACAGAATATATGCATTTACTTAAAAAGAATTTGCTTTACTATATACATTATCCCTGCTTAACGATCAAATTTGACATTTTATGATGAGCACAGCTCTAGTCTTCCATTATTTTAAAATATTTAGACACCAGTAAAAGTTTTAACATGTAATTATTTTATGTTAAATTCTTAACCTGTCTGCTTACGAACCCAAAAGAAGTGCTATTGTTGCTGGAAGCTGGTTTCTAATCGAATCTATTTTAGGCAATGCAACAGATGTGTAAATATTAGTTCTCGAAAAGGTCATCACAAACCCAAGAAGAGCTGTAAGGAAACTTGATTCCTGAGAAAATCACAGTCTTTCCAGATCCCAGAATAACAAACAGAAAAACAAGGTGACTGGCAGAGCTGGGACAGCAGCAGGGGGGCATTGTTAAGTCATCTGTGAAATTTAAGACCCTAATGGGGAGTTTGACCAAACAGTCACAAACCTGAGTGTTTCCCCTCCTTCAGCAGCAACATCAGCTTAAAGAAAAAGGCCTTATCCCTAAATACCACCACTACCTGGCCTCTCATACCTCAAACAGCAAACAGCAAAAGCAAGATTTTAAGGTAATGTTACCAACTCTATTTCTGATTTTATATAATATGCTCATATTTTTCAATACAAAATACAAACATTATATATACATAATATATATATATTATATATATTATTATATATACATAATATATATATATTATATTATATATTATATATATTATATATATAATATATATATATATATAATATATATATTATATATATATATATTAGAATACAAACATTTCTCATGCTCTTTCTGGCTCTCATGCCTGCTTCTGTTCATCCCCCATAAAAACAAACCAGATCCAACCGAGGCTGAATTCAAAAACAGTTGTTTAGGAGGATTAATCAGCTCCAACCAGACCTGTAATCTGCCATATTTCATAAACGTCCCGTTCACACTGGAGTAAAAGGCTACATGAGATATTTCAAAGAGCGGCTCAACCAAAGGTCCCTGAACTTTTTTTCTTCTGTCTAACTCAGAGTGAGGCCCTGGCTGTCTGAAACTGTACCTGTCACTGATTTTGATATTTCAGACACTCTTCTTCTCTCCCTGTCTGTCTTTGTGTCATTCTTCCTCTCACGTCGCCCCAAGGGAGGAGCCATCTTCATGCTCCTGTGCGAGTTACTCAGTGGTCCAACCTGTGTGCTGTTTCACTGTGTGCATTAGAGCCTCAGGCCCCCTGTCGCCACGCTGGCTGGTCCCTCCCTGCCTGAGGGGCTTACTGACAGGAGGTCTGGAGGGACTGGACAGTAGCGGCCCACCGGGAAGAGGCCTGTGACAGTGGACTGAGTGGCACAAGGGGTCTGACTTTGACTCTGTGCCGTTTAACCACCCGTAATGATCTATGAATCAGTCTGGACAAATTTGTGGGGGAAAAAATAATGCACCAATAAAATAAAATGAATAAATAAAATCTAACTTAAAACTGTCCGAGTTTTGCACAAGTTTCATCTCAGATATAAAGTTCAGTGTCCTTGTAATCATCAAAAATCTATTGTATGTGTTCACTGATTTGATTTTAAACAATCCCTTTAAAGAAATACAACTAGCACACTCGTTGAATTTAATTCCTGATCCAAGTTTCTAGGAAAGTCTGAGCAGCATTCTATAACATTTGTTTTTTCTGAAGGTATATATGCAATGTGACACAGAGGCACATTTGTTTTGGCCACTCAATAACCAGTTAGGACAGCCGCATTCTGGTCTCCCCACCTCAAACTGTAGTTAAAATGGTAAAGAAAAAGTGCTTAAAAACACATTGTTAGAAAACTAAGAGTGAAGAGCGGCATCTTGGAGTCCCCCAGTTTCCACAAAAGCCATAAGAGGTTATCTCCTTGCCATATTTTGCCACACAAGAAGGTTTTTTTCTGTCCTACCATCACAAATGAAAAGGCTCTAAATCAACTGCTGCTGAGTATGTTGGTCAAATGAGACTGCAGACATTATGGTGACAAACACTTCAAATGGAAATGCAGGAAGAATCTGTGGAAATGCATCTTATATCCATCTTCAAGCATGGTAGAGGATCTTGGTGGCTGTGGGATTGGTTTCTTTCCAACGGGCAAATATACTGATAGCATGGGGCTCAATTAGGTCTTTCAGTTGAATATTGATCTAAAGAAGATGGAAAAAAATATTTAGAAATGTTTAACCAGAAAACAAAATCATCCCAATCCCATGGCCATAATTGACTACTTTTCTATCAAAAGGATGGAAACTCCCATGGAGAGAATGTGTTCGATGGGAAGTTTTCCACTTCTTCCCTAAAAATGATTCAGGACACTGAACAGTGTGGAAAGATACATGATCTGATCTTATTTAATGTAACACAAAAAGTGCTGAAGAGGAGTTGTATAAATCTCTCCTTTTTTTTTTACCATCCACTGTATATATCTGGATGCATTGTGTATACTTCTTGCACGTTTTCCTCCTTTGTGCACCTTCTGTTTGTTTGTAAGAGCAAATGTCACAAGTGAATTTCTCCATTTTAAGATTAATAACGTTCTATTAAGTTCTGTATAAAGTATTAACAATGTCTTTTATGAGTTTTTCAAAACAAAACCCACAATTTTTAGCATATATTTCCCTCTGCAAATATGTTTACCGAAATTAGAGTTTCTTTTTTCAGTATTGTGGCTGTCTTAAAATTTGCTGTTTCTAATGAAAGCATAAATCTTCCAAATTATGTTCCCAAATCAGCTTAACCTCATTAGGCAACAAAATACTTCCTTTGTGAAAAAAACATGAGCTTCTTTGCCTTAATAATAATAATAATAATAAAAATAAACAATTATTATTATTATTATTATTATTATTATTATTATTACACTTGCTAAGTATGTAAACATGTCTGTGTCTTTTTACACTCATGAATTTGATTGTGTAAGCAGCTATAATAGACAAATATCTATACAGTGAGTGTGAGAAAACAGTCTTCCAAAATGACATTGTTGTCTCAGACATAAAATCTTAGCGTGCCTATATACCAACCATACAGAGCGACTTGGCGGCAGATTTTGAGTACGCATCTGGGAGTGGGGAGGAATTCGACCCCTGACACGGTCCAAAAAAATGCTGCAGCATTTATTCTCTGGCTGATAGTTTAATGTTCTTTTCCCAAAGACTTTTTAGCTTTTGTTGTTTTGGCTGCGAGCTGAAAAATTAGCAGTAAATGGGGGAACTGGTGCGGCCTGCTGTGAGGGCATGGTAGAGGGCCTTCACGAAACTGCTGCATGTATTTTTTATTTGCTTCTGACAAGCTGGGAACAAGCAGATGGAAAGGGTAACTTCGAAACAGATGGTCAGACTGACATAACACATCAGCAAACATTTGCATAAAGCAACAAATGAGATATTAATTTACAGTCAAACTTTGTAAAGATACTTCAAACTTCAAGCTAAAGTCAAACATTGTTCTACTAAGATATAATTTGTATTATTCAGCTTTAAGCTTGAACAACAAATAGCAACTAATAAAAGCAATACTTAAACCAGGGATTTATAGTTAAGTTGAAAGTAACAATTTTTCTACTGAATTGATTTGCAAAGATACAACATATATAAACCAGCTCTGTTCACAAGCTGAAAACAACATGTACCTGAGGCACATAACCAGAACCAGGACTACAAACAGATCAATACAGCCCACAACCTGAGATTAGGAGTAATGGATTCCTGTTGTAGTTGAGACTCTGAAGTCATTTTCAGCACAAATCACATCAACAGAATATTAAAGGTTTATGATATGTCTGATGTTTACATGTCTCAGAATAAAAAAAATAATTCATAAAAGAAAGTGAGATTTTTCTGTAAGTTAATTTTGACCAAGGGGGGAGGGAGGAAAAAGCCTTATTGACAGCATTGGAAAATTTCTATCGATTATTCCTCTTTTCTCAGAGCAGCGGCTTGTTAAAAAAGAGGCCTCTTGGAAACACGATCAATTAGTGAGATAGTGCTTCCCATTGATCACCCGACTGCCTCTCACAAGGCCTCATACGATGGATCCCTCCACACACTCCTTATGACTAAGTATCGATCAGGGCTTCTTAGCTAAATTTAAAAAGCACCCCCCACCCCCTTCCCGTCTGAAACGCACAGACTAACACTAATACTGACATCTGCTTGTCTCCATTGTAAAAACCTGTGGTTCACTCATAAATCCAGAGCCCAGAACCAATATAGTTTCTAAGAGGTCAAAGGTCATGAATGGTAATAACGCCGCCATTAACAGATCTGCTTAGGTTTATATTGAGACCCTAGATAGACTGAAAAGGATTTATTTATTCCTACTTTAAATACAAATACTTTGTTCAATTGGTTCTATTTGAAGAATGAAAACCAATAAAAGAGCAGTATACAGTTTACCTGCGAGGGTTTGACAAACAACATTTATGGAGATGAGCCGTGAGTAATCGATCTCTCTTTTTTTCCTACTAATCAATCATCAAGCCAATCAGGGATCAAGTCACCCTATCAGTCAAAGATAAGTGGGCCTTCCGCAAACAGAGAAGCCACTTCAAGATTATGGTGGTTCACCAGTGTTAAGAATATACAGATGTAAAACAATTAGACGCAGCAGGCAGTGGAGCATTAGATAATGCTCACCCCTATAAGCAACTTGAGTCATCTCTTTGTCAGCTACTGCCCTTGCCCTTTTCATCCTTCCGTCCCCCAATCCCCACCCCTTCTCATGGATCAGCTGTGATCTCCTCTCTTTCTCTTTTCTCTCAAATCGGGATTAGTGAGTAGGAGGGGTGCAGGAGGGCATACGGGAGGTGGGTGCAGCCGCACCAGCAGTAGTAGCAAGGAGAGAAAAGGGGGGAGAGAAAACTGAAACAATATGGAAAGGAGATTAGAAAAGTGGGGGTTTGGGGCCGTTTGGGGAATTGCAAACTCCCTTGTGCTTGGGTAGGTGTCCTAATGACACCGCCTAATTATGGCAAAATTAGACAGGCTAAAGGGAATAGGGTAGGGGGCAAAAGGGATGGAAAAGGGAAAGAGGAGCATGGGAATTAAAAAAGAGGGAGTCAAAATAGGAATATGGAGGAAATAAAAAGAGGAAAAGGGGGTGCACAAGCTTGGGTGGGAGGAGAAGCTTAAAGGAGGAAGGCAAGTGAGAGAATAAAGAGCAAAAAAGGAGAAAAGGGGTAGAAAGCAGCGGCTGGGCAACGGGGGTGAGTGGGCCCCAGCACGCTGCATGTTAATTGGAGAACAGGTGTTGGGGCTGGGAGCAGGAGGCTGATTACTGCAGCCACAGAAACAGGCCGTCTCCTACACACACACACACACACACACGCATTACTTGCACGGATGCAGACAAACACACACACATCCCTACACACATGAATAATTTAAGCTCCAAGCAGTGACTGGGGAGAAAGGTCACAGTAAGGGTCACGCAGACACACAGACAATCGTTCATACATCCATATACATAAATAAAGGGTCGCAACAGAAACACGAAAAAACATACATCTTTCTTAAGTGAACGCCAGCAGAAAAGCCTTTCTGAGGATAGGTACACAAACTGTGCTCAACCAATCACCTCTTAAAATGGAAAAAGCCATGTGGGTCAAGCAAAATCTCTTTGGCTTATCAAAAAATAACTGGCTGCTAATTGGTTGATCCCTGAGGAAAAGATGCTGCAGGTCATTTATGTTGGAGAAGCTCCCATCAAGATAAGACTGGCCCAGACTGATTAGATCATACCCCGGGTCAGTGATCTGAACCCACAAAAGCTGAACATGAGTCTATACTTTTATAGAAAGTGAAAAACTTTGGTTTGTCCTTTTGTACCTGCTAAAGAGAGTAACTTACAGGCCAATTTCAAAGACTTTTAACCATGTTAGGAGGAAGTATGAAATAAAAAAGGGGCCAAAAAGAGGTCATTTTTGAGCTGTATACCACTGGAAATGGGAAAAGCAGCTGCTCTTCTGTATTCTGGGAAATCTCAAAGAAACAAGAGCGCAATTTTTTTTCTTTTCCCGTTATATCAAAACTATCTTCAGCCAAGATCCTCAGAGACACACTGTCAACAGCCAGCCAGCTTGAACTGAGGAGGGGAAAAATAAAAAGGGTCCTTGACGTATATGAAGTGTGTGTTTCCTTGACAGACAATCGAGGGGAAGAAGAATGAGAGGGGCAGAAAGGTGGGAGTGAGAAAGAGAGAGGAAGGGAGAGGATGAGGGTGGTGTCTCTGACATCACAAAGAAACTATTTCACATGTACGGTTTGCTGGTGAGCATTCATCACTGTGGTTAATGCCAAGCAGACAGGACAAGGCCTCCGGGAAGCCCAGGACGTGAAGTCTCAACAGCACGCTGATTATAAGCAGTGGTCCTCTGGTGCTAAGCCTGATAACTGACTGTGAAGGTGAGCATTTATTACAAGAGTGGATTTGGAGGAATAAAGCCGATACATGCTTCTGATGGAAGGTAACCGCTAGAGGAATACAGACATTTAAAAAGAACCATCAGCATGTGCAGAAAAACATTTGGTAGAGCTTATTAAATTATATCATTATCAGTAATTAAATTCTAAATGTAACTCACTTTCTAATTAAATTATAAAATCACTTTAAAATAACAGAGATATGATCATTCAGAAATATCATTTGCTCAGGTTAAGGCCTGCTGGATCACTGACTTGAGGAATTTGGCTGTTCAAATGGGGCTTTTTCCTTGCATTTTAATGAAAGGTTAAATGGAAGAAAGAAATTAGGTTTAAAAAAAAGCAGTACAGGTTAACTCAGACCTTCAAACCTATTGAGATTCACTTATAAAAACAGTTAAACAAGTTAAACATGGATAGGTTTCAACATCCCCTAATTTCTATATATTAAAATTGTTAGAGAAATGCTGCCTTAGAATCTTTTAAAAATGGGATTGAGTATTCCCCAGGAGTTCTTAGGTTCTTTCAAAGTTTGTAATTAGACTTAAGCAAGTTTTTTTTAACTGTTCCTTTTTAGTTGTATGTTACCTGACAGTGACAGCACCCTGCAGTATGTGTTTAGGCTTTGTGAGAGAGACAAAAATATACTAAGACCCATTAAGAAAAAAAAAAAAAAACAGCAGATCAACAGCTTGTGGAGGTAATTAAGGAACTGAAAAACATCAAGCAAGCATCTGACTCTGGACCTGAGAGATGTATCATCCTTCAGATGTACGTTCAGACAGTACAGAGGGAAGGATATTGTACATAACAAACCTGACACTTGATGCTTTTCAAACTGATAGAAAACTTCATCCTTCTTTTAAAAACAGGAGGTATTTCCTGTATAAGTTCATCACGTTTGGAGGGTCAAGGCTCACAGAACTGATTCAGACCTCATCAATCTTATTATATTTCCTAAAGTTTATTTATTTTGTTTGTATTCTTTTTTCTGCTTGAACTCTTTTAAAATCTGCTATATGTTCTATGATAAAATGCATGGATGGCTGTGTATTGTCTTCTATGTAGGGTCTTTATATGAGCAGCTAATGCACCAATTTTTATCTCCTTTTTTATTAATGGTTTTTTATTTCAACCTATATTACCATTTATGTTTTTGACAAATTTCAGAAGAGATTATAATAAAATTTGTCTATTTATTAATCTGATGGTAATAAAGAGTCTAAAATTCCATTTAAGTCAAATACATTTCAATATAATGCTTGTAGACTCATTTCAGGTTACTCCTTTTTTTGTACCTAAATGATTCTTATATTTGGGATAACTAATTTAATAGTACAGAATTGAAAATATTTAAAAAGCTTATATCTTCTTATAATCAAAATGCTGTATATATCTGTCTGCTCTCATAACCAAACTCAAACTTTAGAGCACTTTTAGCCATTCATTTCTGCAGTGGATTACACCAGACCATGAAACGGACCCAGGAACTTAACCTGGAAAGGTTACAACTGACAGTCTTGTAATGGTTTATCAGGACCCTGCAGTGGTTTGTGTGCAGTAGGAATGCATGCTCATCCCAGCACATACAAAAAAGCAGGAAGAGAGTATGTGATGTACATGATATATCAATTTCAATGTGAGAACAAGAAAGGGAAAAATGAAATAAAGCACCTGAATCCCAAGAAGAAGTGAAATAGTGCATATGTGTAGGTGCGCAACTACATGTGAAAACTAAAACAGCAACATAAAGTCCAAGAAAGAGACCTTCTTCTTTGTGTTCTTTTTTTTGTTTGTTTTTTCTTGATCACTACAGTATTGAATAAATAGTGGCCCTAAAAGCAATCTCTTTGGTCTTTGGTCCAGTCTTAAACTCTTAGAAGGTGTGAATTTTCTCACTTTAATCATTCTCTGGGCCAATCCCTGGGATGATGAATTCCTGGGTGACAGTGGCATCAGATTCCCCTGAAACCAGGGGGATGCAGGTTTGAACCACCTCTGGCTTTCTCTGTCCCTGTCTACTTGGGTAAGACACTTGCTTAGTGATGGTGGTCTGAGGCCCAGTGGCGTATGTTTACAGCAGCCTCCATCAGTGTAGCTTGCCACCATCAGAGTGTGAATGTCGTTGTGAATGGGTGAAAGACTGAATATAGTGTAAAGCCCAAGTAAAGGCCATTCAACCAGTGTGAATGCGTCCTTAAAAACCAGCTCGTTCTAAATGTATCCCCCGTTTGAATGTTGTAAACAAACCATCTTTTATCCAATGGACATTGTCAGTACAATTTATGTTTCAGTTGTTATGTTATCAGCTATTTTTTTATGATTTTTCATTCATTAAAAAACAATGTTCAAATGAATTTAATCACATATCAACCTCTGAAAACTTTATATTACACCTTAAGTTTTCAGGAGAATATTAAAGTGCTCCATGTCTCCATCATCAATCACAGAGTTCATGTTTACTTCTGTGTATACAAGCAGAAAAGTTGAACGGAATATTAAATGTGTAAAGGTGGAGGTGGTGAGGTTTTGGACACTGTAAGCGACATGCTTTTATGTTATTACCTGTCAATGATGACTGGATCAGAGGGCGTCTCATTACGATTGCCACAACTCTTCTTCTCGCAGCAGCGGCTGGTTTGGTGGGTAAAGAAGAAGACAAAAAGTCAACAGAAATTAAACCAAGCTGCCTATTATTTTTCTGGCCCATAAGCATCCACAGCCCCAGACAACTCTGCCCCACGGTCAGCCAAAATCCAGAAACACACAAAAGAGGCATGAGAGGGGAGGGGAAGAATAGACAAAAGAAGAAAAGAGGAAGAAAAGGTACAACAACACACCCTACAAACAGTGAGAGACCATTCAAAAGTGAAAAGCCAGCCAGGCAATCTGTCACATTGATTCTGAAATCAAACTCAACCCCCATGCAGCTCCACTGCTCGCACACACACACACACATCCTACCCACAGCATCCTACCATTCGTCAGCGGTTCTGTCCGAGGAGCCTGCTGGCCAGCCACCCACACCCCCCCCATACACCTCCCAGTCCCCTTCACTGCATAACAAAAGTGCCCCCACCCCTAACCATCTGCCACCCCTACACCTCGCCTCAGCCCTCCCGTGTCCCAGCTTGGCCCTGCCCTTCCCCCCCTCCGCCCCCCTGTCAGACGGCCTCACTCCCCAGCTGTGACGCTTGCCCTCTGCCTCCTCGGCTCTGTTATTAGCCAGCTGTGAGTCACATTCGGGCATCTGCTGGCCAAACAATGGCAGAGCCCAGTCCGTCTCAATTCCTCTCTACGTGTCCCAGGACTGCATCCTTTACCCCTCTGAATCCCCGGGTCACTGCCCCACTTCCAGACTACACTCTTCATCCATAACTCTGTTTTCACTTGTCATCTTTCTTCACTTCATAACAATAAAATCTCATTGGTTCTTATTCAAATCTATCAGCTCTTTAACACTTGGTGGCGTAAACTTGTCTTCCCATGTTTACACAGGCCATTCTGGCTGAGATATAACAGCAGGAGTTGTTCAATGAGTAAAGAGAAGAAAATGTTCACCTTTAAATGCTTGGTACTGAGTTCTGCCTGCAAAGTCTCAGAACAGAAAGAGAGGAGGCCCAAGAAAAAAACAGGAGCTGGACAGTGACCTGCTGCGATTAAGCAGGAAGCAGCAAGGCATTTGCACTGAAACAAGGATGATGACAGGCCAGGTAGACTTACAGGTCAACAGCAGAGCTGTTTAAAAAAAAAAAAACAGTCCCAAAAAAACACATTTCATTCATACTGAGGAAACCAGAGTGAAACAGACTAAGGGGTATTTGGATTCAGTCTCTTTAGGACACGATTTCAATCAGCGTGTCACTCACCTGCACATAACCTCATGTGTGAGCAGTACTCTGCACATTTCTGGGTTCTTGTTCTGTCCTTCATATGAAATGGGCTGTTAGGAGGAAATAAAGATCAGCAGAAATGATTCAGTTTCATGTAAAATAACTGGATATATATCTATATTTTTAGAATTAGTTATAATTTTATCTGGAGGGTTTAAGGAAAGCCTGCCAACCTGTTTAGTGACGGAGTCAATAAGTCGTGCATAAAGATCTTGCTCTGTGCGAACCCCTGCAAGTATTAAGAAGACAGGATATGGATCTCATCAATAACTTTGGAACATTTTTCTTTCTGAGCGTGAGAAAAAAATAAGAATAATTACATATGTGGATCATTTTCATTTAATAAATCAAGACCAAAAGACTTTGGATTCATTTTTGAAAAATCACAGAAATGACAAAGTATTTCAAAGACAGTCCTGATATACTCAAGAATGCTTTCAACACCCACCAGATACTAAAAATAAAGTAACCAGATTTATGGGACACATTGTTCTTTACAACCTCCTGACAATCTCTCACAAAAAAATTTATTGAACTCAGTCCAAACAGCAGAGAAGGACAAGCTTGGTGTGCAATCATATCTTTTTTTTCTGCAATGGTTTCTGAGGGAATTGAGTCATTTGATGTTTGATAAACATTTCTCATGTCCTACTTTAGGGCCATAATTTACAGGATTCTCACGGATTTGTCAGGATGTGATCTTTGTGGTTGTTTATGTGTTAGTTTTGGGTTTTGCTCAAGGTTTACATGATTGACAAAAAACCAAAACAGAGCCTTGCATAAAGTATATATACTCCCTGAGCCTTTTTCACATTTTGTCACATTAAAACCACAAATTGTAAACTGTTGTAGAGGGATTTTATGGATTTACCAGCACAAGAAATGGAAAGTTGTGGAGTAGGAAAAAAATGATACACAGATTAAAAGCTTTTTCTTTTAGGTTTTTTGAAAAATGGCATACATTTATAGTAATACCATTTTATTGTAATAACCCTAAATAAACTACAGTGAAACCACTTTCAGTTCAAGTGTTTTTGTGTTTTGTATGTCTCTGACAGCTTTGCGTATGTTGAGCCTGATCTTTTGGCCTATTCTTTGCATTCAGAATGGATTTAGGTATGAACACACTAACAGAAACCATTGCATTGCTACTCTGGATGGATGTTTAGCAGTTTCCTTCTGCACTGCCATTTATTCATCTTTATATTATATTTACCTTAACCTCTAAAAGGGTTTTATCTCCCCACCGGAAAGTGCCGGCAGTGTTGGGTTTTTTTACAGCGTTTTGTATGTAGAAGGTAAAGTGTATTTTGGTTTCATCTAACCAGAGAACCCTCTTCTGCATGTTCTGCTGGATCCGCTTGGATGTCTTAAGGTAGACTGTATTTTTATTGCTTTCTCCAAACAATAGACTTTTTTCTTCCAGCTCTTTCATAAAGACCTGTCTGTGCTTGGTCATCAAGATGCTGTTAGTCCACTAATGTTCTTTAAGATCTTTACACAACAACCGAATATTTTACACACCAAAGACAGGTGACCTCGTTAAATGACTGAATTTGCACTGGGCTATAGTTAAATACAGTACAGCACAGTAGAACTGGAGTGTATGCCATCGTTTTATTTTTGTTTGCCAATCTGTGCTTGTCGGAACCTGATTAAAAATCCATTGAAACCGTTGTGCGTAAACTGACAAACTATGAAAAATTAATCGACCTGCAAGGTTATCTTATTTAGAAACTTTGGAGTCTTTCTTTGAGATTTCAAACCTCTGCAAAGCACCGAACGGAAGGAGAGAGCATTTAATGAAATGCTGCTTGAGAGGAGACAGTCTTGTTCGTGGTTTTCTCTACAGAGACTTTTGAGAGTATTGCTTTTAAAATGTGTTCCTCTCATCAAAGTCTCGATTGAGTCGCCTTTGATATAGCTTTGGGGGAGAGGGGGGAGGAGGGCATGTAGAGGAAGTGCTCTTGGCTTGCTTGCGTGTACATGTGGTGTGTTCGTCTCTGCATGAAGGGGGCTTCTCCAGAACTCGCCTTTTATCTTCTCTCCCATGGGTGCCACTGGGATGGCAGAGCAGGGGCAGCAGTGGCTCATGGGAACCACATTTTTTTGTGCATCCCCTGATCTGATGTGAAGAAACTACTGGGGCAGAGGGTGGGGGATTGGATGGCTTGGCAACATTTAGCTCATTTTCCTCTACTTGAGCCCAGAGGTGGCTGCTTGGAGAGCTTTAATATCTCAGAAAAGACAGATCAGACAATGAGCTTCAGGGTAAGGATGTGGAAAAGGAGGTATATGTCCCGCTAAACTCTTACAACTCCTGGTAGTGAGTTCAATTATGGCTAAATGAAATCAAAATATAGATAGATTTTTGTGCCAACTTACCATTACTGTAGAGAAGCTGTAGCTTATAATGAGTGCCATTATTTGTCTTTTCTCCAGTCTGCTCCTTGGAAAGAGGGGAAACAAAGAAAGGGAAGCACAATGCATGCCGTTGAGTACACTTGGGTATAGATATCTGGACATGGACATCAGATGTAAACAAAGTCCATTGGAATGCTTTGCCGTGTTCATTTCATTGGATTTGAAACAGTAAAGCCCAAAGCTCCTCTTCCATATAAGCTGAGCCCCTAACTTTCAGTTTGAGGCTTACTGTAGAACCTGAGCCATCATTTCTGATACAACCATTCTGAAACACTGAGATCTAACCAAATGGTCTTTTCTGCAGCAAAGCACAGGGAACATTTGTAGCCTTAATGCCTGTGTGTGTATGGAGGGAAAATTGTGTTCCCCTGCTATGTGTGAGACCAAGCACCAGTAGACCTTGACATAAAAAACTTCTTTTCCACCATCCTTCCTTTTCCTGAGCTCTCACTTCTTCCCTGTTTGGCTCTTGTTCCGCCTCTTTCTTTCTCATCCTCTACCTCCACTGGTCTTTCTAAGTGGTCTCAAAGGAATGCTCTCTGGTCCAATAACCCAGGAGGCCTGCATCTCACAAAGATGAGCTTAGAAAAGGAGGCGAGCGAGAAAGGAGATATTGGAATGAAAAAGAAAGAGGCAAAACGAGGCAGTTTTAGAGAAGAAAGAAGTAAGTGTGGGAATTAAGATGCACGAAGAAGAACTCATAGTCTAATATGAGGGGTGAGCCTCAAACACAACAGGTGATAGATGGATGCATGGCTTCATAAAGTTTTTGCAAATGCACTCAGAGGAGCATTTATTTTGCCATGCCATCGCTTTACTGCTGCTTAATTGCGAAGCAAAAACAGATGCCAGGGTAACCATGCAGAAAATGAACTTCTCCCCTGTCATCATGTGAGTCTGTGCTGGCCTGTATGGCACAATGAGCAGCACAGTGACAGCTTTCAATCCTGGCATTTGCACCGCTGCCTACATCAATTACAGCACAAAAACTAAGTTTCAGCTTCATGTGACAGGAAGATGTCCCCCTTCCTACTCTTCTCATGAAAAAGCTGACGTAGACGTCCACTTCCCTCATCAAAAACCATGAAACATTCATCATGTGGCTAGAAGTTCTCACCCTTCTATATTCAACTCTTCCTCCAGCCAAACTTTTCCTCATTTTGTTCATGTCCAACGTGAGGACAGTCAGCCTCAACATTATCCATTCCACACAAGCTTTGGGGGGATTGGGGGGGATTGCACAAAAAGACACTTTGATGATTAGTTCACTGTATATCTTAACAGCAGCAAGCATAATTTGCATTTTAAAAAGTGGTGATATCCCCCTAATGAGGCAAGCTGCTAATTAGTCATTAGATATTCTTTTTCAATCCCCCATCATCAGCTCATTGAGGGTGAAGCTCATGTAAACATGTAGCCGTCAGCTGTTCGATATGTTTGACTGTACTCAGGATGGAGAAGATTAGGTAAAGCTCCTGGAGGGAGCCAAATGTCTCTTTATATGTATATATATATATATATATATATATATATATATATATATATATATATATATATATATATATATATATAATTTTTTTCCCCAAAACCATTGGGACAGAAAGGCATTCACCTTTTCATGCTCAACAAAGTCCACAAATGCTGTCCTCTCCACCTCCACAGGTTGTCCGTGTCTGTCATAGAGGGCCAAGACGAAGTGGAAGAAGTTCGACTTGCGGAGATTGGAGGGTGGCTGCTTCTCAAAATGGGCCCTTGAGAGGGCCACTCCACTGAGAATACAACAGCAAGAGAAACAATCAGCTCTCAAGAATCATTGTGTTCACTTCAACTCTCTGTTTAAGAGGTCTATTTATTTTTCTTTAAATAAATTGATAAGAAAAAAAACACAGAAAATAGGCTTTTGATAGCTGTTTTAAATACGTTTTATCCACAAGGTTAAAAAAAATCATTGTAAATAAAAAAAAAGTTTATCTGTTCTTTTTGTTAAACAAAATATTTAAAAAACACCCCTTTAAAAATAGATCTGCTGCAAAAATTGTATTTATTTCTTCTTTATTTGCAAGAACATGAAGTTAAATCTGTTTAGCTCATGATTTGCCTCTTTAAAACTCCCTAAAGTATTGTTTAACAACTCCGGCTTTATTTTTTAAGCTATAACGGAAAAAAAAAAAAAATCAAACACAATGCCAAAATAAAAATGAAACTCATTCTTTTTGCTAGTGAAGAAGCATGCTTTTAAAATATGACAAAATGACATAGAACTTTAGTTTTTAAGGGTATGGCCTTTTCATTTAATTTCAACTTGAAGTAAAAAAAAGTTAGGTTCCTTATATCTACTTTCAAATTGAAATAACTGGACTATTACTATTCTTTTAGATTTTGTAAATGTTTTGTGTAAAACATGTAAATTTGAACCCAAGTCTGCTTTTGAAAATTCCTTTTTTTAAAAGCCTATTCCAATAAATATAATATTGCTCAAATTCGAACAATATTTTCAACTTGACAAAAACAAAACCAATAAAAACTGGATTGTACAAGAAAAAATACCAAACTGTTTTGAAACATTTAGTTTTACTTGTTCTCTTTTCGTTTTGTTAAAATTAAAACTGTGCCACCTTGGTTTTCTGCGACCTAACTTTGCTCTTAGTGGAGATGATACGAAAATAAAACATGCAATATATGATAAGAAATGTTTTATTCTTATTACCTGAACTTGCTTTTTTATTTTCGAAAAGATCAACACTACTAAAGGGCTGAAATGTTTTGTTTTGTTGTTGTTGTTTTGTTTTTTTTTTTGAATTATTATTATTTTTTTTTTTAGAAAGAGTATAAAGAACAGCGCGCTATATGAGATAAGGTACAGTTTTAACTCAATACACAAAACATTATAGTGTATCTATTCTCTTGTTCTGCTGCTTTCATATTTTAAAATATGTTTTTGTTTGTTTTGTTTTTTTGTTTTTTTTTATCTGATATCCTAACTCCAAATTTAAAATCTGTACAGTTCTATGATCATGAGATAGCGAAATAAGTTGAGTTTTGTACTTTACCTTTGCGCTGCAACGTTTGCATCCACAACCCCAACATTACGCACCCACGACCGGACTGGATCCATCTCCTCTCCAAGAGTTCTCTCTTTTAATCCGCTCACGTCTCTTATCAGCTGCTCCTGAATCCCGAACATTTAAAGCCTTGTCCTGGGCGATGTTGAACACTTTTTGAAATATTATAATTATATTTGTTTCTGGATTAAAAGATGACTCGGACTTCCTGAAGCACTTCAGCAACAAACAGAATGTCCCCTTCAGAGCGCAGCGCTCCTCCAAAAGCGCAGCACAAGTAGCTTTCAGTGAGCTTTTAAGAAATAAGAATAAATAACTGCTGCTGTTTTATGACTTCAAATACGACTCAGTTTATATCCGAACTGACTTTCTGTCACTCAAGACTTAAAAGATGAATGTAAATTATGTCTCCACAGATTACAAGCATTGTCCGAGCAAACATCTCGAGCAGAAGTGGGAGTGTAGCGGATCATCTGCTCCGACAGAGAGGACCAGGAGGGACTATAGATGTTCTTTAAAAGTAGATCTGCGCACAGAAAGTCTTCTTTTGTCACAAGGCCGGATCGGATCAAAACAGCTGATCTTGAGGCCAGTAGGCTTGGAGTGCGCCGCTGTGGTGGAGCATGAATGAGACCCTCCGCCGGGATGGAGCGTGGAGGAGGGGCCAAGTGCCATATGGGGGACCGATTGTTGAAATGGATGCTCTCATTGGTGTAAAGTCCGTCCGTTGTTTGGGCTGCTGCCAGATTAATCATCCAACCGGGGATTTTTTCAACAAACTTTCACACCACAGGTTTGAGAATTTATTTTAAAAGGTAACATCTTGGTGTTAGTACAACAGAAACTATTGTTTATGGAACAAATAAACAACATTCAGGATGTGAAAAATGGTCTTTTTCAAATCAATCATTAATATGAGTTTTTATACCTTTGCTTAAAAATACAAAACTAAAACACATGAATAAATGCAAGTGTTTAGTCTGAATGCGTTTTTAATGTTCAGGCTCCTATGTGACATTTTAATTATAATTGCATTTAAATGCAAGGGCAGTAAATGTGGGTACACTAGTAAAAAGAATATGTTGGAATTATGCCAATATAATGTTGTAAGAATTTGATTCGCCCTAAATTTTAATGGATTTTTGTCAAATTTTATTAGTAGAATTTATATATAGCTAAATGAAATAACAACAAATCATAAAAATGTAATTCATTAAATGCTAACTTTTATCAGTCAGTTTGTTCTCCCATGTCAAAAACTAATTGAATAAATAGGATTCATAAACTGTTGTTTGATTAAGGTATAAAGTGTTAACACAAAGTAGAATGTAATACACTTTATAGAAAAGTTTATTATGTGCAGTTTATCAGCAGAGATCTCTGGCTTTATAAGCTCTTCTTTCTCGCAAACAGTGTTACCAACTTTAAGTGTGGCCAGTCCATCTAACAGAATGTTTCATCCATCACAATTGCATTCACTTGTTTTTGCGTTATTAGTTATTTACCCTTTCAAACAATGACCAGTGAGGTACCCCCAAATGTTGTGCACAGTTGAAAAAATGAGAATGAAATTTCATCAGTCCTAATAATAGAAACACAAAAGTTATCTTTTACACTGCAAAAAATTAGAGAGTTACTTTAATGTTTGTAGTTGTTGTTGATGATGTTATTTAAAATAATCTGGACTTCATTCAAAATGTTTTCTTCGCAAAAATACAAAATATTCAAACTTTTTTATCCTTAATTGGATCATGTGGAACAAGGATCCTTTCAAAAAAAACATCTTGAAATGAATGACTGTTTTTTTTTTTTATAAATAAAAACCAAAAGAAAACAGAAAACTGCTCAAACTCAGACTATATGTGACTTAGAAAACTTTTGCACTGTTTTTGGAAACAAAAAATAGACTGCAGATGGGCTGCATGTAAAAAGTTGAACTAAATGAGTAATAGAACTATGAAAAAAAATAATGATGAAAAATGTATGTGTCACTTTTGGGTCATTTTTGTCAATTTCAAACCCGAATAAGGGTTTTAAAAATCCACAGAAGAAAGTTAATTTGTTGTTTTATTTCTCTAAGCTATTTTTTTATTCGTTTTTTCAACAACACTTTTTAAATCTACTATAGCGAGGCTTTGTGTTGATTGATGATATCCACAGCTAATTGAAATTTTTATTAGCAACAAGTGACATAAAGTTAATGTACTTGCCCAAACTTTAACTTATTTTGCTATACAAATTAACTATTTTAATTTTTTGCTGCAGCTCAGGAACCACTGGTTCTTAACAGATTGACATTTTCAGTTACACCCTGTTTGAGCTGATTTCTAATGGACCCCACAAACAGAAACTTAGAATAACAGTGAATCTTAAATTTCCATCCTTAAATAATATGCGACTTGAAACAAGAAAATAACCACTCATTGCTTAAACCCATACCAAACATAAAATTAACAAACTAAGGTGCGTGATTAAATTTCTAACCATTTCAGCGGCTAATATTCAACACCTTCCCATGTTCATTTTTTAAAGTGTAGCATCCTTTATAGCATCAGAAAATCCTGTTTGGTCTTTTCATTCAAGTCAGCGTTTAACACAAGTGCGCTCTCAACAGGGGCGCGTCTTATAGCTGCCCCACCGTCTGCTCCTTTGAACGCTGTGATTTCACTGAGGACGCATGGCATCAGTGTCAGGAGGAACAATGGCCGTCTGGTTGCTCCATCAATCTGCAACAGCAGCCGGTGTTGGTTCCCCTGCCTGACAGAGCCACAAATGAGTTCTTAATCTGCACTTGGGAACATATTCTTAAACATGTTCAACGTGATATATAAATGTGCTTTAAATCTTATGGATTATTAAACTGTTTTAGGTACTTTATGAAGTCAAAAACTGAAAGGAAAAAGAAAGGTACAAGTTTTTACTTTTTATGTAGGGTATGATGTATTCCGACTTGGCTGGTTTAATCGTGAACTAAACATTTGAAGCTCCAATAAAAAGGAAATGTTTGCATATCTTGCGCGGATTTGCAGCCAAATTGAATTTCCGCTTCCACTGGCCTGCTTATAAAAAGATTTTTTTTTCTTCAATCCTGGTTCCTTGCCCCTTACCGGGACTATTGTCTCTATGCGGAGGTTGTGCGCCCGGACAATGAATGTAAATCTCCCCCCTTGGATCCCGCCTCAGCCCACCATCTGCCAGCGCGGGACAAAGTCAGATGTTCTCCCAATTATAAGCGCAGTCTCGGGGAATCCTGTGGACCACTCTGCAGCCCCGTCGCATTTTCCCTCAGCACACCTCTCTGCTATAGTATGACTGACAGCCACACTTAACCCCAAAACCGTGAAAAATCTATACAGGTTGATGCATTATAGTAAGAATTCCTGCACTGCATGCAAAAATCAGACATGTAGATTTGAAATGGGTTTCTTGTTTGGTTAAGTGAGTTGCTAGAGAAGAAAAAGATCAAAAACATATATTTTTTCAGTCAGTGTTGCAGAATATTAACTTTCAAGCAACGCCAATATTGATTGGTGTTGATTTAAGCTCATGATGTAGCAACAGAGATATATACAGATCACATCCGGAACTTATTTCTCATTAATTTGTGAATGTCTTTAAAAGAAAGTATTATTTATCTTATGTATGTGTGTGTTGTTAGACATACTGTTGGTACTGTTTTGAAAAGTGTGATTACTTCCTTTTATAGATGGAAATTAAGTGTGACATAACAGTAGATTGAAGGATGCATTACCTGGATCAATAGTCCTTTTATATTTGCTGAAACGTTTTGGGTCACTTTTCTATAGATAGCAGAATTTCTGAGAAATGCTTCTTTGAACATATCAAAGGCTTTTGCAGGGAATGCTCTTTTTACGATTCCCTGTAAGATAAAGAAACCCAATGTTCTTCCAAGGCTTGCATTGCTTCAAAATCTTCTTTACAAACAAATAAAGGCCTCCAGCTTGTGATCTGCCAAAATATCCTTCTTTTTTGTGCTTCTTTAGAACTAATTTTAAATTGTTTTTAAAGTTTACCAAAGTATTGCTTCTAAGCGGAGGATGCAGTTGAGTTTTGTCATATGTTGAAAATGCATCTTTTGCCAGACAAACAGCTAAATCAATAGGAAACAGAGAGACTGATGGAGTCATAGCTTCATTGGTCCTTGTCTTCCATTCTTAATGAACTAAAAAAAGAAAATGATGCATAGAATTTGGGCTTTAAGGTTGATCTTACAAGGCCATGAGGTTGCAAAGTAAAGATATTAATATAAATGATGGAAAGGTTTATACAAAATCAGCAGTAAGTGATTTGCCAATAAACTTATTTAGAGAAGACAAATAAAGATTATTTTACATTCTTGTTTAATTGTGAAGAAGGCCCCTGAAACCATGATGATGCGTAAAAACCAAATAATCTGTTGCAATCTGTGTTCTGAAAGAAACATGTCATGGTAGGGCATCAAAACTCATTCTAGCCCAGGGGCCAAAACCCTCCTAAATCCAATCCTGAGGGGACATCAGGGTTGAGCATAATTCACCTTCTTGGTCCATCAAGTCCAACAGAACCTGCTGACCAAATATGGGTTTTATACCTAAAGCGAAGAATGGAGGATTAGGCAAAGCCACAAACGTCTTTTTAATAAATTTTCCCCGCTGAGATGGTCAGTCGCTGTTCTTTGAAGGCTCTGTGGGTGTGGAGGGCTTTAAATGGGGTGTGGAGGGGGATCAGTGACTGCTACGCTAAACAATGGGGTATCGTGTGCCGCTCGTCTTCTCCAGCATTCCCCTGCTCCCACGGGACACGCAGAGTCACTTTGTGTGGATAGCGCTGTGACCACGGAGGTCAGAGAGGGGGGCGTGGCACGGGCATGGATGCGCGCGCGCGCGACAATGCGTGCGCTGCGGAGTGTGTGGAAACGCAGCAGCTGGTTTCCGTCTCTCCTCTGCGTTCTGCAGAAAACAACGACAGCACTAATGCGACCCATATCGTCACCCATCGATCACATTATATCACATCTTTTTTTTCTTTTTTTCGGCTATATATTCCAACAAGATAATCGGAGAAAGCAAATAAAGATAATTTATTTTTAAAGAAATATGGTGTCCTTTATCTTGATGTAAGAGAGACTTCCAGAGACATGGAATAGGATATTTCTGTTGTTTTATTTACTTTGATTATTTGCATAAATGGTTGAAGCTTTTCCATCTGCTCATTTCAAACTCTGAAGCTGATCAAAGAAACACAGGTGATGAATTTATCACTTTTTTTTCTGTAAGCCCATGTAAGTAGTTGTTGTTTGTTTTGCTTTAGTTTGTTGAGAGATGGATTTCACTAATGTTTTTATTCTGTAAAGGTCTTATGCTGTGCAGGCTGTCCTGAATGAGTGATTCAATAATCAAAAATAAATACAAAAGCCTGCTTGGTAAAAATACCAAAAGTCAGATCTGATGCTGAACATGTCAAAAATGCTCCAATGCATACAGATAACAATGTACAAACTCTGGTCAATTTAGCTCATACAAAGATTAATCAGTCTGTGCACTAAAATAAGTAAGTTGTTTTTATTCATTGAATTAAAACACAAAATTACAAATATTCATCCTCCTCATCGACTAATTTAATACAGTTTTATAGCAAAAATAAAGATTCTGATTTATTGTAGTGTGTTTAAGGGAAAAAGTACAATGAACACTTATGTAAAGAGTTCTTTTTAGTTATTGCTTATGCACTGTTTGTTAAATAAGTTACAAAGATATGATTTAAATCCAACTTAAATCTAAATAAATGTATTTATCAAAATGTAATCTTTAAATAAATGATGGTAAACAAATGGTCAAATTAAGATAGTATTTTATCCCTTTCCCTTTACATCCGCTAACTTAATTTAATCCCAAAGGATAAATCTGGTTCAAAGTCCTTTATATATGAAAATTATCAGAAAGTTGAATTTGGTGTTTAAAAAATAAACATTAAACAGATTTTAAAAAATATATTCCTTTATAAGGTATATATTTCATAAAAATAGGAGCTACCAATATGTCATAGATGAGGTTTTAATCAATGGTAGTGATCTAGAATAGGCCTTGTTTATCTTATAGACTTGTACTTTGGCTCCATCTACTGTTCAGATTGCGAAGTTGGTCTCCTTAGATTACAAGCAACATAAAAAAATATATATGTTCTTTGTCATGCATGCTCTGTGAGATAGATGTGTTGAGCTAACGTATAGCTCACTTCAAATATTTGTTAAATATAGGTTGTATATGAGTAAAAGAAATACAAAAGTTGTTGAATTTGAGACCTATAATGTGAATTTTCAATCTAGCAACTGTAAAAAATCTCTATTTCAAGGGATAACTGCTAATCAACAACTAATACACAAGAGGTCACATATTCTTAACAAATACATTTATTTTACATGTTTCTTTTACAACGTCAGTTTATTTCTTTATCCACAACAGAAAGTAGGCAGATCATGGACAGTACATCGTAATCTTTTAAAGAAAGCTTCAATAATTGACTCAATCTTTACTCCTTCATTTGCAGTCCTTTAAAATTTGTATTCATATTCAAACTTGACAATCCTTAACACCATCTTACTCAGTGAACAGCAGATGACCAGAGAAGAAGCTGTCTCCGGTCAGTCCGTTGCCTCCATGGTTGGCCACCAGCCACACCCTGTCTCCCCTCTCCAGCTTGATGAAGGTGCTGCCGCTGGCTGAGATGTAGCCACTCTGGCGGGTGGTGAATGAGTGCAGAATTAGCTGTCCGTTACGAAGAAGATCCACGCTGGCTGCGCTCCCATAGATGGTGCAGTGGAACTCAAACTCATAGACTCCTGGGTGCTCGCAGGTGAAAAAGCCGGTCTTGGTGTCATAGCTGTTCTGTCCATTGTAGATGACATCATGGAACGGGATGGGGCTGCCAGCTTTGGGGTAGTTGTTACCGAGGCGCACAGAGAAGGCAACTCTATCAGCTGTGCCGGGGGGTCCCGGTGGTCCTTGTGGACCTGGAGGTCCTCTGGGTCCTGTACAGAAAACCACACAATCATCATCACATTGCACATGAAGTATAGTATATCACAACCTGTTCTGCATAAGTAACATTGAATATAATTTCTAAAAGATGTTGAGCATTTACCTGCTGGTCCGGGAGGCCCACGTTGACCTTTAATGGGAATAAAGCAAAGCAAAAATCTTTATTTTTCAAACAACTAAAACATGTGTATTAGAATTGTATCAAAAAAAAGAAAATTATCAACCTAACTATTCATAAATCAGACAAACATAGGTAGATATTTAACTGAAACTCCTCCATCTTTATCAGATTGTCAAAAATTAAATGAGAAGATATAAAAGCAAAGGTTAATCACATGAATACTAATTGTTTGAGCTATGTAAACTTGAAATAAACACGTACATAAGGAAAATAACTGTATTTTAAAGTGATAATAGAGCATTAGTAACAACAGCTATCAATTGTAAATTGAATTTTTTACCTGTTGGTGATTGTGGTTCCTCTGCACCTTCAGATAGAGAAAGAAATCAATGTATATCTCATATGTGAAATTTCCAAGAGGCACTAGTTGATAGAATATGTTAATGCAAACATACCACCCTCCCTCCATGGATTGAGGTCAAATGTAGGGATGTCATCACACTGGGTGTATCCAGAACCTCGGGGTCGGTACAGGAAAGGTTTCTCAGGAACCTCCGTGATCCCTGTGTTGTCACAGATAATTCTGGCCAGAGATGAGTCCCTCAGGGCTAGCCTCTGTGCATCTGTGAAGACACCATTGTTCTCCCACCAAAACCTGACATGAGACACATTGTCTTAGTTTAGTTTTCGAGGATATAAAAAACACACAATATGCAGTGATGTTTAGATCATAGTTTAGTCAATATCTGTCCACTAACCGGTCTCCCTCACGGATCCTCTGGAACTGAGTGGATATCAGACAGGCAAACAGGGGTCCCACTCTTCCTCCACGGACAAATGGCTCAGCTACACCTCCCAGCCATGGGTCGATGTTTTCAGGTGTACCATACAGGTCCAGCAGTGCTTGAGCCAAGTCTGTGTTGTTCATCACCTCAGCCAACTCACTCAGAGTCCTTGGCTGTGACAGGCCACAGAACTCTCGCCATTTGTTGTAGCCTAAAATAGAAAGGAATAGGGTAAACCATAATGTGTGAACTGTGGAAATGACTTCAGCCAGAGCTATAGGAAGGCTGAATTAGAAATTGTTCATTAATAATTAGTAAATACCAGGAAGTCCATGGTCTCTTCCTCTCTGAAGGTTTAGAGATCCCAGATCCAGAGCCAGCTCTACAGAGAATTTAAACAGTCTGTCCCTCAACTCCTCAGTCAATATGTGACTTTGTGTGTTCAGCTTTGCCTGGCGACCTATAAGGCCTCTCACAATTGGATCCAATCCACCTGAAGAGACATTGGAAGCATTTAGTATGTTTTTCAAGTTCATTTGCATCCATCAGGAGGTGATAGAAGTTCAAGATCTTACCTTCAAACACAACCCTCCAAGGAGCAAACATGGTTCTGTGCAGCAGCTCGCTGGGATAATTTGGATGCTCCTCATAATTCTCATCAAGACGGAACATGAAGGGCTGAACCATCACATGAGCAAATCTGTAGGCAGCTGTGGCAAAAACGTTGGAGATGCTCGGATCTATTTGGTCATTATAACCAGGGTAGGTGGACAAATGGCTGGAAATGGCCTCTGGACCAACAATATGGAGAAGCCAGTCCCTATAAGTGATAACCTATGACAGAAAGAAAAAAATGGTTTACCCTCCCTGACTGTTACACAATAACAAATAAATGTAATTTGGGCTTTAATTAGAAAAATTGTAGGAAATTTCGAGACATATTACTCAGGGAAATATATAACAAGTACATTTTTAATCAAATGAAGCTGATTTCAAATCACCACATTTCTCTATTTTCTGTTACTTTTGCAAAGTTTTATGGTAATTAAACCTCCATTTCAGTTTCCTCCTTCTCCTATCTCTTACCTGCATGTACCCTCCCATAATCTTGCGTGCTTCCTGGTAGAGCCTTTCTCCATCCCACTGTGGGTTGAGTTGATGGAGGGCACGGGCCAGACGATTGTGCTCCCTCATCATGAGAGTGTGCAAAGAAGCCAGTCCGATGTTTTCATTTGAACGGTCATCGCCTTTAAAGAAATTTGAATAAAAACATTTCCATATCGAGAAATGTTTTTTTTCTCATAATGTCATACCTGACTTCAAGTGGGACTTACCAGCAAGAAAGCACAACACCTCCTCAGCACTGTTATCATTGGTCATTTTTCGCCTTGTGGCACACATGTTGGCCATCATGGTTGTGAAGGGCAGGAGTTCATGGTCGTTGTCTCTATGGTCTTCATTTACCCTCAACAGACCCTCATCTGTACTGAAGTCCCGGAGAAGTCGAGCTTTGCTGTCATCAGAACCATAGACCTGACCCACATCGATGAAGGCAGTCAGGGTATTGAGTTGTTGGCGAACAGTGGGTGTTCCGAAGATGTGTCCTGTGTTACCAGAACCACAAGCTGGTGCAGAGCGGGAGAATGGCATACACTCCTCAGGGTGGCCTCGGGGGTCACCAGACGGAAACTATTCAGAGGAAAGGACACTATTAGAATTTAATGCTTTGAATTTACTTTGATATATTGTTAATAAAATATAAAAGTATCATATAAATATATATATATATATATATATATATATATATATATATATATATATATATATATATATATATATATATATATATATATATATATATATATATATTTATATATATATATTTTTATATATATATATATATATATATATATATATATATATATATATATATATATATATATATATATATATATATATATATATATATATATATATATATATATATATATACCTGTTTCTGATCAACACTGACCTCTATGGGAAAGCATGGCTCTGTGTTGGCACAGCTGTGTTCACAATCAATGCCATCATTAAATGATCTGATGGAAGGAGAGTGAGGGGTGAAGGTGAGGTCATGGTCAGTCCATTGGCCAAAGATTGTGACCAGGTGGGTGTAAAGGGGGTCACTGTCCACTTCAGAGTTTGCTGTTGACAGGATACGGTTGGACACATTTCTCACCTGAGTAGGAAATAAAGATGATTATTTTATGTCATGTGCATGCAGGATGAAAATCAGAGGAAAATGCTCCTATGTATTCACCAGTGGAAGAATGTGATTGTTGAGTCTCTGGTCATGGGTCCAGCCTTTGGGAGAACTGATATCATCTTCATATTCAGCAGGTAGCCATCGAAGGAATGGGATGTTAGAAGCACCCCAACGTGTGTTGTTACTGTGAGAAACATTCAAAACCAACAATTTCAGCTGTGTATCTTTATGTACTTTGAAAGGATTATAGCTACAGCCACCAAGTTTTTTATCCATTACTGCACTCTTATCCCTTACTCAGTTATGCAGCATTGGACTCCCTTGATACAGTAGTTTTTTTTATACCTCTCCTCCCAACACCGTTTTTATACTTCCAATATTGCATAGGCTATTCAACAAAGCACCTCTAGCCACTTGTGGATCAATGGTCTACAAAGTTTTATATTATTATTATCATTTGTAAAAATAAGTTGTAGTATAGTTGACTCACACATTGTTGCAGACACTGCTTGCAGTACGAAACTGGTTCAGATTGGGAACGCTCTCACAAGAAATCCTTCTGAGTTGTGCAGAGCAGCCCGTCAGTCTGGCAATCACCTCCAGATCCTCCTCAGAGATCAGATCTAATTAGCAACACAGAGAAACAGCTTTATAAGGATGTGAAAAAGGAAAAAAGATGTATTAGTAAACATCTGAGTCTTTTTAACTGCAGACCTGTGGCATTGATGGAGCGGCTGTGGCGTTTGGAGAGGGAGCGCTTAATTAGGTGCAGGGCATTGTCCATGTAGTCTGCAGCGCGTACCGCCTGTCTGGAAAGGCCACTGGGCTGCTTGTGCAGCCTCAGGATATCAGCTGGGCTTGCTGCATTCCTCTTAACCCGGTCAATGCTCCTGTGTTGTTTTGAGAGGTTGTATTTTTTAAGGATTTTAGCTGAAACAAATTAATATAATATCTAACCACTGAACAGTAGTCATATTTTTTAAGACTTACACTTCACGGGAGTATTTATAGGCTGCGTCCACGTTGGTTTTGGCGTCGTTTACACATTTTTCTATTAACCTTTTACTCAACCGGGGTTCTATAAAAAAATAAAATATTTGAATTAAATTATTCAGCTTTTGTAACAATGCAAACAAACAAAAACGGCAGATATTGTCGCAAAAGTTAAAAAATTTTATTAAAAGAAAGGGACGTTTTTCACTTACCTACAACTTGCCATTGCAAGCACAGAGTAAGGCCCAGGGCCAGCAAGCACAGAGCCTGATTCATCTGTGGAAAATAAATAAGTATGATCTAAAAGTGGATCAATCAGACATGTAATGCATATATTTAATTCCTTTTTATGTCCCCTTAAAATAACAAAAATAGGCTTCCATAACAGTTTGATAAAATCATATAAAAAAAATGTTTTTAAAGTTGACTATATGACATGATTAGCATGTATATTCGATACAAACTAAGGAATAAGAATCTGAACTGAAAAAGAAGAGATACCTTTGAGAGAGGAGAGGCCAGGCCAATGTTTCTCTGCATCCACCTAAAGCTTGGAGCTGCTGGCTGAGCCACTGCCAAAAAGGACCAGTGAGCTTTTATAAGCCACTGTCATCAGCTTTGTCATTCCACAACAGAGGATTTCGGGAAAATATCGTCTTCTTATTTCCTTCTCAGCATCCTTGTTGGACAGGTTTATGCTGAAAATACATATCGCAAAATAAGACAGTGGTTTTTGCCTTTATTCAGATAAGACATGATGATGTCCTAGCAGAACAATGTCTGGAATGCAGAACAACAAGATTTAGTTTTGATGTTTGTTTTTTTTCTTGTTTGTTTTTGTCTGTCTTTTATGCTTTGAAAGATTTGTAAATGTAAATGGAATGGAATCAGCACAGCCACTACAAACGCTACCAAATTAAGAGAATTAATTGTTTGGAATAAATTAATACAGTTGAAACAAGAAAATTAAAGTTTAGGTTGTTTTGTTTTTGTCTGTCTTTTATGCTTTGAAAGATTTATTCTTAAGAATAGGCTAAGACGAGGAAAAATGGCTAAAAACAGACTTGCCTCTGTTCTACTGTATGTGTATGAACAACAGAAAACATTAAACATTATAGAGTAATTATAATATTTTTTCTCTATAATTACTCATGAAATTCTCAATACCTTCCACAGTCAAGCACATCTAAATCTGCCACTGAATACATATCCTTTGCCCAACGAATTAAGCCTACACATTTCCAAAACCATAAAAAACATTTCCTGGCTGGATAAAAAGGCGTCTGCTGCAGCTCCACTGCTTTTATGCAGAGCCGGGTAATAAAAAGGTAGATTTCCTGATTTACATTTAGCTGAGTAACATTTAGAAAAAAATGTACTTTCAGGAGGAGTTGTTCACTGCCATGCCTTTTTTTTTTTTTTTTTTTTTCAATCAGGCAATATTGTTGTGTGAGTATGGCTACCCTTACTAGAGTAAACTTTCTGGTTATTCTAAATGCCACAAGTATTTTTAAATTAGATGGAAATGCACTAAACTGCAGATATTGTAGCTAGAGGTTCTTTAGTCTGTTTTCCTGACATATTGTCAATTGTAAAATCTGGTTTCATAAGTTTATAGTAAAAACAAGATTTGGATCAATGTTTCTTCTCCCCACATTTGTTGTTTCATTGTCATGTTATTTGTTTGCATTTTTTTTATTTTATTTTACATTTTTAAATACCCAAATTTACTTTTATTGTTTGTCTGATTAAATCATTTTAAAGATTAAAAAGCCATCAGTGAGCCTACAATTACTAAGTAGCCATATTACCAAGTACTTGTTTACTCTAACTTGAACAGCTTCTTGGATAACTTATTTTTAATTTTACTTTATTGAAAAAATGTTAAAGTAGTGCTACCTGCACTTCAGTAAAACTTTTGCGTACTCTATCCACCTCTGGTTTTATGCCACAAAAGTATTTGTTCAATTAATTAAATGGACCGCTGACTGATGTTTTCAATCAATATGCATGCAAGCCTCGGTCAACAGTGATACATTAGGGGACATTTTTTAAACTTTAGACTGAAATGTAGTTTGGATTAGACATGATTGATGAGTCTAACCCCAGTTTTACTAATTTCAAAGTCTTTTCAATTGTCATATTTTTTCATACTTCATGTTATTTTGGGGGGAGGTGTTAAGATGATATTCCATCCCTCCTCTCATTATTTGAAAAGAAAAAAAGACTAATATTTTTTTTTCAGAACAAAACAATTTTGAAAACTTGCTTTGGCTGCTGCTTCTGCTTTCAGCAAGTTTTCAGAATGTTTTTTTTATCGATTTGTCATGTAACATGGACTTAAGTCGTAGTTGCTTCAAAACCATAAAGGTTACTAAATACTAAAATATTAACATGTTTTAAGTATTTAATTACCACCTGATTAACTAAAGCTGTATAGAGATACCAGTTACTGGATGAACAGGTGACACTATCTAGCACATTCACTGGTTGAGATTTCCTACCATATGATATGCTGCAACATTTCAATGCTTATTTACGGTAACTGTTCAAAGCATACAAATGTATTCAACCAAAGCTTAATACAAAGGCAGCAACAACCATGTAGTTCCTTGCCGCTAAGAATTTGAAGAAGGAATGCAGAAAGCACGGAACTAGGAAGAAGAAAATACATTTTTTGTCAAAGTCTTGCCAACATTGTTCACACGAAAGAGTTTGTTGGATAAAAAAATACACACCCATAGAAAAATTTAAAATATTGACTCTATGCGGTTCTATGGGGTTGGGAAGAATAGACCCATGAATTTCACCCTCACACAGGGGAATTGTGTGGCCTTGAGGTAGAAACAGGCTGAGTGAAAACTTTTATAGTGAGTAAATAAAATAAATTAATTTATGAAATAAGAGAAACTAAATTTTCCGTCCACGTAGACAATGCAAACAACAAAAAATATTATAAAAACATTTTTATAAAAACAGAAGCATAATTTGATGTACAGGTTTACTTTTTGTGCATAAATGTTGCCCTTTTCTTTGTAAAGGAAAATCTGTGTTTTGCATGGTCCAGGATAGTATCACAAACCAAAAAAAAATGATGTATCTGTTAAATAATGGAGAAGCTATTAGTTAGCTTTGTATATTTTTGATATATAAAAACTATTTATTTTCTAAGAATGTGTTTATATAAGAGCAACTATGCAAACTAACAAACGAAAAAGTACACTATATTATATTTTTTTCCATGTGAATCCCAGATTGTTTATGTGTCTTTGCCTTTTCAACGTTTGAAAAAGGAGGCAGGCAAAGTAGAATAAAGCGTTAGCCTATCTGCATGCAGTTAGCCCAGCCTTGTAGTTAAATCTGGTCCTGGAAAAAGATTGTAGAGTCTCCATCCATCCTTGGACTGCTAATCAATGTTGATCTGATTAATTTGATATTCGGCTGTTCAGGTTCAAACGCTTTCAGCTCCAGCTTCTCTTGGTAAGTTTGCTTTAGGGGATTTCACTTAATTTGATTTTTTTGTGCCATTTCTCTCTCTCTCTCTCTCTGTGTCTCTCATCTTCAGCTGCACTAGGACTGAGACGTCAGTTCCTGTCAGCTCTGGGCGCACGAGAGCTCCGTCTCAGGCTTTCTTATCATTTTGCATTGCAGAGGAGCTACTGGGTCTACCTGGACTGGGTCTTCCGAGAAAGGAGGCCGGAAGTGTTTGACTATGGATTCAAACAGGTCCAGCCTTCCCCGGCTTTCACCACCCATAAGCACTGTTGTCTAGCAACCACAAAGCAGGTAAAGAATGGATACCGACTTCTCCCCACTGCTCTGGGTACTAATACCATTTTCGAGAATCTTCACCAGCAGTACGGTCATCTCAGTTATCAGATTTTTAGTCCCCACACTGCAGAGATATTAGAATCTGTTTTTAAATGTTAGCCATCTCCATTTGCATAGGGACAGATAAAACCTTTCAATAAACCAAATAACTGACACATATCTGACTCACTAACCATTCAAAAAATATATTTTCATTAATTTCAGATGTAACTTCCTACATACTTGTATTATATTAAACTGCACTTACAATATTCACCTCTGTTCAGCACCAAGTTCCATTTTCCTCAGGGCACAGATCAGCCAGCTTGCTTAGGCGCGCAATGAATCATGGGAAACCCAGAGCTACATAGAGTACACCGGACCCGTGTTTCAAAACGGGCAAAAAGAAGGATGCATTCTTTGGCCGCATAATGAGGAGTCTTCCAATCCGAGCAGGCCTTGGCACCGTGCTATGACGTAATCGGCCAGCAAGCCTGGCCTTCAGAGGAAGCAGCCGCTGAATTCAAACTCTGCATCAATGGCCAAAGATTTTTGCACCCCAGGGTGGAAATATGTCACCAATCTGACGCCAAACAAAACAGCTTTACTCGTCATTAAAGATTAAATATTTATTTTGCACATCTAAAAAACATATAAATTTTTATTTGTTTTTTTATGTCTTAATCAAGGTCAAGGCTTGCAATGCCAATTGGATGCCAGTGAATAACTTTCTTCTTCAGATATCTAAGAAACAAAAACAAAATATATCTATTTCTGATTAGTTAAAGAGGGAATAGTCAAGCATTTCATCACACATGTCCTTTTATTTATATAAACTTCCAATTTTTTGGAAATTGTATTTGGCTTGAAAGAAAAGTTTATTTAATTCATTTAAATATATATCACATAACCAATGAATTAACTTAAATCTAAAGAAACCGATTTTTGTTTCAATTCAGACTAACATTTGAGCCACAGTTTTGTTAAAAAATGTGTGAATAAGGGCAAAACCAATGTGGATACAGCCAAAACATACTCCCACCAAGTGTGAGTGTAAAGCCCTGTTCCTCAGCATTTATTTCACTGCTTAAAATTGAGTCAAACACCCTCTAAAAGAAGATGGAAGATGTGGTTGAATATTTAAACTCTATATACAATACAGGAGATTGAGTGAGGAGAGACGCAGCAAGCTGGGCGGATGTCCTGAGATTCATGAAGTAGCCCAATGGGCCATCCAGGGAGGCAGTGCGAGCTGCAGACTACATGGACAACACTCTGCATTTGATCAACGGGACTTTGGCAAAACGCCACAAACGTTCCATCGAAAACACAGATTGGTGTCTATGTTTCTCTCTAAGGCACGCTGGCATGGCTGGAAGTCAAAGCTAACATTTGTTTTTCTTATGCTTTTAGTAAGAAATTATCTCTGCGAGGGATCTGTAAGTGATTGATAGGCTGCTCTGCTAAGTCAGGAATGTTCACTGTAAGGAACTTCCTAACCTGAACAATTGTCGCAATGCAAATAGCTTCCACAACAACCTGTAAAAAAACTATTTCTTAGAATATTTTAACTTCACACAGCTGCATAGAAAAATAGCTACAACAGCAAAATAATGTCCTTTAAAATAGTTTGGGAATGTGGCATTTAAGTTTGGGTTTAAATTTCACTAATATGCTGGGGCCTTCTATAAAAGCATGGAATTATAAAACTTATTTGCTCTCAATTTAGTTCAATTTATACAGCAGTAAATAGTTTTTCCCCATTTGGTAGGATTCCTATAGGCATGTAGACCACCATTCTCTCTCCAGTTTCCTAAGTAAGTGTTGATCTACATTAAATAGGATCCAGCTTTCTATTTTAAATTGCTTATACATGGTCTAGAGCAGCACGCAGAGCTAGTGACCCCATCAACAAAATCATCAATTTGTGAAGAGCAATAAATTAAATGGTTGCCTTCTGCAGTATTTTATAGTGATACAGATGAGATAAAATGTGGAACAGATTCTTTAAAAAGTCTTACTGGATTATCTTAGAATAATCTGCTAAAGTGAGAGCTTCTTTTGGGGGAGGAGAACTCTGAAAAAGTAATTTTAGAAGTTACTAAAAAGTACAGAGTTTTGCTGGAATACTGGTATTTCTTCACAGTCAATCACTTAATCACGTTCTCTTTTCTTCTCTGATCATCTGCTGTTCACTGAGTAGGAGGACGTGAAAGTATCTGAATCCCAAATTGAAAGTACTTAAAATTAAATGAACATCGATTCAATTCTGTACCTTATTTTGTATGTTTTAGAAGATAGATTACAATGCATTGGTTATGATCTGCTGTTTCCTTCTATTGTAAACACCTAAATTCACTGATATTTTAACCAAAACAGGCAAAGTCAATAAAACATATCAATCAATCAATTGCAATTTCTTCAATATTAAGTTTTTTTCAATTATCTCTCAAAATCTTAATTAATAACATCTGTGTGATTTAATATACTCATTTAATGGTCTTCAGTTTACCAACCTACTTGCATATCCTCACTAGGTAAAATTCATATATTCAAGAGATTCCTTTAGTGAAAATAAATAAACCAATTATATATTAGAAGTGGAATGTGCATTCTGCAGGAGGAGTATCCTGTTATCCTCGTCCCATTTCTAACCCACTAGACATGGGAGTACTGATGTAATGTTGTCATAGTTGAAAACCAAATCAATTAAATAATGCAAAGATTTTATGTTTGAGAACTAAAGTTTATCTTGAAGAATTTTGAATGTGCTCATTTTAGGTTTAGACTAATTTAGAGCAATCGGAATGTGTTCAAACCAATTCACAATATAAATTCATGTGATTTGCGATTAAATTAAATGACCTGCAAATTCATTTAAAGTTCATCTTTTATCCAGTGGTTTTCCATCTGGTTACTGGAAAACTGACTGTGATACACAAATACATTCATTCCAAATCACAATTTTTTTAACACCTTCATAATGCTGCTGTTCACCTTCATCAGTTCTCAAGTTCTAAAACAAAGAAAAAAAGGATAGAGCACACTGAAATATGTCAAAAAATGATTGCCTGTTATCATACTCTGGGTTCTAAGTTTTACCGTTGTCTTGGAATAGTAGTAGTTTGATGTGTTTTGTCAGAAAAGCCATTAACTCAATAAGAACTGTTGTGCAAATTTTTTCAACTTTTTCCTTTGTGAATACTTCTCTGTATTGGAGAAGTGCAGTGGCCTGAGGAATCATTTACAATAACTCATATGCGTCAACATTTTAGGTCCCAAATTTGCAGTGTGCTTTTAACAAAATCCTGGATATAATTGGAAGTTATAGGGGAACTTTTGCATGCTTTTTTTAGGCCTGCTTAATGACTGTTGCTGAGAAAAAAGCAAATACCACAATCTTAGGTTTTCTCATCTATTTACCATGAAGAAACATCTTGTCAGGATGTAGCCTGCACATATTCCATTCATATTTGCACACTAGAAGTAAGAACTCAACATTCTGGCCATATCCAATTCTCCTCAAATTCTGTAGCTGTAGGATGAATGCAAATAAGCTTTAAGTACCATAATTTGACATTATGTCATATGCAGCAATGTTGCACTGTGAATAATTCATTCCTCAAGAAGAATTAAAGATTTATGTATGACTAATTTCTTTCTTGATTGTTCCTTTACTGAAAAAAAAAAACATCAAATAAAAACAGACCTGGATTTTTTTTAATTCTCAACGGGTGGGGTTATGTTTTTACATGGGATGAATTCTACTTATCTGGACTTGCTGTCCTGCCAAATATACAGTCCCGGTGCATGGGATATAAATTCTGTATGTAACACCAGCTATCTTTCCACTCAGTGCCATTAACCAAGCTACTGAACATACCCAAGAGTTTCAAGCAGGAGGATGATTTGACAAATATATTTATTAAGATTGCGATGTTGACAAAGCTATGTAATAGAGACTGAGATCAGGTCTAGATTGTATTTCAAAGTATTTTATAAATTATATCAAATCCACCTGTCCTTAGTCTGTGGTCTGTTTGTGGAAGCAGCAGTGTGACATGTATTTTTTACTTAAGGCTACTACCTTATAGACTGTGCAGGTGGTTGTTCAAAAAAAGTTGAGTCATTTTTTTATATATATTTTGTTTTGAGTTTTTATTTCATGCATAGCCTACATAGTTACAAAAGAATAATATTCTGATTGTATTGAATTCTGCACTTCAAAGTTAACTGAAGTATGAAATGGCTACAACTAGTACCAGCACTAATCCTTTTTTTTTTAACTAATCATTATTGAAACTAAAACAAATAAAAACTAACCAACTCACTCTAAAAACTACTGTAAATAAATCTTAATGAGTTAGCAAAAAGGCATACCTAAGCCATCAAAAAAACCCTAAACTATTGGCTCTTCCATGTGAAACATGTCAATTATGTTTAAGGAATATTAGTATAAAATTATTATTATTAATGTATTGTTGTGCAGTGTTAGCATAAGGGTCAAGTGCACAACCTTGTACAGAGGTGTCGGTGCTCGGCGTGGCTACCACAGGTTCAAGTCCAGACCTGCTGACCTTTGCCGCATGAATTTCCCCTCTCTACAGTCACGTTTCCTGTTTGCTGTTTGTTACGTTTCCTGTCTGTTTTTAAAGACTAAATAAAGGCCACTATTGTCTACAAAGTAGTAATGTATTGCGCTCTTTAAGGAAATGATTTTAAGTTTTCCTGTTGTTATCTAAGGTATATGGAAAAAGGAAATTCAAATGAGATGGTTGATTGGAGACCTTTATTGTAGATTTTCAATCAAAGAAATGCTAATAATGATTAGTAATAATTATCAAACAACTAATATACCAGAGATCACAATTTAACAAGGTAAACATGATGCAGTCAAATACATTTATTCAGCTTGCATGTTTCAGTTCTAATATCAGTGTGAATTTTTATTCACAAGAAAAATAAATCATCAGCAATGCATTTTAATATTTGTTATAAACATTCACAAGAGGATACAGAAATGACAGAAATTTTACTCCTTCATTTTAAGTGTTTTAATTTTGTTTGCAAACTTCACGAGTGCTTTAATGTTCTTCTACTCAGTGAACAGCAGATGACCAGAGAAGAAGCTGTCTCCGGTCAGTCCGTTGCCTCCATGGTTGGCCACCAGCCACACCCTGTCTCCCCTCTCCAGCTTGATGAAGGTGCTGCCGCTGGCTGAGATGTAGCCACTCTGGCGGGTGGTGAATGAGTGCAGAATTAGCTGTCCGTTACGAAGAAGATCCACGCTGGCCGCGCTCCCATAGATGGTGCAGTGGAACTCAAACTCATAGACTCCTGGGTGCTCGCAGGTGAAAAAGCCGGTCTTGGTGTCATAGCTGTTCTGTCCATTGTAGATGACATCATGGAACGGGATGGGGCTGCCAGCTTTGGGGTAGTTGTTACCGAGGCGCACAGAGAAGGCAACTCTATCAGCTGTGCCGGGGGGTCCCGGTGGTCCTGGTGGACCTGGAGGTCCTCTGGGTCCTGTACAGAAAACCACACAATCATCATCACATTGCACATGAAGTATAGTATATCACAACCTGTTCTGCATAAGAAACATTGAATATAATTTCAAAAAGATGTTGAGCATTTACCTGCTGGTCCGGGAGGCCCACGTTGACCTTTAACGGGAATAAAGCAAAGCAAAAATTTTTATTTTTCACACAACTAAAACATGTGTATTAGATCTGTTTAAAAAAAAAAGAAAATTATCAACCTAACTATTCATAAATCAGACAAACATAGGTAGATATTTAACTGTAACTCCTCCATCTTTATCAGATTGTCAAAAATGAAATGAGAAGATATAAAAGCAAAGGTTAATCACATGAATACTAATTGTTTGAGCTATGTAAACTTGAAATAAACACGTACATAAGGAAAATAACTGTATTTTAAAGTGATAATAGAGCATCAGTAACAACAGCTATCAATTGTAAATTGAATTTTTTACCTGTTGGTGATTGTGGTTCCTCTGCACCTTCAGATAGAGAAAGAAATCAATGTATATCTCATATGTGAAATTTCCAAGAGGCACTAGTTGATAGAATATGTTATGCAAACATACCACCCTCCCTCCATGGATTGAGGTCAAATGTAAGGATGTCATCACACTGGGTGTATCCAGAACCTCGGGGTCGGTACAGGAAAGGTTTCTCAGGAACCTCAGTGATACCTGTGTTGTCACAGATAATTCTGGCCAGAGATGAGTCCCTCAGGGCTAGCCTCTGTGCATCTGTGAAGACACCATTGTTCTCCCACCAAAACCTGACATGAGACACATTGTCTTAGTTTAGTTTTCGAGGATATAAAAAACACACAATATGCAGTGATGTTTAGATCATAGTTTAGTCAATATCTGTCCACTAACCGGTCTCCCTCACGGATCCTCTGGAACTGAGTGGATATCAGACAGGCAAACAGGGGTCCCACTCTTCCTCCACGGACAAATGGCTCAGCTACACCTCCCAGCCATGGGTCGATGTTTTCAGGTGTACCATACAGGTCCAGCAGTGCTTGAGCCAAGTCTGTGTTGTTCATCACCTCAGCCAACTCACTCAGAGTCCTTGGCTGTGACAGGCCACAGAACTCTCGCCATTTGTTGTAGCCTAAAATAGAAAGGAATAGGGTAAACCATAATGTGTGAACTGTGGAAATGACTTCAGCCAGAGCTATAGGAAGGCTGAATTAGAAATTGTTCATTAATAATTAGTAAATACCAGGAAGTCCATGGTCTCTTCCTCTCTGAAGGTTTAGAGATCCCAGATCCAGAGCCAGCTCTACAGAGAATTTAAACAGTCTGTCCCTCAACTCCTCAGTCAACATGTGACTTTGTGTGTTCAGCTTTGCCTGGCGACCTATAAGGCCTCTCACAATTGGATCCAATCCACCTGAAGAGACATTGGAAACATTTAGTATGTTTTTCAAGTTCATTTGCATCCATCAGGAGGTGATAGAAGTTCAAGATCTTACCTTCGAACACAACCCTCCAAGGAGCAAACATGGTTCTGTGCAGCAGCTCGCTGGGATAATTTGGATGCTCCTCATAATTCTCATCAAGACGGAACATGAAGGGCTGAACCATCACATGAGCAAATCTGTAGGCAGCTGTGGCAAAAACGTTGGAGATGCTCGGATCTATTTGGTCATTATAACCAGGGTAGGTGGACAAATGGCTGGAAATGGCCTCTGGACCAACAATATGGAGAAGCCAGTCCCTATAAGTGATAACCTTTAATACAAAAGAAGAACAGAATTAATTTTATAGTGATAACAGTTGCTGGTCTTAAACAATGCTGAAATTTCAATTACAGCCTATTTTTAGTTATCTGAACTGTTTAGAAGCCATTTGGTCATGCTGGAGAATGTTGAGTTTTGTTGAGGTTTTAGTATACACATTTAACCCTGTAGATCTGTCTTAATTTAATCTATATGTATACACATAACTGTGGCCCTATGTCTGTGATATGAAATTTTTTTTCACAGATCTCGGCTCCTTCTCCTATCTCTTACCTGCATGTACCCTCCCATAATCTTGCGTGCTTCCTGGTAGAGCCTTTCTCCGTCCCACTGTGGGTTGAGCTGATGGAGGGCACGGGCCAGACGGTTATGCTCTCTCATCATGAGAGTGTGCAAAGAGGCCAGTCCGATGTTTTCATTGGAACGGTCATCGCCTTTAAGGTCAAATTAAACCAAATTACTTCCAAACCAAACAAAAAATGTTCAGTTATTGAGGCATGCTTTGTCCTTACCGATTTTTTAAAAAAAATCGATATTTTTTAAGAGACTTACCAGCAAGAAAGCAAAACACCTCCTCAGCACTGTCATCATTGGTCATTTTTCGCCTTGTGGCACACATGTTGGCCATCATGGTTGTGAAGGGCAGGAGTTCATGGTCGTTGTCTCTATGGTCTTCATTGACCCTCAACAGACCCTCATCTGTACTGAAGTCCCGGAGAAGTCGAGCTTTGCTGTCATCAGAACCATAGACCTGACCCACATCGATGAAGGCAGTCAGGGTATTGAGTTGTTGGCGAACAGTGGGTGTTCCGAAGATGTGTCCTGTGTTACCAGAACCACAAGCTGGTGCAGAGCGGGAGAATGGCATACACTCCTCAGGGTGGCCTCGGGGGTCATCACGGGGAAACTGTTCAGATAAAAGGATACTGTTATGATTTAATGCTTTAAATGTATTTTAAGGTTTTGTTAATAACAACCTACGGATCCAACACCACTTACACGTACTTCCCAGCCATAGCTGTATATAATCTGTGAATATTTGATTTATCTGCTGTTATCTGTCATCATTTATCCTGTAGTTTAACCCCAAAATAAATATATATATATATATATATATATATATATATATATATATATATATATATATAATCCATATCCTAACTACTCTCTTTTTATATATCTCATTTATAATCCATATATATACATAGTGTCTGTACACATATAAATAAATATTTATATCCTGTATAGTTGCATCTGGATAGATGCAAACTACATTTTGTTGCTTTGTACTTGTGACAGTGTAATGACAATAAAGTTGAATTCTATTCTATTCCAAAATAATGAAAAAAAATGCATGTACACTGACCTCTATGGGAAAGCATGGCTCTGTGTTGGCACAGCTGTGTTCACAATCAATGCCGTCATTAAATGATCTTATGGAAGGAGAGTGAGGGGTGAAGGTGAGGTCATGGTCAGTCCATTGGCCAAAGATTGTGACCAGGTGGGTGTAAAGGGGGTCACTGTCCACTTCAGAGTTTGCTGTTGACAGGATACGGTTGGACACATTTCTCACCTGAGGACAAGACAAAGACAACAGAGATGGGTTTGAGTATCCTAAGTCTACTGATAAATTGTAGATTTTTTTTTCAGTAAAGCTGCTTTAAAGGTGGTTACCAAGGGAAGAATGTGGTTATTAACTGCCTGGGAGCGGGTCCAGCCTTTCGGGGAACTGATTTCATCTTCATACTCCGCTGCTACCCAGCGGAGGAACGGGATGTTGGAGGCACCCCAACGAGGGTTTTCGCTATAAAGGAGAGCAATAAAACCTGAGTTGGATAATTGAATGTTTTTTAAATGGCTCTGACATATCACAGAAATATAAACCCAAACCTTAACACCACCTTCCCAAACTATATTAAATTGCAGTACTGTAGTAGCTCTTGCTGCTTTGATTTCTATGTGACAGTTAGTTCTGGCTATCAGTAGTTTGAAGTTAAAATACTATAATAAATAGTTTCCTTACAGGTTGTTGCAGATGCTGTTTGCTGTGCGATAATTGTTCAGGTTGGGAAGATCACTGCAGTGAACATTCCTGACTTGAGCAGAGCAGCCTGTCAATCTGGCAATCACTTCCAGGTCCCCCTCAGAGATCAGGTCTTAATAGAAGAATAAATAAAACTGATGTTAGCTTTCACTTTCAGTTATGCCAGCTTGCCTTAGAGAAAAATATAAACACCAACCTGTGGCATTGATGGAACGTTTGTGACGTTTTGACAGAGTCCTCTTGATCAAATGCAGAGTGTTGTCCATGTAGTCTGCAGCTCGCACTGCCTCCCTGGATGGTCCATTGGGCTGCTTCAGGAGTCTCAGGACATCTGCCGGGCTTGCTGCATTTCTCCTTACTCGATCAATACTCCTGTATTGTATATGGAATTGAGATATTCAACCACATCTTTTAGAGAGTGTTTGCTTCAAAATTAAGCAGCAAAAGAAAAACAGAGGGATAGGGCTCTATACTCACACTTGGCGGGAGTATGTATAGGCTGCATCCACGTTGGCTTTGGCCTTATTCACACATTTTTCAATGAAAGTGTGGCTCAAATGGCGTTCTGAATTAAGCAAAATCAAATTCTTTAGTTTCTAGTTAACAATTAATTGGTTATGTGATATCATTAAATTATAATTAAGTTTACTTTTAACCCAAAGACAACTTCCAAAGTAAAAAATATATAAGTGTGTTTATATAAATAAGAGGTGTATGACAAAACATTTGGTAGTTCTCTCTGGAACTTATCAGAAAAATGTTATGTTTGTTTGTCTCTAAGGTATCCAAAGAAGAAAGCTACTCACTGGCATCCACTTGGCATTGCAAGCCTAGGGTTAGACCAACAGCCAATAGGCAGAGAAACTTATTCATCCCTAAGGAAATAACAAATGTTCTATATTAGTGAAAAGACATATTCAAAAAGTTAAAACAAAGTGAAAAAAAAAAAATTTTCCATAGAATTTCTAAATAAGATTACCTGTAATGAAGCTCAGCTTTTACTCCAAAGTTGTCTTTCTGATCCACCTAGGACTTCAAGCTGCTGCATTAAGTCACTAAAGCTTAGAGTCAACTGCTTTCTTTTTATATTCTGTGGGCGTGTTTTTGTTCTTATTACAAGACAGTCATGTCAGGAATCTTAACTTGCCAAAGAATTTATTTTCTTCTTCCTAGTTCCGTGCTTCCCGCATCTCACCTTCAAAACTTCAGCATTAAGGAATGATATATCTGTCAACATCTTTGGATTTAGCTTCTGTTTATCATATTTTTTCTGGGTTTAAAAAAACTCACTTTAAATAAGATTTCAAATGTTGAAGCAAATTGTACAGTAGAAAATGTAATATTTCAGTGTTCAGCTTCTGTCATTTAACACAATGTTTTTACCCCAGCAGATTTTCATTTCTGTTAAAAATGAATTGGGGCTCTCCAGCAGTCAACAGTAGAATGATGGGGTACATTTGCTCACCTGTACATATAAGTCATTTTAGTCAATGAGTTTTCTTTTCTTCCTTTATATGTTAATGCTTCTGTATATAGCTGTAGTTATTCAAATGTTGCTTTAATAAAAAAATATGTCCCATTTTCAGAGAAAACATGGCTTTAGAGCCAGCTGGTAGTTGAAAGTCCATATGTGACTTCCTGAGAATGACAAGAACAGCAGAAGCTGTAAAACAAGTTTCGACTACTATTTTGACATGAGCAAAAGAAAAGTAGAACACAAATGACAAACTGCTTAAAGAGTTTAAACCCTTTTAAAAAGACTAAATAAAAAATTGTCTTTACTGTCCAAAAACCACAAGATTTTTTTTTTTAATTGTAATAAAGTCTTTTACTTGTTGTCCATGTCAGATACACATAAAATGCACCCTCATTGCATGACGAAAGAAGATTTTTGTCCTTGGAGATTACTTGAAGATAATTTTGCACTAGGCCATCTTATCAAGAAAACTAAAAATTGGTAAGAAATAATGTATTTTACCAGCATTTTAATGATTTTTTTTTTTCTAAAAAGCATCAAAGTACATCTGTAGTATTAACACTGAGGGCAGTATGTTATTTTATTTCTTAACTAGCTTCCTTTCATCTATTTTAAGGTCTCCACAGTTTTATGTTTGGTTTTGCTTTGTTTTTGAACAGTTTTTTGGTTTACTCAATTTCCCTTTAGGATACATAGAGGATTTTTGAAGATAATTTAACCAGTTTGAATTCTGAAAGATCTGGAGGTCAGATATTTAAATAATAATAAAAAAAAACAACAATATAAGATTTTAGGGTTAAATCCCCTTTCTGATACACACTAGAAAAGGTTGCAGTCATGCACATAAAACCAATGCAAGTACAGTATCACTCTTCTTATCATCCTTATCACTCATGCGAAGGCAGCTGTGAAAGGTGTGTCTACAAGGTTCCTGGGATTCTTTTTTTAGAACAAGACAAAAAAAAACTCAGTCATCATTCCTGCTCATTATCTTTCTCTCGGCAATCCCTTGCATCACATGTAGTGGCTTCTAATTAGTGCAACTATTTCCCAACAGTAATTGTAGCAATGCAAAGATCTGCTGCTATTTGAATCATATTTTTCGGAAAAGAAGGTTGGAAAAAAGTGGTCAGATTTCCGCTTCAACTTGAGACAGTGAATTAATTAATTATCTCTGTAAACTGTTGACATATTTGTTACTTTGAATGTTAAAATCTGCTTGACAGAAACAGTTGTTCCTGTTCAACTTAGGACTTTGCATAAAATTTCAGATTTTGACAATAATCTACCAAATTTTACCTTACTAGAAAAAAAAGTAAGTAGGCCTACCACCTAAAAAAAATACTTGAAAATCTAAACTGAACATTTTCGGACATTTTGCAAGACATTCTGATCAGTCTAACAGAGTAATAATAATAATTGAACTCACATTTGAGAAATTTACCTCTGAATTTAACCCATCTCCTTGGGAAGCAGTGGGCGGTCATTGTGTAGCGCCCGGGGAGCGGTGTGCTCAGGGTCTTGCTCAGGAACCCAGAGTGGAGGCTGTGGGGATCAAACCGGGTACTTGCAACCTTCTCAGAGCCAAGCACGCTGCTCTAACCACTAGGCCAACAATCCCCACTCATCATAACTCATTAGTAGCATTGGTGGATAACACTATTTTAAGAAAAACTTTATAGCCTATATTAGGGCTGCACAATTAATTTAATTTGCATGCAATTGCAATTTAGCAAATTACAATTTTCACATTAACATTACCCCAGGCACCACACAATGGCAGCCCACTGCTCCCCAAGGGGATGGGTCAAATGCAGAGAGAGAATTTCCCCATAAATGGATTTACATTACATTACATTATGTAATACACCTAAAGTTGGTTTGCCACCATACAGATGGGAGGAGAGGATTGCAGGTGGTGCACAGATCTATGTACAATATTATAAATACGAGCTTTTTCACACAAAGGTTAAGTTTCATACAAAGGTAAAGTCCTGCACAAATTAACTCTGGACAAACAAGCTTTTAGGGTGATGAAAAAAAACTGAAAGCCAGAAGTGAAACAACTACATGCTTGTGGTTGGTGCAAAGGAAAATTGCAATAAAATTGCAATCGCAGTATTGTTTGAAAATAATTGCAGTTTTGATTTCTGGCTAAATCGTTCAGCTCTAGCCGAGATCATGAGTGAGCAACCTCCACTGTCTGATCAGTGATATACCAGCACTGCCTAAGAAATATTATCTAGACCTGCAACATATGAACAAAACATCCTAGACCACCGGAAAATTCACAGTGCCTACAGTAACTACAGTACACTTTCCATAAGATATTATAAAACTTTGAGAGCATTCTACATATTTAAATGGGCCAATGTGTAAATTTCTAGTCATCCTATATCAGATGTTGTCTTTAGGTTTCTCTAAAGCTGATCATTTCACCCAGCTCAGCATCCCTCTCTGCCATACCAAAACATCTCTTTGCTTCCTTTTATCTGCAAAGCTTTGGGGTTTTTCTCCTCCTAAGAATCTGTTTTGTCTTATCTCATCCCATCTTTTGCCCTCATATTTAGTTCAAGATGAAACTGATTTACAGTTGTTAAAATATTTTTGGCACATTTGTACGGTGGCTGAGAAGTGAAACAAAAGTATTTTTGAAAAAAAAGTTAAAATTTTTAAAAACAAATTTACATTTTAGCAAGCAAATTTTCATTTTATTTATTAATGTGTTTTTGAATTGTAAATGTGTTTTTAAAGATTTAAACTTTTTTTTCAAAAATACATTTGTTTCATAAAATATAATTTTGTTTCTTCAAATGTTATTTTGTTTTGTATTTGTTAATGTGTTTTTGAATTGTAAATGTGTTTTGCACTTCTCAGCCACCGTACATTTACATAGTCATAGTCTTAAACCTAAACATACAGTACATACAGTAATCAAATGTGCATCTCATTCGTGCTAATAACTGGAGGGACCAGTAATGTTTTTTGCTATTGCAACCAGATTAAAACTGATATGATTCCATGATGGGATCTGATTACTAACCCAGCCAATGGATCATCATGGCTGCCTCCAGCATAACTTCTATTTCTCTGCTTCACTTACCGGTAGTTTTTATTTTGCTAGTAAGAAGTTGAGTGTTGGCTTTAAGGTAGATTAACTTAGACTCACGCTGAGCTGCTTTGCTGACATAAATCAACACTGGGGGTGGTGAAGAGAATACATTATTCCTCTAAACAACAAACATCTGTCAGTAACCAATGGCACCCTTTTCGGTGGCACATTTTTGTTCCACTGATTAACTGAGGATGCACTCTGTCATAAAAAGATGTGAGTCTAAAAGCAACACCACCCAAGAGATCAGGGCTCTTGGACTTTGGTATGTCTATGTTGTATCAATAAGTTTTCAATGTGTTACCAATGAATTTCTTCATTGCTTACACTACCTTACTAGATTAAACTGTTAATGTCTAGTTTATATTCCCATGTGATTCTTATATTATCATTAAGGTGGACCCGCTGTTAGAATTGACGCAGTAAAGTAAACTAAGGGTTTGAAAACTATTAGATTCATTCTTCTTCAGCCCACATCCAAGAATTGCAATGATAATGGTGGAACAAAATTTTTTTTCTCACTTGTTAAATTATTACAGCATAAGCGAAAACAATTTATAACCAAAATATTCATCCTGTTAATATCAAATATATTTTCTTAAGCATGACCTATTTCAGTGACACTCAAGTAACTATTTATAATACAATAATAAAACTGAGAATTTAAAAAAAAATCATTAATCAAAAGATGGAGAAGGAATGACAGAAAAGTTGAAATGGTGGAAGAAAGGGGAAATTGTTTAATAGGATCAAAGAGGCAGCATGAGAAATGATACCTGAAATAAAGAGCAGCAAGCAGGAAAGATTAATATTAAAGACTATAATTTTGACATTATTAACTCCAAGGACTCAAATGCACACTACACCCCCCTGAGATAGCCTGGTCAATTACACCACTTCATGTGGCTCAGAAGCTGCAGTTGAAGGTCATAAAATAAAATAAAAAAACAATGCTTCCAAAATCAAATATTCAAGACAATAGAAACTGCTGCTAACACATCTGCATTAGAATTAAATGTTGAAATGTATTTGCTTAGCTCTTTGCAGCAGCTCACGTCAATACTACCGGTATGTATTTCACACAATAACAACATTCCTTCTGTTTATTTTCTGTCAAAAATACTTTCTTACTTTCATATTTCATATTTGTTTAGAACTACATTGCAGGTAAAGCTGCATTTTGTAAGAACTTCCCAAGTCAACTATGTAGTTTAATAATACAAAGACAAAAGGTACAATATTTACTCCTACACTTATGGTAAGTCATAGACTGCTTCCTCCTATCATTTTGAGATGGGATATGTGTTCCTCAATGCTAAAAATAGAAGCAATTTAAATGATGAGTATTTGTTTTGCAATTAAATTATTGGCAGCATGAAAAGGAATTTCTGTCATGACAGAGCCACAAAAAATGAGGAAAAAAAGAACAGCATGATGGGAAAAAAGATGTTTGCTAGTCTTTCCCCTCGTTTGTAATGCATATAATGTATTATCAGTGGCCACAAACCTCATAATCAATGCGTTTTTACTACAGTAGTATCTGCTTTCTTCTTTTCTCAGTGGATTATTAATATGCTTGTTTTAAATGTTATATAAAGAAGTAATTTATGATGATACAAAAAAAATAAAATTATATAGTGAATAAGAAAAAAAACTGAAACAATTCCTTTGATTACCAAGCAAAAAATTCTATTAGTACCCGAAGGGACAGGCCACTTTAACGGATACAGCATAACCTTTTTATTATGCCTGTAACTTTCAGAAATGAAATATATATTATGGCAAATCCACACGGAGATGAGGTGAGATCTAGTTGCAGAGATATTTTGTTGTTTAGGCACTGTGTCAATACTGATCTAGTGTTTTAAGAGTGTGAGTTATCATATATGAAACAAGGTCCCGAATTGGGAAAAAAATGAAAAACTCAAATTCTGTTTCACATGCTTGTGCATGTGAGCCATGTCTCTTCATTTCTCTGTAACAGGAATGTGCCTCTTTACCATTGTTCCTACTGATGTGTACCAGAAGCACAATCTGTACCATCAGCTCATTTGCACATGTGCAAACATATATTCATCCAGGTGACCATAAACAATGTATTTACAGCAGAGAAAGTACTTATTTCTATCCTTAAATCACCAAAGAATACTAATCTACAACATATAAAAATTATCAATTACTTTTTGGAAAGAATTGGAATTTTTTTACAATCTGATATCGTCAGAGCAGTCGGGCAAAATATGATTACACCGCATTCATTGGGCCATAAATCATGATAATAATTTGGACATTGAGGACCGATGTCCATTTTTCCTATTAACCATGATCACCGGGGTAGAGGATGCAGTTTTGCTCATACAATGGCTGTGAGGCTTCTCCTCTCAAATTACTGCAACCCCCTGTCCCCAAGGTAGCGCCGTAACTCTAAATGACAGGTGTGCCTTGACCCCCCGATGGTGTTTGAGGACAAAAAAATACCAGAGCTTCTTTCTCTTTCCATAAAGCAATTCCAGGGGTTTACATTGGAAGAGAAAACCAGCACTGAAGACCCAGCTCCAAGGTCCAGATCTCAAGACTGACCAAGGCTAAGTCATGATGGTTGACATTTCAGAACCAAAGTTCTACAAAACAGATTGTTTGCAGAATTCCTCAGAGTTTCTGGAACTTTTTAGATGCTTGAAGAGATTTGAGGAGAAAAGCTCCCCTGATGTGTGGCTGGAACAAAGGAAAACCCCTGCTGTCAGCCTTCCATGCTAAACTGCTAGATGCTTAAGCACTCCAGAATGGGTATAGGCAGAGAACAGGTCCATGTGGCCAAAGTAAGTCATTTTGTGCTTCCACGCCCAGGAAAATTTGTATCAAGGGGGACGGATCCGTGCGGGAAAACATAGCGAGTGGGCATCAGCTCCTTCTGGCGAGGGTTCGCCAATGTAAGCATCTAGATACATCGCATAATTTAGTTCCGATATATCACTACTATCATAAGATTGTGGAAAAACTCCACATTACAGTCAGTCTCAAATGGCATGAAGAGGCTTTGATAAAGTTGTAAACAGCTGTGTTTTCTACTTCCTTGTGTAGTGTGAGGTTGTCAGCTTGCTGTTAGTGCTGAACAAGCCCCCTCACAATGTCACATTGAACTTTTCTTGGTATCTAATTTCCTATTTTAAAGTGAATGAAGTGCATCCATCATCTTCCGCTCATTCTGTAAGGGTTGCGGTGGGGCTGGTGCCATGTCTGGCATTCTTTGGGTGTGGGTACACCCTGGACAGGTTGTCAGTCTTTTGCGACGAAAACAGAGACACGCAACACACACAAACAAACAAAAAAACCTGCACTTTTTTTGCTCAGTTTTGATGCTACTAATCCTCCTTGAAGCCTCAGCAGCCCTATTGTTTCTGAGCTATTTTGAAACAAATTCAATTCTGCTATATATATCTTTTTAAACTGCTGATAAAAACCAGTAATTATTTTGTTTTGTTTTACTACTCAAGGTGTTTTGTCTGCTTTTGATCATTCTTCTGGACCTGTTAAAACCACTGCTGCACTTGGCATTTCGGCAGTGTTCGAGTTCCTCCTGCAGAAACCAATGTAAAATCAGTCTAGATCAGAAGGAAGTTAGAGATTACTTGCCACACCTAATACTGGCATAACACTGGCCTCCTCAAACAGAAGGAACACCTTTGATATGAATTAGAACTAAAGTTGAGCAGGGCTTCTCTTTCAGCATTAGTGTCTATCCTCCATACTGGCTTAAGAAATAATATTTAAATATACTCAGTCAACATCCTATAAAGCCCTGTGAATTAAGCTTAAGATTACACTTAAATTGCTCTCTGTGCAAATGGCAAAAAAAGAATGCAATTGGCAAGATTCTCATGAATGTCTATAGTGTTTGAAAAGCCAATGCCATCCAACCAGCATTACTATTTAATTTTGTGTTGACCAAACAATATTGCAAATACCAAGAACAATCTGATAGTACTTTTAGAAACTTTGAATGACAGAGCACTATAAGTTAATTAAAATGTAGGAGTGTCATGCATTTGCTTTTGCTATAATCATATCTCGCCAGTCTGGAATGTTGTTCTGCCACACGTATTCGCTTACTGGCAGTCTGTGTAAACACTAGTCAGACAGATGATGAATGGAAGGAATCTGCAAGTAATGGTTCATATTAAGTTTGTTTCTTTTTAAGAGTTTAGTCACATGGCATGCAACTTAAACATTTTGCATTACGGTTAAGGATTTTAAAACCTGGAAATGCTTATAAATGTTTTCCAACCAAACATCACATTTAAAAATGTTTGTGCTACTGTTGATGAATGTGGAGTAGAATGATGATTAAATTTTTATTATAGTTAACAGCACATGCATGTTTGAAATCCAGGATGAAGCCAGAGCACCTGAAAAAAATGAACAGAGAGAACATACAGGCAGCACAGCAGCCCACTACAGGTCTCGACAACTCCACAAGATATGCCACCTACAATGCTACAAACTAGGCATCCATTCTGTCTAAGTCATTGTAGGCGGAGGTAGGCCACCCTCTCGTTCCCGTGTTAAACCCCAACTTACAGGCACCAAGATGGGCAACAAGTATACCCACTCCTGCTCGGCGCCTCACACCAGGGGCGACTCCAGAGTGGAAGAATGTCCAGCTCCTCTCAAGGAGACTGGTTCCAGAGGGATGCATCTAGGTAAGTATGATTATCTCTAGCCGGAACCTCTCAACCTCACGCACTAGCTCAGACCATTTTATCATCCGGAGGGGGGAAACATTTAATTACAAACCCGAATTCATACAGCTGTCTTAAACACTTCATACGTTCAGCGCTACATCGTCACATCTCAGTTATTCCTCCGAAACTCTCATTTCATCTCAGTTGTTTTATAGTCTCAACATCGCATTACGTAACTGCACATGCACAGGAATATCATGTCGAAAGCTTACTGGAATTCATGTGTGCTGGTCGACGCCAGAGGTTGCTTTGACACTGGGAGGAACGTTTATACAGACGTTCTCTGTTTATGCCAAAACTTCTTAATATATCATCTAATTGCATACGAATCAGCCATTAGACACCTTATTATTGCTAATACTCATACTTGACCTTCAGCATGTACTGTTTTGTCGCTAAGTAAGTATAGGGCCTCGAAGGATTCTATATAAGGCAATAAAACTTCTTTAGCATTCCCCCCTGTTGTTCATTGCAGATGAAATACTTTGTGATGTTACATGGTGATGTGAATACTACGCGACTAAGTGCACTTACGTGTGTGTGAAGTTTAAATGAAAAAACAAAACTTTAATGTTACCTACACAGCCCTATATAAATGTGAGCTGGGAGATATAACCTTTAAATGAAACCATTAACTAACCACTACTGAGTATCATTATTAATATTAAAAGTCATTCAGAAGTCAGTCAGTCAGTACTCCTCTAAACAGCCAGCTATGGATGGTTTACAATGTGAAATAATAAAACAGTAATACAGGTTATTATGCAAATTAATGACATGTTACAGTCATCCGGATTATATTTGCAGAATACAAGAATAATCGATCCGTGTGTTGTCTTCTTTCCTGTTGAGAAAAAATCTAAAATATAGTTCTTTCAGTTCAGGGCTCTGTCCCTGGCCTTTAAAAGGCCTGAACACAGGATCACAGGTTCCCGCCTTCAGTATTTTGCAGGCGGAAGTCGAAGGTTTGCAGTCTGATGCCTTGGGTCACAGGTCTTACAATCCATCCCTTCAAAATGAGTAAGACAGAAAAACCACAATTAGTATTCTTATCAGCAAACATCCACTAATCATAGACAATAATATTCATATTATTCCAATCATATTGCAGTACGTAGTGTTGGACTTATCTAATTTAACTGGAGAAGGATCCCATTCCCCTCTGTGATGCTTTCGTCACATCTGGTCCTCTCAGTCGCTCCTCGGAGTTGCATTCTTTTGACGTGTAGCTAGAGTTTGCTGGTCCTCTTGTCCTTTCATTACTCTTTGATGTACCTCCCTTATTATTTGACTTCAGTCAGTCTGCTCCTATGTTGCCGTGGTCTCTTGGGCCTCACATATCGTTCATGTATCCATGGCTTATGCGGATCCAGAGTGAGGGCAGTCCTTATCCCAGTGTCCTTAATTCTCACCGTCAGATGTGATCCTGAGAGGAAAAAAAAAATTGACCAGAATCTTGAAACCAAATCTCGAGATGTAATACATCTTGTTTTTCATGAGTCCAGTTTCTGTATTCAGTGTTCAATTTAAAATAAAAAAAACTTTTGATTGTTGCAGTAATGTCCCATTGTCTCATGGTTTATCTTCTCCCTGATCTACAATTATTAATATTTCCAAATATCCTCCAATAATCTGTAAAACTCAAATCTCAGATAATTAACCTTTCTGATAATAATGAAATAATTAATGTAACAGGATTGTAGGACTTCAGATTGGACCTCGGGCCAAAACAACAAACAAAATAGTCTATCTTTTGTTAAATCATCTTACCTGTTCAAAGAAACATGAAATAAAATACAATAATCTTACCTTCCTAAGACATCAAAAACAGGAGAAAACTTTACTCAAAGAAAATGGCAGTCCAATCCTACTGTGCAATCGGTGTTACAGCTTCAAATCGTTCAACAATTATTTAAGAAATCTTGTAATTTAAATATTTGTTAACACAGCTGAGTGTGAGATAAATACAGTCAAACTTCATCGCCTTTTCTATTCCTCTGTAAGGTCCTTCTCATCACAGAGTTCCTGGGTCCTTTTTTGCTCGAAGTGCATCAATCCCCCAATTATATGTTAATGACACAAGGAAAGAAAAAATGAGTAAAATAATAATTTGAATTTACAATGCGACCCTTAAACAGGTTCCTCTTACATGGGAATTTGACTATAAACGAAAAGACAAGAAATAATATAGTCAAACCACTCTCAGCTCTCAGCGCTCAGGTGTTCTTTTCAGGCCTCATAGCATACCTAGGCTCAACCATTTTGTCACAGGGTGGAGGCATCATCTAGGGGCAATTTGGTCATCTTTGTCCTAAAAATATAAACACTGAAAATATTGTCTCTTATTATCTTAGACTTCTGTTCCAATTTTGTTAACCAGGGTTTTCATGCACAAGAAGATTAAGAAAGAGTAAAGATTATAACAGGGCTGTTCTCTGTCTGGTCCCTCACCTAGAATCTGTTTACTTTGGGTGGCCCTACTAGGTAGGGTGACCAGACATTCTCTTTTTCCCAGACATGTCCTACTTGTCATACCTTAAAAAATGTCCAGGGGGAATTTCAAAATCGTCCGGGATTTTGGTTGACTACATTGCAGCAGAACATAGCCATCAGCTCTGGAACATAAGCTAACAAAGCTTTCATCAGCCAAAACACAGTGCTCAAAATAGGAAAGAAAAGAGATTTAGAGAGAGAGGGAGAATGCATTACCTATTAGTTGGCTGACAGTTTAGCTGTTCACAAAAACCCACAGTAGATGTATGCTACTGCAGACACTACAGCATCCAAGTAAAGGCTTAAGCAAACACCTTCTCAAGGAAATAAGCAGCAAAACCTATTGTAAATGCCCAGGTAACAGCAAAACAAAAAAATATTTCTTTCTTATGTTTAAAAAGTTGAAGTAAACCTTTGGCTACAGTAGCACTTTAAGCCTCAGTGATGGTCCAGCTCGGTATGCAGGGCGCGCTCTCCAGAGGGCAATTGAAAGCAGGCCTAGTGGGGTCATAGCTCGGAGGGGAATAGCAGCACAAGAAGCAAGGGCAGCTGGACTCTGACTTCTGATGTTGTGTAAATTTGTTCAAAATATGTGCAGAGTTAAATGTTTGACCATGACTTGATCTTGAATCACACTTTCATTCATTTTCCTACCACATAGCCACTAGGCCATGTGTACACAGAACAACACATGCCAGTCCAAAAATGATTTGATTACAGTAAATATGAATTAACCTATATGCATACAGTTGCACAAGGACTGCCCTTTACTTCAGGGTGCATAATCTAAATAAGTGGTCCTCCTAATTGCCAATCATTTTGTGGGTTTTTTATGTTTACGTAAGGCGGTCCTACATGCTCGTCCCCAGTTAGCTGTCTTTTTTCTGAGCATGCACACTTTCAGATGTATATGTGTGGTGAGCTATAGTTTCAGACAGTCATTGAAGCTCACCTTTCTCACTCCAGTTCTTTGAACAGCGGGGACTAATAACAAAGATGGCGAAGGCACCGTGTGGTGTGGGAGGAGTTCCTACAGCGAGCAAAGAGTAGTTATCTTCTGTCCAAACGGTCAGTTAACTGAGTTTGCGATAAAGTCCACTATAAAGTCCCCGCTCCTTATAGTGATTGAGGGACTTAGGAGTTAGCGCGGACGTTCGGACACAGTAAGCTTGTATGAGCTATGAGAACAGCAACTTCTAAACCGAGTGTGCATGAGGAGAAATGGGCTCATAAATGCTCTTGCACGTTTTTCATAGGAGTTCCCTCTATACATTTCTATTTTAAGTGGAGAGGGAAGTTTTTTCATCAAGAACATCCAAAATACCTTTAATATACTTTCTCGTCAAAAGGATCAAATTTAATCCTTTTGACAAGAAAACATTTTGCCATCAGTAGCAATCTTCCTAAAAGTCTTTAATGACTAATGCGTAAACTATTAGCCAGGAAAAAATATATATATATATTTCACAGACTAAACCCAAAGCTTCTACCTTTTTGGATGTGTTTAAAGTGCTGTAGGCAAAAAAGAATATCAGCTTGTCTGTGGCTTAAATAGAGAACCTGTTATCAGTATTGTCTTTTTTCATTTGTTGTAGGTTAAAGTAAACATGTATCATATAAAATAGAAGCTGTGATTTGAAACAGAAGTGGTGTAAGCTTATTTCTCTTCATGCATAAAACCTCTAATTATCTTACACACACCATGCTCGAGTTGTCATTTGATACCATAGTAGGACACAGGTTGTATCTCCTTTCAAAGATTAGGTGGATCATTGGATTTAAAGGGCAAATAGCTTTAAGCCTGTTTTTTTGTAATCAGAGAAAACTGACAGACTAGTTTGTTGGATGTCTCAATATTGACTTGGCTTACTAAGGAATGTACTGAAGAAATCATTGAGTGTAATCGTGTAGTGAATACTTACAATTCTAAGACAAATCAAGTTTTAGATAGATTTTAGGTTGCAAAGAATTTATTAGAATATATTGTCTAGTCAGTGAATAATAGAGACTGAATTACATATTACATTTTACCCAGACTGAAATCTCAAAGATCTTTAAAGTAAGTATTTAAATGATGCAATAGATAGGTTATTGAAATAAACAATAAAATACAATACAGAATAGTGTTAATAATTAAATTTTGGACCCAAATATTAGCTTAATTTGAGATATGTTAATTGATTTTTCAGGTCAATATATTTCACTTGGTCGGTATAAGTGCCTGAGAGTCAAATCTGTCACATATAAACCAGAGCGCCACTTGAAACATGAAAGCATGAAACATGAAAACATGAAAGCTAACTAAGCTAAAAATTGTTCTTGGCTAACAAAACAAATTACGCTTTTCTAATAAGATATATTTTTGGTTCTCTGCAGGATTTAATCTATAGCTTTGGGGGGTGGGGGGGTTGTTCTTGTCTTTGCAGTTAACTCCATGATTTATCAGACTGTTTGATTTTGCAAAATTGCTGTGTTGCCAGTTGCTCTCATGGATGCCACACCTGGAAATAACAAGACTAGTGCCCCTAATTTCTAAAACTTACACATTTTTGCCTTAAAAAACATTATCCTGGGTCAGATTTGAAGCTATAAAAGCACAAATAATTACACAGAATAACTAATACGTTAAATGAAGAACATGAAATAATTAAGAGAAAATTAAATATAAAGCTGAGGATGAAAATCAGAAAAAGAAATGATGTCTTGGTTTGAGTTATTGGCAGCTATTCCTTTGTGCAATTTCATAATGACTTTTATACTATGTTCACAAATCCCATTAAAAAGGGCATAATTTCTCTCCAAATAATTAAATAGATCACAGGTTACACACACTGTTGCTGACCACATCAAAGATACAGCCTGACAATTGCAAATAGTTAAAGTCAACTGTTTTAAAAAACTATTTCAATAGTAAAATATTTGCCTCCCATTCTACGTTTAGAAATTCTAGGAACCACTAATAAGGCTGGAGATTAAGAATGAAGTGCTCTGTTAGGAACACAAAGAATACTCAGATCTCTGATATAAGATGGAGCTTGGCCATTTAAGCATCTACATGTGAGAAGGAGGATTTAAAATTATATTCTGGATTTAACAGAAAACCAATGAAGATAAGCTAGGATAGGAGAGATATGATCTCTTTTTAGATTTCATCAGAACTCTGGCTGCTGCATTTTGGATCAGCTGAAGGCTTTTAACTACAGTTTGTGGACTTCCTGATAGTAAAGAATTACAACAGTCCAGCCTTGAAGTAACAAATGCAAGGACTTGTTTCTCAGCATCACCCCTGAATAAGATGAAAAGATGGAAGTTCTAGAAAGCTCTTAGATATGGGATTTAAATTATCATAAAAATAACAGCAAGACTTTTTGCTTTATTATCTGAGATAAATTTAATCCCATTTAAAGGAATTGACTGACTAATCAGTTTCTTTTTCAAAGACTCTGGTCCAAAGACTATAACTTCTGTTTTTGTTTACATTCAGGGGCAGAAAGTTAAGAGTCTGGTTTTTATGTCTGCAAGACATGCCTGTAGTCCATATAATGTATTTGTTTCCTCTGGATTTATGGATAGATATACTGTAGATGTGTATCATCAGCTTAACAGTGGAAATTAATCCCATGCTGCCTAACAAGTCTACCGATTGGGAGCATATATATAGTAAACAGAATTGGTCCTAGCACTGATCCCTGTGGTACTCCACAGGTTAACCTGGAGCATGAAGAGGATTTATCGTTAACACGAACAAACTGAAATCTGTTAGATAAATATGATCTAAAATGGAGGAGGACATCAGAGGGAATACTTTCTTAAAGATATAGAGGATGATCTTTTATTTCCGGTTGGATCATCTAAATAAGTGGTCCTCCTAATTGTCAATCATACTGATGATATGTTTACATAAGGTGGTCCTACATGCATGTCCCGTTTGCTATCTTTTTCTGCACATGCAAACTTTCAACCGTATATGTGTGGTGAGCTACGGTTTCAGACAGTTATTGAAGCTCACCTTTCTCACCACGATTCTTTTAAAATGGTCGAGAGTTGTAAGAGAAAAAGTTTCTACAAAGTGTATGAGAATAAAAGAAAAGGCTTTAGAAGAGGCAGATATATCCCTCAATGCTTTGTGCAGCGGGCCCCCCCTTAGCAAGGCATTATGGGATTTGTTGTCAAAGTGCCCAGCTGTCGCCATAGGCTCTCGCTACCTGACAGTGGCGACAAATACCAGAGATGGTGCAGGCACCCTACAGTGGAGGAGGAGTTACGTGACCAACGGAGCAAAAAGCAGTGATCATCTGTCCGAACGGTCAATTAACTGAGTTCACTACTAAATCCACTATATAGTCCCCGCTCTATATAGTGATTGAGTGATTTAGGGTTAGGGTGGACGTTCGGGCCCAGTAAGCTTGAACGAGATATTAAAACAGCAACTTTTAAACAGGGCGTGCATGAGAAGAAATGGGTGTGTGCATGCTCTCGCACAAATTTAATACACCTCCCCTCTCAGGTGCGGGTATAGGGTTGTGCATGTGCATTTTTTTTTTAATGGAGAGGGCATGTCTTTTGATAAGTTTGCAAAAATCCTCAACAATAGCTTTAAATAATTTGGTTGGAACTGTATCTAAAATACAAGTTGAAGATTTAGAAGAAGACAATAGTTTTGCTAACTAAAACAGTCTAAATCCAGTTCAGACTTTATAATTACCTGAGTTGTTTCCTCATCTTCCAGAGATAAATCAATCATATTTAGAGGGGTCCCAATGATCTTGTTTTTAATAGAATCAATCTTATTTGTAAATAATTTCTTAAAATCATTACTGCTAATAACGAGGGGGGGGCTAGACGGTTCAACAGAGCTATGGCTCTGGGTGAGTTTTGCAATTATTACAAAGAAATCTAGGATTATTCTTAGTCTTCTCTATTAATGAAGACATATATGCTGCCCTGGCTTTACAAAGGGTTATTTTATACAGCATTAAACTATTTTCCGGACTAGGTAGGATTCCCTTAGGTATTTAGGGTGACATTCTCTCTACATGTACTTAGATGCATATCTTATAGCAAGTTGCCTGGAATGGTTTTTGTGCAGTTTGGTTTGTGAGGCATAAAGATCTTTTAAACTACTAATAAGAATATATTTCTTCTTGCTTTTCAGCTGTTTTTTTTTTTTTTTTTGGATGTGTGGATATTATGCAAGCTTTTCCAATTGCACCTATGTTTACACATTCTGATTATCTCTGTTTATGGTAATAGTATCAGTAAATCTAAAACTACTGCTCTTGTTTGTTTGCAATTATGTAGACTCAAAAAGAGCATCAACTTAATCCGACACCATAAGTGACACAGCAGCAGATCTACAACATGCCACTGTTTTAAGGTTTAAGTTCTTTTTCTGTGATCCATCAATGTGTTCGTGCGAGTCTGTATGTTTGAGCTATCTCACCTTAATCAGTGTGAGGGTATTTCCGTGAACACACTTTTCTTGTTATTCTGGAGATGGTATGGGAAAGTCTGCAGTTTAGAGGTTTCCTCATATTTTTCTCTCTGTAGACTCCAGGTGACTGACAATTTTTTTTTTTTTTCCTCATTGCATAAGATAGAGGCAGAGTTTTATGTATCATATTTATATGAGATAGTAACATTTCCCTATCAAAAACAAGAAACCCCTTAGATTTCCATGAAATGGGTTCCCTTAAAACCTTCCAGAGTATCAAAAAAACGTAATGTTCAACACATACAGCAGAGCAATGATTATATAAAACAGGTCCAGATAATGTTAATAGAATAATCTGGTCTAAATCAAAGCGACAGTAGTTGGAAAAGATAGTTTTGTTACTCATATCATGTTTTTAAAATAAAATTCTGTCTTTGATAAATTAATGTCTAAGCTAACATTTACATTTTTCTTCCACTGCTGTCATGTGAGGTCCCTCTTCGAAAAAATATAATATCCATGCTTGTATTTAAAAAAAATAGCAAACTAAAAGCATTGGTTTGGCTTGAGTTTTTTGTGCATTTAGTTAAGCATTTGAATGGCAGAAAGAATTGCTCTGACAGATGAGATAACAAAGATATTTAGGGATTTACTGCATCACCACACTCACTGTACTGTTCCAGGAAGAACTAGATCTTAGCAAAACATAAGCATACATTGAAGTTTTGTAGTGCCTCACAGCCTTGAGGTCTGATAATCTTCTGCTGCAGGTTATAGCAGACTTTTTGCAATAAGCTGGCGTCCCTTAAATAGTAAAAATTTCACCCAGTGGTGTTTAAACTCTGTCCTCAGGACCCTCTGTCAGGCATGTTTTTGACTTCCCCTTGCCTCAACACACCTGTCTTAAATGAATGGGAGATTAACAGGCCTCTGCAGGCCTTGGTTGCAATCGTTCTGTGCTGGTGTGCTGGAGCAGAGACACAATTAAAATATGGAGGACAGGGGGCCTAAAGGATTGAATAAAAAAAAAAAACACCAGTTTAACCAATCCATATGATTTGATGTGTTCTGAATTTGCTCTAAATAAATAATAGAATACATTTTTTATAGTGTCAATGTACAACACATGTCATCTCAAGGCACTGTAAAAAGCAGGGGATTGATTACTGTTAAAGAACCAACCGACGACTAGAAACTGACTCAATTTTAACCTAAAAATAAGCTTTTTTGTTATATAAAAACAATAATTGGTATTTTGGAGAATATGGCTATGTTCATATTGCACATCTAATGCTCAATTCAATGTCAACTTTTCACAACACCAACCTGACCTGCATGCAACGGGTCACACAGCAACTCACATCATAACATGACTGTACATAACTGTTCAGACAGCAGATGCTTTAAAATATCTAATTTAAGGGGGAAGTGTTGGCCTAGGGGTTAGAGCAGTGCGTTTGAGCTCTGAGAAGGTTGCAAGTACCCAGTTTGATCCAGACAGCCTGTACTCTGGGTCTCTTAGCAAGACCCTTAACCCCACATTGCTCCCCAGGCGCCACACAGTAGTGCCCACTGCTCCCAAAGGGGATGGGTTAAATGCAGAGGTAAATTTCTACAGTGTGAGATCAATAAAGTTTCATTGTTATTATTGATTTACTACCACATATGGAAGAAGCACAATTAAAAAATTTTAGGAGGTGAAAATATTGGAATTGGGAAGTTCTTACCACTATGAAAAGTTGGATATAAGTCACATGTGGGCAAAACAAAACAACAACAAAAAAAAACTGATTTGGGGTGCATTTGTCTGTAATGTGAAGGAAGCCTAATGGGTGCATTTTTACACTTGACGACTTTAGTGGAATTCCACTAATGAGATAAAATGTGTTTAATTCCAATTTCAGTCTTATACCAAAAGTAACTTAATCTTCCAGGGTCAACAGACATCACAATCCAGTGTACATAAGTGGACTCTATATGACATTGAAAGCTAGTTAGATGCTCTCTATTCAAGGGTACTGAAGGAAATAACCGAATGCAGACACTTCCCACTTAAGTTTCAGTAGAAAGAAAAGTTTGAAAGCAACAAATAATTTGTCTTTTACTTCACAGTTATGCGCCATTTTGTTTGATTCAAGCACCCCCAACCCGCCATAAAAATAGATGAGCAAGGTTTTTTCTTTGTTAGTGTTAACACTTTGTAAAAATATTGTGAAACGCAGTCTGTGTTTCAGGACTAACCACCTAAAGTAAGCATGTCTCCTATGACAGAGAAATTCCCATTGAAAATACCTGAAAAGCATCTTCATTTCACATGAGGTATGATACCCCGTATAATACTTTACAAAAAAATGCTCATGTTGATGCAGGTTATCACAGTCACACCTCAACAAGTGTCTCCATTCAAAGGTTAAGTAGATAGTTGGAGTCTCAGAAATGTAACAGCAGCTCATCTTACAGAGGAATGAGATGAGGAGCTGACTTTTTACTGGAATTAGACATCTGCAGTAATAGCTGTGAGTCTGAGAAAAAACTTCAAGTTTATGCAAAGCAAGCTGAAAGAAAGGCAAGTGCATGTGTACAATATGTTTTAGTTTCAAGATCATTAAAAACACTTTACATAAATTAAACAGACAAAACAGACAGAACACAGACAAATGTTAGACTACATGCTACAATGAAAAGTTTGAACAGCAGTGTCATTAGCAGTTCTAAACAAATTCTTGTTGTTTTCTATCTTGAATTACAGAAGTTCAGGGTTTTACCATTTTTTGCAGTTCTCTAGTAGTTTTTTCCAATATCAGTGGAGCATAAGAACTGAATGCCTTCTGGATCAGTTGCAGGTCTTTGAACGGCTTTTTATGCAAACCCTTAAAGATATTGCAGTAATCTGTTTGAGAAAAGATAAATGATCAAGATCTCATCAAAATCCTCCATCAAAAAATATATATTAAATACCTAATTTTATTTAGTTTTATAAATAAGTTGACATAAAAATTTCCCAATGACATGTTTGCTCAAAATATAAATATAATCAGCTGTAAAAATTTATAATCCTCCTAAATCCATTTTAATGTTACGGAAATTATCCTTAAATTGGCAGAGATAGTAGACCTCATCACCTCTGGGATTGCTGTAGACTGCACAGATAAATTGCAGCAAGATAAAAAAAAAAAAGAAAGAAAAGTGTCAACAGATTTTCAAAAAAATATGTGTTCTGGGCTATGGTGGTGGGCTCTGTGTTTATTTCACAGCTCCTCTGTTAGCATTCCCGTCATGCACAGATCGGATGCCAGACAGTTGGTTTTTTTTGTTTGTTTGTTTTTTTAAAGATTTACTGTAATGAATGGTAGAGAAAAACAAATACTCTGGTTAGCCTCCCCTCTGGTTCACCAACAGCTGTAATGCAATAAAAAGTCCAGTAATCCCTGGTAATACATCTTACACTAGCCATATTAAACATTTCACAACAGCTTTCTTCCTTTCATGCTAGGGGAGAGGCTGAGTGAGCTCTAACCACTTATTTTTCTCATAACCTCCCCTTGAACCCTGTGAGACTGAGCAAAGACACACTTCAAAATTTTACTTCACATCAGCTTTCAACACCATCATCCCACAGAATCTGATAGGAAAAACTGGAACTGCCAGGCTTCAATACACCCCTCTGAAATTGACTGTTAGACTTCATCATAAATAGACCACAGTCAGTCCGGGTCGGACAGAACTCCGCTGATGTCATCACCCCTAAGCACAGGCTCCCCTCAGGGCTGCGTCCTGAGCCCCCTGCTGTTCACTCTCATGACACACGACTGCATCCCCAGGTTCACCACCAATCACATCGTAAATTCTGCATCAAACTGACAACTCCAAACCAAAACACTGAAGAATTACACCATATATATTTAATGCTCTGAACTTCCATATCAATAGTTTTTTTTTTGCTCCATGTTTATCCTCCCACAATGTTTATTTGATCACCACTAGACTTTAAGAAATGGAAATGTAATGAGAGCTGTACAAAACGAAATTTCATTTCAACAAAAGCTGTCTAAGTCTAAGTTTACGAGAACCCCAAGGAAATAAGTTGACAAAGGATATTGCACTCCCTATGGAGAAACAAGCAATTTTGTATATTTTGTATATTTCTTCTCATTGGGCTTTAAAAAGCCCATGTTCTTTACTTAATGCAGGGTTTTAAACTTCAGCACACATAGATCTCACACTTCATCTGATATACGTAAAAGCCTTGTTCTGCTATTTTCCTACAGAGTAGCTGTAGGTAGCTTAGCTCTTAACATGGTACTGTACCTTATTCTCATTGGCCTCAGGAAAAACATGCTGCATTTAATGTTAGTTTGTTGTCAGGAAATGCCTAAACCAAACAGACAGTTAAACCAGTTCTATGAATCATCTCCAGGATTAAATTGCCTTGTATCAAAGAAGCCCTGATCCTTATGGGAGTTACAGTAAAGATCATACTTTTAACAGGAACAAATTTCTAATAGACAGGCAAAAGTAATCGGATCATTCACTGAGGGTACGGTTTTCTGGCTCCAATTCAACCAGGAGAGACTCGCATAGAGCAAAGTTGCAATTAGAAAAGTTTTATTTAATTGAATTCAATTTATTTATACAGGTAACACAGTCAGATTGGTCAAGATATTTTGCATGCATGCATTACAAAGGCTGAATGAAAAACATATAAAAAAAATTTAATTAACAATTGAATACTGATTGATTACAAAATTGCAGAAATCAGATAGGAACAAAAACAACTGCCAATGAAAATTACAGGGAGCACATGCAGAGTAGCTGGAAATAAACAGAAGGAACCGGAGAGTTAAAGGAAGCAATGAATGCTTGATGAGAAACAGGTGTGTCTTTCTTTCAGTACCTATCTACTTTACATACGAGGATGTTGAAACATGTGGTTGTATAAAAGGTAAAAGTTCCCTGTAGGATGTGCTAGTGTTTTTGAACAATGGGTTTATGTTTATTTTTCTTCCTAATTGAAGGAGTGGCATTCCCCGAGACGGCCACTCGTCTGTCAGGATTCCTTACAGATCACAAGGAAGGATTCCTGAAAGAATTTATCATCATCAAGATCTGCAGCAGACTTATGATGGTGCCAAAGTATTTCTGACTATTGTCAAAAAATATAAAATTTTGTGCAAACTAAAGCAGTTAAGCACATGAAATGTGCCCCCATTGTAAAGGTTTAAGGATTGATTATTAAAAAAGGATTTTTCAGTAAAAATTTCAACCAGATAAAGGATCTGTGATGAAAACTGTTTATGTTCTTTTTAAAGGAACGAGTTTTACTCTGTGTTTTCTATTGTGTGTTTTCATAAGGTTTTCTTTTGTCATTCCTCTGTTTGAGCTGTTAAATCTGCAACAATACACTGGAAAACATTAGACCACAATAGACATAATAGAATAGAGACACACCTCTACCCTGTAATAAGTTAGTGGAAGTAATTTACAAGAAGTGATTTTGTTTGGTACATGATGAAATGTTTTTAAAGAATATCAAATCTACATTAGAGTAAATAATCAAATTAAAGTACGTTTCAAAGCATTAAAGGAGAACTTTATGCCAAATCGAGACTAAAAGTACATTATAACTATAATTAGTTTTACACTTCAAATCTTAAGCCTTTGAACGTCATAGATGGGAGGACCAAAACGTTTTGACCTTTCTTATTTTTCCTGGTCCTTTATCTTCAAACATGTAGGCTCTGATAACTTCACCACTTCCCATAAGTTGGTTGGTGATGATTAGGCAGTAGATTATAAGCTGTGATTTGTTTCCATCTTTTGGGATGGCCACATCGACCACTACAGGTGTCCTCTGCTGCTTATCAATGATCGCAAGGTCTTGTTGGTTGGCCACAACCATTTTGTCTCTTTGTTTTGAGAAGTCCCAAAGGATCTTAGCTCTATCATTCTCCACCACCTTGGAATATGGCTCCCATTTTGAACTGGGGTCTCCAATTTGTATCCTGTACAGATGTTTCTGTAAATTATACCAGCAACTAGTGCTGGCAGTTAGGAAGGAACTAGGACCCGGAACAAGGATTATTTTTGAGAGTAACTGGCCTAACGAGAAAAGGTAGCCTCAGTGATAAATGTTTTAATTACACATAAGGCTCCATGTTGAATAGCAATGGGCTATACGCAACTCAACTACTTCCTGAACTTCAGCTAGCTCCTTTGTTTCCTCTTTCATTACTGGACAAACCAAATACCCCAGGTGTGTGTGAGACATCTGTAACCATGACGAAAACTTCCAGGCACACCTGGATAAATTAGCTAAAATCTTTGCAATTTGACCTTTTTTTTTTTATAACTTCATAGGGGTTTAATATAAAGAAGTCTCATGGGGAACCTCCAAAGATGCCTTGTAATGCCATTACAACACTGACCTTTTTCTTTTAGGATGATAAAAGGAAACATTTACATCTTATTTGAATTGATAAACACAAAAACAATGAGAGAGGAATATTCTAAGAAAATCTATGTGCCTTTTCATCTGGGTCTTTATCCCAAAAGGAAACAGTAATCTATAAAATATTAAGGATATAATTTAGGGATTCCTTTGGTAGAAATTAAATACATTTTTGCATCACCTTTTATGATTTGGAAGAAATAAAGTCCTTAAAGCCACGCAAAAGCATTTTTCACACTTGGTAGATAGTGTGGATCAACCAAATACAGCAGCAAGAGAAAGATAGCTGTGCAATGAGCAGCTCAGGCATAGACAGCTGAGAAAACTGGATTACTAACCCCACAAGGTAAAAGGAGCTACAGGTGCTGGTCATAAAATTAGAATATCATGAAAAAGTAGATTGATTTCAGTAATTCCATTTAAAAAGTGAAACTTGTATATTATATTCATACATTACATACAAACTCATATATTTCAGATGTTTATTTTGTTTAATTTTGATGATTACAAATGACAACAAATGAAAATCTCAAATTCATCATATCAGAAAATTAGAATATTGTGAAAAGGTTCAAAATTGATGGCCCCTGGTGCCACACTCTAATCAGCTAATTAACTCAAACCACCTGCAAAAGCCTTTAAATGGTCTTTCAGTCTAGTTCTATAGGCTACACAATCATGGGGAAGACTGCTGACTTGACAGTTGTCCAAAAGACGACCATCGACACCTTGCACAAGGAGGGCAAGACACAAAAGGTCATCGCTAAAGAGGCTGGCTGTTCACAGAGCTCAGTGTCCAAGCACATTAATAGAGAGGCGAAGGGAAGGAAAAGATGTGGTCGAAAAAAGTGTACAAGCAAGAGAGATAACCGCACCCTGGAGAGGATTGTGAAACAAAACCCCTTCAAAAATGTGGAGGAGATTCACAAAGAGTGGACTGCAGCTGGAGTGAGTGCTTCAAGAACCACCACACACAGACGTATGAAAGACATGGGTTTCTGCTGTCGCATTCCTTGTGTCAAGCCACTCTTGAACCACAGACAGCGTCAGAAGCGTCTAAAGAGAAACAGGACTGGACTGCTGGTGAGTGGTCCAAAGTCATGTTCTCTGATGAAAGTAAATTTTGCATTTCCTTTGGAAATCAAGGTCCCAGAGTCTGGAGGAAAAGAAGAGAGGCACTTCATCCACGTTGCTTGAAGTCCAGTGTAAAGTTTCCACAGTCAGTGATGGTTTGGGGTGCCATGTCATCTGCTGGTGTTGGTCCATTGTGTTTTCTGAGGTCCAGGGTCAACGCAGCCACATACCAGGAAGTTTTAGAGCACTTCATGCTTCCTGCAGCTGACCAACTTTTTGGAGATGCAGATTTCATTTTCCAACAGGACTTGGCACCTGCACACAGTGCCAAAGCTACCAGTACCTGGTTGAAGGACCATGGTATCCCTGTTCTTAATTGGCCAGCAAACTCTCCTGACCTTAACCCCATAGAGAATCTATGGGGTATTGTGAAGAAGAAGATGCAATACACCAGACCCAACAATTCAGAAGAGCTAAAAGCCACTATTAGAGCAACCTGGGCTATCATAACACCTGAGCAGTGCCACAGACTGATCGACTCCATGCCACGCCGCATTGCTGCAGTAATACAGGCCAAAGGAGGCCCAACTAAATACTGAGTGCTGTACATGCTCATACTTTTCATGTTCATACTTTTCAGTTGGCCAACATTTCTATAAATCCTTTGTTTTTATTGGTCTTCAGTAATATTCTAATTTTCTGATATGATGAATTTGAGATTTTCATTTGTTGTCATTTGTAATCATCAAAATTAAACAAAATAAACATCTGAAATATATGAGTTTGTATGTAATGTATGAATATAATATACAAGTTTCACTTTTTAAATGGAATTACTGAAATCAATCTACTTTTTCATGATATTCTAATTTTATGACCAGCACCTGTAATTGTATCACTTTTGGCTTTCCATATTCCATAGATTTCCAAAGAAACACAACTGGTGGACCCGAGTTTGTCAGAGTTGAACGCCCATCAGACATTTATTGAATAAGCTTGTATGAGAGTAAAATGTTGCACATCTGTCTCATTAGTTCTCAGATTGGTAACTGGGTGCTAAAGTTGGTGTTAGGATTTGGTTGTGGTTTGAGGACCCCAATGCAGAGGCAGGGACACAGAGGTGAGTTTCTTGTACGGTAGATTTAATGAAAGGTTAACAGTAGTGATGATATGGGATGAGCCGAGGCTTTGAGGCATGTGTCGAGCAATGGAGGGGGCGTTTCCCTGAAGCGCATGTCGAGGCGTGATTCAGTTAGGGGAGGGGCCAAAATTTATGACTTCCGAGGCCTCGCTAACGTGACACCACGTGACCGCTTCGGGAAGTGGTTCGGGAAGCGCAAGAATTTTGACAGGCATTTAAACAGCCTCAAGATTCAGTCAAGATGTGGGAGATTGGAGGAGCTGCTGTCAGCATGATAGAGTTTGAATAGATTCTGAGAATAGATTGGTTGGAACAATCTAGTTGTTTAAAACTAGTTGTTTAAAACTATTTTGGTGAGAATAAACAATGTAATGATCAAAATCTGAGCAGGCCACCGGACACAGTTAGTGTTAGCACATCAGCATTAAAAACTATTTTCTCCGCTCTATGGTTATCTATATTAGTGGTGTCATCTATAAGACACACGCTCTCTCCCTAGTGGTTGATTGTTCAAAACCGGCCTTTGACTTTTGAAAGTTGCAATTGAACTTAATTATTTTGGCTAATGAGACTAATTTGCATTGGTTTGCCCTAGTAGAAATATAGATTAGGTAAAAACGCTGCCAAATTAGGTCGGTTTAGCCAAAAGATTGGTTGAACACAACTTCCCGACTGAATAAAACCAAAAAATGTGGAAAACCTATTATGTTTGAATAAAAATGACAAACACCTTTTATTTTGCTCATCATTGTCCAATTTGCACAAACACTTTCACTGCCTGCTTGAGTTTATTTCACTAAAATGGCAGAAAAACTGTGCACCTTAAATGATTGTTCTAAGAAATTTTACAAAAATTTACAAAAGATTTTATTATACACACAAACAATTAACAATTTCTAAGGAACTTAAAAGTGGAAAAAAAAAGAAACATTTGCAAAAAATCACAGATTTTATTACTAACTGTAGTTCTGCGCTGCACCAGTAGGTGGTGACATGTTCATATGAAGCTTCATGAACTGTGGGGATCGGCCAAATGGTTCATTGCCTCATGAGGCTTCATCTCACCATCACTACCAGAAACCATGGAGACTTCAGGGGAAAATAATAACAACGAGGAAGACAAAGTAAGACAGAGTTGTACGAAGTTAGACGAGGAACCAGCTCTGAGGAACTGCACATGGTGAGTATTGATGGCTAACTGAACAATGAGAGGACTAATGAGCAGATTGGGAGCAGGTGTGAAGAGAGCAGTCTAAGGAGCTAGGGAGAAGGAGAGCAACAGAGGGCAACAAATACAAACCTAAGAACTGGAATATAACCAGAAAACACAACAAAATAAGAATTAAACCAATAAAACTAGAAATTTGAATACTCAAAAGAAAACATAACAGAACCAAGACTGTGACAGTTGGTGGCACAATATAGCAGACAGCATGTCATACAGGAGCTGTAAACCACCCCTAAATCTTTTTACTGGTACCGTTCCTTTCACCCCTAAACAGGTCACCAGCCCATCGCAGGCAAACAGGACAAACAGCTTTCTACACAGCCTCACAACTAAGGGCACTTTAGAGCAGTCAATTTCCCTGATTTGCAAGCTAGACTATTGGAGGAAGCCGGCACAGCTGGAATCAACCCAAACCTGCATGGTGAGACTTTGCCTACATTCCAAAAGCTTAATTAAGGATTTTCTTACTGCAAGACAAGAAAGTCATTAAAAAGCAAACTGATTCACCATGAAGCCTGATTTGAATTAACAGATTAATAAGCTTGTCAATAAAATTCTCCTTTATAATGAGGTAGCTGTATGAACAATTTCATGTTTTTCACTGTCAGGCGTCATGATATCACATAAAATCTGTTAGCTCTAAACCCTACAGTATCATGACGACTTTGGGGACAAAATATAAAACCTTTCCTGTATACTTTAGATTAGCAGTATTTTCAGCTGCAGAGAAAATTCAACTGACTGCCTGAAGGAAATTGTTTAGAATTATTAGGATTGCTTTTACCTACCGTATAACAAGCTGTGCTTTTAAACTACAGAACTTTCTGTTTTTTAAAACGTACTAGAGGCAACTGTTCAAACAATTAGCTGATCTCCTGAGCTCATATTTGTACGTTCCACCAATAGTTCTCCTACCACTGTTGACCATTGAATGGCTGCTCTTGCTGTTGCCTTATTAACAGATTTCCCACTAGCATCTTAGCAGGATCTCTATAGTTACTGCGGGCCTCCAGCTGCTCTCCTTTCCAAGGTACATATCAATGTCGCCTTAGGTTTCTAGCTGAATCATACTCTTTTAGTCATACATCCCCTTGGCCTTCACGATGCTGTTAGTTCTCACAGTTTTTCTAACAAATCTCACAAGGCTTCATAGAGGAGCAGTATTTATAGTGAGAAATTAAACACACTCCGAGAATCTATTTAGTAATTAGGGGACCTCTGGAGTTTTAATATATCTCCCAAGGCACTATATATATATACTATATATAGGCTGCTCCAAAATTCTTTATAATTTTAATGATAAACCGCAAAAGATCAGACATTTTTTAAGCAGATGCATCATTTTGACAGATGTGTTTTTAAACACAGTTTACTGTGTCAGTCAGTTAGAAACAACTCCTGAATCGGTTAAATGACTTTTTTGAAACATATTGTTTTGCTCTATGGGCTTGACGCATGCACCTACGCATCTGGGTTGCTGGATGATAGAGAAAATTGTTGCAAATCATTTAATGTCCTTCCTGCAACTTAATAACATGCTGCATTCTTTCAAATTTGGATTCTGTCCTCAATATTCATTAATTGCTATTTTATTGAACAACAAAAAAAAAGGCATTGATAAAAGCCAAACCATCAGAGAGGCCTTTTTAGATTTGAAATCAATCGAATCATATTGTCCTTCAACATAAATGATCTTTTAAACTTTGATAACACATTACATTGGTTCAAAACATATCTAAAGCAGATAAAGCAATGTTTGGTCATTAATAACGAAGATACATCTCTTTTAACATTAGAAACAGGTGTCCCTCAGGGATCAGTACTTGCTTTTTTACAGTATAAATCTACTTTCCTACAACACGTCCCAGGGCAGGTTTCCAAATGTATGCAGAGGTAATTGGTGGTAATTTATCTAAGCAATGTTGAAGCTATATCTTCTCTTCTGCAACTCTATCTAGATGGAGTCTGGTTTTAAAGATCAGGACTTATTTTTTTAAATGTCAGTGGAAAACAATCAGTGTTTCATATTACACAGAGAGGGACCATTCGTCTTTGTGCAGTCTCACAAAGGATATCAAGCCATGCACTCTTAAAGATTTGGAGTGCTTTTGGAAGAGAAACTGACACAGAGCATCACAGATCCTACACAGCTGGCAAGAGGTTCATTCTAACATATCCAACATACGGCTTTTAACCAAACTCACTTGCAGGTGTCTTGTACTAACCTTTCTTAAACTCTTACCATCCAGTTGATAGGATTTTTTTTTAACATCCTTGTGCCTGAAAGCTAAAACAAACAGGCCTCTGTGTCACATCATTTATATGTCCAGATAAGCAGAAAGAGGATGATAAATAATTACAATTTTGTTGAAACTCCAAAAAACAAAGGTAAAGTGTACTTTTTCTTTAAATGCTTCCATATTTTGAAAGTCATCATTATGAGTGTGAATTGTTGTGCAACAGGGGGTTTTAAGGCAAAACATGTGTTTTTTTTTTCTATAGATGACATTAATAAATGCAGGAAATGCAAGACTTATTTAATGAAAGTCACATATTTAGGAGAGATGTCAATGAACCTATTACAATTAGTAAAAAGGCTGCTACGAAATCATGCTCTCTGCGCAGATGCCAATAAACGCATTTATTTTGCTCTGCTGCCCTCTAGTGGTAACATTTGGGGATTTTTCAAAACTGATTTTTGAGAACCAACTGGAGTAGCCAGAACATTTTTAGGTCCTAAAGGTTCTGGTTTGGTGTCATAAACTTCAAGGGTGTGGAACCACCAATTTGTCACATCTAAAACTGGATTCCTAAAAGAAATTTGAGCTTATTGTCCAATTTTTACCACATAGATATATCCTACAAAACTCACTCTACAAGTTTTATTTGCTCTGCTGCCATCTGGTGGAAAGAATAATGAGGTAAACACCTTCATTTCAACTTTTAATCTTAAATTTTAGCTCAGTTACCGTAAATATGTCATGAAAATTGATAACATAAAATCAGTAGGACTACAAATAGATAGAAGCATAGCCAGAAAGTTTTTATAAGGGTGGCCAGGTAATAGCCAATGTACACTGAGGGGTGGCCAAAAATGGATAGGCGCCAGAACCTCAGGGTCAATCTACACTGTTCCAAAAGGAAAATTAACAAGCACAACATCCATATTTTTTAAATGAAGACCAATTATACTTTCCTACAGCCTTTGCAAACAAATAGACGCATATGTTTAAACATCTGTGCTCTCAAGATAAAAGTATAGTGAGTAAAATTCTTTCATGTTTGAGTTCTGCCATTACCTAGTTTCATCAATAATCATTCTGCATAAAATTGATATTTACCAGTACTAATATCTACATAAATTTATTGCTTAATAAGTTTTTATTAAAATATTTATTTATCTAAGATTTCAACAAAAACTCCTAAATGACTTGCAGAGACGCATAATTTTCTCTTTACCCCATAAAACACAAAATCTAGCTCTGAAAAAAAACATGAATTCTGTACTTATCATCTTTAATGTTAGTATATTAATGTGCGTAATTAACCACAGTGCTTTTTGTTGTCAAGTAATCGTTACTATATGAAAAACTTGAGAGTATTACTGCTGCCACCATCTGTATTAGAAATTTCTTTATTTGCTCTTAGAAATAAACTTCGTAGTAAAAGGATAATAAAGTCAAATGTAATAAGGCTAAGGGTATGATTACAGTAATAAGGATTCAAGCTCAAAACTAATTAAACCATATTGATATCGATCATATTTTGTACTTTAAAAATACATTCTTATTAAATGCTCTCAAAAAGGCTTTTACGGATTTATCATGTGGTAAATTATAATTTTTGATAACATGTGTTTTGAGTTCATGACACAATTTATTGTACAGTTGTAAAAAGAATAAAGAACCGCGTTTGCCCTGTGTATTACTGTGTAATTATTGATTAGCGCGTGCGCATACGCTCCGCGTGCTGATTGGATGAGGCTGTCGGGCTGAATTTCCGGGTCAGACTGAACACAATCAGCTGTTTTTCTAAAGAAAACATCAGTCAGTCTCCGTCAAGCTGCAATCATGTCCGCCTCTGGGTTTATGCTGCTGATTCTGGCTGCGTCTCTGTGTTCCGGTAAGATTTTAATGTCTGCCGTGCACTGACATAACGACAAGCCGCCATTTACTTTCTGTTTATCGAGCAGCTAGAATAATAAATAATTCCCTATTGACAGTATATAGTTCCAAAAAAAAAAAAAAAAAAAAACTCACCATTTTCTGCATCATGAATGTGTATTCTCCCTGCAGGAGATTCCAGATTCATTGCCGACCCTTTTCAGTTCACTGGACAAACTCATCTGGTAAGAAGATGCGTCTTACATTTAGAAATTAATAATAATAATGATAATAATATCTCTTCTGTTCCTAATTACCTGTTATTTCCAGTCACGCGGGATGTGTCCAGAATGCAGTCAGATCATCCAGCTCTCCACCAACATGATCTTCAGCAGAGACACCAAGGTATGAGCCTGCAGGTTTTATTATGACAATGTTAGAAAAACAAGTTATTTACAGACTCTAATAACAGGAACACTGTACATCCCAATGAAGACACTATTACAGCTATATATAAAACTGATATCTGTATTAATAGTTTTGTCAATCATAAAATAAAGTGTTTTATTTTTGGAGGTTGTAAAAGTTATAAAAAATACAGAAGCTCCTTTGGTATATATGTATATATTTTGGAGGCACCATGAATTCTCTTCTGCCATTAAATATGTCATGCTTTCACAGGTGACTGTGTTTAAAGCCTTGCATGCTTTGTGTCAGCGTCTCCCCAAAGAAGAGGCATCAGAATGTGAGTCACAAGTGAAAATATATCTCCCTAAGATCCTGCAGCAAACATCCAGTCAGTGGGTGAGTTTGACTTCTCCTCACACCTGTTTTTGTATGTATATTTCATAAGGTTTATAATATTAAAGATAACGCCTGTTTATACAGAAACCAGAGGAGATCTGTGAGGTTTTTGGACTTTGTGCAACCCACAAGGACAAGGAACTGCAGGAGTTCCCTCAAAATGTCCTCAGTAAAGACACGTCCAGCTCTGTAGTCGGCACTGCTGCTGAAACCCAAGTTAGTATGAAAAAGCAGAACATGACAAAGTGAGAGCAGAAGTGAAACCTTGATTTTTTTTACAGTAACTGATCAATCTGTACCTTATTCCTCTTTCTAGGATGTATTCAACCCAATTTGCACCGTGTGTTTGATGGTTATCAAGAAGCTGGAGACGCTGCTGCCTAAAAATATGACTGAAGTGTGTCTTTAATTTTATACTATTCTGAAAGTAGCCACCATCCTGACTTAAGGCAGCAGAGCAATTATCCTCTCTCTTAACCTGCAGGAAACTTTAAAGAAGCTGATGGAAGAGGTCTGTGATCTGGTACCATCCAGCTACAAGGACCAATGTGATGATTTTGTAAACAAATATGGGGTGGAGATTGTTGAATTCCTGTTGGCATCAGCTGCGCCTCACACCATATGTATGCTTTTGCACCTTTGCTTGTTTGAGACGCAGCCTGCTCCAGGTCAGTTAGATGTATTTTGGAACCAAGAATGATTGGTTTTTATAAACTGTTTTTATATCACATCTCAAAGAGACAATTTGATTAGTTTCATATGATCGACTTCATACCTTTAAACAAATTTTTAACGTTTTTAATCTTGTGAAATGTATTTAGAATTTTGATCACATAACACCTACAGTGCAACAAATGTTATCTAAGTTATTTACACTGCAGCAATCCCTCCTGAGCAAGCATGTGGTTAAAGCGGAGAAGAAAGACTCCCTTTTTAATAGGAAGAAACCTAAACTGGGATCATTCTAGGTCTGTTGTAGCAATCAGAGCCTAAGAGAGCAAGGGTTATAAAAAAAACAAAGAGATCATAGCGTTAATAAAATAATAGCTCCACGATACAGCCTTCCAGAAAGGAATAGAAGTCAAGCACACAGAGGTCATGGTGTCGCTTACATGGAGAGAAAAAAAAAATCAATACTGGACATTTAGTACTTAAGTAGGTCAGAGGTAAAGAATGATTTCTGTTATGAAGGAATCTGTTCCCTCACCTCTTATTCACAAATACCACTTTCCTAATAGACTAACAGAGCCTAAAAACTATTGATAAGAACCTGTCTGACAACATGAAGTAGGCTGAAGTCGTGATTTGCAGTCATGTTGCTCTGACAACAGATCTACTTTGTAGTGGATCACTTTTGCATTTGTTCTTCCCAGAGCTGGACCCAATCTCTGACTGTGAATCCTGCCAGACACTTACTGCACTGAGCCATCTGCACCTGGGCCTAAACGCCACCGAAACTCAGACATCAACTTTCCTCCAGTCTGTGTGCACCCTGCACCCAAAAGCCATCCCCAAGGTCTGAGTCTCACCTTAAGCTGACAATTACTAATACCTGAAGTTATTCATTTTTTAATGAATTTTTTTTTTTGTTTTCACCAGTTACTTTCAGTGTTTTTATAGGAAAAACTCACAAATCTGAACTCTCTTTACAGTGTGAGGCTTTTACCAGAGTCTATGGCTCACAGCTGCAGAAGCTGTTGGGAAACCAAATGGATGCCCCACATGTTTGTGAAGTAAGAATAAGAAATGGTTATAAACATAATGTATTGTCCTCACAGAGATGAGAAAGAAACTTGTTCATATCTGTTAAAAAATTATCAGAGGAGTAAAATCTTGAAAGATTTTGTTATCCCTGACATGGTTTTTTTTTTATATATTTAAGGACCAAATGTGGTCTATCGTGAACATATTTGAACTTTCATAATATTGAAAAATATTTTTTACAGGTTCATGTTATCTGATTATTTCTGTCCTGCAGAAAGCTGATCTGTGTGTCCCATCAAAGAAGCTGGAGCCACTGGGGAAAAATCCCTGTACCTGGGGACCAAGCTACTGGTGCAAAAATGTAAACACTGCTCAGGAGTGTGGGGTAGGTACAAGTCATTTTCATTATTCAGCTGGTAAACCTGAACATCAGCCGTTTTCATTTTGGGAAATGAAAACCAAAAGGTTTCAAATGAAAAATAAATAACGTGGACATGTTTAAAGAGTTATAGTCCATTAACCGAATTAGCTCATTTTAGACAGTGCATGCTGCTGGTCATGAGAAACATTCTCCTTCTTTCAAAACAAGAACCGTATGGGTTTTTGGTCTTAGTGTTTGAATTTGTCCAATATAGGTTCCCAGCTGTGGACGAGTTAATAAATTAGCCTGTAGTGACAAAACGTGTGACCTTATTCTCATTCATTGTGCAAGCTGTTGTATGCACATATTTTAGCTCATATGGCATATCAGCCAAGTCAGTGAATTCCTTTTCAATACTGCTACTGAAAATAATTTTTTCATGGTTTCGTTTTTTTTTTATCCACAGAACGAGCTCTTCTGTGAGAAATACATGTGGAAGAATTAAAACCTTGTAAGTTTCACGACAGCTACACAGCAGCACTTGGTCTGCCTTGAATAAGTAAAGCACTGAAAATGTTAAATGTTCTGTAAATGAAGTTTCATTGATTGTTCCAGTTTACCTACAAGGTCATTCAGGTGCACTATCCTATTCTATTCTAGCAAAATTCTTAGAAATCTTTATACTTGCATGGGAATCATATTAATCTGTATGTATTTTTAAGTGTTACTCTATAAGCTTAGCTTTGTGATCATTAATGTAAGAACAAAATGAAATTTCTGATTGTCAGCCATAGCAAGAACCTGCAATGTTTCTAAAGCCATTCTAATGAAGGACTGCTTAGCTCATTTCACTGCTCTTCTGTTGATAACTGGATGTCAAAATGTCAACAGATAAATAAAATGTGACTAAACATTGTATTGTACTCTAATTCACCATCAAACACACATTTGAGTGGGTTTATTAAGAAATTTCCACATGGTAAAAACAGAGCGGTGCAAAAACACAGAGGCTGTTACATTTCTTTGCTTCATTTGGTCTTCAAAGAATGTCCTGATGCTCTTCTGCCACTTTTGATCCCTTTTCCCTCCATGTCACTAAAATACTTAGTTGAACCCCAAAGTGATAAAACTAAGAGCCATCCAGAGTGAGGAGTCTTGTCTCAATCACACCCCCTTGTGGTTGTTTGTGTCACTGCTCTCTTGCCTTTTCCAAATCTGTAAAAAAAATGTTAGAAGGAATCGTTAATCAAGACATTTTTAGCCTGTTACAACAGCGCTGCTCGATAGGCATTTAAAAAAAAAAAAAAACACAATTCCAATAATTAGTTATGTGGACAAACTATAAAGAGGATGGTTTAATATCTTTTCTTTTACAATTCTTACATAAAAAAAATAATAATAATAATTTGATAGTTCTGTTTTTAGGTCTACCCCACCTAAAGGTACTTTGTACTACTGCCAACAACCATTAAAACGGTAAAATGTCTAGATTAAAAAGAGCCAGAGGAGATTAAATTGACATTACTGAATTTCCCAGTTCAGAAAAGCCCCCTTTAAGACCTCTCCCTATAACTATCTTCACACTTAATATAATTAATAGACATACAGTTTCCAACACATTTGGATTCTTTCCCAGGTAAACCTAAAGGAAAACTTACTTGTATTAGGGCACAGAGTAGGAAGTTGTAAAACAACTCTAGATAAAAAAAAATTACCGATAATTATACTGGGTAAAATTTTTAATAATTGCAAGATAACAGTGGACTGTAATAGTCTGATGGTAGTTTTGGGTTTTGTCTGAAACAGACACAGGATCATAGTGGATATCAAGACATAACAATGGTTCAAAATTGCTTTAATGTTCCCTCATACTATATATCTGTTAGGCAATCTTTAACTAATGTATTCTAGGTTTTGGTAGTTAACAAGACGACATGCAAAGTGCCACAGGCTGCTACAGCTGTAAGAGGAATAGGCAAATGTAACGATGCTGCACACCGCTGATCAGCTGGCTGACAGAAATCTACCCCTCCTTCCTCGGACTTGAGAGAAATGGATCTGAAGGAGTGTCGCCACGAGTCTTAATTTAAGGTAACCTTTTTTTTTTTTATTAGTTGAGAGATAAGTTTTAATAATCTGCTTGTAACATGTGTTACTTGCTCTTGTAAAAAAATTATAATAATAATAATGGTAATTTCATTCATTTAATGCATTTTTCTTATTTCGGTTCAGTAACTCTGCAGACGTTATCCAGTCATACAGCAGATAATAGTGTCTATGTTTGAGTACATTTTTTACAAAATCAGATAATGATGTTTATGAATGAATATAAATAACATAAATATGAATTGCTATAAGCTGCTGGATATAACCATTACCATTTTCAAAACACAATTAACAGACAAATGAGGCAGACTGACCTGGATGTAGGCCTCTGACAAAGTGATCATCTGAGGGAGAATGTCGATTACCTGCAGATCTTGCATTTCATACCACTTCCCTGTTCCCTGTTTAAACACAGTGAATAAACAAATAGTCATGAAAAAATATTTTGATTATAGATTATTTTAGTTTATCAGAACTGAGTGACTTGTTCATTTGAGTAAAATCAAAAATCATATAGAAACTGTACAAAAACAGAGTTTTAAAGTAAAGTTAAACACTTTCATTTTCAGGCACTAGGGGCTGAAACATCCTTTACTACCGTATATCTCAAATTAAGCTCATAATTGGGCTAATAGTTACAATGTTGCTTCAAAGACGATGAAATCTTATGGTTTCAAATCATACATTTTAACAGACATACACCCTTTTCCTTCTGCAGAATACTTTAGGGACTTTAAGGCTTTTTTTGTTTTAACTTTAGCCAAACACACTGTTCCAAAAGCAGAGTTACTAAAGAAAGAGTGGAAATCATTCTAAATTGATATTTTACTTTTATTAATGATTATCCAGGATGCAGACTTGTAAAAACAAGAATTATGATGTATACCGTATTTTCACGACTATAAGGCGCACTTAAACGTCTTTTTTTCCCCTCAAAATGTGCGGTGCGCCCTATGGTGCGGTGCGCCCTATGTGTGTTGTAACTGCGACTTTTGAGACCACCTCATTGAGGAGATGACGAAAGAGTGGCTGAATGTAAGGAGACCAGGTGTTTTTTTTCCACTCATCACCATCACCATTAATCTGTGACTCCATGCGTGCCCATCTCACAGCTGATGTGAAAAACATGGGGAAACAAATTAACCCTGTGCTCGCTGTTCAACCGCTCGACATCGGTGTGAACCGGACCCAGCAGGTGCAGCAGAAGCAGCGAGTTTACATGCAAAGTCAATGGTTGACGCGCGTAAAGGCGCAGCAAAAGGTCCTGCAGCGCGTTTTGAGCAGCAGGTGCAGCACGTCGGGATCGTTTAAGCATCTGAGGCACCGCCAACGCGCTGCTGCTGCTGGAGATGGAAAAATTTAGGTTTTGCTGCTGGACGCGCCGCATCAACCAATCAGAGAAGCTGATCTGGGAGCTGACAGCGAGACAGACACAGCGCTCTGATGACATATGATATTAAATGAAAAAGGCTGGATAGATGAGGAGATGATGAAAGCGTGGCTGAGGCAGGTGTAGCCTATGTGAGGAGACCAGGTGTTTTTTTTCCACGCATCACCATCGCAGTTAATCTGTGACTCCATGCGTGCCCATCTCACAGCTGATGTGAAAAAAAAAGGTGAATCAAATGAGCGCTGTGCTCGCCGTTATCCCGGAGGGTCTGACAAAGGAACTTCAACCGCTCGACATCGGTGTGAAGCGGCCGTTCAAAGTAAGGCTGCGAGCGGCGTGGGAGCGATGGATGACAGACGGAGACCACAGTTTCAGGATAAGTGGAAGGCAGCGCCGGGCAAGTTACGCCACCGTTTGCGGATGGATTGTAGATGGACTAACGTGTCTGCTGGCTCTGTTGTTCAAGCTTTCGCAAAAGCAGGCATTACTTCTGAGGAGCCGCGCTGCACGGAAAGTGACTGACGGCGAAGAAGGGGAAATTGGCATGTCTGATTTAGCGCAGCTGTTTAATTCAGAAACAGAGGATGATGACTTCGATGGGTTTGATTAATACTTTCTAATAAATACATGAATAAAGCACAAACATACTCAGTTTTGCTCCCGCTCTAGTTTTCTACCTGAAAACTTAATTCAACAGCAGCCTCTGGGCGGGTCTCCTCCTCATAACCGCGGTGGCTGGCAGGTGTTTTTTCATCTAAATAATCTAAATCTTGCAGCTATATTTGCTGTGATCAGTGGGAATAAAGTAGTTTTAATATGTTTTTAAGTGAGAAAGTCCACCTGAAAACTTAATAATTGCAGTCAGTTCATCCAGATTATCTATTTCTGTCGGAGGCGCTCAGACCCCCACATACCAGCGGTGCGCCGACAGTAAATCCCTTCAACAGCAGCCTCACCGCGGCGGCTGGCAGGTGTTTTTCATCTAAATAATTTAAACTGCAGGCACAAGGATACCGGTAATAAAAGCGAACATATTCCGTCGGCAGGTTTCAGGATTTTAAGTTCATTTAGGAGTGACCACAGCGCTGTGTCATCTGCGATGTGTCTGTCTCACGGCCAGCTGCAAAGTTTGATTAATACTTTGTAATAAGACATGAATAAAGCACAGTCATACTCAGTTTTGCCCCCGCTGTATTTTTAAATACGCAGTAGAGGTATTTAAAGGTAGTAGAGGACATGTACCTGTATATAAACAACGCGCCCTATAGTCCGGTGCGCCTTATGTGTGTGTTAAATACAGAAATGGGACACATAACTGAGAGTGCTCCTTTTAGTACGGTGCGCCTTATGGTCGTGAAAATACGGTAGGTTTATTAAGCAAACAATCTAACCATGACAAAAATTGAGATTTGCTTGCTACCTTCGTACAGAAAAACTACTGTTTGTTTCTGTTGTGCTCAGCTCAACAACATCCGCAGCAGGTCTTTGTCCATCTTTCACATTCTAAACAATTCTTTTCAGTTTTGGGAATAGAATAAACTGTGTCCAATTCTCAGGACACTTTGGTTAAAACATGTCTGAACATCATGAAAAGCCTCCTATTTGACAGGGGGCTTCAACTCATCTAAAAACATAAATCTCCACCTATAAACATTAACATTTTAAAAAGGGCAAGGAACAACTTACATAAAATGTTTTTTTTTTCTTTTTCTGAAGGTAAATGGCATCAACTTACATGATGCAGGACATGTATCCTGTAGGATCCTTCAGTGGGTTTCCCATCATGCACAATGTTGGCAACAAGGTCATAAGAAGTATTCTTCTCTGTAGCTTGAGCTTCTTCCGTGAGGTACTCTGAAAGGTCTACGTTTCTAAGGAAACATAAAAAGGCAACATTTACTCTGCAGAGGAAAAATATGTCAACATATTAAAAGGGTTTTGACCAGTTTTTTTATACATACGTGATTGGGAAGTTGACAATTGTTGGGTTTTTCTCCACAAAGAAGTTGTTCTTGGTGAATCTTTTAATGCAAAAGATGAGATAAGGTGGCAGCTTGGTCAGCTGGAACCTTTTAAGGAAATTCTCTTTGTAGGTTTTGTATTCCTGAATGGAAAGTGGAAAATGTTAGTTACATTTTTAATATTTCAGTTTCTGGTATTTGGACCATATAACATACTTTTAATATGCAGTAGTGAAAAGGACAACTTTTGGCATAATGTCCTGTACCTTTTCAGTATTGCCATTGAATTTGCCCAGGATGTTGAAAAGAGGGACCTGAGGGATAATAAGCTGCTCCTTTTCATCCTTGTACAGAGGAGCTGTTGGGAGGTCCAGGGTCAGAAACAGGAAGGAGGACTCGGACATCTGCTCCTGGTACTCCTCCGTCTGAAGTAGCGCCTCCTTTTCCTCAGGTGGCTGAAAAGTTTTCAGAAACGCAAAGGAAATATTTTAAGCAGACTTTAGATTGAGAATTAATAAAGATTCAAGACACTTTAAGTAATTACTTTGTGAATACTTTCATTTTGTTTAGGGATTTTTTCATCTTCAATTGCTGGGATCCATATTTGTATCTGATGTTTTAAATGAGTTTGACTGGTATCTGAAGTTATCATTCTTTAATCTTTTAACGTTTACATGTAAAATGAAAATCTTCCTTGCAAAAGCCAAACACCTTATCAATCAGTTAAATTTTAATTCAACCAATGCATGAAAGTAATGTTCACGATGCATTTCTAATTAACACTCCAACACCTAGCGGTTCACTAGGCTTATAACAAAAAAAAAAAAATATATATATATATATATATATATATATATATATATATATATATATATAAATAAATAAAATTCCCATCCCAAACCCCAAAGGGTTAATCATGGTCATCACATAATTCTTATTTTAATAATTATAAATAGATGTGATCTTGTTAATCTCTTGTTTTGTACAATGAGCATGCTCTATTGATTTTTATTTATCAGAGCAAATGTTAAAATGTTTTGGCTCATTAAAGTCTGTGGTGGGAAAAAATAAAAAATCTCCTGTTTTATTCCTTTTACTTCAATCGATTTGAGTGTTGATTCTACATTTACTTACCTATAAAATAATTCATTCAGGCCTCAGAGCTGCAAAGCTACAAGGTGTCTAAGGGAGATGATTTGTTTATCCTATTAGGGAGTGTTTGGGATAAAAGTTATCCTTCTCATAACAAGCTAGACTTTTTCTCAGGATTTATTCAAAACAGTTTACTGTTTTCTCCAACTGTCTGTAATTGTTTTTATAAACTGTGCTCTGATAACATTCCCAGGCCAAGTTAGCAAGAGGAACTTTTGTCTAACCAGCTGGAAGGGCTCCTATGATAATCTTGTTCTCTCTTTGCAAAGAAGGATAATAAAATGCCAACTGAGTGAATTACCAACAATCTCCCTTATTAACCTGGATTGCATAGTTGACTTTTTTCTTTTTTTTCCCCACAAAAACCTTTACTAATACTAACTGGAAAATATGAGAGATTTGCAACTTTATTTTACTTGAAAAATTAAATCCTGGAAGCCAAATTTACTGTTAAATTAAAAAAATTCAAATTAAATACTCAAAAAAAATAAATAAATAAAAAATCAACTAGTGCTCCAAACTCACCAAATCTGGGTGTGGAAGTTTCTTAGAGAAGATTCTCATGGAGCCTTGAAAAACCTTTGTGATGATTGCTGTGATAACAAAGATCAAAGGAAAAAAGTCAAATTAATACACACATTCTGTAAAAAGACCAAAGTCAATTTAACGTTAATGAATTTAAATCTTTTCTCTATCATTTTATATGAGTTCCAGTAGAACCTTATTTCTGTTTATCAATGAGGTTCCAATAATCTTCTACTCACATGGCTTTTTCTTGGTGCCTCCAAGAGCCCCATGCAGAGCATTCAAGAACCATGTCATAAAGTCTACAGCATCACCTGAACACAAAAAAAAATAATAAATAGCAGCAAAACAACATTATCCTTGTCTTATGGATAATAAAAGCTAGAGCACTATCAACCTACCCTGCTTCGTAATTTGAAAGGTCTTCTTGCTGCACAGCACCACGGCCTGCAGCATCTCATGTGGAGACACGTGGGCCTTGAAGTTTCTGGGGTTCCAAAGTTTGCGCATCAGCTCCCCAAACCTCTGAACCAGGAGGAACATGATGTCCCCTGGTGGTCTGCGGATTCCTTTGTAGTTTTCCTCCTCCAGGAAGTAGTTTCGCAAAGGTGGGATATTAGAAAAAGCCTGAAAAGATAAACATGATCTGTTAATATGATTTTATATTATTCCCCACTGTTTCCACAATTCTAGAGAATAGCACCTTAATACCTGTAACACTGCATTGGCATAGTCGTTAGCTTTGATGTTATTGAGCCCCACGATGCCTGGCAGGTAGGTCGTGCCGTCATAGGCTCTGTACAGTTTACCATGCTTATCCAGTCCTGCAATGTGCTTCTTAGTGAAGGTTGGCTTTAGCACATACTAGAGAAGGTAGGAAAGCAGTGAGAAAAGACAAGTTTAATTGACTTAATACCACAATAGGTTTCTAGGGATTATTGGATACATAAGGTAAACTTAAAATTGCAATATCGCAGTTGGTATTTTGATAACAGTTTTGTGATAAAACCAATGTTTCTTTATTACTCCTTTTTTATATCAATGCATCCATACCACAACTATCCATAAGTGTTATTTAGATACAGAATTTGGATTTCAAAGAGCTGTATTAGGGATGAAATTGTAATTATTACAGTTTTAAATATATAGATCAACCAGTGTTGATTTTTTTCAAAAGCCGATGCAGACTATTTTGACCGATAGTGTATGTATTAACTGAAATGCACTGAAATACAGCCATCAATTACACAATTTCACGTATCAATTAAACAAATGTAACTGGTGAGCAGTTGTATTATTTCAAAATATGGTTAAAAAATATTCTTTATGAAAATACAGCACAGCCCCACTCACTGTGATGTCCTCTAGCGAGGAGTCGATGATCTCATAGTTATCTGGCAGACAGTAAAACTTCAGTGTATGGAGGTTGAGGAACACATGATGGCTGAACTGAACGCTGTGGGTATATGCATGGGACTTCTGACCTCTGCCTACAAGGAAAAACATTACTTTTAGTTCACCTGCTACCATGTGTTTTATCCCTCCAGGTAATGTCCAGTGAGTGTTACTTACCCTGAAAGTATTTCCCACATACAAGGCACGCATAGACGTTTATATGTGAGAGGGAGATGGAGCAGAGTTTCTCAAAGTCAAAATCCAGCAAACTCCTGTAGGATAAGAAGAGGGCAAACAGAATTACCTAAGGATGGATCCAATTAGCACATAGCGGGTAGCTCCATTATGACAACTTAACGCAGTTTTGCCTGTTTATGGTGTCCAGATAAGGGCAATGGCGGCTTCTACGGTCTTCTTCTACACGTCCTCGTCCTCTTTTGGTTGAAACTGAAAAAATAAAAAAATAAATAAATAAAGGGTCCATCACAAATAATCAATTGAAGTTTCTAAACATTCATTCAGCTACATCTCAGCTAGCTAAACGTGCTACATGAAATAGCCTCTGACTCCCATAGCAAAACTATAGCAAAGTGACCTTTTAAAGCAGTTTATATAAAAAATTTAAAATGTTACAATTACATCGTAATATTAATCCAGTTCATGTCTATAAATAAACTATTTTAGAAACGTTTGGCAGTCATTTATAGCCGCTAGCTAACAAACGTTACAGCGACGTTAGAAGTAAACAAACTAACCCTCGTCTTCGCTATCATCGTCGTCCACCTGATCCTCTCTCTCTCTCTTCAAAGACATATTTTTAATAAATTTTCCTGCTGCCTTAATATCAAACCAACCAACTGGGAAAAGTTAAATTAGTTATGATACATGAATGGTTTCAGCACATCGAAACTCGCGGTGGTTGTGCGTCGCAGCTGCCAGGAAGGGCTAACAAAAACCTAACCCGGTGTTAAAATAAATATTTCTGTTTAAGTTAAACTATGATCTGGTAAGAGTACCAAACCTATTTTATTACTTACATCACTAATGTATTGCTGTGCTTATAATTGTTAATGATATTTATGATTTTCTCAGTCTCTTTCATGTTAATATGCGTTTCCATTTTTATTAACTCCGGAAACTGTGAAATTGGACAACAATTTATGGACAGCTAGCACACTTAGCTTTTGTCAGAGCTTGATTGAAATTTCTTGTGATAATTAATCATAAATATTGTAATCTGAGTTTAAACTATTTAGTAAAATGGATATTTTAAAAGACGAGGCAGTGCACGAGTTAAAATACAAACCGGGTGGTCGGCTGGACATGACTCATGGCTTCCTTCACCATATCCGCAGAAACCAGATTGCTAGGTAATATCCTCTGGCACTGTCAGCTAATGCTACTTGATAGATACTTTTAGGGCCACTGGATGTATTTTTCTTAAATTAGCAATTAAAAAGATCCGAAAGAGGATATATCAGTTCTTGGTCTGTGATTAAAACTAAACATTGATAAGAATAAAACAGCAAAAGCCCGTATAGGCCTTTTTGGCCTGTCGGTAGGTTTCTGGCCAAAGGTTTTAAACTTGTTGGGATGAGATAGTATTTCTTACTGGTTTTGAAAGATGTGTGTTTTAATAAACTGGAAAACTTGTTTAATGTATGCTTTAAAAATGAAACTGGTGTTTTGTAGATTAATAAACACAGGAACTCATTCCAAGTGCTTATTTAAGTTAAATTTTGGATAATAATTTTTAATTTCGAAACCCAAAACTATGTGTTTTTTTTCTGAAAGTAAGTTAATTGCATAGGATTAATAACATGCACATATAATATGGAAATGATAAGCCCTGTACTAGAAAATAATTATAGGGAAGTTTAAACCCACATATTACTGCATTGAATAATATTTGTGGAAGATGTAGCCTGGTGTACTAATGCAAGGTCAAAGTGTGGAAGTTAGAAATAGACAGGTAACCAGAATGGAAACCCTTTGGAGAGGATTGCCCATTCAAGAGTTTAGGGAGATCCATAAGGTGTAAACTGCAGCTGGACTCAGAGCTTCAAGGGCCTTTATCTCTCAGACCTATCCAGGACATTGGCAGAAACAAAGACAACATCAGAGGCATGCTATCTGGGATAAAGGAAATAAGACTTGACTCTTACGAAAAGATACGATGCCCCACCTTTAAAAGAAAGTTCACTTTGCACAGAAATCACTTTGCTTGAGATCCAGGGAACTTTCCTCTAGATGATTTAGAGAACCATGTTGTCTGCTGCATCAATCAGTGATGCAAGCTAACAATGTTTTTCTTTTTGTCATAAGAGATGATTATGATAAAGAGGTAAAGCAGGCTAAAGAACTTCAGCGGCGAAGGCACACAACCACCCCTAGAAGACCTCGTCGACCTGACATCCAGGTGTACCATCCTAGACAAAGACGTAAGTTAATTTTGGTTTTGTTTTACAGGGCTCTGTATTTGACTTTTTTTGTTGTTGTTTTGTTTTTCAACATGGCATTGCTGATTTTGTTTTTGTTATTATTTTCCAGGTGGTTCAGAGCCAGGAACAGGTGCTGATCCTGAAGAGTGGAATGAGAGTGGTTCAAGCACTGAGACTGAAAGCCACGGGACAGAACTTTTTTGGCTTGACTATCAAGAGGACACAGGAGTTATTACTTCCTTCTTAGTGCACAAGGTAAATGCATGCTCCTTTTTCTTTCTGACGTTGTGTCTCTTTGATCTCTGTCTTGGTTTCAATAATTTTCTGTACTTTCTTTTGACAGGACGACAAGCCTGAGAAGGTTGTGGAGCGTGTTGCAGAAAAGAACGTTCTAAACGCAGCCATGAGAGCTGCTCTAGAGGTTCGAATTCGAAAGGAAATTGAAAAAAGACGAGACAACCGATGATGAGGGTTCTACAACAGCCGATGCTATGAAGACAAAGCTGTTGCAATCTCACATATGTGCTCCTACCTTTGTGTGGTTTGTGCACAACGAGGGCCCTGCTGTCATTTACAGTCTCTGTTGGCAGAGGTGACCAGAGGACGAGCTGTATGTTGGTTAAAAAAGGTCAAGGAGCAACACTCATCACTCCATAGGGTACATGTAAATCAAATCAACATGTCCTATTTGTTTACAACTATCAGTTTTGTTGTTTTGTTTTAAACAAAGAGAAGGTAAAGAAAGTATTTTCAGAGAAGCATCAAGATAGATCTCTCAGTTCTGATGAGTAATCCATCTTTTTTAATAGATGAGGCCACAATGTGTTTAGGTGGTAACTTTTGTTGTTTATATTCTAGTTGAATAATTTATTATGAGTTGTGGAAATGCCATCATTTTTGATACTGTAAATATAATGATAGTTTATTTTTTAATAAAGTATATGATGAGCTTAGAAGCATTTATGCTTCTTTCTGTAGTCTTGGTGATCTCCCCTTGCAGTGACTAGCCATAATCCATCACCATTCAGATTTTTGTATGTATCAATCTCTTTTCGTCCCGTTGAAAGAAGATTAGCTCTCACTAAATATATGAGCTGTGTTAACCGATTTACCGGTATGTGAAATTCACAGCAGGTGGCAGCAACAGTCTTTTTTTTTTATCATCTCTTATCCTGCTTCTTTGTTGCTGTCTATTATTCCCATGCTCTCTAATTGGGTGTTTTTTTTCTGTAAGAATGCATTTTTTGATGAGATTATTTTATAAAATTAGCACCAAATGGGATTTTTATTTTTTACCTGAAAAATTACCTTGCATAAATTTGTATAATAAAATTGTTAAACAACTTTTAAAAGTCACCCAATTAGTAAATACAGTGCTGTGTGTAATAATCTCAGAATAGGTCATGCTTTAGATGATGCTGCTCTGAGGCCTCAGAGTTAAGGAAACATTAGTGATCAGTACCATAAAGACAAAAGAACACACCGGACAAGTAAGGGACAAGATAAGGTAAAAGTTTAAGCCAGTGTTGGCTCCTGGAAAAAAAAAAAACACCACCACCTATGTTATCTTTAAGGGCATATGGCACAAAGACAGAGGATATGACCTTATACTAAAACTGACAGGCTGGGCTAGGAGAGCTGCAGCTGCAAAGATCTACAACCTAAGAAAGACAAGGTAACTTATTTATTGTACTGCTGTTCTACTGTAGAACAGTATAAATAAAACCAGAATCTGTGTTTGCAGTTTAAAAAAAAGCTGTGTTTCATCCTGTCTCTGCTCCAGTACACTTCAAACAATTGCATTACCTCATAAGCCTACCATTAAGAGGTGCGGTAGCCATTCTGTCACCAACTTTGAGTCAGGTTTGTGTTGATTGGCAAATTCTTTACACCATCAAGGACAGAATCCTGAGGACCAGGGCTGAAAATAGCTAAAAATGCAGGAGACAAGGCAAGCTGAAACAGGTGGTGTGGTCAAATGAGTCTGAAAGATTTCGCCTACACTACCTACATTAACACTATGTTGGATAAAAACAACTACTGGTAATAGAGTTTCCCCATAGCAAAGCATGGCAACATGCTGAGGGGGGTGTTGTTATGTTAGCTAAAGGAAGATGGTACAAGTTAAGCATCAAGAGTAGGACAAGAGACGAAGATTACTTGCTAGAGCTACAAAAGGCAACATCAACACTACTGTTCATACAGAGCAGCAAAGGAATTGTTTAGCAAAGCATGCTCATGTAGATTGGTCCAGACAAAAGCTAGAGCCAAAACTCCAGGAATTAATTGAAAACCCTTTTTCAGATGCATTTAATCCAATCTGGGCTTGAACTACCGGTAATACAAGGATTAGGCAAAAATCAGCTTATTCAGCTTCTAAATGTGCAAAGAAGCTACAGATATCTCAAATACTCGTGGCTGTAACTGCAGGGAAAGATGATTGAAGGCTTGTTTTGCCCGAACAAGCACGCTTTACAGAATTTGACTTTCAAAGAAAATTGGAAATAAATCCATTCATTGATTGATCTTTGCCTAGGTGCTGAACTATGCACAAATTACAAAACATGTTATGACATTATTCAGTTTCTAAGTTCAGGTCAAAGTTAAGATAGATATCTGTTTTATCGTCCACATGTACAATCTATGTGTGAACTTTATCCTTTAATAAAAATATGCAGCATTTATCTTCTGCAATGATCATTTTTTAGCCTGTTAAAACAAAAATAAATAGATTTTCTTTTCCGCCTTTTTCTCGGCATCAACTTAAACAAGCTGAAACCAGTCAGGGCTTCAATGTAAAACTTGCCTCCAGTCAATTTCTCACACAAACTCAAATCTTTAAACAAAATTGCACGTTAAACAGGTTTGAGTGGGTCAACCAAACACTTTGATTATACATATTAAAACTCTTCTTAAAGTAGCCCGGAAAATGTAAAGTAGAGAATTAATAACTCCAGTTAAGGGGATCTAAAGAGGGCACACAGTTCAGTCAGCCTGCTGTGGAAAAACACAAAGCTGATTTCGCTTTCTGCTAGGGTTGATTTAGACTGTGGGAGAAGATTAACTCATTGTGTCATTAATGCCTGAAAATATGCAAAAACTTCATCCTCTTCCCATGCAGTCTGCCAGGTTATCCACAGTGTAAAACCTTGCCATAGCAGGAGATGTGAGCTCTGCAAAGCTATTGGTGTATCCGCCACACTCCCCTCTGGATCATCAACAGCCTTCTTCGGGTCCCATTTCATTCCTCCTCCTGCACGTGAGGTTACGCCATAGGGGGCTCATTCACATGTTTCCAAATCATTCCTACCTTTGCAGCTCCTTAATTGGTTATAAATCACCCAATCAAACACCACCTGTTTTTAATCAGGTAAGAAAAAAATAACTGGTTCATAACAGACAAGAAATAACTTGTCTTGTTATGAAAGACGCAAGTTTGAAAATAAAAAAATGTTTACATTTGTTATAACTTGAAATAGTCCCAAATGTCAGATGAACAGTGAGAACCTAAAATAATTAAATGGTTATGAAAACAAACACTACGAAAAGCATTTTTCTTTTTTTGTACAAGCTGCACATTTTCATTTAAATTCTTATTCAACTTAAAGTAGTCTAAACACACATAATTCACTGAAGTGTTAATATTTTCTCATGGTTTCTCAACTAATCCATGAATCTGCTGACTGAGAATGGACACCACTGATTTTCCTAGGTCTTAATTATATGAATTGTAATATTGTAGTTTTTTTATTACAGAAATGCAAGAAAACTTTTTTTTAAAGCAACCAGCACTTAGGTTTGGCTGCTTTTGCTTTAATCATTGCACCAATATGACAAAGTATAAAGATGATTACCAAGGAGTTATACTAAAGAGGTGAATAATAACCTTCATTAATATGATCGTCCGTTTTGCATTTTTTTTAAACCACACATTTTATCTTCCACTCAACTTTCACATTATACATTTGGATATATCACTCTGTAAACAGCCAGCTTCTTCAGAAGTATCATTAGGTGTCTTACCCACCCATCTGTTGGACCACTGGGCTGCGTGGAGCCTTATGAGCATAGGAGCCATAAATGAAAATATCTCTATTAGAAATAGCCTACTTTTTATTGATCTTAGATTATTAGTATAGTTATGATATAAAAAAAGAATACTTAACACACAGGTCAAGTAAAATTTCTTTTGTGTAGTCGTACCACGCATTAAAAAAAAAAAAAAAAATCATCTGGTCTATAGGCTTCCCCAGATCCTGCAGATTTTAAATATAACAAAATACGAAAGCAGCTCCAATTAAGCTCATGACAATCCAGTGCTATAAACCACAATTTCTGCATCGTCACTGAGACTAGTAAGAACCTCCCAACTCTTCTCTGTAGACAACAGAGAGGGAGATAGTTTAATAATTCAGGTTGAGTTTCATAAACTAAATATGTTTGATACTGGCAGGAGTTTGGACTCATAAAACCACTGAAAACATGGTTCATAACCCCAGTGTAAACCAACATTTGAGTCATAATTAATCTATTGTACTTTGCACCTAATGAACACGAAGAAACTCTAAATGGCTAATCTATTGTACTAGATAGTACAACAGATTAGCAGCAACCACTAGCATGTATTGCATCAGGTGCCACCATTTTCATGGCATAAACCACCCTGACCTCAGCTGGACAGGGAACCTTTTACACTGGATCTGCTCCATTGCATCTTAGAATGCGCTTTATCAGGAGGCATGATCTCTGCTTCAGAAATGTTATCTTTAATGGTTGGATGGTGCAGACTTAGTTGCAAGGCCTCACCACACCAAATCTTTTTTTTTCTAAACTCAGCCAGAATGAAGAAGAATCATCAATGCATCCATTTAAAGCCATTTGAGAAACCAGAGCGTTTCAGCTGCCAGCTTTCATCAGCAGAGTTGTGCTGTTGTGGTTGTGAGAGATCTTGTCCATTCATGGTGCTGGAAGCATGTCCCACCCACCAAACCATCAGCATTCAGTTAAATATAGATTTTAGACTGAGTAGTAGAGGAAATGAACACCTGTTTTAATGGCTCCGAGGTCTTTCCTGGAGCACTATTACCACTAATAGCTTGGTGCACTGTATGCTTCACTAGTCTGCAGGAACAGATTTCAGGGGTGAGGTACATACAGTGCTTCATATCTGCTGAACCCCTTTATGTTGTCACAACACAAACCTTGATTCCCTAACGCATGCAAGGTCAAAATGCATATGATATATTTTCCTTAAGTACCTGTAGATTCCCCACACAGTATACACCTGGTCCACTCCAATGTATTGTAATATGGTGGTCGATTAAAGTCAGAACCAAAGTCCAACTAGGAATTTGCTGCATAACATAAAAGTACTGTTCAAATACAATCTATCCAATCAGAACCATCAAACCTATAAGAGAACCTCAGGGGTGTTTTTTTGAGTAGGGAAGAGAAAAAACAAAAAAAAACAAAACACTGCATTTTCCTGAAGCACAAAATGACAAAATTTCACTTGAACTCTTAATTAAAAAAAGGGATGCGGTCGAGTATTGATTTTTCCACAAAAATCCTCCAATAGTTCAGGTTTTAACCAGTTAAGCTTCATTCAAAAAAAAAAAAAAAAAAAAAAAAAAAAAAAAAAAAAAAAAAAACGAACTTCTATAGAACATCCATTGGGGATCACATGTGGAAAATACAGTCCACATACAAAAAGTACACAAGACAACCATTAAGATGAGTAGTTTGTTTTATTACAGAGCATTTGGAAACTACCCAATTTGGGCATGGAGCACATTACAGTATGAGCTACTGGTTTTTCTGGAAGTTGAATGCAAGTTTGTGAGAAGGGAAAAGCAAGAGAGACTATAGGGAAAAAGAAAGAAAGGCACTCTTACACTTACTGTGTCCGATTGGACGACCGCTAAGCGGTAAAGGGGAACTGAACCAAAAAAAACTATCCAGATTACAGGACGGCCATGTAAACAAGGCTGGTTTCTCTGTACCACACCAGCCAGATGTAGCCATCACAATAATGAGGATAGACAAGAGCCAAAGAACTGCACCTGGTGGTTTTGACAAGATTCCTAAACTAACCCACCTAAAAAAATTTTGAAATGCTGCATTTCAGAAAAAAAAAAAAAAAAAAAAGGTAGTCACTTACAGTTGCCAACGGCACTTTGAGGCAGACCAAAGCTTTTCTGTACAACACTTTGGGGCCTCAAGCCAAACACCGAAAGTCAGCAAGTCAAAAAGGATTCACAAGTCTAAAGCTGCCTTCTGAAACATCGGCTTCTCTGTATCCACGCCAAGTTTCAGAGAACAAATAAATAGTGTTGAGGTTTGTATTTCCTAGCAATAAGACCATGCCCCTTCAAGCTCAAGATGGAAAACAGGTTTCTCTGTAGCTACACCTGCCATCAAAGAGCTCAAGGAGCCCACGAATAGTCACTTTTATACCATAAAAACATGGGATACTTAAAAAAAAATAATAAAATTTAATCTCAATGCATAAACAAATAAATCTGTCCCAATACCAATCAAGTTTATCCGACCCCTGTGCAGACCAAAGCAGTGACAGCAGCTTCTGACTTTTCTGTATTACGTCAGAAAACAGCAGAGGTCTGCAGGGGAATTTGCGCCCCTATGCTCATTTGGGCTCATTATCAAGAGTTGGCATTCTCCTTAGTCTGCAGTTCATAGCATTTTAGTGAAAACAGTAACAACCCTTTCATTTTAATTGTGCTCTTCCAGCATCCTGCACTAAAATGAGTAAAAGGAAAAAAGCCACCAGGTCATCCAATAGGCGTCTACAACTGCTAAAGGAGGAATGATTAAAAAAAGGCTGAACTGAAGTGTAATCATGTCAGCAAAGGCTCTCCAGCAGTTTAGGCATCTGAATGGACCAGAAGTTTAGATTTCATACAGACTCTTTACATTCAGTAGCACCATAAATTTAAGGGTAGTGCATATTGCCAGATATGCTACCACAATGACACCACATTGAAGACTTGGGATACCAACAAGACTGGAATGCCAAAGGAGAATGGAGTGAATGCAGCTACTGGACAACACCATCACAACCAAAAGCATGAGATTCTCAAGACCAGAAAACACTGATAGATGAGTTCATGGAACCCACCCTACCCTTTAAAAGGTCAAGTTTCTGAGGTGTGCCTCTTAGGACCCTGCACCACTGTGCAGCCACCGGAAAACGGTAACAAGACAATAATGGAGATGAAGCAGGGAGTCATGCGTCTTATGTGTGAGAGCAAAAGGGGGAGAGAGAGAGGGAGAGAAAGAAAAAAAAAGTACATTTCACCCCTGGAACCTTGGAGGCTTCTCTGTAGTATACACCAACAAGCCTGGGGGGAAAAGCTTAACAGGTTTAGTATTTAAGTTTTTTGGGCACCTCCCATGGGAAGGAATCTCGGCCAAAGTGGCCATAGGCTGCAGTCTTCTGATAAATGGGTTTCTTCAGATCCAGCTCCCTGGAATACATAATCAAGAAATTTAGCACCAGTCACTCAGCCCGACACACATTTTGAGTCTCACAGGAAGAAAGCTTAACTATACCATGGTTGAGTCTCACGAAGAAACTGAATATTTAAGGCATTTAGATGAAATGTGGATCTTCAAACACTTACCCTTCAACCAACTAGAGGCTGCAGCTCGCAGATAAAAAACACTCGACCATTTAACAAAACAAATATTTCTATAGACAAATTTAACAGATTATACAAAAATTTAGCTCCAACACTGCTCCTTGTTTATACAATAGAAACACTTAGCCGATGTATGATTCGACAAAAAAAAAAAAAAAAAAAAAAACATCAGTACTGGTGAGGAAATGGGAGATGTGGCACATATTTATCAGTGCAGCAGCATGTTGTCTGAAGGCTCTACTGGGACAAAAAACATACTATTTTTGCTTCTTATACATGCATTAAGCCACAACGAAAAATGCATGTATAGCCCCTTTAAAACACCCAGATTCTATTTAAAAAATGTCCTCAGGAAGTAAAGCAACTGTGATTATTTTGTGATTCAATTAGATTGTTATATTAACTCAATTTGTATAGCCCCAATTAAATAAAAAATAAAAGTTGCTTTTTGAAAACAGCCCATATGCCAGCCTGGATCATGTGACCCAAGCAAAAAAGACTAATCTTGTTAGGCAAGGTCTTCAAACCTGAGGGATTAGCCATTACATGAAGTACAGAGATCAAGATTACCTGACAATGACTCCAGGTCGGAGGTCAAAGTTCTTCCTCACAATATCAAGCAGTTCCCTCTCACTCTTTTGGGAGGTCCCGTAGTGGAAAATAGAAATGGAGAGTGGATGGGCAACTCCAATGGCATAGGACACCTAATATAGCATACATATGTTATAATGAGAATAACAGATCATACAAAACTTGAGGAGGCGGGACCTCTGGGAAACCCTGACTCTAAAGAGAACCAGCAGGCTTTGGCAACACAACCCACCTGCACCAGCACTCTTCGGCATAGTCCAGCCTTTACCAGGGACTTGGCCACCCAGCGCGCAGCATAGGCAGCAGAGCGGTCCACCTTCGTGTAATCCTTTCCAGAGAAAGCACCACCTCCATGGGCTCCCCAGCCCCCATAGGTGTCGACAATGATTTTACGTCCAGTGAGGCCGGCATCTCCCTGTAGAAAAGAATAGACGTTTCCGGGTTAGCAACTTCCAGGATATCTGGTTAACCCAAGTCAAAGGGTGAGATACTTGCCTGAGGCCCTCCAATCACAAATCGTCCACTTGGTTGCAGGTGGTAAATGGTGTCATCATCCAGGTAGACCGAAGGAACCACGGCCTTGATAATCTTCTCCTTCAGGGCATCCCTCATCTCCTCCAGGCAGATTTCCTCATCGTGTTGGACAGAAATGACAATGGTGTGCACTCGCACAGGGAGCATAGCACCACGATCCTGGCGGTACTGCACTGTAACCTGCAAAGAATTAAAGCGTAAGCCCTCTCGTTTTAGATACACACAGACACTTAAGGCACAAGAAAGAGCTATACCTGTGTCTTTGAGTCTGGGCGGAGCCACGGAAGAGTGCCATTACGTCGAAGTTCGGCCATCTTTGCATTCAGCTTATGGGCAAGGATGATTGTCAGAGGCATGCACTCATCAGTTTCATCAGTTGCATACCCGAACATCAAACCCTATAAAAAAAGAATAACACATTAATGTACATCAAACATTTAATACACAAGCCAAGTATTTTATATTTACTGACCTGGTCTCCTGCCCCAACATCCTCTTCACTGCGATCAATATGCACACCTTGAGCAATGTCGGGAGACTGCTGCTCAAGGGCGACAAGAACGTTGCAGGTCTTGTAGTCGAAGCCTGTGTAGGAAATGGTTTAAGATAAAGACTAGGAACTGCAACAAAGTTCACATATGCACACATGAAAACGAGCTGCACCTTTAGAGGAGTCATCATATCCGATCTGGCGGATGGTCTCACGGACAACTTTCTGGTAGTCCACAACCGCATGGGATGTAACTTCACCCGCCAACAGAATCATCCCGGTCTTGGCAACAGTTTCTGCGTTAGGCAAGATGGGCACGTGTTCATGTGAAATGCAGTTTTTTTTTCTATAGTAATTCAAGCCATTAAAAAGCAGTTATTGTTGTAATTGCAGTTTCTCTTGTTTTCTGCAATCCCCAGTTCTATCATGCATAGGAAGGAGGAAAAGAGGGCGTCTTACCACATGCGATCTTAGCATCGGGGTCCTGCTTGAGATGGGCATCCAGGATTGCATCACTGATTTGATCACAGATTTTGTCTAGAAAAAAAAAACAAAAAAAAAATAATCCCATACATAAAACTTGTAAACTTACAACACATTAACAACAAAGCGAAAATGCAATGCGGTCCGGTTGTTGTTTTTTTGGCAGGGATAGAAAGAGCACACGGTGTCTCCTTACAGTCGCCATTTCAGCAGCTCCACATGTGGCGGAGAGAGCGCGCGGGCAACTATACCGGAAAACAAGCCCTCATATAATATAATGATGACACTAATCTAATCCCTGGTTGCCCGTTTCAAATATATTTCAACCACACTTTTAACTATATGTATATCTAGAGCGTGCAATGAATCTACGAAGGAACACGGCATTGTATAAGCTAGCTAGCTAGCTTTAGCTTGTAGCAGCGCGTGCTCTTAAAACCGGACCAGGACAGCTGCGTGGTGGAAATGGAATTTAATTTATGTTAATTTCATAAAAAAAAGAAACCCGAGCCGCGACATGTACAGTTTTAAGAAGACAAATGCAACGCTTAAACATCCTTGTCAAGCTGCCATTTATGTGAGCTAAAAAAAAAAAAAAAAAAAAAAAAAAGGCCGGCATTTAGCTTCTTACCGGGATGTCCTTCTCCCACCGACTCTGAGGTGAACAAGAAGCAGTCCTCCTCGATCAGGGAGTTGTGGAAACCGTTTATCTCTCCGTTCATCATGACTGCGGCTGCTTTTACAAAGAACAATAAAGGCTAGGTCAGGCTAACTTGGTACCAGCTTAAATAACTGCCTAATTTCTATCTTTTTCTCTGTTCTCGCAGAGCACAGGTTTCCTCAACCTATCTGTTTGATCCTCAAACCTTCGCCTCATGGCGCAGAGCTCCGATATTTATACTGAGAAGTCAGACGTCTTCACGTCAGATGAGGCGGTCCGTATCGCTTAACCAATCAGAGAGTAGTACCATACTGTACAGGAGGAATGCGTTGCTGCGTTCAAAATCGACAAGAATCACATGCTTATGCAACGTTACAGTTAAGAGTGAGGTTTTCTTCAGGGACTGCTGCCTAATGTATCTCTATTCGAGCCATTTGCGATTATTCTTATTAGAACTGCACCTGTATGATAAATGAAATCATACTTTCTCAGCAGAAGAATGTTTTATTGGCATATTACATAAGTTTAGGTCTGACATTCTTCCACTACAGCATTTGTTGATATTCCCCGTTTCTTTACATAAAAAAAAAGAACATTATATTTTTATTCTACTTTAGTACTAATAGTTGCTGGCCTCTGTTAAACACATACACACTCAGACTTGAGCACCGTGTTTTGTCTCGGCTTCTAACTCATTTTCAGCTCTTTCTGGGCCCTTATCCAATAAAGAACCCCAAACCTAACCATTATAAGTGTATACACACCTAAGTGTACAACGTTAACACTGAATTGAAACCTGTCACAGTTTATTTAGGTTTAAGTTTAGCAGAAGATGTCTATTTTTTGCTTTTTTTTCCACAGAAAAAACACATAGCTATATGTGCATTATCTAGAACTCTACCAACAAATAAGTGGAAAAGTAGAAATGTAAACATATATTTAGTTGTAGGGCTGCAACTAACATTTATTTTGCAAATCGATTAATCTGTCGGTTATTTTTTGGATATCAATCCGATAGCCAAAGCCCTAAAGATTTTTTTATTAAATTAAACCAGGTGAAATTAAAACGTTTCCACTTGAGGAGTTCTGGATAGAGCATATTGACAGACAAAAAAAATTTTTCTTTTTTTTTTTATCTTAAATGTAAAATGCTTATACATACATATATATATATATATATATATATATATATATATATATATATATATATATATATATATATATATATATATATATATATATATATATATATATATATATATATATATATATATATATATATATATATTTGATTTTTTTTTTTACAATTTTGATATAATTACTGCTCTAAGAGGGTCACTCCGACAGCTAAAGGCATACTTAAAGTCTCTAGACTCTATTTAACGATTGATCTATCACTGTCAATTATTTCAATAATCAATTAATCCGATTAATTGTATCAGCCCAATTTAGTTGTCTTCAAAAGTCAAGAAAATCTTAGACAATGTGACAATGACAGTAACACATTTAGAGATTTTCAAGGTTGCATTTTGAAATCGCGACAAATTTATCTGCAGACTGGCATGAGGTAAGTTGCTTAAATAATGACACAAAAGTAGAAATATTTCTTGCTTTATAGAGACACTAATCACCTTTATAAAAAATCAGGTTTTTTTTTCTTTGGGTCAAGTAAATAAAAAGCCTATCTGAAGTTTAGTTAAATGAATACAACCATAAAGACATGATTGACTGCAAATTTCATTAAAGATTTGGTAGCATTTGCTATGTTTATCACACAGAAAAAAAATGCTTTTCCTCGAAACCTATCAACCACTGTGTTTAAACACAGTCTTCCCTTAAGTCATCCAATACCACGCAGTCCTTTTGGGGATCACAGGAACATCAGCATGTCTCCTATTGACAGGGACAGATTATCCTCAGCCACTGGTCACATTTGACTTTGCTTAAAAGTAAACAATGGTTCTTGGAATAATATTAAAGTACATACAGGAGAAGCTATATTTGAAATAATGTGATCATATTACTCTAAGATGATGTTCTTCTGCTCTATGCCTTCACTAAGATGATAATATTTGATCATTGCATTGGTTAAACCTACTTTGGTTATCGCCCCATTTATTTGGAGGCAATCAGCATTTTTATGTAAGGAACATAATAACTTAAATACAAAAAATAAAAGGGAGATTTGTGTTTTTTATCATTAATAAGTTGATATACAAAATATTGATATTATCTATAAAAACAGCTCTTCTGAAATCTGATGGTGGACAAACTGAATCTGTTTTGTTCGTGATTTGGCTATTAACCACATTCTTACAGCAGGTCTTTATCGTTTCACTCAATTCATCCTCTATCAGTTTCACTCTGTTTTATGGTTTTTATTGGTGTCAGCGGATCATGCAGGTCAATCATTGAGTGGTGTTGCATCAGTAGAGCTGAGTCAGTATGAATCTATCCTGTGGACAATTGTTTCAAAGAGGGGGGGGGGCATGATGCAAGACGTACTTAGTGTTACATTCAGTAGCATCATTATAATACACTTCAACACATTTCTACATGCATATTTATTCAGTCTAAACATAGGTCAATAACCTAATGACCTGCCCAAAAAAACATTCTAGATATTTGTCTACTCTAAATTTAGCTATAATTCTGGACTTTGAAAGAAAGATGTTGATTTACACTATAACATTACATTGACCTGTTTTTGATCAAATGTTTAGAACAAAAACTACAAATTAGAAGGAGTTCAAATTCCCTGTGTAGGATTCAGGGTTTTAATTTATATAACGGCTTTTGCTCTTGTTTCTTTAAATGCATGCTCATGCTGAGTCATTGTTTTTGGCTTTTCTATTTTTTTTTTTTTTTTTGCTTTGTAATCTCTACAGACACACCTGTTAAAGTCATGCAGTGGAATTATAATTGATCGTGAAAACTGAAATAACATTACACCGCAATAAAAAATAAAAGGTATTGCAGAGGCACTGACACCTCTTGAACCTTTTCACATTTTGCCATGGCACAACTACAAAATGTTCACATCATGAGGCATGCCATCACTGTGTTTCACTGTCGGGGTGACTTTTTCAGCATTAGTTTTCCTCTACAGGCCAAAACACATATTCTACCCTAAACTTCAATCAGACGTTCCTGTGACTGTCTTTAAACCAAGGCCTTCTTTCTGCGTATTCATATAAAAATACTTCTCAAGCTCACATCTAACTGTTCAGTCAGCAGATTCCTCCTCCTGTGTTATTAAGGTCCTCATGACTGCTTCTCAGATCAATGCTCCTCTTGCTTAGCTTGTCAGTTTATGGCAAGATGGAAACACATTGCTAAGTTTGCAGTTATGCCACACGCTATCCTTTTTAGAAAAATGAATTGAACACTGATCTATTCAAAGCATGGGATATTTTTTCTGTTACTTAACCCTTCTGCTTTATTTCTTATCTAGTACATTTAGATAAGCGACACCTGAGAGAGCTAAGTTGCCCTGTATTATACTGAAGGGTGCTAAAGAATATTCAAATTAAAATCAAATTAAATACAGAAAAAGATGTGGTTGTAACATTAAAAAAGGTAAGAAAAAAAGTAGAAAAGCAATAAACACACAGGACAACTTAAAATATCACACTTTATTCCTTTGAACAGTGTTGGACTAGATAGGGGTTAGAGAACAAAGCAAGAAAACCATAAACAATCTACTAAATGCTTTGAGCCCAGACTTGAACAGAGAAAAAACTACTTTATAGATCATCAACATAAATTATAATCATTTACTTCATATTACTTTATCAATTATTAAACCACGTGTAGATTAAACCATATACACTCATGACAATGGAGTTTTCATTTACTAATATAGAAACAATTAAATCCTTTTATTAGAAAAAGAAACAAATAATCTCAGATATAATTTGAATATTTGCCCTGAAATAAAGCTCTGTCACTGGCCAGCAGAATTTAGGCTCATTTAAAAGTTACATAAGAAAATAAATACATAATTTAAGTAAAATAATCTTTATGATATAGATTGTCTCTTATATATATATTTATACCTATGATTTTTCTTCACATACTTCATATTTTCTATATTCAATCTACACAATTACCAAACAGGTAAGATTCAGCAGACATTTCACAATAGTCACAAATCATGAATGCACTACTGAACATATCTAAATTATCTAAACCTGGACAATCATTTTTCATGTCAAACAAATGTCAAGTTGTTTTTTTAATCAGTTTCAAAAATCTGGAAAATACATGAAAGATTCATTTCATCTCTTATTTTTTCTGAGGATATCTACTCGTTATTTCTTAAACTTACATCTAATATTGAAGTCAGAAATGTATCCTGTCCTCACCACATTTCTTCTAAGAATTTTCACAGTCACAAATATATGACAAAGAGGAGTCAAAAACAGCACTTTACGGCACAAAAAAAAAACAACAGTACCGGAATGTACAGTATGTCCAGCAGCAAACCATGCAGGTACAGCCCTGGTCCCATTCACCGCTTCTGTAACTCATCCATCCATCATTTAAAACACACAAACACACACACACACACGCTTTCAGAAATAACACATACATAGACAGCTAACTATGGACATACAGGAGTTACGGCCACGGCACGGTCCTACTCTAACAGCCTCAAAGTTACACGTCTATAACGATGCATCAGAGATCACAGTAACTATGAAACACCATGACTGAGACTACTGTTATGGTCTTAGTGATACCATCAATGGGAGACAGATCTGAGAAATACAGAAATTTTTTAATAAAATAAAGCATTAAGTCATTTCATCCTTTGTACTCCCACTGTGGTGTTAAATGATGAGACCTAAAAGTACAATGAGATACTCTAGCAGATTAATCCTTGAAATTTCATGCCCACTTCAGTGAATTGATCCAAATTAAACTTTATAGTCTGAGCCAAAAACTGATGATTTGAAAATGATTTGAATCAGGAGGGCTCCCAAAATTTCAGCCTGTGACCCCAAAAATAGTAGTGCATGAGACTGACAAAAACCCCTAAAAAAATGTTTATTAACTTTATACAGTACATACAACAAAAAAAAGTATTTTTAAATGAATTAAAAATATAATTAATTGCTTGATTTTTGTATTTTAATATATAACTATATCAATTATTTGTGCATTTTATAATTTGAAGATTATTTAATAATTAAATAATGATTCAAATATGCAATTTTTAATAGGAAATTAGTATTTATATTACATGGGTCATTAAATAGTTTTTTGTGACATTTACATTTATTGATATATCTATTTACTTGATTTAGTTTCATTTGGCCTACTTTACATTACAGGGTTCACATAACAGTGATTTCTGAAAAAAATCTTCCTTTCAGACGCCCCCCCCCCCCCCCCCCCCCCCCCCCCACCCAGTGTGGGTCATTAGGCCTAATTTGTAAGTCGCTTTGGATAAATGCGTCTGCTAAATACATTAACATAAACTTTGGGAATCGTCCTGATTTACATGTTGTTGTGTTTTATTTTTTAATACAGACTTAAAAACAAACCCAAAAAAATGAATTATATGAGGAAGTTGTGTCCAGGGAAAAAAAAAAAAGTCACACAGGATCAGCTCAGATATTGTTGTGACTTGGTAGTGCAGGCCCAGCCGAGAGTTACTCAATCAGTTCTGGCGAGGCAGCTGTGCTGCGACAGCCGACACCACCACCCACACATATGGCGACTATTTAAAGGTGCTCACTTCTGGTGCGCACTTCTTACTCCTCAGACTAGCACATGTTGTGCATCTGAGGGCTTCCAGAACCTTTGCTCCAGACTCACTTTGGTTCTTCCCTGTTCTTAACGCACCTAGGAAATGCACATTTCTTATAAACGGCTCCCTGCATAATTGTGCAACATCTTAATGAACTGACTGATCAAAGCAGGGGATTATCTGCATGGCAAGCCAAGTTATACAGCTTCCGCTGTACAGTAACGGGTAACATGAGCAGAGGTGGACAATTGAGGTCCAGAAAGTAAAAAGCCAGCCTTGTTTCCCTTCATTTGTTCATTTAACTAAGCAATTGATTCCCATCTATGTCCTTGAAATAGAAATGCAAAGGTTGAAACTAAGTCCTGTACCTGGTTTTTCATTCCCACACCTGAATGACCCACTTCAGACTGGCAAGGAGTTAATGCAGTGCCTTGCAAAAGTATTTTAGTGTATTTTACTGGAATTTTATGTGACAGACATCCCTAATGATTGCGAGGTGGAGGTAAAGTCATAGTCTCAAATGTGTATTATAGAACAGTAAATATCTGTAAGTATCATTAAAGACCAAGGAATAGAGCAGACAGTCAGGGATAAAGCTAAAGATGTTTGGATCAGTTTATAGAGCACTGTTTAAACCCTCAACCAAAAGTGTAAAACGCCATGGTTGATGCACTCAAACTTATGTTTAAGCCATCCTCTGACACTGACAGGTGGGATAAAGAGAGCATTTATCAGATAAGCATCCCAGAGGCCCATGGTAACTCTGGAGGACAGGCTACAGGCTTCCACAGCACAGGTCTCACTGAGAATATATTGAAGGGACAGGTATCCCTTATGGACGCTACAGGTCTAGGCTGATTTAAAAAGTGGGAAAAAAGTTATCATTTTGAAAGAATGGAAACGTACCCTATGTAAAAACTAAAATATATGCAGGGATACACTGCAAACATGAGGAAGTAGGAACTCAGGTTATGAGATCCAAATCTTGTGGTCTTCATATAGCATGCTGTGTGGATAAAAACAAAAATGGTACGCCATCCTGAACATCTGTGAACGTGAAATGATAAAACCCTTATCATGATACTATGGCGGTGAATTTAATCAGCAGAAACAGGAAAACTAGAGGGAATTTATATCCCAAAGGAAAACCTCTTAGAGGCAGCAAAAGAATAGAGATCAGGACAGAGCTTCCTCTTTTTGTCACCTTAAAGTTTTGTAAATGGACAGCAATTGGGGTAGTCAGTCTGCCTCCATTTGATCCTGACTTATTAAGGAAGGCATTTACCTGACTTCTATAGGGGTAAAATGGGTTTACATGTCAATGGAATGATGCAGTGATGAAGAGGAGGAATTTACAAGTCTGAATTTTAAAAGGTCTGCATTTTATAAGTTATCAAGAGTATCATTAATCCATCATCCTTTATTAATAGATTTTAAAAAAGCAAAACAAAAAGAGGATTTTATTTATAGTCTTAAAATTGATGCAGGTGCATCAAAACTCCTGTTGTCCTACACTGCTGGCTTTATTCCTGAAGGTCTGCATCTGTGATTTATGTTTGAATCGTATTCATGTCTGCATCCAAATTCTGACTGCATGTTTAAACTCTATGCCGAGACTTGACATGTTTTGACAGAGCTCGATTTTTGGAAAGAATTGACAAAGTATTTAGCATCTACATGTGCAAGAAGACTTTCATCTGTTGCATTGCATTGAAAAAGCTGTTTATTAAAATGTTGTTTTTTTAGTGTGATTAAAATTTGGATTTGTAAAAACACTAATAAGGACTACTTTGCAAAGGTAGAATCCCATAATCCCATAGAATCCCATAATTTAATGTCGTAATGTGATAAAATGTTTACAATTTTTAGGAGTAAAAAAATACTTTGGTAAGACACTGTACACAGTTTGAATTCACTTCTATCAGGCCTACCTGTTCCAGAATACATAAATGTCACCTTGTTTATTTTCACTACTCAGAGCCAACTTCTTGATACATCAAATTGTGCTGTGATAGTGATGACTGATTGCTTTAGAACTGTGATCTGCGAGTAAATCTTAAAGCAGGTTGTCAGCTTCCTGTACTGTCTACACCTGAGAACGGACAAAGGTAGAGAAAACACTGACAGAGTGAAAGGTTTAGAAAATAAATAAAACATGCCAAGTGCACAGCTTAATAAAATTACTCAAGGCCAAGTAGAACCATCTGACAAACCAGATGACTATTCCTGAAAAAGATGGCAATATAAACTGTATATTTTCTGCACAGAAAACATACAGAGCGCTGAATGTATGAAATAAAGACACAACAGTTGGTTATGTAATCTGTAAAAACACCCTCACATTCCTGAAGCCTTCGCTTTTTTGTCTGTTTTCCCGGAATCAGACGCCTGGTTACTGCTGCCCTCTGCTGGGCGTCCAACAGACCCGCTCCCTGCAGCGGCCCCGTCGGTAATGCTGAGTGCCTTCACCTTGGACTCTGCAGGGCTGCTGGAGCGACTCCCAGAGTGACTGCGGCTGCCGCTCCGGTGCCCGCAGCGTTTGCCCTTATGTGGACTTGGACTGCGTGACCTCATCTTCATGACAACGGTGCTATCGTCTTCTGAGCTGAACTCAGAGCTGTCTGAAGAGCTGCTCTCGTGGTCGACAGTGGGTAGCTGGATCTGAGGAGAAATGAAAGGGAGTTGGAAAACGCTGCAGGATGAAAGCCTTTTATTACAACCAAAAAAACGCCATGCGAATGATTACCTGAAATGGCTCTGTTACACCTACAATGGTGCTCATGTTGTTGCTATAGTAACCCAAGATAAAGTCCCCTGAGCTTTTGGGTAATTCCTCCTCTGTAAAGGTTACCTGGAAAGATAATCAGTCATTTATCGAATGTGACAGAAAAATTATCTGTGAGGAAGATCCAGCGTGCATCTAGATTACCTCATGTTCCTGTCGGAGAAAATCAGACTCATCCTGCTTTGCCCACACATATCCAACGTAATCTTTATGGTGCTTGAAACCCACCTGTTGGTGTGAAAGCAACATCACACCAGGTAACTAATGCACCCAAAGTAGTAACGCCAAGAACGACGCTTATAGATGTGTTTGTTCTCCACACAATGCCTTCCGTGAGGGAAGCAACAGTACAGGTTACCTTGTACAATCCGATCCAGTCCCATGAGCTGCGAGAGAAGTTGGGCACCACTTTGAATATCACCTTCGCATCTTCAACACTGTTCCACTCATCCTCTACTATCAGAGTGACCAAAGAAATGTCCACCCTGTATGGGAACTGAAAAGATTTAACAGTTTAATGTCTTCCTCATATCATGCAATCCCATTTCTTTTTTTTTTTAAAGAAAGAGGAGATTGAATTAGATGCATCCTAGACTCGCAGTGAAGCTTTGGGAAAAAGATTCTTGCCAAAAACAGTAGCTATGGATGGAAAATGAGAGGAGAAAAGCTGCTCAAACAGTTTCTGTTATTCTAAGGCTTCATTGGTAGATTAGCAATGTTTGGGTACTTTAACTGGTCTTAGGTCACAACTCTCTGGTACTGTTTCTGTGTTACAGCTATTTTACCATCTGAAAAACCTGTCATAAAATATACCTTAACAGTCAGTGAAATCAAATCTTGACTATGGGCCTGAAATTAAATTGAATATGCAGATTTTAAAACAACTTATGCCATACTTAGTCCTGTTAATAGTTTTCAGGTATTCTCTCATTTAAGTGGAGCCTCACGGATGACAGCAACTTTATGATGCTTCCCGGTGTGTCCCACCTGCAGGGTAAAGATGGACGACACTGGTTTATGGTCGCTGACGGTGTACTCCATGTGGCTTCGGTAGCAGTGCTGTGTCACTTTGATCCCGCTGATCAGTCCTGAAATCGAACCACGCTTCCCCACATTTTGAGCAGCTGGCGCTGTGGCCCTAAGGCGCCACAAGATCCGGTCAGTCCAAGCTGGTTTACGCTTCTTCCCACTGGGGTAATTTTAAAACAAAGGTGAAACAAGAAAAAAAAGACAGTTTTAAAACAAAGCATGTAGGGAAAGAAAAGCATTTTCACAATCCCCTCAGGGTGGTGAGGACCTTTCAGAGAGCAGAGTGCTCTTTAGCCTTGTTCTGTGATCTCTGATCAGTGGCCTAGAATTTGAAATGGCACTCCTGGCTTCACCCACCTTGTATCATATGTGTTTGTTCCAACATCAAACTTGTAGGTGGGGGGAAATTTCAACGGCCCCTCGTGAAATCCTTCCAATACCGTCTCACTGTCTTTGGCCATGTTTAGCTGCAGAAAATTACAATAAAAAAAAAGGGCAGACTGTTTCATTAAGAAACATTAAAGACACTCTCTGTTGCCCTCTAGTGGCAAAAAAAAGCTAATTAAATTCAAACTAAGGATTAGATGAAGATTAATTTTAGTTCGATTCAGCATCTTAAACAAAACTGTTATGATTGTAAATACATAAAATCTACAACACTTTGTGTAAAAACATAACCCAAAACAAAGAGAAACCACATGTTTTATGTAACGCTTTTAAGGAACAGCTGCTGTCCTGTAGTAAAACACAAAAACAAAAATTTTTCTGTTTTACCTGATCCTTCTCCCACAACATGGGGAACTTGTTGTTGTCTATGGCTGATTTTACAGCTTGGATTTCCAGGTCTTCAATGCGGAAATTGAGATCTCCAAACCAGAACACAAGACTTAAAAAAACAAAAAACAGATTTGATGAGAATCAATCATTAAAAAATAATCAGAAAAGAGTCTGTGGTTGAAGATGGTGATAGAAAACATGTGTAGGAGCATCTCAGTCTTGTGTCATAAACCATGATAATAACTTTGGACACTGGGAAACAAGTTTCCATGCTTTATATTAAACATGTGTCATTAATTGGGTCTATATAAGTATACATATCCATTGTGTCAGGAGGATTAAGGTTTGCCCGCTGTTGGACAGTCAAGTTTCTGCAACTCTTTCAAAGCCCAAGACAGTGGCTGAATCCCAAACTGGCCAGCCAGTTACTGACCAGCTCTATGATAAGGGAAAGCCACAGAAAGGTAACTGATAAAGAAATCGGCAATTCACTGAGTGCTGCAACCCGATTTTAATGGAATTTTGTTGTGGAATGATCACGCATGCTAGAAAAAGGAGATGGACAAAAAGCAATAACTGAAGCCTTGCCAGGTTTCTAAAGCTGAGCCTATTAGCCTAAGAGCTTCAGGTTGATTCATGAAGTAAGCTGCAGCTCTAACCAAAGCTTCAAGATACATGACACTGGAGTATCCAGGGTGGGGTTGATATGATATTCCACCAGGACTTTTCAGCTGACCACACTGCCAAAAACACCAATACCAGGTTTGGACTTCCATTTCATGCCAGCAGAGCTACAAGCTGATCAATTCCATGCTGCATGGATGGAGTAATTCAAGCAAAAAGGCCTACAAAAATATTAGGTTGATATGTAAATTTGGAGTTTGTTAAGCAGGAGACTCATTACCTTTTTGCCCAATTTTTACCACATATTCAGGGAAAGTCTGTGTCAGCCTGTGCTAGTTGTGGTCAGTCTAAGGATGAATCCACAAGAAAAAACAGTTGATGTGAGTTGGGGTGAAGTCTGGAGTCCGCAGGCATGTGAGATGAACCAACCTAACTTGACCTTAGTCAAATACACCTGTCTGAATATTGTGACAAGTATATTTGGTGTTAAACAGCTTGTTTTCCTATACTAAAACACATTACGCTATGTTGAATTACGAAGGTGAGAACCCTGAACAATATGAAATAAACCCACGGGCATCACACAAGCTATCAGCTAATAAACTACAACCAGATAATGATGAAAAAATAAAAAACAACAGATAGATAGTGAGATATTCAGGAGTAAAACACAGTAAGTAATACAAGGCCTTAGGAAATAAACCTTATAAGCTCAGACATTTGCTCAGGGGAGACCCTTTTGGTGAAGTTATTATTTTTCTATTTGATTATTTTCTTCCCCAAAAGCCCTTTGATACTTAATAGGATGTATTAAAGTTCCATTTTAATGTATTTCATTAGAGGAATGTACCCCAGGCACCTTGTTATGTTTGCCTCTATGACATGCACAACAATTGCCTGTTCACTGTGTGCAGAGGCAGAGGGTGGAGCCTAGAATACGTTGCCTTCTATCCACATTCTTTTGAACAGTTGTTTGCCAATAAAAAGGAAAAATGAGTCAAATATAGAAATAAAATTTAAGCACAATCATCAGATGTCACCAATTATTTGATCATATGGGCTAACAACATACCAACCCCCCAGCATAGCACTCCCCCACCACAACCACCACACACACACACCATCCAATGTTCGATTGAAGTAAAATGTTAAAAAAAGTCTCTGCCAGTCTGAAAATCTCAGGAATAAACAACACTTGATGTAAATAAGCTGTTTGTGGACGACGAGGGGAAAAACTAATCCATCTGCACCTACTGGTCGTCTCTGTGTTTGCAGTCATAGCTGGCAGAAAGGCTAAAAACCTGAGCGTGTTGTCCACCCCGCTCCTATGATGTCCCCTGTATTTGCAATATTGTTAGGTTATTATTTTTTGGAAACTAACAGTCTGCTAGGTCACAAAGGCTCTGTCCCTAAAATGAAAGCTGCGGTGTTCTATAATTATAAAGATTAAACGGACAGAAAACAGAGCCTACTGTTCTTTTTTTTTTTTTCAAAAGATGTCAAGTGATATTTTTTTGTCTGATCATTTTGTGGCGGCGATGTTAATAAAGTCCTTCAGGAAAGGAAGTAAGGATACAGATTTAATAAGTCAAATAAATTTTAATGAGCTGAGAAATATATATTTTTTTTATTATACTCGTTTTATTCACTCTCTTTATTCCTTGTTTTATCTGTGCTTGTTTTTTTAAATTGTTTCAGAAATGATTCTCTAGATGTGCACTCTGGCCAAATATCTAGATGAACAAAGTACAGGGGTTGGGCATCCAGGGCAGCGACTGCAATGGAGGATAAGAATTTAACCCATTACATATTCAGTATGAATCCTTTTAATTAGTTGTTTTTTTTAATTGAAACTTTTGTTTTTCTTATTTTTTATATTGCACTACATGATAGTGTGCGTGCAGCATCCAAACCTGCTCTCTGATTGTTTTATTTTATGGGCTCAGTGCAGTTCAGTCAAAAATAAAAGCTAGATTAGACTTACCTGATATAACTAAGGATGACAAAGCAGCAAGACCTATTGTATTTTTATAAATGGGGACAGATAGTGTGACTTTTACTTCTTTCTGCTCATTTTTATTAATTATTTTGGTTGTTACATAAATGAGTTCTGAATAAATAAGTTTTGTTAATAATATAATATAATATAATAAACGAAACTAAATCACGTACTTAATAGTTGTTCAGATCAGTTCAGTTTCTTTAGTTTTATATATATATATATATATATATATATATATATATATATATATATATATATATATATATATATATATATATATATATATATATATATATATATATATATATATATATATATATATATATATATATATATATATAGTATTACCAGAACTTCAACAGTGAGTTGTTGGCTCATTGTTTACTGTGCTGTCTTGTTTGGCGTCCTTAAGACAGAAATGGCTGTTTGCATGTGTGCATGAAAGTGCAGAGACTTACTCATGATCCAGAACACCGGTGGCTGTCTGGCCCTCAAACTGCTGCTGCTGCAAGATGCTCTCAAAGTCCTCCATGCGCTCGTCGTGGTTTTCCATGTGAGCAGGGAGGTGACAGTTCAGAAAGCAGATGCTGTGGCCAAACACCATCATTCGGGCACTAACACCACCTTTATTGCCCTGCAGCATGAACATAGCAGAAGGCAGAAGTTTTTAAAATTGACTAAACTGAAGGCTTCTAACACTTTAATTAGCACTCAATATGCTAAATGATTGTATTAATCTTTTCTATTGTATTCCTTTGGGTAGAACTGTGATAGCAGGATATGTGAGTGATTTTCATCAGTAATTGTAGAAAACAAATCCAAGAACAGTAGGCGGCATGGCATGTATTGACTTTATTTGCTGGTATGCTCCACAGCAAAACAGGAAGTGCTCTCATTAAAGAGAAGACGGTATAAATATTTAATGAATAGTACACACGGGGGGACAAAATGAGTGAGTGGATTATCTGTTGCTACTTATCTGACTTCCTAAAACATTGTTCAGTAGAAAATGTGGCTTTCTTGGCAAATACTGAAAGAAAGTGATCAAAAAGTCTATAATAATAACGAAGGTACTCAAGCTGTGGTACAAGTACCCCTGGTGGTGCTTAGGTTAATTTTACTTTTACACTAAAGTTATTTTTCACATTGATCTTTTCTTTAGAAAGAAATTATTTAGTGCCTTCAAGAATAAATCTAAAAAAAAAAAACAACTGCAGCAGGTAACAGTGAAATCAGAATAAACGATGGAGGTAGCCAATTATCCTCTGAAGATATTAGGCACTACTCTAAAACAAGCACCCTTATTTTCAGTTCACAAGCTAGTGAACTAGAGGGATGTTGTGTTCAGGGATTAACTTGATTGATTAAGGAGAAATTTACTTATAACGTTGACTCAATAGTCAAAATGTTAACATAAATCTGTGTTTTGGGGGCTAAATTCTTTGTATTCAAACACTAAAAATGTTTCCACAGAACAAGTTGTAAAAATTCATGAAATAAAACCATATTTTTAACATTATAAGTTAGATAAAGAACAGCAATAATAATAATAATAATACAGACTCTGACTATTAAGTTGTATACTTCAAATTACTAGTTAGCACTGCATTTGCTTCTCTTCTTTTGTAGATTAAAAAAACATCTTTTGAAAATTGCACAACACAATTATTTTATTCTCACGAACCAGTTTCTGAATTAATATTGTCTCATAAGGTGGATATAAGGTTACACCACCGGTTCAGTTTGACCATTAATGTTAAAAGAGAGCCTGTCAGTTAAATCCAAACGTCCTCCTCTCTAGGCTGTTTAACTGAACAAAGCTGAATTTGATAAACAAATTAGAAGAACTGATAAGATCCGCTCTTTCCTGCCTAGGCCCAGTGAGTCTAAGCTACTAATGCATTAGCACTGGCAATTCTAGCAGAACTAAGCATGTAAGTGGCCATATTACCCAGTAACCCCCCAGCCCTGTGCGGGTGGTCTCTGTCTGGACTCCACGGAGGAAAGGCAGATGGAAGTATTTGGCAAAAACCAGCAGTAACAGGCCCTGCATTCGCTGGGATGTCACCTGAGGGACAGAAATGTAAAGCTTGATCAGGGTAGAGGTATGGAAAGACAAGATAGATATGAGGAACTATTTTGCATGAGTTACACAAAAGCACACTGAATGAATGCGAAATATCATGACCCTTCCTAAAGCTTCTTTAGCCCTGCTCTGATAAATTCATTGAATACAGAGAAATAAACAACACACAGTTTCTCCAAACCTGGAAGAAAAAAACTATAACGTTAACACTTTTTATTCTCTGACCTCCTTTCGTTCCTTGTGCTGCATTACAGTTTGCTTGTCTTGACAATTGCATTTCCCTGACATATAACAACACTGGAGGCCTTTTAGTAGGGTTAAATGCAGAAAAAAACCTGACAAGTCAACTGTTTTTTTTCCCTCATTCCCATCATGTACACATGTTCATCCTTCCCTCACCCTCTGTCAAGTCGTTTACAGATCCCCACCCCCAAACCACAGTCTGAAGAAGCACAATCACACCCGGACTGAAATCCCTCACAGGCATAGATCCCCACGTGACCAACCCCTCTATGCCTGCATGCCAACAGCCTATTGTTGCATAAGAGTATCAGGCCAACTGAATGGGCGACCAACTTTGATTTCAGCTTGCTGATTTGGAATAGCTGTAGAATGCCTGCAAACCAAAATACTAGCTGTACCAAATCTGCTGGATTGTTTCATGCTGCTGTTAGAGATGATAGTGACAATCAGCAGAAATGTTGTGGTGAATCCCCAATAAATAAAACCGTCCTGTCAGGGTTGTGTTAATGCAGTCAGTGGCTGATTGGCAGAGCTGCACACAGAGGACTGGAGTTTGACACCTGTTTATTAGAAGCAGCAAAATACTTTAAACCTGGGCGGAGGTTGAGGTTCGCCTCCCAGCATGACAACAACCCTACACAAACAACCTAAGGTATAGTGTAATGGTTGAGCTCAAAGCAGTTTCCTGTGTTAGAATGGCCGACAAACCTGCATTTCAGACTTAAAATCTGATATTGAGGTGCTCTTCATCCAGTCTGATTAAAGCACTGAATCTAGATACATTTGGTTTTTCACTGCAAGTGAAAATATTAATGCAGAGTTCCAGTGAATGACTGTTCTACAAGACATTGAATCAAATACCCTCATAGCTTATATATGGCCAACTTTTATTTTTTTATAGTAAAAAAGATTCAAAGTAAACTCAATGTGTCCTTTTCTTCACCTTCCTAATTAAAGGCTCCATTGTGTTGGTGTATCTGAAGGTCCACCGTCCTGCATCTTTTTAGATGTGTCTCTGCTTCTGAATCAAACTGATGAATCACCTCTTTAGTATGTAGAATTACAGAGCCCTGTTCTATAAAAAAAAAAAACCCTGAATGTAATATATTTAAGCTCTGGCTTGTAACATGACAAGATAGGGAACATCTTCTAAGTGGTAATATTACTTTTGCAAAGCATAGGAACTTCCTATTATAGAACATTGTGTCGTAAACATCCTGTGTCGTAAAGGCCCTGACCTACTGTCTCACAGGAAGTAAACAAAGACTACTTTAGAAGAGGCTTAAGCTAATATAGCAGGCCAAGAAACAGCTGGGGGATGGCATCAGTTTCACTGTCACAGGCCAGTCCACACTGACAACATGATCCAAAAAATAAAACACCACCCTGGGAGACATTTGTCCAACACTCCTTTGCTTGACAGCTCACTCACACACACTCTGGCTCAACATGGCGACTGTTGCACGCTTTACTGCAGAAGCAGTCGTTGTAGTGCCTACCACAGCTGCAACGTGTGATTTCGTGTGACAAAACCAATACACATTTCTTCATGCAAATGCTTTATAAAGATGTTTATGATAGCAGATATACTTTAATATATCTCAGTATTATTAAAATTTGTATGCAGCCCTCAGTGTATAAGCTATTAGGCTACAAAGGTAGAAAGCACAGGACAACGAACCAGCTGACATACATGTCTATTATAAATCATCACCCTGTCCCTGTTGCTATGAACACAAAAAGAAGAGATAAACCCTGTCGATATGTAGTATGCACAAAGATGAGCCTTTTACCTGTTTATTTTGAAATTATTATTATTCACAACAGCAAAGAAACCATTGCTTACCAGCACATAACCAAAGGGGCTCAGTCTCTCCATGCAGACCTCGCTCCACTGGTCTGTGAAGAGGACATCTTTGAGTCTTTTGTTAATCATGGAGTTCACTTCCTGCAGCCTTGGAGAGACAATGATAAACAAAAAATATAAATAAACCCACAACAATTTTTATTGAGATCACATTTAAATCTAAACCCGACACTTCATTACCAGCTAGGTCTACACTGCTGTGAATCAGCTTTTATTGTAAAAGAGTGTCTAGTCAAAGCATGAACTCTGTCTTTAAAAAAAATCGAGTCATTCTTCAAAATAATATGTTTTTAAAATAATTTTCTACAAAAACAATGGTTCAAAATCTTTCAATGAAGTAAAATACTGATGTAAAATTGATGTCTGTTATCACAAGCTCTCTAGTTGTCAGTTGTCAGAGCCCAGTTATTGGCTTTTATGAGGGGAGTTATTTATCAAACAATTATCTGAAATGTTTAACTGTGAAAAATAAAGTTGAAAGCTAAAATAAAAAAAGTTTTTCCCAGCAGAGGACAAGCCAATATAAAAGTGTGGAACGCATTGTTGTGACCCTCACAGGACACTCACCCTATGATGTACATGTCAGTGTTTCCGTCCCCCACGTTCAGTCCCAGCAGAGTGGTGATGTCATCGGGCGGCGTGGCGGAGCCCACGTTCCAGGTGATGATGTGCAGCCTGTCAGGAGAGGGTGTTACGTAAGCTCCCACAGCCACTCATCTCCTACAGACCTGAGTCACAGCTGGAAGACTGGATGAGACAGCAACCTCTGCCGCAACATGTCTTTTCCTTCATGGCCTGCCTTTGCTTTTATTCTTTCATCATAGCAAGAGATGTTATAAATGTGTTCCTGCTATTAAAATATTCTTACATCGGGTCGTAGGCTTTCAGTTTGGTCTAATTAGACTACAGAATTCATAACTTCTCAATTAATACGCCAATTAAATGTTGATATTGTTCAATCAGTAATCAAATAGCAAAAGTTGCCTTAAGGAGGATTTAAAGCAGGTGAAGCTAAAAATATGCCACTAAATTTTTCATATTAAATGCAAAATATTTAATTTTTATTTTCAGTTTTGGCATAGGAATTGCTTGGTGGGTTGTTTTTTGAGCTAATGCTCTGTGTTAGGGTCTGCATATCAAATCGATTACTAAACTAGTTGACAATCATTTCAACAATCAATTCATCACGATTAATCCGAATAATTGTTTCAGCCCTAACCTGAAGGTTTTCTGTGGAAACAAGCCAGTCTATGAGCAAATGACAACATGCTATAGCAAAAGCAGATGTTTCTTCGCCACAGTCAACATTTATCTATAGGTGCAGCAAAGTGGTTGTGTCCATGTGCAAAAATCTTTTAGGAAGGACTTATTACACCTAAATTACTTTTAACCCTAATCCTCTCAGCCTTTACATTATCATGTGACAAAGTTGGATGGATACCAGGGGTGAATTTCATTGCTTATAATGTCCCATCAGAGCAGAGGTAACTTTTTAGCTCTATAGCCTAAATAAAAGTCAACTCCAAACCAATCTCAACATAAAAATCAATTATTTTTTGATTTACCTTTTTTTTTTTACTAATGTCTGACAACAGAAATCCCTTCTATTAGCTTGGACATTTGATTAGCATGGAGGTTACTAGCCTGACGTAGTACTACTCAATTCTAGTCAGAATATGAGTCTGATACTGCTCCATAGAGCTGTGATTATGGGGCGTGTTTCGAACGAACCAGGAAAAAAAATGCCTCTGCACTCAATTGGATAGACCTACAACCAATAAGAGCAACGGAGTGCGTGACGTATGTTAAGCCAGGCACAGTTGTTGTTAACAAAAATCAAAGCGTGCAGTTGCACGCCTAGAATAAGAAGATGAGCCTTGATCGCGTTTCTCTGTTCCTCTTTTAAAATTAATTTGCTGTCGATATCTTCTAGAACAGACCTAATAGCAGAATCTACACACCTCAACTCTCCAGCGGCAGCCATTGTTGTTGTCACCCATGCGCGCTTTGGTCACGTGGTTGATTACGTTACTGTTGATCATCTGTCCATCAACGTATAAAGCCCGCCCTGACAATTTGATTGGCCCGCCAGATATTGTGCGAGCATACTCGCGCTACTACTGAGCAATGCCAGACCGAACTTCCCGACCTCAAATGTGTTGGCGGGACTAAGTTCGGAATGGCACCCTGGCTAGGAGGTTACTGGAGTGCAGTGAAAACATTGTGTGTCCATTAAAGCAGTTTGAGATGATTTTCTGCTTTGTTACATGAGGGGTACACTGTGATCAAAAGGGATGGACAAAGTCAGCAAGAATACTCAGGTAGGCTGGGACTAAGGAGCCCAGAGAGTGCCAATAAAATCCCCTGTTTTCATATCTCATAGTTATTTAATACAGCAGTATTCATTTATAAAGCTTTTATTTAAAAGCTTTATACCAAATCTGAATGTTTCAATAAAATTTGGGACTCAGCAACGTAAAAGTCTTCTCAGTTGGTTATTGCTAAATATTTTCAGCCTGGGTCCATTTTAGCCTCAGTTTCCTGATTTTTCTATTCGTGCTGCAAAGTTTGATGTGTTGATTTTTTGTTTTTAAGGTAATGACTGGTTAATAAGGCTGCAGCTGCCTTTCTAGTAGCTCCAACCACTAAAGTTCCTCGTCTGGTCTCTGATGTAAACAAAAAGAAATATATATAATTTCCGCAAAACTGCCACTTACTTGTCTATACATTGGAGAAGTGTTTAAAAAAAAACATTCAGAGACAGCAGCAGCATCCTGATACGTTCCAATTCACAAATCTATTTTCCTCTCTACCTACATACAGTGAGTTGCTGTCATGCAATTGGCAGACTTATAATTAGTGTTGCAAAGCAGTCTAATAAGTCAAGAATGTTTAAGTCTGTAAACAAATACATTCTTTATATAGAAAGTATAAAATAGGCTAAAAGTTAAAACAAATCGATAGTAGTTTATTACAAATCCTGCAGCATGGTTTGTCTGGATTCAATGTATGGAAATATGTGGTATGTTTACTGAGGCCACTGTGTCTCAGCTATCTGGGAGTGAGATGCCTAATAAAGCATTCCGAGACATCAATGTCAGCTCAGAAAACCAAGAGATAAAGAAACCAACCTGAAGTCCTCCAGAGTCTGGGGCTGAGTGTCAGCAGTGCCGGCCACAGACAGGGCTCTCTGTGCATGCGGGTTCAGGTGGGAGGGGACAGGTGGCTGGGGCATGGAGGCTGCTCTGACCGGGTGGTGACCTGGACCCTTTGGACCTGCCTTAATGCTTGGCCCGGTGTGCTCGCCAACAGGGCGCGGTTTGGTGTGACTTACCACAGCGCCGTCAGGAGAGCTCTGATTCTGGTTCATTAATGGACCGACTTCTGTGTTGGGTTCAACTCCAGGTTCTGAAATATCTACAGATCCCTCAACCCTGGCAGTTCTCTGGGGCCGCCGAGGTCTTGGAGGCGCCGGAGGTTGGCCGGCGCCTGAATCAGTGCCTGCGTCCTGGCCTGAAGGTGCTGACGATCCCTCTGCTCCACGGCTTGGTCCATCCTCCTCCATTTTGTTTTGGCTCACATCAACTTGCTCCATTTCTGTGATTTCTATGGGAACAAAAAAAGAGATAAATACTTAAACTGGTGTTCTATTATGTATAGGAAATAAAGACAGTTTGGTTTGTATTCATCCCCTATATTCAGATACCCCTTAATTCAGTCCCCATTGAAGTTCAGAAGATCCAAAGTTCATGTGGGAGAATCAGTTTAATGACAACCATTAGTCGTCTACTCTAGAAATCTGACCTTTATCGGAAAGTTCACAAAAAAGGACACAAGGTAAATATGTGAATGGAGTAGGGCTGGGTGATGCTGCCGTAAAATAAAAGCTTTTTAAAGCCATATTACCATGTCCCCATTATTTTAGCCTAACAAATCCGATGAATTAACTTTTTTCACAATAACAAAAATGACAAAATGACGCACACCCTTTGGAAGGTTAACTTAATTTAAAAGGGCAACAACATTCAAGCTGTAAAAATACTTTTTGGGCAATATTTCATAACAAACAATAAAAATATAATTCAATTTTATTTCAGTTTACTTGTATAACGCCAATTATCAACACATGTCATCTCAAGGCACTTTACAGTTCACCAGATCATACAGTAAAATTGTTTCAAAATTTTCTATCTAAGGATTGCATCGACTCTTTGACTCAAAGGCAATCCCTCAAACTAAGCATGCTTGTAGCGACAGTGGAGAGGAAAAACTCCCTTTTAACAGAAACAAACCTCCAGCAGAACCAGGCTCAGTGTGATAGGCCATCTGCCGAGGCCGACTGGGGTTCAAGGAGACAGAAGCAGAGATACAGAAATAAGCAGAGCCAAAAAGGCAACTGTAAAAGGCGGCCCCAGTTTCCCCAGCCACATCCAGCCAGTCACAGTCAGAGAAACAGGACTACACTGAAAAACTGGCCGATATCCAACATCTATAAACAAAATGTTAAGCCTACCCTTAAAAGTAGACAGGGTGTCAAGTACTAAAACTGGTAGTTGGTTCCACGGGAGAGGAGACTGATAACTAAAAGATCTGCCTCCCATTCTATTTTTAGAAATTCTAGGAACCACTAGTAAACCTGCAGATTGAGAGCAAAGTGCTCTGTTAGGAACATAAGTAACAATCATATCTGATATAAGATGGAGCTTGGCCATTTAAGGCTTTATATGTGAGAAGGGGGACTTTAAATTCTATTCTGGATTTAACAGGAAGCCAATGAAGAGAAGCCAGGATAGTTTTCATCAGAACTGTAGCTGCAGCATTTTGGATCAGCTGAAGGCTTTTAACTACAATTTGTGGACTTCCTGATAGTAAAAAATTGAAATAGTCCAGCCTTGAAGTAACAAATACATGGACTAGTTTCTCAGCATCAACCCTGGACAGGATATTTATAAGTTTTGCAACATTGTGCAGATGAAAGAAGGAAATTCTAGAAACCTCTTTGTATAGGATTTAACTGACAGGCCCTGATCAAAACTAACACCAAGATTTTTTACTTTATTATATGAGATCAATTTAATCCCATCCAAATGAAGTGACTGGCTAATCAGCTTATTTTTCAAATACTCTGGTCCAAAGACTATAACTTCTGTTTTGTCTGCATTCAGAAGGAGAAAGTTAAGAGTCATCCAGGTTTATATGCCTTCAAGATATGTCTGTAATCTATGTGATGGGTTAGCTTCATCTGGATTTATAAACAGATATAGCTGAGTATCCTCATCATAACAGTGGAAATTAATCCCATGCTGTTTATTAATTCTACCAATTGGGAGCATATATATAGTAAAGAGAATTGGTCCTAGCACTGATCCCCGTGGTACTCCACAGGTAACCCTGGAGCACAAGGAAGATTTATCATTAATGTGAACAAACTGAAATTGTTCAGATACACATGATTTAAACCAGTCTAGTGTTGTTCCTTTAATTCTATTTGTCTATCCAACAGGACAAGCACATCATTAGCAACCTTCACCAGAGCTGTTTCAGTGCTATGATGAGCTATAAAGCCAGACTTAAACTCTTCACAATGTTCACGCTGGTATAAGCAGTCACACACTTGTTTAGCAACTACTATCTCAAGAATTTTAGATAACAATGGAAGATTGGATATAGGTCAACAATTATAAATAGTCAAAAACAGAACAATCAATGAGACTATTTTATTGATCAATTACCCAGCCATAAAAAGAATATACTCCAGTTTTGCATGATATAACAACATGCCAATATAACTTTGAACACACATATCAAAAACATGGTGGCGGCAGTATCATGCTGTAAAGACAGAACAAGAAACTGGAAAGTAAACCTAGTGTAATAGAAAAGTCCATCCTGTTGATGACTGTAAGACTTTCCTGAGATCCTATTGATCAATTTCCAGCCTTGTCACGGCATCAGAAACAATTGAACACAGCTAAATGTAATGATTTCAGAAAAAAACAACAACCACGAGAACTAAAACCAATAGAGTAGAAAGACATGAAAGGAGACATCTGTTCTAACCTGAACACAATTTACTATTATCTCTACTGCTGCCACAGCAGCCCAAAGGTTTCCAATGAAAATCTGAATAACTGAGTCAGTTTAAATTTACTCAAAGCCAGCAGAGGAACAACTGCAGGCTCCAAAACCTCCTAAATCAGCAGCCTGGGTTAAAGTAAAGTGAGTGAGGAAGCTGCAGAGAGAGATACAAAGAGAGTGAAGCAGGCTGAAATACAGGATGAATTTATGACAAATAATTTGAAACACAATCCATTCAGTTGTTTATGACAAGCATGAATTCAAAAATAGATTAACAGTTTATATTTGAGTGTGCAGCATAGTGAATTATTCACACATGCCACTTCATCAAAATTCAGACTAATTACCGGTATAAATAAAATTAGAAAGAAAAATGAGTTTTCATTTCTAAGTTCTAATTTCTGAGCAGCTGCTTGATATTCAGATTTCTTCCAAAGACCTGTAAACAATAAAATACAGTATTTGTGGATAAACAGAATATTCAAGTCTGTAACCTATACAATATTTCATGTAGATGTTTGTGTTAGTCTGCCATATCAAAAGATACTCCTTTGATTTCCTCCAGAAGCAGATCAAAGTAAATGACTGCTGGGGTCCAACTTAATCTTTGAGAACAAAATTGACTCCTTTAACTTTTTATTAGACTTCTAAATTTATGTTATAATTATTATGGTGCCTTATAACACTTTCTGTTTCATTTATCAGAAGCTTTGTCCCTTTTTGGATGTTAAATGCCTCCAACAAACGTAAACAAATTATACAGTTGTTTACAATCTGCTGTACATGTGAGCATGAAAAAGCTTATTTAAGCAGCCTGACCCCAATCCATCAGTTAGTGGTGGTGGAAGAGTTCATCATAAAGACAGAAAAAAAAAATACCAGAGTCAGATTTTTTATGAAACTGAGAAGCTTTAAGCAGCAAATGCTGATGGTTACCACAGCCCATTCTCCACATGACTGGAATGGCATCCTGTGCATTGTGCTCAGGCTTTGGGTCAGTCGGGAGGGAGGGAGAGAGAGGCTCCTGCCCAGGGACACAGAAACAACAGTGCTCCCGTCTAATTATTCACATGACCTTGAGCAGACTGAGGCCCCGACTTTCATGCTGTGATGAGAGCCGTCTTAGTGTTTCACATGTGCTCAAAAAAAAAAAAGCGAGGGGCTGTTTTTCCAGTCCAGCAATAACCTGAATGTTAGATGGACATAGTGTACTCCTGATGTCTGTGCGCAGCATTGAGTGGGCATACGTGGATGTGAGTGGGTGCAAAATGAGGAGGGGGACAGGAGTGACAGCCCCCTTCAATGGGAACACTGTCTTTTAGCAGAGTCACTCTCTACTGGGTCCCTCACACTTCCTCTTTCCTCTGATAGTTTTTCTAGGCTCTAATCCTTCTATGTTTCTCTTATCGCACCATTTTCCAATCCTGTCTGCCCCCACCTCTTTGCCCAGACCCATTGTTCCATTTTACCCACATTTGTCGCTCCCCCTTCTCTATCTTTACTTCTCAACACAAGAGGAGAACCTAAAACGTTGGTCCCAGCTATTCCCATCACCTCGCCTCCTTATCTTCCTCTGGACAAGCCAACATTCTATGCGTTGTTTTCTCCTCGCAATCACAATCAGTGACGTCAACAAGCCGTCACAACAAATATTTTTCAATAATAAAAGAGAACAAGCCAAGCATTAGCTTTTCTGGGAACAATTAGCACTTCCATTTCCACTCCAGCTGACAGAGAAAGGAGTGAAATGATTGGATAATAACAAACCTGTCACAGTGTTTACATGCCTCTTCCTGAGGGCTCCAGAGCTGAGAGCCAGGAAGCATGCAGTTAGTGCAACCAAAACAGCAGCCCCCAGTCGGCCTTTCTTGGCTCCTCTGGCAGGATTAATCGAAAACAAAGATGGTTTTAGATGGATGAGTCAGACAAAAATGTGACGAGCCAATTTGCTTTAGATACTGAGGGTGAAAACATATCAGCTGTTCTGCTTGTGCTGATCATTCTTCTCTAAAACCCCTGGCTGTGTATGGCTGCATGGTGTTTATTCCTGTCAGATTCTGATCTCTTTAGTGTTTAATGTAGAAACTGAAGCTATTCAGCGCGCTGGTGATGAGCGCCAAGAGAGCCGTATTCCCCTGTGACAAGGATACTAATAATGACCAAGACAGGAATGAAACCAGCTGCTGCTGCACAGCTGTAAAAGGCTCCTTCTAGGTCCTAATGCCAAATTGCATCACTTCCCATTTTTCCAGGGGTGAGGGCATCAATTGTAGACCAGGTCATAGCAAAGGCTGCAGCAGATTAAAAACATTGTTCACCCTTAGTCCTGAATATATAGCAATTATTCTGACATTGATAGGAATCTGTAACTGTACCTTAAAAATACACTATATTGCCAAAAGTATTTGCTCACCCATCCAAATTATTGGAATCAGGTGTTCCAATCACTTCCATGGCCACAGGTGTATAAATTCAAGCACCTAGGCATGCAGACTGTTTTTACAAACATTTGTGAAAGAATGGGTCGCTCTCAGGAGCTCAGTGAATTCCAGCGTGGAACTGTGATAGGATGCCACCTGTGCAACAAATCCAGTCGTGAAATTTCCTCGCTCCTAAATATTCCACAGTCAACTGTCAGCTGTATTATAAGAAAATGGAAGTGTTTGGGAACGACAGCAACTCAGCCACGAAGTGGTAGGCCACGTAAACTGACGGAGCGGGGTCAGCGGATGCTGACGCGCATAGTGCGAAGAGGTCGCCAACTTTCTGCAGAGTCAATCACTACAGACCTCCAAACTTCATGTGGCCTTCAGATTAGCTCAAGAACAGTGCGCAGAGAGCTTCATGGAATGGGTTTCCATGGTCGAGCAGCTGCATCCAAGCCATACATCACCAAGTGCAATGCAAAGCGTCGGATGCGGTGGTGTAAAGCACGCCGCCACTGGACTCTAGAGCAGTGGAGACGCGTTCTCTGGAGTGACGAATCGCGCTTCTCCATCTGGCAATCTGATGGACGGGTCTGGGTTTGGCGGTTGCTAGGAGAACGGTACTTGTCTGACTGCATTGTGCCAAGTGTAAAGTTTGTTGGAGGGGGGATTATGGTGTGGGGTTGTTTTTCAGGAGCTGGGCTTGGCCCCTTAGTTCCAGTGAAAGGAACTCTGAATGCTTCAGCATACCAAGACATTTTGGACAATTCCATGCTCCCAACTTTGTGGGAACAGTTTGGAGCTGGCCCCTTCCTCTTCCAACATGACTGTGCACCAGTGCACAAAGCAAGGTCCATAAAGACATGGATGACAGAGTCTGGTGTGGATGAACTTGACTGGCCTGCACAGAGTCCTGACCTCAACCCGATAGAACACCTTTGGGATGAATTAGAGCGGAGACTGAGAGCCAGGCCTTCTCGTCCAACATCAGTGTGCAACCTCACAAATGCGCTTCTGGAAGAATGGTCAAAAATTCCCATAAACACACTCCTAAACCTTGTGGACAGCCTTCCCAGAAGAGTTGAAGCTGTTCTAGCTGCAAAGGGTGGACCGACGTCATATTGAACCCTATGGATTAGGAACGGGATGTCACTTAAGCTCATATGTGAGTCAAGGCAGGTGAGCAAATACTTTTGGCAATATAGTGTACTTTTTCTCTATTAAACAAATGTATAAAAAATAACAGCATTTACTTTGATGCAGTATTTTAATAAAATGACTATGTTTGACAAAAAAAAAAAGAAATCTTATAAAAGATCGGGGTCATAGGTATTAATGCATAGAGCATTATAACCAACCGGCTGGATTGTTTTTATCTAGTAGGTGCATAACATCCATGGAGGTATGATAAAGGCTCTGACCACAACTTGATTGATGCATCTCTACTTAGAAACTCAAGCTGCTGTCATACTGGATCCTATCTTAGCATGTTTGCTGTTGAATTGAAAAACATGCGGTGTGTGGGTCTAAATATGAGGGAATGAAGGAGAACATAGCGGAACATCAGGTCCTGTTATGCTGTTGATGCATACCCAGACAGAACACTGTGTTTGCAGGGATTAAAGGTGTGGGTTGGACAGTGTTCTGCTAATTTTCAGTTTTTCCTCTGATGAACTAATATTCTGGTAAAACTCACTTTCTTTCCTGCAATCTTTACAGTTTTGCATGATCTAGTAATATTTTAGGGTCATTGCTACAGGTTTGAAGTAACTGTTATGGCTATGTTCCATTAAGACAAATATGCAACAGTGTGACACACTAAGTACTGTACAAGAAAGCTAGTTATGGATGAAATATCAGATAAGCATGCTACAATGGCTACATTAAATGCATTTGCCCATATCCTCATTATTCCTCTCTTTTTTCACTGAAGACATTGCACCCAAGGAAAAGTCATAAGCAATTTGTCAAATGTATCATTTGCATGACGCTCAGGAGCACAAGAAAACTCTGTATAAGGTCAGCATATATGCACAGATAATGTCTACCACAATGGTCACAAACTCCTAATGATGTTTGCAAACCCAACAAAACTGCCTAACCACAATATGTATTTCACCATACTATTAGGTATGGTTAAGATAGTTATGTATGCTGTTTGAATGATTTATTTCCATTGAGTGTACCATTAACATGTTTGAAAATGCAATTGATTGCATTTACAGTGTGCTTCTGGTAAGCAGAACAGATGCACTATTTAATGTAGCTGTTGTACTGATGTAAGCTTTAGTTTTAGAACAACGTTTGTTGGGCTCTGACTGTGTGCGGCGATGGAAGCACTGTAAAAAACACATTGATACAATCAACAATGTTTACACTAGAATTACCAAATATACATATATATATAGAAAGAGAGAGAGAAACCAAGATTTAAACTTTGCCGTTCAGATTTCTGCAGTTAGTCTTTATAGGGCAAAAAACATCCAGCATGCATGATGCAAATAATTACAGATTATCACTCTCAATTAACCACCTGAGGAAAAAAACAACATTCAATGACCAACTAATTACAACTTAATAATCTGCATGCAACCATCTGCATACAAATGTCTTGTTCTTTAACTGAGATGCTGGTTCATTGGATACACATCCCTTCCTGCAACAACATCTTCATGGTTCACTGGCTGCTGTTCTAACAAATACCAAGGAAACTTGAGCAATGATGGCTGCATTAGGACTGCATGGACTGCTTTTGGACTCAAGCGTTGCCATAGGTGATCCTGCCTGCAGCTGCAGTTGCACTTTAATGAACAAACTACATACATGGTTCCTTCATGAAAGGCAGAAAATACATAGATTGTTTGGGAAAACAGTAGATCATAAGCATAATAAGTGTACAAAGGAGATGCTGTGACAGAAAAGTGAAGCCTCCTCTAGGCAGGAGATAATAAAATACACCAAGGACAGTTTTTATGCATAAAAAAGAGGACGAAGGTCGTTTAACTGTGCCAGTGTTTTGCATTAAAATATGATGATCTCAGACATGTGGGTGCCAACAGTCTGCAGCGTGTTCCTGTTTGAGATAGAGGATGGAAATATCAGTTTGATTCATCAGCAGATTGGAGAAAGGAAGACTGGGTGGGTTTTTACTTTATAACCGACTTTTAAAGCGGCAAAGCAGACAGAGAATGAAGGAATGTGTGGTAAAAACAGCAATAATCTTTGTAAACAGGAGCACTAGTCAATCATTGAACACCTTTACCTGTTAGGGCTCTGCTGTGCGGGATGCCTTGCTGCAGATGAGACGGAGAGGTCGTTAATAAGAGATCCGGGTGGGATGTTCTTCACGACTGTCACAGAAAAACACGGTGAACTTTGCTGCGCTGCCACCTCCGAGTGATCATCCTCCTCCTTCCTTGCTTCCCTACCTCCTCAGTCAGCGGTAGAGAGGAGGTGCAGCAGGTAGGTGGGCTTAAAGCGATGCTGACCGCAGGTTTGTCACCAGGCGGCGGGCTGCATCCTACATGAACAGTGGAGATCTACGGGCTGCAACCCTGACGCGTCCTTCAGAATGGAAAGGACAGCGAAATGCAGCAGAGCAGAGCGGCAGAAGCTTCCGCGAAGGAGCTGTAGGGTTGATAATTACACGGTATGAACACACACAAAGAGCTAAAACAGCTAGAACACGTTTTGGAGAGGTGAGAAGAAACGGTAAGCTAAATGGAGGCGCGCGCGCTTGGTCACCAGCAACACGCTGCGCCGATTCCTCTCTGTTTCCTTTTTAGATTTACGAGCTGTTATCTGAAACGTTATGCAAAAATTTAGTCATCCTTGTCGGTTCCTAAATGAATAGCATTTCTATGTGCTGTTAGTCTATACATTTGCCACACTGCCGCCTAGTGGTGTCTGTTGTGAAGCGCAGATTATAACGAAAACTGTTAGGTTAAAGTTTCGGAAAAAGAACAACCAAATACAGTTTGTTAAATAGGGCTTGATAAACAAACAAACAAAATACTTTAAACATACAGCTAGAGACAAACCGTCTAAATGGATCCCTTTAAGCTCAGCTCAGTCACCACAGACCAACTGATTAATTTCCTTTATGTTATCCACCTGCAGTATTTTACCCAGAATTGTTATTATGGCTAACGGCTGAAAAGTAATATTAGATTATATTATACTGGACTGCGACTGAATTATACAAATTTTGTCTGATATGAGTCACAAAAACATCAACTTTCACTAAGCTTTCAATTTTCAGCTCATGACTAAATCTTCTCTCAGAGAAATGAGCAGCATCTTATTTATTTGACTTTTTTCTGATCTATAAGTTTATGCACACAGAATACACTGATTAAGCATTTTCAGAAAGTCTAAATGATGATGATTTGGTGCTATAAGTTTCTGAAAGGTTAATGAACATCTGATTTAGTATGGAGGACCAGGAGATTCACTAAAAAAAAAAACATTTACCATTTCCAGTTTGACATTTAGATCATACAGAAATTGAACAGTGATTTGTAATTGCACACTTCATACAAAATTAATAAAGAAGAATTGTAAATTGTATCTATTGATTTATGATAAAATATAGTTTTATAATTCCAACTTTCCCTCTGATGATTCAATGCAAAATGTGCAAAAATAGTTTTCAAAAATGATTTCTAACAAAACGCCTAATGTTATAACATGTTATATTTGAGATGGTTGTATTTCTTTTTCAGTGACTCTGCAGGATTGACCTATGGATGGATTTTAAGACAATGCCTCAAACACTGCTTATTTGTGTGACATCTCTAAAATGTTAAAAGGAAAATATGCAACATATGAGGAAGAGACTTGTGGACCACCACAGGTCTTGTTGATTCATCATTGGATACAAATTCCAGATGCAGGTCAAATACTCCTATGTTCGAAACATGGTAAGCACCATCGGTTTTCATGTGAAATATGATTATCCAAGGTAAACCCAGAACTGTAGCAACATGAGCTGAAGGAAATTTAAAATGCTAGGCTGCGCAATCTAACATCTGTCCACAGTGCACAGGCAATCGACTTGATAATTATTTTCACGCGCTATGGTTATGCACGCCGGTTCAGAGATTCTGGGTACAGGTATGTAAGGATCTATCACTGTGCCTGGGTTGTAAAATCCTAATTTCCCCTTCAGTTTGCTTGCTGGGTGACTTTGAGGGAAGCTCTATGGGAAAAAAATCGGTTTGCTTGGCATTCACTGCATTATGTATCGCAAAGAAAACTATCCTCATGAATTGGAAGAGTAAGGATAAACTCAACATCAATCAGTACAGAGATCTGTTGTTGGATCATATTAATCTTGAGACAGCATCTGCATCCCCATCAGACCGATCTCTCTGGGCTCCCTTGATCGGCTCCATCACTTAGTGTAGTGGGGGGCTATGGGGTGCGTCTTGTGGGGCGCGGGGGCTAGTTCGGGGGTCCTTGGGTCCTGGGGGCTCGGGGGGGTGCTCGGAGCGGGGTGCCTGGCGGGTCTGGCCCGGGGGACTGTTGCCCCCGTCGGGGCGGGGTCTGGGGCGCCGCGGGGGGGTCCTGCGGCGGCCGCGTGCGGTGCTCTTGGGGGGTTCCGTGGTGGCGGACGTGGGCTACTGGCCTGGTGGCTGTGCTGCTGCTGGGTGGGGCTGGGCGCCGGGCATCGGTTCTTTTGTGGTGCTGGCCGGGGTGCTTCTGCTCTGCGGGGCGTCGGGGCGTGCCTCGTCTTCCGGTGCCGGGTTTCGGTGGTTGGCCGTGGTGCTTGCCGTGGTTGCGTCGTCCGGGGGGGGCGTGGGTGGTCGCGCCTGTGGCCGGGGTTCGTGTGTGTCTGTTGTGGGCGGGTTGCGGGCGTCGGGGGTCCCTTTGGAGTGCCCCCGGGTCGGGGTGTGGCTTCGCTCTGTTGGGGCGGGTGCCGGGTGCCGCGTGGTGCGGGGCATCGGGCGCGGCTTGGGAGTGGAGGGTGGCTCGGTGTTTGGCGGCGGGGGGGGGACGGGCCGTGGCCGGCGTGGCCGTCCTCCTCTCGGCGGCCTGTGGGCGGTGCGGGGCCGGAGCGGGGTGGGTCGTGCTGCTTTCGCGCCGGGCGCGGCGGGGGTGGTGGGGTCGCGTCTGCTGCTTTCTTTTTGCTGCTTGTGCCGGCTTCTGGCGGCTGGGGCGGCCTTGCTGCTCTGGCTCTCTGGCGTGCGCCGGGTGGGGCTGCTCTGTCCTTTGCTTTGCCTTGCGGCTGTGTTTGCTGTGGTCGGTGGGGGCGGGGTGGTTTCGTTGTGTTTTTGGGTGGGGGAGTCCGCCTGGGGGCTTGGTTGGTGCCGTCGGTTCGTCCTTGTCGGCCTTCCGGTGTTGTTTCTGTTGGGGCTGCTCGGGCCCCCGCATGCCGGCGGTGCGCTGCCGGGGGGATTCCTGTTCGGCGGGCTTGCCTGTCTCCTGGGAGGGCAGGCATGTTGACTTTTCTGGGGAGGAGCATCTGGGTGGAGGGGTCCTCGTGGTGTGGCGGTGGGTGTTGGGCACTGGCTTGTTTGCGGCCGTTCTTCTCCGGTGAGGGGGAGAATATTATAATTTTTTTGTTTTTGTTTTTGTTTGTTTTTTGTGTGGGAGGGGGTGTGTGGGCGGGGGGATCGGGGCTTGGAGTGGGGCTCGGGATTTGCGCTTAGCTGTGTTGTGTGGCTTTCTTCTTCTTCGGATTGGTGCTGTGGGACCGGTGTTGGGGGGAGTCGTTCGGGGGCCGGGGTCGGGGTGGGGGTGCTGGCGCCGGTGCCGGGGGTTTTTGGGCATTGCCCGGCCCTACTGCGGGGTGGGTCTGGGGTGGCTCCTTGGGCCTGGGATCCCTGGGGCGCATTGCCCTTGGGCGGGGTCCCCGGTGGGGGTTCGGGGGTTCGGGTTCTGTGGGGAGTGCTGCTTGGGTTCTGGGCCGGTGTACGCCTGGCTGTCTGTCCCTGCTGCCACGGCCTCTGGTGTGCCGGGGTGCCTCGGGGCCTGCTGGGCTGGGGGGGGGCATGGACATTAACACCTATGGCAAGTGCTTACCCCCTCACGGGTTTGCACTCTGTAAGTGGGGGAAGGGGAGGGAGGGGGGAGTAGGTATGATCTCGGCCTGGATGTCTTCTGTCGCTTGTGTGGTGAGTAGCTTGATTGTTATTGTAGGGGAGGGATTACATCTCCGGAGGGGGGGTGGGGGGTGGTGATAGAGGGAAGAAGATCTTTGAAGGGCTTTGGGTCTGGCTCCCTGTCTTGGTCCTGGTCCGTGCTGCCCCCTGGTGGGGCTTCGTCCGGGGTGGGGGCTCTGCGTGTTGCGCGTTGGCTGGCCGGCTGGGATTGTCCCTTCCCTTATTCATTTATTTATTTATTATTATTTTTTTTTTCTTATCTTCCTTTTATATTTTTTTATTTATTTATTTATTTTTTTTTATTATTTTTTTTTTTATTTTTTTATTTATTTATTTTTTTTAATTTTATTTATTTATCTACTTGTTTATTTATTTATTTTTTTTATTATTATTATTTTTTTGGATGGACAGGACGGGGGGGGGGTGGTGGAGTCGGCTCCGTGCCCGGCTGGCTGGTGGGTCCTGCTGCCGGTCCCGTGCCCCCGGGCTATGGTGGTGAAACTGGTGGGGCCCCCTTCTCTGGGGGGGCTCTCGGGGAACGGGGGTGCCTATTGGAGTCAGCGGGGGAGCTGGCTCCCTGGGAGTGCAGCAGGCACCCCAGTCCTTTGCTCCCCATCCCCGAAATCCTCCCTCTGCCTGCTCCATCACTCGGCCACACATGTAGGTTTTTGGGGAGGGGGTCGTTACTGGAGGGCCACACCTTCTGATGACGTCCCCCACCCCAATTTTATTTTGCATTTTAGACACTTCCATCTACATCATTTTCACAACACACATCTATGTAGGGCATTTTCGGGGGGTGGGGGTCAGGGCCACCGGGGGGGGGCTTATTTTATGGGCCTCACCACGGTCGGCCTCCTCCATCCCCTCTCGCATCTAGACATTGAGGGTTGAGGGTTGTCGAAGGGGGAGGGTGTGCTGGCACCGTCTATCTCCTGGAGGGGGGGTGGAGTGTGCCGGACACCCCCTCTTGGTACTCCCAGTTTTAATTGCATCTGAGAGCAACACGCAACAACACCACATTCGAGCGGGCGCAGTGAGGATCGGGGTCTTCTCACACCCCTGTTCTCCGGCTGCCGCCTGGAGTCTGGGGCCTGGAGGAAGAGCGGGCCACCTGGTCCGTGGTTTTGGCTGGGGCTGGCTGCGGGGCCTAGGTGGCCTGCTGGTGGCGGGGCTGTCACCTCTGCTCTCCCCAAAGAAGGTTGGATGGAGGGGCATGAAGTGCCTGGTTGAAGGTTTTTTTTTTTTTTTTTTTTTTTTTTTTTTTGTTCTTTTCGGGGGGGGGGGGGCGGTTCTGGTTGGGTGGCCGGCGCGGGATGGGTGGGCCCCGGTCCCGGGGGGGGCTCTTGCGGGGGGTGGTCCGGTCCGTGTGCGGGGTGGGGGGCCGGGCTTGAAGCAGGAAAGAGATGGGTTGGTGTGGCGGTGTCGCCGCTCCCCTCCCCTCACATCCGGATTTTAGGTTCACTTATGGGTCATCCGATAGTCCCGGGACCGACCACCGGTGTCACCGGGTTTTTGGTCCTGGTATTATTGGATGTGAGTGTTATGTGTGAATGTGTGTCTGCGTTGTTATTTTCTTTATTTATTATTATTATTATTTTATTCAATTTTTTTTTTTTTTTTTTTTTTTTTTTTTTTTTTTTTCCTGTGGTACGAGTGGGGGCACTAGGGAGGGAAGGCATGATTGAGATGGTGTGTTTTTTTTTTTTTTTTTCTTTCCCAGGTTGGGGTCTCAACCGCACCCTCTCCCAAATACATCTCAAGTCTCCGCTAAGTGCGGATCCCATTCCCCCCGTCCTGCTCTCCCTCCGCTGGCTGGCGTCGGGGCTCACCGGTGCACTGGTGGAGCTGGGGGTGGATGCCCGGGGGACTGCTGGCTCATTCCTGGCGGCCTCTCCACTGGCCCCGGCCGGCCGGGGCTTTGCTGGGGCTCCTGTCTGGGGGTGGGGTGCCCTTGGGGCCTCGGATCCCTGGGGCCTGGGACTGGATCCGCTTCGGGGTGGGGCTGGGTGTTGTTCGGGGATTTTCGGGGTCGGTGCCGGTGCCTTCGCTACGATGCCGGTTCCTGGGCGGTGTTTCTTTCCTATGCCGGTTCTGTGGTATCGGTTCGGGGAGGGGGGGAGCTGCGCGGCATGGTGGGGTGCGGGTCTTGGGTCCTGTTTTGGGCTCCGGTTTTTCCGCTCGCACTTCTCCTCTTGCCTATTTATTTTAATTGTAATTATTAATTAATTTATTTATTTACCTATTTATTTGTTTTTTTTTTTTTTTTTTTTTTTTTTTTTCTCTTCCTCGGTGGGGGGGGAGCGGTTGCGGGCGGGTCGGTGTCTGGTGTCCGCTGTCGCATTGTGGGGGCCCCTTTTTTTTTTTTTTTTTTTTTTTCTCTTTTTTTCTTTGGGGGGTTTGGCATGTCTGTTTTCTCGGGGGGCAGGCGGGCCTGCTGGGTGGGGGTTCTGCTGGCGGCGCGCCGCTGGTGTGTGGGGGTCCGGGCGGCTCCGGCGGGGGTAGTGTTGGGGGGCCGGTCTGGGCGGGCTGGCTGCGCTGGGTGGGTATTCGGGTGGGTTTTCCCTCCTGGAGGCATGGCGGGGCTGCTCTGTTCCCACTGATCGCGGCGGGTGGGGCTGCGGGGCGGGTGGGGGCCTGGGGTGGCTATGACCGGCGCGTGGGGGGGGGCCGGGGCGGCGGAGCTGCTCTGGCCGCGTGTCGGGGCCTGGTGCGGGCTGCGGGGGGGGGTGGCGGACGTGGCTGGGCTGCTTTGGCATCGTCCGGTGGGGGGGCGGCGCGGTTCGCTCCGCTCTGGCTTTGTGCTGCCCCTCGGGCTGCTGGGGGGGGTGGTTGCGCCGGCTGCGGTCTGCTCCTCTTGCGGTTTTGCGCCGGGCGGCTTTTCTGCTCTCGGGCTGATTCTGTGCGCGGTGTGTTTCGTTGCGCGCTGTTGGCATCGGTCTTGGTGGGGTGGGGCTGCGCTTTTGGCCGGGGGGGGCGTTTTGGGGGGGGTCCCACGGCGCTCGTGGCCGGTTCGCGGCGGATGCGCATGGGCCCCGGCCGGGGGCGGGACCGTCTTAGTGTTTTCCTGGGTGGTGCGGTCGCGGTGGGTGTTGCGGCCGGTCGCCGGGGCTTGGTGCGGGGGGGCGGAGCGTGTTTCGGTGCTCTGTGGGGCTGGGGCGTTTCGGTCGGCGCCGTGGGGGGGCTGGTGTTCGGCGCCCGGCCCTACTTCGGGGTGGCCGGCTGCCGGCGGGGCCCGCGGACTCGTCCCCGCGGCTCCCCGGGGCGCCGGCATGGCGGTGGCTGGGGGGCTTCCTCGTGGCTGTCTCTCCTCCTGCCTTGGTGGGGTCTGATTTCCGGGGCTGGCCCCGCCTTGGTGCCTTCGCTTCTGGGGTCCCCTTGGGCGCCTGGGGCTTTGGGTCTCCCGGCGCTGGACTCAGTGCTCTGGGGGGTGTGCCTCTCCGGCTCTCCACAACCACTATTGAGCATTTTTTTCTATGGTTAAAACTTTACATGCACAAGTTCACCCTCACAAACAACTACAGGTGCTAGGCTTCGGGTACTTAGAGATTCACTTCCAAACAGAAACCCCACATTCATATCTTCAGGTAACACAGAGTACATGTCAGACTTAATAATATTACTTTAGTGATAGTTTCAAGGTGTTTGCTTTATTGTATATCTCGTACCATGTTTTTTGGTTGTGCTGTTCTTTTTTCTTTTTTTTTTTTTTTTTTTTTTTTTTTTCTCCATCTCATTACAGGTGTTGAAGCAGACTGAAAATGTTTTGTCATTGTCTCCTTCCTATCTCCTCTTTCTTTCATCTTTTGTCCTGTTTTTTTCTTTTTCTTTTTCCTTCTTCTTCTTCTGTTTTTCTGCTCTACTTACATTGCAGTGTCCATATGAACTGTAAAACTCCCTGCATAATTATAATAAAGCAATTTATATACATGAAACAAGTGGAGCGGTATGGCAATTGCGATACCGCTACACTTGTGAAAGTAAAATCTGTTGGGCTCCTTTTGGCATCAAGACAATTATTCTTATTGCCACCTTGCCAGACAGGACACTGTAAAAAAAATAAATAAAAAAATAAAAAATAAAAAAAATAAAAAAATAAAATGCTAGGTTTCAAGTCATAAATCCAATCAAGGACAAAGAAGTTGATTTTTGAAGATGATGACGAAACATGTAGAGGAAAGGAAGGAGGATTACCTGAGAAAGCCATCCTGATGGTGAAAGCATGGCATCATGCTGTCAGGGTTTTAAGTTGTGTTGCAGGAGCAAATTGTGCATTTCACATAATGAGTGAAATGATGAGTAAAGAACATTATTTAGAAACATGTAAGCCATGTTTAGGTATAAGAGAAGTTTTCCAAATGGGCAATGACCTAAAGTTTCTATGTCTTTTCATGCAATGTATGTAAATATCTGCGTTCATCTATCTGTGTTACTTAGTATACATATGACTTTCATATGTTTATATAAGTTTTTCTTGACAATACATTGAAAACTTAATATTACTTTAGCGTAGGATGGAAAGTATCAACCAGAACACTTTAATTGACCCAGTATTAATCATTAATAACACGAAAAATAAAGTTAAAAACATGGGGTCATTGGAGCTTCCTGCAGGTGTAGGGGACTAACCAGCTGCTAAGTTTTTCCATGTCTCAAAGCCTGTTCTGACCCAAATCTTAAAGATAACTTCCTATTAAAATTGACCAATGTAATTGATTATTATTTTACAACAAAAAAATGTCTGTGGTTTACACAAAATAATAATAATAAAAAAAAGAAATCCGAACCTAACAAATTATTAAGGTCTACATGTTTTGCTGTTTAGATGTTTTCATTGAAACTAAGTATGAATACTTCATATTACTCTCTACTTTCAACACCAATGTTTTTTTGTACAACAATATATTATGTATTTATTGATTGATGGAGTTCACAGTGAAATTCACACGTCACATCTGCTCGAATAGTCAAAAAGAAGAAGAAGGTGCCAAAGGAAGAAAAGGTGCATGGGGGTATATACAGTGCGTACACACCTATTCATATATATATATATATATATATATATATACACTACCGTTCAAAGTTTGGGGTTACATTGAAATGTCCTTATTCTTGAAGGAAAAGCACTGTACTTTTCAATGAAGATAACTTAAAAGTAGTCTTAACTTTAAAGAGATACAGTCTATACATTGCTAAGGTGGTAAATAACTATTCTAGCTGCCAATGTCTGGTTTTTGGTGCAAAATCTACATAGGTGTATAGAGGCCCATTTCCAGCAACTATCACTCCAGAGTTCTAAAGGTACAATGTGTTTGCCCATTGGTTCAGAAGGCTAATTTATGATTAGAAAACCCTTGTGCAATCATGTTCACACATCTGAAAACAGTTTAGCTCGTTACAGAAGCTACAAAACTGACCTTCCTTTGAGCAGATTGAGTTTCTGGAGCATTACATTTGTGGGGTCAATTAAACGCTCAAAATGGCCTGAAAAAGAGAACTTTCTTCTTAAACTCGACAGTCTATTCTTATTCTTAGAAATGAAGGCTATTCCATCTGGGAAATTGCTAAGAAATTGAAGATTTCCTACAACGGTGTGTACTACTCCGGGAGTAGTAGTCCCTTCAGAGGACAGCACAAACAGGCTCTACCCAGAGTAGAAAAAGAAGTGGGAGGCCACGTTGCACAACTGAGCAAGAAGATAAGTACATTAGAGTCTCTAGTTTGAGAAAAAGACACCTCACAGGTCCCCAACTGGCATCTTCATTAAATAGTACCCGCAAAACACTAGTGTCAACATCTACAGTGAAGAGGCGGCTGCGGGATTCTGGGCTTCAGGGCAGAGGGGCAAAGAAAAAGCCATATCTGATACTGGCCAATAAAAGAAAAAGATTAAGATGGGCAAAAGAACACAGACATTGAACAGAGGAAGACTGGAAAAAAGTGTTGTGGACGGATGAATCCAAGTTTGAGGTGTTTGGATCACAAAGAAGAACAAATGAAAAGATGCTGGAAGAACGCCTGATGCCATCTGCTAAGCATGGTGGAGGTAATGTGATGGTCTGGGGTTGCTTTGCTGCTGGTAAGGTAGGAGATACCCAGTGGACAGCGCTTGATTCGAGCCAATTTCATCCCATAACAGGACAATGACCCTAAACACGCCTCTAAATTGTGCAAGAACCATTTAGAAGCAGCAGCTGGTATTCTATCCGTAATGGAGTGGCCAGTGCAGTTACCAGATCTGAACCCCATTGAGTTGTTGTGGGAGCAGCTTGACCGTATGGTACGCAAGAAGTGCCCATCCAACCAATTCAACTTGTGGGAGCTGCTTCTGGAAGCGTGGGGTGCAATTTCTCCAGATTACCTCAATAAATTAACAGCTAGAATGCCAAAGGTCTGCAATGCTGTAATTGCTGCAAATGGAGGACTCTTTGACGAAAGCAAAGTTTGATGTAAAAAAAAAAAAAATCTTATTTCAAATACAAATCATTATTTCTAACCTTGACTCTATTTTCTATTCATTTCACAACGTATGGTGGTGAATAAGTGTGACTTTTCAGGATAACACAAAATTGTTTGGGTGACCCCAAACTTTTTGGTAGTGTATATATGCATATGACAGCTTTTCTAGCAGGATTATTATACAGGGTTATTGCTGTTGTTGTTTCGCATTGTAGAATGTATACAGTTCATGCAGTAATAAACAGTAATATGCAGAAATTGAAAGGCTTGTATTGCTTTCAATTTTAAATGATATTGTAGGGGTATGTCTGTAGAATGAAGGTTTAGTTTTTATTTTATTTTACTGCTGGAACAGCAGGTATTTGCTAAATTTAATCCCACTCTGCTTTTTTTTTATTTTTTTTTTTTTTTTTTTTTTTTTTTTTTTTTTTTTTTTTTTTATGATTACTCCCAGTGATTATTGGCAGCAGCTTTAATGATTTATTAAATGAACTTTATCGTAGTTCCGAGGCTCCGGGTATCCAATGAGAGTCCTCTCCACGCCCCCTCCCCGCTGTGGGAGAAATGTTTGACGTGGCAAGAAGTCCACGCGTAACAAAGCTGCTCCTCATCGCCCCTCCTGTAGGATAGTGAAAGCTCGGCAGGTAGCAGCTGCTCACACAGAGGAAGCAGGGGCCGCTCTCAGGTGCCTGTCCCGGTAGCAGAATGTGGCTGATCGTGGTGGCCTCCTTCCTTCACTGTGTCTCGGCCTATGATGTGGATCCGCAGAAGCTGGAGGCTCTGGCCAAAGCCAGGGTGGAGGTACATTTCTCTTCTCCATAGATACGCTCACAAATAAACAGCAAAAAAACAGGAAATAAAAGATTTGGATAGGGACAGAAAGCCGATTTTATAACCCGAGGACGCAGGGCGCATGCGTAAAGGTCATTATTTTATATTAATGGGAGTAAATCTACTTCTTAAAGAGACATGGAAAGCGCTTTACAGATTAAAAGCATTTGGATATTAATATTATTATTATTATCATTTTATTAGTGTTATTTGTGCACATCGTGGTTAAAATGATTTGAACATGTAATCACCTTTGAAGAGTATAAAATGTAGTATGCACATGTTAGAAAGATTTTAGGGTACATAATAGCACAGCTGCTGAACAAAAACCTCTGAAAGTGAAGTAACTTTATCTGCAGCCTGTCAGCTTCAGAGACAAAAGGCAAGATCTGATTCTATTATGGTATTAGTCAGATTTTACTCCATACCTGTGGCTCAGATATCCCATAATATAGGCCAGACATCCTCCCCGGGGCCTCACTGAATCTGTTCTATGAGCATAAGGTAAAACTGCACTGGTTTCAAAGCCTTCTCGTTGAGAAGGTATTTCTTTGTCTTATGCATTTCAGTTCAAAGTTCAACATGTCTCACTCTCCAGTTACAATGCTTTTGTGACTTTTTACGTTATTCTCATTGTGTCTCTGCAGACGTGTGGAGGATGACAGCTGAATAGACTCAGAGAGGTAAGTGTCTGTATGTATGGTTTTGAAATAACATACAAAAGTAACTAAGAATCAGAGCTAGAGACAGAAAAAAAGTACATTTCCTATGTTAAAAAACATATGCTGAGAATTATTCACAATTTACAACCTTTGTTTTAGATGATCCCAGTAATCTGGTAACTGCATCCAGTTTTAATGAATAAAAACAACCATTCTCACCTCTGTCTACAGGTCAAAGCCTTTGTGGTCCAGGATATTCCTCTTTAGTATCCTTTCCATCAGCAATATATTTTACCCTCTTGAGTTCAGGAGTTGATGAAAGCATGCTGTGTGTTTTATTCCTAAAAATCCTTGACGGCTCCCACCACAGCCATAACCTGGTGATGAAGCACATTCCTGGAGCTGATCCTGAGCTTGTCCTCCTGAATCACTACTATGAAGAACTGGATGTAAGTACTGTGCATTTATTAATAATTGACCCTGATGGGAAATGTGTTGTTGTGGCTCTACAGCACAGTTAAAACGCTATACATCCAGATTGATAACCTGGACTCACTCTTAAATAACAAAACAAATAAATGCGTAATCATGAATTAAACAGATTTTTAAAAATCAAATTTGATTCTTAAAACCATAAACTGGGAACAAGGCACTGCAGCCTATCTTCCATAGAGTAGCCAGACTAGTTGCTGCAGCATCCAGGATATCCTAAAGTCGAGCCAATGCCCCTCTGCTTCAGGCAGGAGTTAATCAAGACACTCTATTACGGTATATCTAATTAGGACCAGGAAAGTCCCAGAACTCAATGGAGGGATTCTACATATATTGTGGTTTTCCTGCTGGACTTCTTACCCCTGCAAAGACCAATCATCCATCCATGGAATACAAAATGATTTATCCAGCCATTTTAAAATGTATTCAAAAACATATCAGACCTGGTAATCTTTTTCTTGTGAGGTTTTAGAAAATGCTGCTATTATTTAAATTTTGCATCATTATTACCGGTATATCCATTGTGTGATGAAGAAGTTGTTGATGTCTAATGGATGTGAAAGAAACCAGCTGCTGATTTCCCAGCTGACCGTACCACCTGGTTTAGCAAAACACCTGAACAGGCAATTCCAAACAGAGCATGGAAGATATTTGATGCTGCTGGCTGTTCCTGTTGGTAAAAGTGCGCAGTATGTTGCACTCAAAAAAAAAAAAAAAAAAACATAACATGCATGCAAGTTTTCTACAGATTTTCTTCATTTTCTTTGTGAGAAAATGAATAAATAAAACTGGAACAACCATAGTTTGATATTTGGTGTAGTCATTATTCAGTATGCATTGCAAGGAGCTTGTTTTTGATCTCTGAGTGTGGGAAAGCCAAAGAGGATATCATAGGAAGGGTTAGCATAGCCACAATAAAGACACGGGGTGAGGTCACAAATCTGGCTAAAACCTTAAACAAATATTCTTATCTATAAAGGTTTGGTCAAAATGACCTGAACTCCCTTTGATTCTGCAGAATGTGTCAAAAACACAGAATTCAATGCTTAGTTTAAAATTTGATTGCATAATTTCTTTTTAAGGAATAATCTAATTTTCTTAAAAACTACATTTCATACTGTACAACATTATCGTTGTAATTAATACAAATAAATGCTGGAATATATTTTTTCTATCTTGTGCAAATATGCAACTCTGATTGTAACCCTTGAACTTCAAATTATATATTGGAAAAGCTTAATAGAAATCTATTTATTCTCCCCCACACATCTGTGAAATTGTAAGATCTGAATGATATTTTAAGCTTTAATTGGTCTCTGCTGAATGTTGCAGCCATTATTCTCATGAAGGAGAAATTTGAGCAAATGAAGCATCAATTTGGAGTTGGGATAATGTTTCTATTTTGGTCTGAACCAGCTCCTCAGGGTAAAGTGTGGCTCTTTAGATCACGCTACAGTTCTCACTTGCTTGTTGAACACTTCCTCAGGATGTTTACAGGAGCTTCCTCACTATGTCAGATTTGAGGAAAACTGAACAAATTGGTTCATAGGAATGCTGCAGATTTAAAGGGATTACACAACAGCTAACATTTCTAATGGTGTTAAAAGGTGTAAGGTCATCCTTTTTCTGCATAATACAGTCATTAGTTAAAAAAAAAAATCACTATACTCTACTAATTACTGTAATTGAACTCAAGCAACAAAAAAAGTTAAATACAACAGAAAGATAAAATGTGGGCAAAAGATGATGCTCTTCCTTTTTGGTTGAATATACCTCAGTTAAATGCTTCTAGCTATCCAGCAGTCCCTGATATCGGTCTAAAGGGAAAACTTGACCAGCCTTGGTCAAGTTTCCCCACAGAACCTCACTAAAATCAAGATAAAGGCTTTGAGTTCACCCTCTTATAATCAGACAATTTTAACCAGATTTAGCAGTTTTTAGGGCCAACTTCTGCTCACAGATGGCTTATTGTATTTTGTTCCTCTGATCCTGGGTAGAGCTCATGCAGGATTCTGTAATGATGAGCTGGAAACGTCCTTCTGCAGCAAAGATTCCCCCGAACCAGATCCATGCTTCACTGTTTCTCTGAGATTGTTTTCCTGTAATTCTGCCTCTGGTTAATGCCAAATGTTTCCTTGTTTTTTAGGTGTTAAAAATGCTATAGTCGCCTTTTTTCTTTCTAAAAAACTGTAATCTGGCTCCTAGTGTGTTTTTTGATAGACGATTACAGCCTTTTAGCATATTGGCTAGATGGCCAACAGTAATCGTTGTGAACGTCTTTGATTACTATTATCCATCTATAAGAGGAATAGCAAATTTTAAATTCTTCTAAGACTTCTATTAAAACCTTACCAGACATATCAGCTGCTAAAATCATTTTTGCTGAAGCTGTGTTGATATCAGTGGTCTTTGTTATTACATAACCTGTCAGGAGCACAATACATTACATTTCTAAGTTTAAAAAAGGGAAAGCCTCCATTAAAAACAAAGTAGTGATTTTCTAATAATGTGATAAACCAGTGTTTATTTTAGATCTTTCACTTTATTTAAAAAAAAAGGTATTTTCTTCAGTTTCTGTGTCATATTAAAACTTTATTTGTTTAGTATTGTTAAAAATTACCTTAGATCCATATGTCTAAATATGTTCAAACAAGACACAGAGTATAACTGGATGTCCTAATTCTTTAATTACTCCAAACAGGATGAGATAGTGGTGTGTGACTGAACATTAAAGGTCAAACGATCCTTTATTAATTGTGTGTCCTTTGCAGCGGATTGCTCTGTCTGACATGACTCGCTCTGAAATCAACAAGCTGCTGGAGAAACTGGGTTTCTACAAGAAAGCTCAACCAGAGGACGAGGTGCCGGAGGAGTTCCGCTTCGCTCCCGCCAAAGACAGTCCGTTCAAAGACGAGCGCCCAAACATATCAACATCCACTTTAGACACAGAGAAAGCCTCCCCAGAGTCTGATCCAGAGGTCAAGCACACTGATCTATAACTGTATAGAATGGGCAAATATAGTAACAGCTTCCCAGCAGCTCCAACATCAGCTGATTGTTGTTTTTACTGTAGTTAGCTTATTGGGTGAAAGGGAAATATCTCATGTTAGTCAGACAGACTCTTTATAGTTAGGACTTTTCATACCACTGTTAGTTTGGGTTACAACTTGAAAAGTAGTTTTATACTGGATGTGTTTTAGGTCTTATCTGTATGTTATCCACATAATCTCCATATCATTGTGTTATTTTGTTCTTACTCCTCCCTGCTGTGAAACCGAATGAAGCCTCAGGTGAAAAGTCGTCCGACCAGCCTGATGCTGATGCTTCTTGTTCCAGTGGGCTGGATGAACACAAATGACCTCAAGTAGAAAATATGTTGATTTTAAAACATTAATAAAAGAAAAAGTCTCAAATGTTCCTACACACTTAGGTGAGATTATTTTACATTTATATACACCCAAAATTACAGAACTGAAGTGTAAATGGTTTGAACTGAACATATTCCAATAAGACATACACGTTTAAATAAAAATATGTAGATAAAACAATAATGGATATCTACAAATGAGAAAATTTGTAATAATCCACCTGTTTTGTGAATAAATTAAAGGTTTGACCACAGAGAAAAACACCAGGACAAGAAACACAGCAGACAGGTTGGGGAGAAGCAGGCTTGCGTTATCAATGCCTGACTCTCTGCTGCAGAGACAGGGAAGCTGGTCAGAGTTTATGGAAAGCTGTATGGAGATACATTTTGAACAATCCTGGCAGAAACTTTGTTAGAGGCAGCTAAACACTTGAGACTGGGGCAGGAGTTCATTCCTTGTATATATGGAAGCATATTCATTTGCTAGATGGGCCCATTTTTCTTTTTCTACCTAAATCCAATTGAGAACCTGTGACAAGATGTCGGAAGTGATGTTAAGAAGGCTATCCCTTTTCAAACTGAGGTATTTTGCAAAGATTGGCAAAACTAAATCAGTCCACATGTGAAAGGCTGGTCGACATGGTTGTTCTACAAAGAATGAATCAGGAAGGCCTAAAGTTTAGCACATCTCCTTACCAGAGTAAGGAATCACAAAGCTATAATACTGTGACAATCTGCTTCAGAAAATCTAAATAAAATCTGGATTGTTTTGACATGTTAAAATACAAAAAAAAAAACTGTTTGGAAGCAGATGCTCTGATAGATGGATGAACATGTTTTTATATAAGACAAGCAATAGGAAAGGACAGTTTCCCAAACTACTCCAGACATAAAGCAAAGGTATATTTAGTATGATAGCAATGAAACTGGTTCAAACTGTTTCATTGGTGACAAAATAACCATCCGTACACAGTAAATATTTCCCAAATTGGTTTAATTGTTAATTTACATTTAACTGTGGTGCACAGGAAACATCAAATTATACAATGTGTAAGCTCTTATATACACTCCAACACACTCAATGCTCACTGCTTTGCGTTCTTTTTTTCTTTTGCAAGCAGATGAACTATATAAATTCTCATATATACCAAAAAAAAAGCTTTCAGAAAATCATTTCCAACAATTAAAAATATTTTTATCATCTCTCTCAAAAGAGAATTGAAATAAAAAAAAAAAATTAATCTTTACTTGGCTTAATATCAGATTTACTGTTTATAGCATTACTGTCCATTCTAAAAATAAAAAGGGCAAGCCAACTGTTACAGAAAATAAAATGACAAGAGCTTCAACCAATTAACTTACTTTAACTAACTGCTTAACAGCTTAAAGCTCAAACTAAAATACCTGCAAAAAAAATAAAATATATATATAAAGCATAAATAAGATCTCTGATTGGAAGTCTTGCAATTTGGAAATGAACATATCATACTTCTGGGGGTTAAACAGTGTGGTAGATTTTCTTTAAATGTGCTTTCAGCTCGGAGACATCAGACTCCAACTAAGCCAGCGTTGTCCTGAACCAGTTCAGTTTTCATAATGACATGGTTTCATCAGCAGCTCTGCACAGGAAGTTATTTTCTTAAAGCATGTGATTGGTCTAACAATGTTCAATCCTTTTTAATAATCAGGACAAACCCCTATATGCACATTATTTAAAACTTAGTACACTTTTTAGCTAAAAAAAATAACTTAAAATAACCGGAATTCGGTTCCAAATGAGGTGGAAAAGTACCAGAACAGAAAGGAAATGCAGCTTCAAATACTTGTGAAATGTTTCAGTGGATTTACCAACTAAGCTGCAGAGAGAACTACAAGAACATCAGAAAAAAATAAGAGTTAAAAGAGGGGATACTTTATAAACACTTTTTTTGTTTTAAAGGGGGATATAAGGATGTTAACACTGACAGTACAGCAGCTGAAATCTGCACTGAACCAAGTTTAAATACAGAAAAAACACAGAATCAAAAACCTTAAAATATTTTTTTTCTTAAAATGAACGCGTCCTCTCTGTCTGCTATAGAGGTAGAGCCCATGTCAGCAAAGATTGTTTAAGAAGAAACAACACAGCGTTGCCAACACGTTAGAAGCAAAAGACAAACACACACACAGAATCTCTGACGCGTCCGTCAGAGAGGCGAATGAGCGCAGGCCACAGGTCAGAGGTCGCAGGGACGGCCCATGGACATCTCGTATCTGCGGAGGTGGTTCACCAGAGACTGCACATAGGTGAAGACGCATTTGGAGTCTGGTTTGTTACCCATGATCATCATGTCCTCCACTTCTAGCAAAGGCATGCAGTTGGCGTAGGTCCTAAAAGAGACACATGGGTCAGATGGCAGAGGTGAGGATGGATGGGAGAAAATGGGTCTAACTGCAGAGAGAGGAGGACACAATAATGTGCAATATTCAGTCTGGCTTTCCATCCATACGCATTCTGTCATGACTATTGCATTACTGATAACACAAGGCTGCAGCATCTCTGTTGCTACTGCCTCTTTTTTCAGCAACACAACTGCATTGTTTGATTTCTAGGATGAAATTCGTATGTTACTGAATTCATGTCATCATCTTTAAAATAGCCGATATGACTTGAGTTGACTTTGAAAAGGACAACCCAAAATTTATAAAAAAATTCTTTATTGTTCTTATTTAAAGCTGTAATTTTCATATAACTTGAGGTTTTAATCATAAAACTTTGCAAAAACCTTCTGATAATCCTCTCCTTATTGAAAGCATTAAACCCTTTGGAGATTCCAGGCTGCTTTTCTTATTCAAATATTTAAGTTTTAAGATAAAACAAAAAACAAAAAAAAAATAAAAATAAAAAAGCAAAAGAAGAATACTAATATTAAAATACAAATAGAATAGTATATATTAGATATTTTCTTCTTTTTTTTTTGGTGTCTCATCATGACTTTGTCAAATTTGTTGATTTTAGATTTTTGGGTTAAGTACAGAAAACCCACAGATAAAAACATGAAGATAAAAAAACTTAAACAACTCTTCCACCCTTTTTATTTATTTAGTTTTTACTTTTAAACCTGCTTAGTGCAGGGTCTTAAACTGGATAAAGTTTTCACACACTGTGTCCAGTTTACAAGTAAAATTTCAGCAGGCTGATTAGAACCAGATCTTCAGAGGATCTGCATTCCAGTTAGGATTTAATAAGTATAAAGTTGAAGGCTCTGAAAAAGCACTGATCTAAAATGGTCTACACAAGTTTTAGCTTCTGAGATAAATCCAATGAACTCCTGGCTTATAGTAGAAACTAAAACTAAAATGGTTCAAAAGTTTTACTAAAAATGTCCAGAAACAAACCCAGAAAAATGGGGAATTAAAAAAATATATATATTAAAACCATTTATAAGTACAAAATGTTTATTGTTTTTTTTTTTTTTTTTTTAAATACCTTGGAACTAATTATGTGAAATAGCTCTCAAAAATTTTTAGCAATGCTTTTGCTCAGGAGAATTTGTAGAAAGAGACCACAAGGTGGCAATATCATCAAACTTTTAGACATGTTACAGTACAAAGTGAAGAATCTCACAAAAATGACATGAGCAATAAATCCACTTAAGAGAGAAGAAAAGTCAACATGAGGCCTGTTTTCCTAAAGGTTTGCAGACATGTTCCCGCGCGTTTTAAAGGTAAAGCGTCTTTAAAAGTTTTTATAAGTTGAGAGGATAAACACTTCTAATCTTAAAGTCGATCAGAAGTGGAACAACAAAGTGGTTCTCCTCTCTGCTTTTTTTCTTTACTTTGACTGTTTAAAACGCAGTGATACAGCAGCTCCTTTTAAAGTGCTGGGCTGCAGATGGGACTGGCTCGCAGCCGGGCTGAAGACTCGCTGTTAAGATGCACTCATTCACATAGACCATGTTTGGTGCTTTGAACCAAAGAAGCTTCAAATCAACTTTATAGGCCAAATGAAAAAAAGCAACCTCCAATGTTTATATATTTGATTTTTAAAGAGATGTCGTCCCTTGAATTGCCTTGCATTAGGAACTGCTTATATCCCTTGAAGATTTCAACATTTTACTGATATGACAGACTGTTGAAGACCAGCGCAAATTCATTGCAACACTGGTCATTTGCAAATAAATTCTGTTTTTATAAAATAAAAAATTTAAATAAGTCTTTTTTTATAACTGATTCTGTATGGTTTGTTCTCTCCAACAAATGCCTTCAAAGAACAACCTTTTCTATACTGTGATTCTAATTATAATTCCATTGGTTGAATGCAGCTGGTTAATGTCTTAATTATACATCATTACAATTCAGGTTACCATAAATTATTTTTAAAAATTTGAAAAAAATCTGGAAAACTGTAAGAGATACGAATAAATTGCAAACCACTAGTTTAGATCCAAAGTCAGAAGCTCATCCCTTCCATCTCACCATGGGTTTTGTTTTAGTTGAGGAGCAATTCTAGGAGGAATTTTTGGTTTTAACCAGGCCCTTCGTCACCAGGCCCCTGTAGAACTCCTGCAGGTACGTGTACACACACTTCCAATCCGGCTCGCGCATCTTCACCATGTCGTCCACGTCCAACAGCTGGGGGCAGTCCACTAGTTTCCTGCGGCCCCACCCGAAGGTGAAGGGTTGTCAGAGGAGAGAATGAACAGGAGGACAGGACAGAAAGGGGATGAAGGACAGATAAAGGGAGGGAACAGGACAGAGAAAACAGGGAGGAGGGAAGGAAAAGCAAACAGAGCCGTGAGCAGCCAATAAACAAGAGTGAGAGAACAAATGAAATAAAAACAAGAGCACAAAAATAAACATTACATCCAGTGTTCAAAAATACATCCATGAGTTATCATGCTTCATGAACTCTGCAGTACATCCAACATGTGGCATACATACACAGGACAAAACAAGGTGTTGAATGAGCATCAGGTGATGCCCATTCAGTCTATTTTTATGTGTTGTTTTTTTCTGTGATTGACTTCAGGTTAGGCATGGGCCCGGAAAGGATAGCGAGGTATACGGAGGTTCCAGGTATACAGTGGTTTAAAAACAAAGTTAAAGTTTTAAGACGCATTTATGATATAATCCTGGATGGATTTCTCCAAATGTTTGAAAACTAGTGAAATCTGGGATAACTCCTCTTTCACATGCTGCTGCACACTGCCAGTCAGCTGGCTGGAAGATGGGAAATATACTATCCTGAACTATCAAACAAATGGAAACTAAAGGAGCGCCACCCATCGCCTTTATCAAAGTTAGGGTGTTTTCTAAGGACAGTGAGCATGCTAAGGGCAGCAAAGCCCAGCTAGCCCGCTGATATCACCAAGAGTCTTCTCTAAGCAGAGCAGAATGGCAAAAAAGATATTATAAAAAGCACAAAAACTACTTTTTTTGCCTTAGTTTTAAGATTTGACAAACAAATACCGGATTATTCTAACTTTGGTAATAACCCTTGAAAAATAGCTCAATATAATCTTTAAATAAAATCTGATTAAAAAAAGGAAATAATTCAATTTAATTATAAGTTTTTGTTTCAAACTGTTGTATAAATAATGGATTGTATTTTTAGCCACAGTTCTCAATCTGTGAGAACCTAATAGCGACCCATGCCTATTTTAGACTTTAATAATACAATAAAACAGGAAAAAAACAACTTTGTAACAGTGAAAAATACAATAGGATAAAAAGAGCTATGGGGTGACTCTAAACACACTCGTGCACAGAATGAGGGTCGTGTCAGAGTTTGTTGTGCGGATCTTCTGTGACTGGAGACACGAGTGAGGATGCAACACAAAGAGTAAAAGCTGAGCCATTGAGGCTGAGACTTTATTCTAACTGCTACATGTGACAGCATACACACACACACAACAGATGGGTGCGTCAACAAAAGTGGTGAGATGCAAAAAGAGATAAGAGAGAGATGAGGGATAGATAACGGACAAGGCCCAGATGGGAGGAGGATGTTTTCCAAACCAGAGTCAGCGCAGTTGTTCACATCGGGGGGGGTGGTTAGAGGCAGAGTTAATGCAGAAATAAGAAGTTTACTCAGCCTCGATAGACGCTTTATATACCTGGGAGAAACGGTTAACATCTTTAGACTCGAGTAGATGATGGGGAGCAACAAAGAGTAGGAATTAGATCTGAGGTCTGTGGGTGGACCTGAACTGGGTTCTTAAGCAACAACTTGATCTATTTGAATACTTTCAAAATCAGAGTAACCAAATTTGATGTTAACAGCTGCTGATGTAGTATTTTATAGCCTTTAGGATTAGGTATCAGTCACTCTGCATCAAATCCATTAGCAGTATCCCTCATTGTAAAATTAAAAAAAACAGGTTTTTATATTGTATTAGAGACAGAAAACAAAGACAAAGCAGACATTTCATTGGTCATTAACTCTTCTTCAAGAAAACAGATCTAGAGATTATAAATAAAGCTGAGGCTAAACGGTTCCTGTCAATCTAGTGTAATTGATTTTTTAAACTAGAAGAAAACTTTTATTTCCCATTTTATATGGGAAATGCTTAAATCTGAAGATATAACTTTAAGAAATACCCACTTACAGGGATTAGATGTGCTGAACACTGTTTATGAAATGTTTCATCAAAGGCTCTGGGATCATTTCCTTTATAAAGTTTATCACTACTTTCTTCGTTAATCTTAAATATTTAAAATTATTTTTAAAAGAAATAGAAGCCTGTGTTCTCCTTATAATTTATTCTGAACTTATCCAGTCAGCACTGAAAATGACCGAAAAGAAAACCAATTCCTGTCTAACTTTAGAAAACAAGTGCGGCTTTGTGGACGGAATGTGTCTTGTTAAATCAGATAATAAAGTAAAGCAGATAATATTCAGAAACAAGAATCCTTCTGAGAGGCAGGTATGGTGGCGGTAGTGTAATGGTTTGGGGTTACCTCGCTTTTTCAGGACATTGAAAACTTGTCAAAACTGAACCACAATTGTTCTCACCGAATGGCCGGACATGACATTGTGACCCGTAAAGGTCATTTTAAACGTAACAGAACGAGAGTGGGGTAACGCAAGTGCCCCACTTACTGGCCAGGAAATGACTCAAATCAAGTCCACCTCTGAATAGCTAAAAAACGATCTTTTTAGAGTGTATTAATCAAAGACTTAACTCTTTCTGAGATGCTGGGAAATGACCTTAAACAAGTCGCTTATCCTCAAACACCTGTTTGAAAACTATTTAAAAAAAAAAGAGTGGGACAAAATTCCTCCTTAGTGTAAAATAAAAAAGTAAGCTCTCATAAATGGCTGATGAGAGCGGTTGAAGCCAAGTGTAGGGAACCATAACGTATTGACATATGGTAAGGTTAGTTTGAAAAGGTTTTTAGGCATTTTATTAAGGCATGATAAGAGCAAAGACAAAGAAACTTTGAAAAGGAGCATTTATATTTTTCATTGCAATGTATTTTAGTGCTGTTTTCTCTTTTCTTAGGATTCTAAATCTAATAGTGAGAAGAATGTGGTGAGTACTCACTCTGCAGCACTGAAGGCCACCTCAAAGTTTTGCCTCCGGTTGCTGGGGCTCAGAGAGTCATAGTCGAAGGCGTCAGGGAAGAAATTGTGCACCAGGGCACAAAACGCCATACCATTGCTCCAGCTGGAAGAAAAGTTCTGAATGTCCACGTTCTGATGGAGAAGACAAACAGATAAGGAAGGGTTAGATGAATCAACCTTTACAATACAGAGAAGAATGTTATCTCAGACCCAGCTCTGTAGGTGACGCCCTGCTCACCTCATACGAGCGTGTCTTCGCACGACACCAGTCAAGCAGCATCTGCTTGATGGAGTTTGCGTTGGGAACACCAAAGCTAGTGGAGCGCTGCACCTTGTTTACCTTGGCTACTGCCTGATTTCCAGGGCTGAAAAACAAACAAAAGCAAAACAACCCAGACTTGGTTTAGTATGAACACACATGCTCATGCTCTGACCTGCATCACTGTCATTTTTTCCCTGCTGTTTCTCCTCACCCTCCTCCTTCTTTTTCCAGCTTCTCTATCATGGCTTTCCGAGTCTGCATGGCGGATGTCTTAGGCATCGTCTGGGCTCTCATCAGCTCTCTGCGCTTCTCCGCCTGCCGTCGCTCGACAGCGGACAAACCGCCGCTGCCACCAGTTTTAGACGTTGTCTCATCTTCACGATCAAACACGCTGAAGCAGAGAATTTCATCCCGTTCATGTTTGAAAGTAACAAGTTGAAACACTGCATTATTTATGCATTGCAGCTAATGGCCCACCTGCCAACTTTTTTGCTTGTGTTGGAGGAGGATGAGGAGGTGAAGCTGTAGGATTTGGATTGGACTGTTCCTCCTAAAGGCACAAAACAAAAGAAATGAATAAAAAGAAATGGCCCAAAATAACATAATGTTCAATAAAAATATTATCTTACTGTCTGTCTTCTGTACATAACTGGTTTCTACAACTGTGCTGCGTGTTGATTTGCTCCCATCATCTGAAAACAAAAAAAAAAAACAACAAAAAAAAACAATAAAAAAATCTTAATTTTCATCTTTTCATTAAATAAAACCTAAGAAAAAAAAAAAGGACTAAGCAATGACTAAAAGGAAATAAGAGACAAAACTACCAGAGTGGGCGAAACGATTTGTCTTTGTCACTTGGCTGAGGGTCGAACCGTCAGCCGACTTCTCCATCTTCCTTATCACCACCTCTCCAGCTCCGGGTCCGGCGCGGCCTTTCTGCGCCCTCTCCTCTCTCTGTTGTCGCAGCTCCTGCAGACGAGTGTCACGCTCCTTCTCTCTTTGGTCTGGTGAGGGAGAAATGATGTCAGTGGAAAAAAAATGGATGGAGGGAGAAGGAGAACAAAAAGTCATAACAAGCTGTCAGGACCTGATCTGACTGTTGCAGAGATGGATGAAAACAGGGCTTCCTGATCTGACAGCTTTATATTTCACAATTCTTTCCACAGTGGTTTAAAAAAAATGTCCCTGAACACACAAACCTCTGCAGATGAGAGGTTCAACAGCTGTCAAATAACATGTCCGGCACAACAAAAACATCCCAGAGCAAAGAGAGACAGGACTTCTCCAAATTTAGCGTCATCCAAAGTACAGACACCATCCCTGGTGCTGTGAGCTCATACCAGAGAGACTGTCATGAATTCATCCTGAGGTGGTTATTTCCAACTTTATTAGATTATTCATTTTAAAATCCACTTTAATGATAAAGAAATTGCAAATTTTGTGACTGACTAACAGAAAGCCTTTAAAGAAATGAATTTTTTTTTAATTATTTTCACTGAATCTAAAAAATATTTGATTTCTATGCAGCCTACAGCCTTTTACTCTCTGCATTTTGACCCATCCCCTTGGGGAGCTGTGGGAACCATTGGGCGGCGCCTGGGGGAGCAGAGTGCGACCTTCTCAGAGCACTACTCTAACCACTAGGCCAACACTCCCCCTTTCCAGTATTGACCTGCATTAAGCCCCATTCATATTCCCTCCACATGCTGAAGAAGGCATCCAAAAATATAAAACTGCCACCCCCATGCTTTACAAACAGATATGGAACTCAAAGTAGTAGATTTCCACCACACATTGTTTATATGGGGGCTAAAAATATATATCTAATCTGGTCTCATCAGATTGGAAAGCTCCTTCTTCCACATAGGTTCAGTCTCCTCCAGGGATTATGGCCAATTTTAAAATCAAACTTTATCTGAGTTTCTCCCACCAATGAACAGATGTAGACAGATTTTATAACCTCAACAAAGTTTGAGTTACCTTAGCCTCTCTGCTGCTTGGGATGTTATACATTTACATTTTAAATCGTTAAACAGTTTTTTAAATATCTAATCTTTTTACTCTCTGACCTGTCTTCTGTGTTCCTTGGCCATCATGACTTAATTGATCTAGCAAACTTCAGAGGCCTTCCCTCAGCAGGTTACTTGGCTAAACTGCATTTTATCAAGGTCATTAGTAAAAGCAGTTAATTTAGAGACCCTATTTTAGCTGGATAGAATGTGAGAAATAAAAGACGTGAACAAATCGAGGTTTACGAGTGAAACTGTCATCTACAGATTTCCCACACAATGGCGATTTCAGCACAAACTGGATGCAACCTTGTAAAGCCAAAAAGGCAAGTGCTCGCTAAAACCCACAATGTGTAAGTAGAGAGTTTATCTTTCATGCATTTCATAAACCACAACATCCAGAAAACATAGTGGCTGATAAAAACAAAAAGGCAAACCCAGGCAGAAATTATTGATCAATGCACACTGCACACCCAGTCCTACCCATTTCCTCCTGGCTACATCCCAGCATGGCCTCTGGGGGCAGAAAAATCCACTTTTTCACATCTTTGGAATATAGAAATGCTGCACATAAAAAAAATTATAAAATAAAAAAAGCAACCCCTGATTTGATTATTTAAACGCTACCTCTCTTTCTCTTGCGAAGGTCTCTCATGGCGGCACGGATCATCTTCCTCTCCTCGAAATCTTTGGACTCATCCAGCTTTGACAAACAAAGATAAACAAATGGCAGACAAGATGCCAAGTCAGTTCACTATACCTAAAAAAAACCTTCCAAATATGAACTTTTAAATTTCTGATGTACCATCTTGTCCAGGAGCTCCTCATCCTCAATGGCAGCAAGCTTTTCAGCAGTGAGTTTTCCAGAGCTTTCAATGGCTTTGGTCTGGGTGCTGAAGCCGTTGGGGATGGTGGGGACGGAACATGTCACAAGCTTGGATTGAGGAGCTGAAAATAATGACTCCGAGCCAACAACAGGTTCAGTCTCCATCTGTAACACAGAGAGAAATACATATGTAGTCATTTCAGGTGTAGGGGCTGAAGGTGGAACCACCCAGAGGTTCTAACTTGGTCACTGAAGGAAATATTTTAATAGTCTACTTTTGAACTAAAAATAAAATTTAGGTAAAACAGTTAAGAGACACCATATAATCAATAGCTTTATGCAAGGAGAGGGAGAATGCATTCTGATGTCTTATCAGACTATTACAGTTGTAACTCAGGACTGATGAGCTTTTAAACAGCCAGAATGATTTTGAGAAAATCGATTTAAAGCATTTCTAGACATTTACTACTGAATAGATTTTTTTTTCCACAAAAAAAGGCCTTTTACCATCTCTCCTCTACTGCCCTTCCAAAGAGATCCTGACACGGAGCACATGAGCGGGAGAGAAAGCCTGCCAAGTTACTGCTTGCTAAGATCAGAGGGTGAGTGAGTGTCTCCATAATAACCAGGCTCCTGCCAGTCCACAGTTTACGTGCCACTATCGCTGTTGGGATGGGCATGGTGCATTAGTGGGTGGAATTTAAATGGAAAGCTTTTTGCTATGTACACCACAGGAGAAACAGAGCGAAAGGGAACAAACATTAGATATCATTACATAAACCTGACCATGTACCTGTCATATTCTAAAGTGCCATAAATCTTTTTAAAAGTACCACTTTAATCTACACACAGTGCTAAATAGCCACTATAGAACTCTATCTTCAATGCTTTGTAAGAATAACAAAGTCCAGGATCAGAAACCGCTCTGCCTTCCTAACCACAGCCTTTCCTAAGGTCTGGATGGCACCACATCCCACCAGGGAGTGATAATACCCACCATAGCTACAGAACGATCCTGGGTGGCCGCTTGTTTGTGTGACTTTTGTGGAAACAGAGTTTTGAACCCCTGGGACAGGCTGCACTGAGAGGCTCTTGACCGATGAAGAATGTTTTGAGACTCGACCCGGCCAAACATGGGCTCCAAGCTTCCAACCGCCAGAACTGCCCAAACAAAGGATTTTTGAGGCAGAGTTTCCAACCCAAATATTAAAGTCAATCTGGAACAAAATCTAACAAATATATATAACTTTTTTTTCTGCAGCAACCGTCCTTATTAACTTATTTCACTCCTGTGCAAAGCTACTAAGGGAGCTACTGCTGGAAGTCAGTATTTCTGCATCTCTTTCTGCTCTATGTTCCCACTTGGCCTCAACAGATGGACGCAATGGCGGTAGAAAGTTATTCCTTCCACTATTACCAAATACCTGCTAAGAATGAGGGACTGCAGTCAAATCAACTACTATGCTCTGCTCTTGATCACCGACTTTTTAACCATTCATCCATTCACATCCAATTTCTTCAAAATGCTTCAAGGTGGCAGGCGGATGTTGGGCAACAGCTGGTCTTTACCCTGATTGGCAGCTTATCACAGCTGCACAGAGGACCAACATCCTAAGGTGTCCCCGTATGTCTGCATGATCACGTTAAAATAGCACATTTTGGGACTGTGGGAGGAAGCAGGAGCACTAAGGAGAGAACTGGCATTTCTGTTAGGAGAAGTTGCCAGGCTACCTTCTTGCTGCGAAGCAACACTATGGGGTTTATTATCACCAACAGGTATTTTACGATCCTGAACCTTCTGTAGTATATTTTAGAGGAACGTGAATAACTAAAACATACTGGAAAGATTTTAGACTCATGTAATTAGATATAACTAGTTATGAAACAGAGCAGTTTGTGATTAAAATCACATCGGTTGCGATTTGGTGGTATCTGCGTGAATTGAACTCAATTCTCAAAGTCTGATTTGTAATACAGTCTACACATGGTCAATGCTAAAAAAAAAAAAAGAGCTGTCAGAAGTGATCTTAAAAAGTCATGGATGTTTGATTTTTAAAAGCTAAGAAAATCAAGTTAATTTTCAACATTGTGAAAAATGTCACAAATTTTGGGGTATTTCTTTAAGAGCAGAAGCTTTGAAATTTGATCTAAATGGTTAAAGGCAGCAGATGAGGCACTGTGAGACTTCATTTCTTAAGGCCGGACAAATAAAGCCAAGTGGGTTCAGACTAAATGCACAAAACAGGTGCATTTCATTTGCTATGCTAATTTTTTTCCTTTGCAGTTTTCTCTGTAATATTAGCTCAATGTAACATCTGTTGGATCCTTTCTACATTAGCTTCATCAAGAACCACTAGATTAGAAAAATCTAAAATCTGTTATTTTTCTAATCAGTAGAGCCAACGTTACCAAGAACTACCAGGTCCTAATGAAGGTTAGAGGAAGCACTTAGGTTAGAGGCAGATAAAAAAAAGTTTTTGGGTTAAAATAAGCGTTTCAAGTATCAACATTGGCTGATAGATGCATGTGTTTGCCAAATTATTAATGCATTCGTGAACCAAGTATCAAGATCACATGAAGTGCTTACATTGCTATTCCCTCCATTTCCTCTCAATTGTTGGTTTTGTTTGTGTATTTTTTGTTTATATTGAGACATGTGTAACAGGTATTATTTATAATTTTTATAATGTGGAGAAAATGCAATATTAGCCTGAAAAATAGAAAATAAAACACACAAAAAAAAACAACAATCACCAGATATCGTGAATTGTCGAAATGATCAGCATAATAAGCCTGTATCCGTCAATCTTTAATGTAGATAATTGCACTCCTTTTTAAGTGGCTTCTTGCATTTGATATGTCGAGATGCACTCAGGTTTTCCAGGCTATGATAGAGGAAGAACGAATAAGCAGATAACAGGAGAGCTGCACTTTTATCCAAATATATCCAGAATTTGCCCCAAAATGAAATCCCTAACTCTGTATCCTTGTTTAGCCTATAAAATAATTCAAGAGAAAGGGATTAAAAAGAAAATTGGGACTGCTTTTCCAATAACTTTTTTTTTTTTAAGCAGGTCAAATCTTTACTAAAAAACAAAAACTACTTTTGATTGGTGCACCACTATGTAAAATGTACAGTTTTGACACAACAAGCTGTTTACAGAAGTGGAAAGAAATTCCATATGAAGGATATATCTGCCAAAACCAGCTGACAGCTGATATGATCTAACCTTTTTTCTGTTGAATTGAGGAGATGATGATGGATTAAATGACCACATGGGCAAAGATAAGGGACTGTAGGTCAGCAAGTACATGACAGAACAAAAGGCAGCATCACTGGGATGCCATTGAGGAGACATGGCCAGCTGACCCATGATTGCATAGAAAAGGCATACCCATTGTTCACAGGGCTTTACTGACTGAAAAGGGGTCATGATCAGAAGGATTTACAAATAGCACTACCGTGTAGGTGTCAGGAGAAATGGTCGTCGTCAGAGATGGCGCAGAGAGCGAACGGCGGGTTGCAGATGTCGCTGAGAGTTCTGTATTCTGAGGCTCAGTAGATTCAGTGAGAGAGTCCTGTGGGTCTGAGGAAAGGCCCTGGGGCACAGTTTGGTCTGGCAGTGATAAGCTACCTGATGGAGAATCTCTGGAAATGGAGGATGAATTATCAGGTGAAGCTTCAACTGTGGCCTCTTCGACTGTGCATGAAGGAGCATCATCAGATGAAGCTTTGGGCTCATGTGGGGCCGAGCAGAGTTTGTGTGCCATTTGATCAGACAGTCCAATCACTTGATAGAGGGCCTCCACTTTCTTCATCATCTGCTCCTGCTCAGTTCTCAGCCTGAGGTTTTCCTCCTGCAGCCTGGAGATGGCTTCAAACAAACAAGCCACTTTAGCTGCTGCCTCCTCCAAACGGACATCCGCTTTATTCCCAAAACTCTGAAGGTCACTGTGAATCTCCTTCACAGCACACCGCAGCATTATCTCAAGCTTCTTCTCGTTTAATTCCCCAGGAACATCGTCAGCCTTGGCTTCCTCTTGGGCAAGGAGATCACCGATCACCTCCTCCACGCCAGATTCAGTACAGCCCAAAGTCTCTGGAGGCTGTGAAGCTGGGAGGAAATCCCGGTTCACCCCAGGCATAGTCAGAGAATATGCATAAACTATAAAATAGCTTCTAAACGTTCTTCTTGCCCTCCTCTCCAACCCTGGCTGTGCTTTATATGCTCGCCAAGCTGACGCTCTTTTCAGCCAATCAGAGAAAAGCCAATCCAGGGTCTAATTTCCCAGGCAGCCCCCACCCACTTATTTCTTAGATGCAACGATATATTTATCCCCTACCCTGCTGTTATTAAAGCCAGTCAATCCTGGGGGGAGGAGAAAGGGAAAAACAATTTGAAACACTCACCCCTCTTACATAAACACTTCTTTTTATTTTGGGCACGTCCTTCACACCTCGACTGGAAGGCAAACAGCGGTTTGGATTTTGCTCCAAGCCAGGGCTGCGTGTCATTCCTCCTCAAACTGCTTTCTAACAAAACATGAGGGAGGTCGAGACTAATCAGCTCGCTTCTGCTGTCCAATAATGACTGAAGGCAGAGCTCCACAAATAATAGCAGAGCTCTTCTACAGTTTTGGGTTAGAGTCCTTAGTAATTAAGAAAAACTCCAGCTGCTGCTCACATGGAAACTTTAAGTGCTGTTAAATTGAGAGTGCTGACAGACCTCTGTGTGTGTCATCTTGTTTGATGTCCAGGCGTTCCTATTAAATGCACTCTGCAGATACACTGCCACGTTAAACTGCTTGCATTCAAGGAATCTTTATGGTAGGAAAGACGCAAAAAGTTCTCCTACTCTGATGCACTTTTCAAACATCATAGGAGCAAACATTTTATTAGGCACTTTATCTAGTTTAAACCTACAGGGCATCAAGGGTGAACCTTAAATCAAGAAGGTAATGGCAAAAGCATTTCAAAAAAAGTTCCAACTACAACATCTTAAGATTTCTTCTGTTTGACCAACAACATCAACACATACCCCAAACAAATGTCTGAACAAACCCTCCCAAACCAATTATTTGAGAAATACAGCTAGTAAAGGTGCATGTCTCTAAGGGTGAGTCATTGCCTGCTTTGTACATCCAGAACTACATTTTGTCAATTTTCTTTCTGCAAAGGCGCAAGCTCAGTCAGACTGGAGGGAGAGGAGCTGTGAAGTTTAGTTTTAAAGTCTAACATAGGTTTCTGAGCTGGGGTTTATTATAGACTTTGACTGGGACAATCTACCAAACAAATGTATTGTAATCTACAGTTGCACCTCAGCATGACGCACAGCACATTTACAATACAGCTGTTGTCGTGCTAAAATAATGAACCACAGTTTCTAGTCTTCTGCAGGTTCTCAATTATCTTCCTTCAGGAGTAACCTAAATGTAGCTCCATCCATTTTTCCACTGACTCATAAGGGAAGGCATCTCCATAATGCTACCATCACCACAGCAGGGATGGTGTCTTCACGGTCCTGGTTCTAAATCATTTAACATGTAGGTCAAGAACTATTTTGGTCCAAGGGAACCGTTTTCCGCAGCTCAGTGGCGCAGTGGGTAGCACTGCTGCCTTGCAGCAAGAAGGTTCTGGGTCTGATTCCCGGTCCGGGGTCTTTCTACATGGAGTTTGCATGTTCTCCCTGAGCATGCGTGGGTTTTCTCCAGGTACTCCGGCTTTCTCCTACAGTTCAAAAACATGACTGGTATTTCTCTAAATTGTCCTTAGGTGTGAGTGTGTGCGTGAATGGTTGTCTCTGTGTTTCCCTGCGATGGGCAGGGTGTACCCTGCCTCTCGCCCGTAGACAGCTGGAGATAGGCACCAGCAACCCCACCTGGGATTAAGCATGTAAAGAAAATGGATGGATGGAACCGTTTTCCACTTGTTTGTGTCCTTTACTTGTCTAGTTGCTATAAGCCTTTGTCTTTCTTCTTCTATAGTGCAGGATGTATAGTTTCCCAGCTGAGCAGAAGGTCTCCAGTTTTCCCAGAGCTACTAAGGACATTGTGGTTGCTTTCCTACTTAAACCCATAACTCAGTTAACTCAATGCTCAGTGGGGACAACTAGCAATGGTGAAAATTAGATCATGCCCAGGGAGGGCGACTCATCTAAGACAGGAATAGAAAACCAAAGGTAGTTCATATCAAAGAAAGTTATTCAATGAAAACATGGAGGAGGAACATGAAGACATGAAAGCCAAGTTTCCAATTATCAGTTAGCCTGAACAATCTTTGGTCACTGTTGGCATTTAGAGAATGTCTCAATTAAATGGATGAAAACATCCTAAGCTAAAATACAGTAAAACAATGCAGGGACCGCAGCCAAAAAGATTACACAGACAATGCATTCTCTACGTGAGACATGTGAGTCAGCGCCATAATCAATAAGCATGTGTGGCACATCACTAGCATGCAAACAATCATGTCATTGTCCTTCGGGGGTAAAGTGAGAGAATCCGTCACCAGGGTGCTGTTTGTAAATGATGGTGCCTGTCTGAGCCAGAGAGACCCAAAGCTTGGCAGTAATATCGAGACCATCAACCAGCTGAAACTGTTCTGTATCCAACCTTTAATTTAACTTTGGTCAGTGAAAAAAAAAAAAGCCTATCAGCCAATCAGCCTCAACACATTTTATTGGAATTAAAATAATTAAAGTAAATACAGGAGGTGAGCTTTGAGATTAGACCACCAAGGAGAGGTCTGGACCACCCAAATGGATCAGGGCTTCCAACAGGAACCATGATGGTCAATAAACACCAGTAAACAGGAACTCATGTTGTTCTCCGGCCTTCATATCAGCTCTACTTTCTAACCAGAATGATCATTTTTACCAAAAACAGACCGTCATCTCTCTAACAGTCATGAACTTTGACCAGAAAAGGTCAGAAAACAGGAGGAGTCTAGAAGTATCTTCCCCACCCTCTAAATCCTCCATGTTGATGTTAACCATCGGTGTCGGCTGCTGTTTTTACAATCTCATTAGCCAAGTCAGCCTAAGCCTTTGTATGCTAAAACTTGAGCAAATCCAGGCACACGAAGCTGATATAGCAGCTTATCCAAGTGATGAAAGGAGGCAAAGACTTACAGTAGTAGGCTTGAGGATTTTCTCTGGGGGATTTCATTGTAGGCTGCTTATATGACGCTGCTTATATGACGGTCTGACTGTGCAGCGCTACACAAAGAGGCTTAACGGTAAAATCTTTCTTTTCATCCAGTAAAATAACAGTTAAAGCTACGAATGGATAATGCTAGTCCACAAGCTATGCCACAAATGTATTCTACCTGCAGACGTGTGTTTAGAGTAGGAAGGCAAGAACTTTGAGGCAGTTCTTCTTTTCAATCTTTATCCGTAAACTGTCTATTGGGAAAACTGTTCAACAATTAACCTTGGAGGCATTCACAGGATATCTGTATTTACATCAAAGTATGCAACATGACATTTTTCATCAATAAATCTTTTTATGTTTGTCAGCACTAACCCATATAAGTATTCATATGAAATAAAATTAAAAAGTCCATAAATTAAGAGTATAAGAATAGGATCACTTAGGTAGCATTCAACATCCAGGGAAAAAAGGTATAAAAAGGGGAAAAGAGGTGAAATCTGTCAGTATTCAGAAAACAATCCAGACTCTGTGGGAGCTAATTAAAGTCAGCTGGTTTTAACCGTACCTAATGGCCTATAAAAAGGTTTCTCATTGCCAAGGTATTGCACAAGAAGCTCACTGGTGGGTAAGAGAAAAACAGCTCTCTAAAGACCTTCATAAATCCATTGTAGTAAAACCTATTGAAGAAATCCATTTCAGACAGATCTCTTGACGTCCAGTAAACACAGTTGGTGGTCATAAACCCAAACAGTAAAAACACATTTTCTTCATCATAAACCAACCACACCAAGGCCTGGGACAGAAGAGTCCTCAAGATACCAACAACTCATAGCAAGTCAAAGAAAGAAATGCAACAAATAATGCACTCTGCTTTCCTGGTCTTTATGTTTGGAGGGAAAAAAATCATGCAAGTGGCTGATTTTGAAGTATGCCAATGAAATTGGCTTGACATGATTTGTGAATTGGCGCTATATAAATAAAGTGAATTGAATTGAAGAATAAAATAAAGCCCGATTTTTAAGCTGGACAAACCGACAGCGATAGAGATAAATGCGGTAGAACAGCACAGTCAGACACCGGACAGGGATCTAACTAAACATCTTTGAAAATAAAGACAAGACTAAGAGCTCAGAGGACCTAATGATTGTTTGCTTTTCAAAAATACCACCTGAAGGGATCAATATCTGTGCTTCAGTTTTTGTTTCAAAACAGAAAGGTTACACTGCAAAAAAAAATTAAAATATAAGTAAGTCATTTTTTCTTAAAATAAGTGCATTCTTTTTTGAACTGAGCAGGTAAGTGAGAAACTTTGCTAGTGAAGTAAGACTATTTGCATTTAAAATAAGAAAAACAACTCTGATCTCTTATTTCAAGTGCATAATATCTAATGATCTTATTTAAAGGGTAAAATAATCATTCTATTGGCAGATCATATTATTTAACTACTGAAATTAAGAATAAATACAGTTAGTTGAAAACATTTTTACAAATGTTTATATCCTTTTTGCAGTGTGTCAGCCAGGTGCTGAAGAAATTTCAGCTACATGTTCAATTTAAGGAATAATTTGTGTAAATCTCTTTGTGGAGACTTGATCTTTAACAGAGAGCTAGTGGGAATTTGACATTAAAAGCATCAGGATGTAATACATTTGCTAGGGACTGAACACACTGAAGGCTGTAAGTGTGCTAAAAGAGTAGGAATATATCTGTATCCTAACCAGTGCTGGTGCCTAAACCAGGGAGACAGTTTCAATCCTACAGCATTAATCCTCTGCAGCCACGCAGAGGCTTTCCTTCACATGGCTGCTGGGTGGAGGCCTAATTAACCAGCTTTTTGATTCCATAACCAGATTATGAACACGCTCCAAATGAGGTCGTTAAATAAAAACGTAAACAGGACATAACTCCGCTCAATACATGACTCTCAATTCACAGCCGTGCTTCCTATCAGGGAGCGAGGAGTCTTAAAGAAGGAGGGTTAGCTATCGGCCTTGACCTCTGAGGACATGGGGGGGGATGGCAGGAGATTTGTTGGAGTGTTTCTGTTACTCTCACAGAGGAGCGGTTCAGCTAAACCTAACAGCCGTAAGAGATGCTTCTTTGCCCTCTGAGTCAAAAGTACATGTCGAAGAAGTTGCATCAACTTGTGCTTTGAGGCAGCTGTAGGATAAACTTTAAGACGGAGACGGACAGGTGTGATTTAGGGAAACAGTTTCCAGATAAAACTATGCAGAGAGAAAAGCAAGAACACCTCCCATCTCCCCCAACCTCCCGTCTTCTTCACTTACCCTACAAGGACAGATATGACTGGTGGCTCTTCTCTGTGTTTGATAAACACTGTTCTTGTCTGCTCTAGCTCCTCTCCCCCCACTCACCATGTTCACCCTACACACTCCTGCCTCTGCTGGAGGACCTTCCAGGACATTTATAGGTGATTTTCAACAGAAAGATGCGGCAGAATACAACAATTGAGAGTTGGTTGACAATTAGGGACACATAATAAATCTACTTTTTGAGAATTTCTAAGCACTTTTCATAAAGTTTTCAGAAAATTTGAAGCCTACCTTAATGGAGGATCCAGAAGGGAACATAGATGAGGAGATCTTGAACGGTGTAGCTCTTAGGCCAAGGGTCAACTCTGAAAAGACACACACAAGACAGAAACTTAAACATTTGACTTGTAAATTGTTTTAAGACTGAAGATTTGTGCAGGATTTTCCATGTGACTCATCAGCAGTGAGCTGCTTAGACTTTAGGAAAAAAAGAGAACATGTAGATTTTTAGCATAAACAGCTCTCCACATCGTGCTCTGAGGGTGCCGTACGTGTTTCCTTAGGATTCATTGCTTCCCCATCATAACACACCGCACGCATGAGCTGGATCATAAACCACAGAAGAAATGCACCTTTAGCATGACGCACAGCACTTTTACAAGCTTTTACAGTGCTTTGGAGGGAAACCCGAAACTCAGTCCTGAAGCTGCCTTCACTCAAACCGGGACAGGCAGATTCCAAAAAAGGAGCTCTTAAACCATTAAAGCAAATTGGGCTGAAAAGGACTCCTAAGGAAGCCAGTGCAGGGCTCATAGGGAGGGGAGGGAGACGAGGGCAGGAAAAGGCAAAGAAGTCTGGATTAGCATGGGTCCAGCTTTCATTTGAAGCAAACCGTGTGTGTTACGGGAGTTATTGTTGCTGAGAGTGTTTTAAATGGGGATGTTGCGAGAACAGCTGCAAAAGACTGATGGAAAATCCCACATTGGTGTCACTAATATCTTATTTAATGCAGATAATCACTTCAATCTGAAGTTGCTTATACTCATTAATTATTTAACTCATCTTTAAAGCTTAACGTGATTTTTTTCTTTTGTAATTACAACCGTCAGTAAAAACTAAATTTTATATTTTTCACCAAACATTTTTAGCACCAAGTTGACAAAAAAAGCAAAGATTAGATGTCTAAATGTTGCTCAATAAATTAGCCGCCAGTTCTGGACTCATACATCTTTATCTCTTCTTACTTCTATTCAGCACTGACGTTATTACAGGGCATTTCCCTCCTATGCAACTATTTTCATTAAATAAATATAGTTATGGCTGTACAGCACTTTGAAAACATCTTTTTGCAATTTGATGATAAACAATAGATCTGTATGGTTTTCCAGTAATATGTGTAAACTTCTTTTTTGATTAAAATACTGCATGTCAACACTGCAAAAATTTGATATGATAATATGATAAAACCATCATAAAAATACTCCATGATCACTTATAGTTTTATTTTTTCATTTTCTGTGACAACCCTCTGCTGGTAAATATGTGCAGAGTAATTTAATTTTCTTACACTAAACCAGTTAGAGAATAATAAAAAAAAATCTCTTTTATGTTTCAGAAAATGAAACAATCACCTGTTTGGTGTAAAGTGATGCACAGGTTGTATAAAACCACCAAATCTTATGACAGACAGCTTCTTTTTAAAACAAATCAAAGCTGCAGTGACAACAAATGAAGAAATGACGCACCTTTCGCTTAAACATTCATGTTTATCTTTTATAACTGCTAAAATTTATGTTCTATAGGAAATATAGAATGAAATAATGTTTTTTTCTAAAATGAGGTGGAACTTTTCATAGAAATAAAAGAATGTCATATTAAAATTATTAAAACTGAGTAATATTTGAATCATTAATGCAGATCATCAGGTGAGACTGCTTTACCCTCTGTGGGGCAAATCACAAAGCAGATATCCAAAAAACATGTTATTTAAATGCATGAATTACAGGCAGAGTGTCTAGTTTTAAATAAATGAAGGGAAGACAGTTTGTACAGAACACCACCAAGTAGTGATCTCCATGTGGGCAGACAAGCTTGTTCATTCACCGTTACAATAAAACCATTGTGTTTCTGTTTAGAGAGCCAGTCGTTTCTATATTTGTTTGAAATCTGCTCTATGCTGTTGACCAGTGACCTCATCCCCCATCCACCCCCTCAGAGCTGAGAAATGTGTCCACTCTGAAACAAATGCCCCTTAGTAAATCTGTGCCAGCTACTCAGCCTTTGCATCCCTTTGCTCTAACTTGTGCTTGTTTAGACTCTCAAAAACTGTCATCGGTTCAGTTGGTGAGTCAGCTCCTCCGACGACTGGGATTCCAGTTATTTATTTAATTAGAACCATAAAAGGCTTGTATAGTGTGGTTCAACACAGAGATGTCTGAAGCTGTAAGGCTGGTGCTGCTTACCTGGTCTTTGTCCCAGAGTGGTGATGCGGGGGGTCATGCTGGTGATGGGCATCATGCTGCCTCTTGGCGTTGAAGCGGTGGATGAGGAGTTGGTGGTGGTGCGCCCATCCTTGATCTCAATCGTGAGGAAAGTCTTCATGTCGGGGTCTTCCTCTCCCTCAGGGATCTCTTTCTCAGCTGCTCTCCCTAGGGTCCTGTCTTCCTTTAATTCAGCACAGACAGGCACATCTTTTTCAGCGGGTAGCCTCGTCCCACCCAGGGAGGCTTGTGATTGGCTGGCTGAAGACAGAGGTCCTTCGGCCCCTCCTTTGAGGGGCTGAGGTGCAGCTGGGCTCTGGGACACAGCGGAGGTGTTAGAACCTGATCCTACAGTTGTCTTAGTGGGTTTGTCTTTAGATTTGCTGGAGGTTGCTGATGTTTGAGCAAAAACCTCTGCAGCTCTGGAGAAATTGTTAAGGCCAGAGGTGGTTCCGTTCCTCAGAGGGTTCTTCTTCAGAACTGGGGGGTTTGGGCTTTGGCTGGCTTCTGTGAACTTGCGCATTCGGTCACGAACAGAGTTGGTGCGACTGAAATTCTCCAAGATGACATCTTTCTTTTCAGGTGCTGCAAAAGAAGGAACTGATTTTAGAGAAAAACAATGGAATACAGAGAAGGGAAGCTTCTAAAATAAATTTACTTGTTCAGATTGCTTGTACAAAAAAATTATAACAATTATAAACATCAATATCTCCAACAGATCTTTACTTGACTTGATGTCTGTCTTTTATAAAAGGGAAGCCTAATCATGATAGGGGAAAGATTGTGATTGGACCCCACTTCAAATGAACACCACAACGTTCTGAATCTTTAAATAATCAGGATTAGATTTAATATAAAGAAGGTATGTATATTCATGGCATCTCTGTAAAAAAATAAAAAAATAAAAAATGAAAACATTTAATCGATAAAATTGTATATCCAAGTTTTCCGGGTCCCAAATTTCCATTAATATGTGCAGAATTTAAGGCCGTGCTTATCATCTAAGCAAAAAGGTCAGCCTGATCTGCCTAAATCACGTTCATGGCTTATGTGAGTGCAAACTACAGTTTCCTTTACCTTTAAAAAAAATCAGGACTCTAAACTGAAAATAATCCAAAAAGTCTAGTCAGAAAAATGTTATTTTACGGTGTTACTGAGTACAGAAAACTATTTGGGATAAAGAACAGTGAGGTGCTTCATATAAAGACAGTGAATAGTAGATGTGTGCTACATTTAGCTATTTTTAAAGAGCATAAAAGTGTCTACAATTTATATACACTGTAAGAGAAAATGAGAAAGTATAAGAAGGCTGAACAAAATATGCATCACTCCGTTTTATCTTTTTAACATCTACCTTTCACACTGAATTTGAAAATTATAGCTGCTTTCTTGGAATCCTAGGTAGTTCGTTTTCTTTAGAAAATACATGCAAACTGTTGTTGTAGGAATGCTAGCTATGCTGATCAGCTCCTTTATTTGTCTTTGGTTAATATCATTATAAAAACCTTTTTAGAGACACTGTCTCAAAGAGTGGCATGATTTTACTTATGCTCTTAGTACAAGTATGGTAGGAAGGCAAGAAAATGATCAGGTCTGATGATAATCGTCTATCAGGGTGAATATAGTTCATTTTTGCAGGTAAAATTTTACTGACCAGTTTCTGATTAGTGCATCTTCATCTGTACAACAAATTAGACTTAACCAGGTGATTAACTATTAGCTATGCAAACTGATAATGGATACAATGTCTTTATTTTAAGTAAGCAAACACTGAAACACCCTTCTTACAAAGAAAAGTTGAAGGAAACATAGAGCCTTATAGGATAAAGCTAGGGTCAATGAAAAACTTCTCCCTATTCAAAGAGAATCTTAAATTTAGTTTTAAAGAAAACCAGATAATGTGTCAAACACAGTATTAAAGAGGAATAAAATGTGTCAATACTTTGACAACTGTCATTTCATATATATATATATATATATATATATATATATATATATATATATATATACACACACATACATACATACATACATACATACACACACACACACACACACACACACACACACACACACACACACACACACACACACACACACACACACACACACACACACACACACACCCACACCAGTCTGTAAAAAAGCATGAGAAAATCAAGGCAGGCATTTTTGCACACCATGGATAAAGCCATTTAGGACCTAAGCTTCAAAGAATGAAAACAAAGAACACCAAATTTCCTGTGAAAAGATTATTTTGCATATGCAATAAGTGGACCTGTTGCAGGTGATCTACAAAGATAGCTTGCGCAAATGATAGCATGCCGGTTTGGTTGCATCCTATTAAAATGAGCGGTCTGTGTGCGCTACTGGCAGTCTGAGAGTGGCCATAAAAGGAAGATGAGATTCAGCAGCATTTTATTGGAGGCAATGATGGCAATAATCATTTAAACAATAGTAACAATGTAACTCGACTTTGCCCCTTTAAAGTGCTACAAATAAAAGTACAAATAAAAAAAATTATGAAAAAGGGAACTGTTTAAATGTCAAGTGGAGGATTTTCATGATTTTTTTGAAAAGACCAACCCTCTCCACTTAAAAAAAAAAATGCACATGCACAACCCTGTAACTGCTCTCGAGAGTGAATGCCTATTAAACTCGTGCAAGAGCCTGTTTCTCCTTGTGTACGCTCTGTTTAAAAGGTGCTGTTTGCATTGCTCATACAAGCTTACTTTCCAAAAGAGAGATTGGAAATTTTTCCATTATGTCAGACTCAACACCCGTAGTGTAAGTGGAAAAAGAGGACGAGCAAGCAGGACAACCTTACGTAAACATATCACCAGAAAGACTGACAATTAGGAGGACCACTTATTTTAAAAATCAACCTGAAAAAGAACATCCTCTACTATATCTTCAAGTTAAATATAAAATATATTGAAAAAACCTCAGAAATTCCTCCCTGTAAGCTTGCATCTGACATTTAGAAGTGCTAAAATGAGGCTCAATTTGAAATAATTTAGCTATGCATGTGGTAAATATTTACATTCCTTTGCATACACGTTTTGACAGTTCAAGCCATTAAAATTTGATCCACATTTTGAAGAGTTTACACACAAAAAAAGGTTTACATGTGCTGCCTTTGCATGTGCAATTTAAGTCCCTTTTTGGGGCTTATTTTACGATCGTCTCTGGATGTACAAGGCAAGTCTTCATGTGTTTTAAGATCCCAAAACTTTTGAGGATGAGGCCGTATGTAGACTAGAACATTAGATGCTAAGAAATTTGGAAATAACTTATGTAAAGAGCCTGTAACTGTTTAAAAGCCTGTGACTCCTAATTACGAGTATAGAGTATCAGTGTTTAGATCACCATTATAACAAAACAAGATTTTTAGCACAAATGTAGGTTTATCTTATAATATTTGTAGCATCTAATAAATAAATATTTTCCTTTTCACAACATATGTATGCTAATTTCTAAAAAGGAGCTCAGAAACACTGAGCTGCCAACATATTGACCTGATGGCACAAATAAAGCCAGTTTAAATGCCAACATGTTTTTTCTGGTGAAAAGATAATCACACTGAATTGTTGAGTGATTTTATGCAGAGCTGAACTAAAGTCTTACCCGTTTCCTTGGCCTTGCCATGAGGGAATGTCAGATTTCCATCAGATGTTATCTAAAAAGGAGGGAAGACAAACATAGAAATATGGTGATCCATGAGAAGAAGCAGCACAGATTAAAGGTCAACCCGCTCTGCTGACAACCACCCAGCTCCCTGCTACACTGAGCAGTAGAGGAGATTCATAAAGAACTGGAGTCTGCATATTGGGGCATAATCACAGAGAGGATGCTAAATTCAGCTCTGGCTGCTGTGTTTTCATTGTGTTACATTTATATTTGAACATGTCAATGTGGCCCTCTGTTCTTTTCCTGGCACCGCGGCCACGGCTAGACGCTCTGATGTTTACATTACTCTCAGGAGACCGACTCCACATCAGCCTGTTTTAGAGCGAACAGTGAAAGAATTTGTGGCTTTGGCTAAATATGTTTAGAGGAGAGTCTAGATGCCGTCATGCGTCATGATTTTCTGTTTTCCTAGCACTCTGGGATGGAGAACGAGAGGCACATATTCCTTTCTGAGAGCAGGTGAGGCAGACATACCGCTGAGCTGAACCAGAGACAATCAGGTGCACAGTTTGTTTGTGTAACCAAGTAACGGACACCAAACAGCATCAACTAGGAGCTAAACTTGTTGTGTTTATGGATGCCGATGGGACCTGCATGTCGCTGAAGAATCGAGCGAAGGAGTTTCTACTCAAGTATGATTAAACGGAGAGCCTGAAAGGTTGGTGCTCCTGGCTGTGAATGTGCAGCTCAGCGCCCCTCTCTGTAAAGCCAATTTGATAAATGCTTAATAGCTGCGCCGTCCAGCTGGCTCAGATTGCACCAAAAAACAACATTTATGAACAGCTGCACAGATTTAAGTTATTGCAATAACAAATCCATATTAAAAGGAAAGACATCTGCATATAAATACATTGAAATAGCATTGTAATATTTATAAAGGTCAGTGAAACTTCTCAAAAAGTGAAACTTATATCAACTCATTACACAGTTATTCCATATTATGAATTAAATCCTCTTTTCCCAGACTTTCCTGCCACTAAACTTTCCATTAATATGCTGGGAAAGAACTCTGAACAGCCAGCTTCTATAGCAATAAGCTTTAGTTGTTCACCTCGTTTGTGAAGACAGTTCGAAACAGCCTGCTTGATAAGAATCACATTTATAAGCTTTTTGAAATTGAAGAACTACTTGACAAACACGACCAGACAAATGTTTGCAGAACTTTAAACTGACAGTGCAACAAATCTATATGAGGTTAATGTTTTGAACAAAATTACTGGAATTAAGGACATTTTAGATGAAAGTGTTTTTTTTTTTGTTTTTTTTTTTAGATGTAGCCATACTGTATGCATGATGCTGTACAGCCGTCAATATTTTTGTCCACAAAATACATGAAAAAAAACTTAGTGAAGTCAGAGTCAGAGCGTCTCTCATCAGATTCTATTTATTTTAAATTCTGGGTGAACTTCTCTATGTCTAACTGAGATCTGAGGTCGGCTTTATGCAATGTAGAAGTTATATTGTTTGATTAAAAAGAGTCAAAAAAAAAGGAGAATGCATCCATATTAAGAAATCTGTCTTGATCTTTAAGCCCAAACTCTGTTTGCTTTGCTGCTGTACTCTGACACCTAGTGGTTTTCAGGGGTCACACAATGGGTTTCCCCCTTTAATATGCCTATATATATTTATTAGATATTGAAAAACAATCAGTTGAAGTATACACCAACCTTCTTGAAGTTAAAATTTCCCTGAGTGTGGTCATTGTGGAGCCCATTCACAGGACCACTTCGAGATAAAACAGCCCCATCAGGTCCATCCTGGTTAGGATGGAGTTCCTGGTTACATCGGTTCTGACTGCTGGCAGGAATTTGGCTTTTCTCAGGTTCTGAGTCAGTGCTGCTGCCTGAACCACTTCCTGTTCTCTCTACATCCTCCAATGGAGCCTTCTCCTCAGAAGACAAACCCACGCTGAGGTCGGATGTCACAGAGTCCAACCGACCTCTAGATAACACACCCATGCCGTCTTTATTCACAGACCCCAAACGAGGTCTGACACATGAATCTGAGACATCTGATCCCAGTCTCTGTCTGGCAGAAGACAGGGAGCCGATGCTGCGCTCTGATCCGCCAGAGTCAAGGCGACCCCGCTGGAAGGAACTCTGGCTCCTGTACGAGGCTCCAGAGTCCAGCCGGGATCGGGGGCCTGAGCCCAGACTCTTCTCTGAGCTCACAGAGTGCACAGAAGTCCCACTACGATCCGAAGCTGTGGAGTTCGACCTTGTCCGGTTGGACAGTAACAGGTCAGAGTCTGGGGTCACAGCTTCCTTCTGAGGCTGGATCAGCATAGTGTCATCCTTTACCCGATGATCAAGAACCAGAACCATGCCGGAGTCGGAGCTCGTCCCTGAAATAAATACAGGAAAGATAAAAATTAGAGCCTCACAAATCAGTCAGCCAGTGTTCATTTAACCAGACTGGTCAAAGGAAGGAAAATCAATAAGAAATCCCACGTTTTTTTTTTTACTCTTTTTACATAGAACACTTTTATTTAAAACTATGAGAATCAAATGCAAAACACTGCAGTTTTTAGGCCATGCAAATTATTTTAGGACTGTTTTCCCTAATGATTCATTCCTTGCAACAACATTCAAAGTTAAAGACGGACTGTACTGGCTGCTGCAGCTCAGTCTGTCTGCTTTGTGTGACCTGCTCTGGATGTTCACCTCAGATATCCACGGCCGTGGGGATGACAGTGAAACGCTTGGCAGTAAACTTGGAAACATTCAAAGTAAAGCTATGATTTGGTGAAGCAGACAAACTTTTTCAGTTGGTCTTGTCTGGAAAAAAATTTACGCCACATGATGGAGTATCAGTCATATGAAAGTAAACATGCTAATTAAGCCCTGGCATTAAATTATGACAGCATATGGAAGAAATCTGTACATTAAGATTGATTTATCATAAACAGATGTATGCAGCTTCAAATAAATTGTTTAATTCAATCATTTATGGTTTTAACATACAGTATAAGCAGTTCAGTGATGTTGCACTAAAGGTGATGAGTGACGTTTTAACTGAAGTTATTCAAGAAAAAGTCCTCTATTGCTCTAAGGCCCCTAAAGGAATCAGTTTAGTGAATGTCTCAGGATCTTAGAAGAGGTACAGGGAGTTTTAAGGGGATGTAGATCTTTCATGGCCGTCAGTTCCTGGCTTAAGTCTGAGAGAGAGAACATCTTACAACCATAGATGGAAAGAAACAAGGAACCGGGGAAAAAGAGGAAGCAGAAATAAGGCTATAGAGATAAGCACTTCCCTTCTCTGTCTCCCTCTCTGATCAGGAAACCAAACTCCAAACAAGGTATCTACATCCTCCCTTGAGATGCCGTCTACCTTTATGGTGTTGCTATGTCATAGGATAGATGAGGTACTTCTCATATCACATGGAAACAGCATGGTGGTTCCTTCATCATATGTGTAAAAACAGTTCTGAATGACCTCTGAACCACATGTTTCTCAGAGACAGTATGACTTCAGTTCTAAATCAAAAAGAAACTGACATGAGGCAGTCAGCAGTCTGTTTTTTAATCACTCTCTGCACACTAGATTTGAATGCAGTCATCTGTATGAAAAAATTATACACCTGTTTCTGTTTCCCGATGCAGGTCAGGAAAAAACACCAAAAAAATGCAGATGTTCATAGTGTGCTGCCATTGTTCGGTGCCCTGGGAGCAGTGTGGGGTTAAGGGTCTTGCTCAGGGACCCAGAGTGGCAGTCTGCGGCAGTGGGAACTGGTATCAATCTCAGAACCTCCGGATACAAAGCTCTATGCCCTAACCACTAGGCTGCCACTCCAAAATATAATATAGATATTACAAAAACTAAAGAACCTAAAGATGCATTAGCTTTACCTTTAAGTCCCATCACCTCACCGCCAAAATATAGAATATTGTAACTGATAACTGCTCTGTTTAACAAAAAAATAAAAACAATAATAAGATATTTTGTTATAGCACTACTATTTTTCTATGACTGATTAAAAGCAGCTGATTATTAATGTTTTTTTTCATAGCAGTGCAAAGCTGCTCTATAGAGCATTTAGTTCATAAAAGACAAGAGAAGAAAATTATCAGTGTTTCTAATTTAATAAAATAGGATGATTATATAACAGGAGGCGATAAAAGATGTTTTCTGTACACAATTTGGACGACACTTTGCAATGTGTTGGAATCTAATGAGGCACACGCTTAAAACCCAATTAGTGTTCAACTGTAACCGAAGTGAGAGCCAGAGCATGTTGTCTCTTTAACAAACTCTCTTGTTATTGTTCATGACTTAAACTCTGGGAAGCTGTCATTTCAATTCTTCATCTATTTCTGGGAAAATCCCCATGGCTGCATAATGAAAGGCTTTTTTTTCCAGCTTGAAAAATAGCTACAAAAGCTGCAATCTGTTGCCAGAGGGTATATATATATATATAAAGCTGAAACAAAGAACAACCAGGAGTTATTTCTGCTGCTTTTGGATTGAACGTCTGACCCGAGCATTCATGTTATGGAGAGGTCATTGCAAGAGTTGAGCGTTTTGACTCTGCCTCAGCAGCTCATAACCAGTGTTAAACACCAGAATACATAAACTCCACACTAATAGATGTAGGTCTTTCTCTAATGATCAAGGTGCGGGCTGCTGCTCGCCCCTTTCTCTCTAAGTGGCCTTTGAACTCACACAGCTACATATACATCCACCTTTAAATGTGGAGGAGAGGATTACAGAGGCTTTTTTAAAAGGAAACTCACACCCAAATGTATATATTTTGTTAATAAAATGTACATAGAGGTCTTATAGTGCTTCCTTTCTGTCCATGGCATTATTTTCACAGTTTTACTGTATGTTAGTTGCAATCCTGCTTTTGTGTCTAAACCTGTCAGTATGACACACTCTGATGTGTCACTATGCGGGAGCAAATCTAGATAAAGATCGTAGTAGTTTTTATGGTTTACACTAAACCACATTAAACCTATCGTATAAAACGCTAACACCACTTTAACAATCAGAAAGGGCCGCTATGCCACTGTCTGATCCAGAGCAAAATCAGAATAACTTTATGAATCCCTTGGGGGATATTCTTTGATTAGCATACAGCTACTTTTATTTTCATGAAAATATTGTTTGCTCTTCCGCTTAGCATTGAAATAGGCTCCAAACCAAAGCATCAACAAATGCTATTAAAATAGGGAAGGAAGAGAAAAAAGCACCTCAGCTGAAGCTAGAGGTTATTAAAGACTGTAACTGTATATGTTTTCATTTACTTAGCTTAAACAAAAATGCTTTTTAAAAGACATTTATTTATTCTTCTTTCTGGTTCATTAATAATTTCAAATGGTTTTATTAAGTCTAAGGAGGTGGATGATTTAAGTGTGGAGTAAAAACCTAACCGTTCAACTTTTCCTGTCATTAGATTGCATCTGATGTTAAACTGATTTCAAACAAATGGTAGGTAAACACTGACATGGATAAAACACTCACTCCTTAGAGATGTACCCCATGCAATGTGCAAAATGTTACCCCAGCATGGCTCTATAGTAGTTAGGAGTCTTTAGGATATAGTAACCTTGATAAAAAATACAGCAGTTTCACTGTTGCATATCATTTTCACACTTTGATTTAAACCTAGAAACTATGAATATTCCTGCTAATATATACAGTTAGAAAACATATAGGTCAGAGTAAACATATTCTTATTTTGTAACATTCCTTAAGTGTTCATCTTTTGGATAAATTGATTTTTTTATTTTTTTTGCTCTTTAAAAAGGAATTAAACCTTTGAATACAAAGAACGCACCATTATATGCCCATATTATATGGGAATTCTACCCAAAGAATCCTAAACCAAAGGAAGAGAGAAGGAGGTTTTAGAAACTTTAATTATTAAAAGGCCCCTCGCATAACGTTATGTCAGTACCCAGTCCATGTGTACTCTCAAGAGATTTATTTTTAGCAGATCAAAACTTTTGAAGGATGTTTGCCTTGTGACCCAGCCTCTGTTCACTCACCACATGGCTGTTAAACTGTTAAAAGTGTTTCTGTTCTTCAGGGTTCTCAAAATGCAAGGTCAAGCCCACTGAGAGCTTCTGAAAACGTTTCATTTCCTAAATCATAGACTTAGGTGGTAGAGTTTCCGCCGCAGTTCTGCACAGCTGGACATGTGACGGTTTAAGGAAATATAGTAAATAAAGGCTTTTTTGTCAGGAAGTAAAACCGTAAATTTCAAAAAGAAAAACAAAATGTTCTTTGGCCAAATTTACTCAAACAGGTCAACAGCTTGAGTCCCACCCTGACCACAATCCACTAATTTTATTGACACATCCCTTTATAATATACATTTGTCCTCCCCTTTTCTATGGTGGTCTTCTTTGGTTGATCCTTGTTTGACCCCGGCTTAAATTGTACGGTACGGTTAAATCGAGAACAGCCGGGAGTTGTTGTGGTATCGGATTTATTTAGCAGAGGTGTGGCTGTAGGTTTTTCTCTGTGTTCCTCCACATAACCCCACACCACTGAGCACTGGTCAGTTTGAGCCACGCCCAAACCAGACCACACAGAAACACATTTATCATGACCTTTGCCCTGGTAATAACCCTAAATGAACAACAAAGACATATAGCAGACAGTGATTTATTTAGCCTGCAAAAAAAAAAGCAAAAACATTTTAAACTGTTTCTTGCTTACAATCAAAAAAACTGCAAGCTTGATCACAAAATGTATTCCTTAATTCATCCCAACAGGCAGCCCTTGATGCTACCTGATGGGAGGAATAACAGTTTGATTCATTTACTCCATGCCCAAGCCTCAACCATTAACAATCAACATGCAAAGAACTGCAAACACTTCATAAAGTTGGATGAAGCAGCTTAATGTGGCTAAACTAATACGACCTCTTGACTGGCACCTCAAAAGAACGGCTCCTTCTGTGGAAGAAGCGGAAAAAAACATCTGCAGGTACTTGGAACAAAGGTGGTCAGTGTGGACTCTGTGTTTTAGCAGATTTTACCCACGCCTGACCTTCACATGGATGTTTACAGTATATACAATCCACTTCTTGTATTTCACTGATCCCCAGAGCGTGATATGTAAATATGATGGAAGCATGCAGGTAGGTGCAATAATTAACACCTGAAGAAAAAGCTGACGGTTTTCAGTGCTAAAAGGCTACTAAAGGAGTATTTTAAACAATAAAAGAAAGGAAACTAAATTTGAGAAAATAGCTTTTTACTAAATAAATTGTCCTTTAAAACTGTTCTATGTAGCATCTGCTTTAGCATCTATTTAACTCGTAAAAAAATGACTACAAGTGAAACTTTATACGTACTTTTTGAAGAGAATTTGAAACACACAAAGTGGGTTTTTGCTGAAATCCATGTTTTTTTGTCATTTGTATTTTCAAGGTCGTTCACACCAGAAATCTAACATAACCGCCATCAGACTTCAGTTTTAACAGCTCCCAACCCAGAAGCAACAACCTTACACAGATGGAGAATGTAGATGTCACACAGCAAAACAAAGTAATATTTGATGCGACTGTTAATAAAAAATGTTTAATAAAGACATTCTTGAGGGCCAGTGTCCAGCTTCTTTTACAATTTCCCCTGCTTCATCCATGGATAATTATCAGGCTTTTATTAAACTGCAGTCATCTAAATCAGCTTGTAGAAAATGAATGCTTTTCGTGAATTTTTTTAAATGCAAAAACAAAAACTGAAATCTCAGTAAGTCATTAAATCCTCTTACTTTAAGGGCATAAATACTCATTCTATTGGGAGAGCATTATATTTAACTACTCTAGTAAAGGGCAAACATTTTTTTAAAGAAGTTTGAAGTTATTTTTAGATGATTCTCTGTAGTGACACCATTTCTGAGCCCTTAAATTTTCTATGGCTTTCCTACCTTTTCTCGCTGGCTCTCTCTGGTATTGTGTTTGCTGTGCGTTTAGCTCCTGGGTCGGGGCCCGGAGGTCACTGCCACTCCCCGTCTCCTGTGGAAAACAAATCACAATTCACAGTTCCTTATTACACATGTGAAAGCCCTTTTTTTGATGAGTCACCTTCACACAATTAATGCTCATAACTTTCTGAAGCAGTGGCCTTCGGATGGCAAATATAGCTTTATGCTTAAGAGGATTCCCTGAGGAGAGGCTGCAGTGTTTTAGCATATGGTGAAGTAATGCATGTGGAGGAGGAAAGATACAGACAGGACTGTCTGACCTCTGTGACCTAAAGCCCCTGCTCAGGAAAAATCAGCTGCACAAATACAAGAAACATGTGTGCATAAACTCCAAAATCCAAAGAAATGCTTTACATCGCAGCTGCACATATTAACACACTGACATGTTTTTAAGATTTATTGAACGTTTGGCAAAAAGCTACTGTGTTAATTATGTCAATGGACCTCATGTCAGCAACAAAGATTTGGGTGCATGCATGTACCTCCAGATACCTTAAAATTTATATGAATATGTACTGAAGTGGAAGACAAAAAAAATATTTTTTTCAAGGTGTATTGCATTTGTTTTCAACACCTATTTTCACTGAAGCTGCAGTCGGAAGTTTTCTGGGGAATGTCAAAGCCAAATCTATGTATGAGCAGGTTTTTTTTCCCATCTATAAAATTCAGTCAGACTGGATGGTAAGGATGAACGAGTCTGTGTTTACAGGTTTGGCCTAATGTTCGAAATAGGATTTAAGTCTGAGCTTTGACTAGGCCATTCTGATACCTTCATATTTTTAATCTAAACTTTTTGTAGCTCAGGGGGTGTTTTTAAATTCCAGCCCTAACCTAAAGTCTTTTAAAACATCTGAGAGCTTTTCACTACAATTTGTCCTGCATTTAACTCTATCCATCAATCTTCTGAATAACTGAGCAGCTTTTCTGTCATGAAAAGTCGGGCACCACTCTGGAGAATTCAGAACTGCAACGGTTAGAACAGCCGTTTTCCTACGACTTTAAGATTCTTCCACCTGAGCTTTGGATCTTTGCCGCTCATCCAGAGTTACCACATGGCCCCATGGCCGCTCCTCTAGTTAACGTTTTTCCTGGCCCTTACTGCGAGTTAAGGAAATCTTCATGCCACATTTGAACATCCAAAACTTCACCTCTGGCCTGCTGCTCTGCTTTCGATCATCACAATGTTATTTGTTAATTATGACAAGCCTCTGACCCCAGATCTGTAACGCACAGGTCAACTCTATTCACTCATTACAGGACGTCTGTTCTACAGTTTGCAGTGGATTAAATTCAGTCATCAATAGGGATGGGAATCGAAAACCGGTTCCTGTTAAGAACCGGTTCCGTATTTTCCGATTCCATGGCATCGTTTGGCAGCTCACTGAACGATTCTTTTTTCGATTCCCGCAGCACCAGAGCCTAGAGCGCCGGCTCTGGGGAGCACGACTTACGTCACGTTTTTTACGTAAGTTACGCAAGTTACGCAAGTTACGCAAGTTGGAAGAACTATTCGAGGAGGAAGACAACGAGCTGCGGTCACTTTGTGAATCAAAGCCCCGTCTTTCCTTAGCCCAGAGGGTAGATCAGGAAATCCAGCTCTGTAAAAGCTTGCCCTCCATCCCCTGCAGGGATAGCGCCACACTGTGGTGGTGGAACAAGCAAGATGTGCTGCCCTTGCTATCTGGACTGGCTGAAAACTACCTCTGTGTGCAGGCTTCCTCCACCCCATCTGAGAGGGTGTTCTCCACGGCTGGAGACACCATAAGCCCTGAAAGATCCCGTATCCTTCCAGAAAAAGCAGATATGCTCATCTTTCTGCAAAATAACTGTTAATTTTCCCTACTACTGTTTTATAATTAGTTTTTTTTGTTATTTAAAATAGGTTATTATCACATCATTTGTTATTAGACATTGTTGGTTATTAAGTTTGTTCTTGTATATTGATTTTTCATTTAAACACAGATGTTACTCCAGTTTCACATTTCCTGTGGACATCTTGATCTTGTTGAGTTTGTAAGATTGTGCAATAGTTAAGTAAACAAATTTGATTCTGATAATCAAACTGTTTGTTCTCCTTTTCCCCCCAAATTGGAATCGAAAAAAGAATCGATAAAGAATCGAATCGTTTCATAGAATCGAAAAGGGAATCGGAATCGTGAAAATCTTTTCAATTCCCAACCCTAGTCATCAAAGTTAAAAAGGGCCCAATACATAATTGTAAGATATATAAACTGATTTTATAGGTCAATAGTCAGCGGTTTATTCATACCCATGACCAACGCTCTTTACTTTGCAACAGTTTACTACAAGACCGCGGCACATATTTTATGACAGCAACAAGCACCATCTCAAGTGAGGAAGTATGCAAAACAACCGCTTCTTCTTCTTCAACTTCTACTAAAAAGACAATGACTTCCCGTATCAAAGCCATCGGGCGCGCATGCAGCACTAATTGACGTCGCATCTGTAGAGCTGCATGGCAAATTGGGCCCCCGAATTGCAGCGTGGTATGCACCCCGAAGCCCATTCAAAGCAATCTAGAGATACATAAAGGCTGACCTACACTTTATCTCCCATTAGCATTTAAAAAAATGTGGATGTGGATGTGTTCTTTTACAATTCCAGACCCCATTTCCTTTAAAGACAAAATAGGAACCTTCAACACTTTAATTATGTTCTGCTTTGCGTTGATCTATCCCATAAAATCTTAATAACTTTATGACAAAATAGGAAAAAGCTCAAGGGATTCAGATGCTTTTGTAAGTTACTTCAGTAATGTTACTTTTTTTTTCCTGGTTAAAAGCAACCAGAAGAGTTTAAGCTCCACTCTTAAACTCAAATCCTCGAGGGCCGTTGTCCTGCAACTCCAACAGCTGAATCAAAGGGCTAAACTACCTCACTGGCTCTGCAGAGTTCTGCTAATGAGCTCATATTGGAGTCAGGTGTGCTAAAGCGGAGACATCTAAACATTGCAGGACATCAGCCCTCTAGGACTAAAGTTTAAGGCCACTTCTCTAAAGGAAAGAAGTCTCCAGTAAAGATTGTCAAACCCAGAATATTCTCTTGGGAGCTCATCCACCCACTTAACCTTTTAAAATAATAGTAAATGTCAGGGACACCACAATGGGAAGCAGTAATTCTGCTGAATGCTCCCTTAATGAGCCTCTAAAGTGTTTGATGAGTTTAGTGGACAAACAACAGCAGAAAGGAGGCACGAAAGTGAAATACTTCAAGATGACTGTTGCCCACAATAAAGTATTCAATGAGAAGCTCACAGGGGGTGATGACTGTCTCTAAGCCATCAGCTCAATTAAGGAGTGGGACCCTCCCCCGAAATCCTGTCCTGCTTCACCAGCGGTCAGACAGACAGCCGTCTTTTCAAAGCTCCCAGTAAAACCACAGGGAACAGCTTTCTCAGAGACGGTGAGGCAGGGTGAAAAAAGATAGAGTGGAAATAGAAGAGAGCTGCAGACCTGCCGCCAGCCACCACGCTGTCATTAGTGGCTTCCCTCCGGCCCTGACAGCCAGGACCAGACTGGCACTTCACCAACACTGTCCCACTCAGAAAAAAAACAGCAATGGGTCTGTTCATGACAAACGCATAAAAAAAAAATACAACTGGCCCTTCTGGTCAGCATAGAAAGGCGAGGGACATCAGAAGTCCACCATTTAAAAAAAACAAAAACAGAGCATTAGGAACACACCTCTAGAAGCAGCCGGCTTAGAAACTCAGATCAGCTGCAGATTCAATCTTGCAGTTTTCCATTAAACCCTTGTGAGCTTAAAAACTTTTGAGGTCTTCTGTGATTTCACGTGGAGAAGAAATGTAGAAACCTGACAGCTCACTTTCCATTGCTGCAGCTGGATGAACCGCACACTTGGCTTTGCCCCAGCGACTTTGGTACAGTAGCAGTTATCTTGGTATCACTCAAGTCCTCCACTCAGAGTCTCTTTTATTTACTACAAATTGTTGCATTCCATTCTGCGCTACCTTTGGTATTTTTTTTTATGTTCTATTGTCTCATTTCAAAACACTTAATCCCTTAATTTCAAATGCTGGATTTGGTTTCAAAGACTAAGCTTTTGTTTATTCAGGTCTCTTCTTGCAAAATGCTTACAGACAAGAACAAGCAGAACAGTCTGAAACCAAAAGGCTGCCTCCCTGAACTTACCTAAGCAGCAAACCCTACCCGTCGGTAAAGAATAAGCATTCAATATTCAAACTCTTTTCTCCATAGCCTACAGGTTGTTAGATTTTATATTGAACTACAAGCCATATATAGTTAATACAACACTGAGTATTCAACCTGTTGCTGGATCCCGCAGCAGTAAACCTAGATGTACAAACCTGAAATGTAAACACAGAGGCAGGCACGTCCCATTTTCCAATCAGAGAGCAACAGAATGATTAAGGAAATCCTTTTCCAATTATGTTTTAAAGGGAGTAAAATAACCCAAAAATGGTTAAGAAAGCCACATAAGCGTTTGCCTGAAAAATAGAAAAAAATGTCTGAGTCACGTTTACCTCCTTTTCCTTAGACCTACTGCCTTACTTCCAGCCTCTTCCCGTCTGTCTCAGCAGTAACCTGCTTGTAGTCAGGATGTCCGCTACTCTGCTGCTCTGCTCCCTCTGCCACATCTCAAACACACACACACACCGTCACACAATACCAACAAGCCACTCCCTTGACTTCCCCTCCCTCCAAAGCTGTCTCCTGAGGGAAATGACCCCCCCACCTCACAGACACACACACACACACGCCTCCCCGCAGGTTAATGGGCGGCCTGGCTGACACATTAACTTCTGACACTTTGCTTTAACCTCCATCAACAAAACTTCATGTTTCCCCTGAAATTAACGTCATGCCTTATAAAAAAAAGTTTAGATTCTTAAACTAAGGTTCTTTAGCCCCTTAAACAGTTATTTTTTAAATCTGGGTTTCTTCCAAATAGGATGAAAAGAAACGTTGGATCTATCAATCATCCCTGAATATCTTCAACACTCATTTAAAAAGATAAGTGGTTTTAAATCAGAGATCAACAGCCACATTTATCTGGTAACCAAATAATTGTTCAAATGTCTTCAAGCGGCACCTATCCCATGTTGCGTGCGAGAGTCTTCTGTCGGGGCATATCTTGGACCCTCATCTTCTGTGAGACAATTGCACAGAGCTCAAAGAGATCGGCGGCTGTGATGTGAGTGGAGCTGGCTGGCTTGTGTTTTTGTTGGCCACGTCGCCACTCCAGTGCAGACGAGAATGCTGTGGCACAGCTGGAGGCCTTGCATGTCTTCCCCAGGCCCAAAAAAACCCCAACAACACTCATTCATTTCAACAATCAACTCAGACTCAACAAAAGAGCCCCAAACTCAGCTGTCCAACAGGAAGTGAGGTAGGAGGCTTAAACACTGGGAGCATCCTGCTAAGTTCAACATCCTGCAATCTGAGAAGGGGATTCAAAGACATGCACGGCCCGCAGTAAACAATGACTCACTAGAGAAAAGCATTTCAGGGCATCACAGAGATCATAACATGCAAACTTAAACCGACAAAACTCTGATAAGGGATCATTTTCACCTCAGGCTCTCAGAGCTTCAGCAACCAAAGCTCAGTGGATTGGATCTGTGCGACAAAAGGGAATAATTCAGGTAAAAATGTATTCTTCTCCCAAGTATTTAAGGAATGATAGCACTTTTTCCTTTTTTTGTTTTGCTTTGCTGTTAAGAAACTAAACTATCCACGATGTTTAGTGAATCAGGTATAGGGCTCTCCTGCTGTGGAGGTCCATACAATGGGTAGAATATAATCATGACACTTGACCCCAGCCCTCATATACCTGCCTCAAACATTCTTACAACCTTTTATTATGGAAGCTTTATAATTTTCTGGCAGCAACTTCTTCATGAAGACCCCTTTCTAGCCAGACTTCTCCAGGCAGTAGATGGGTTTATCCGGGTCCTATTGATTTTTGGCATCTGACTTCATAGGGAAATAAGCGCGATGTGTTTTTCATCTGCCGGGCCACTTGCCACCCATTGTGTCTGTGATCTTCAGAGGCAATATGTTTCTTATTGCTTTGCTGGGTCTATGACCCGGGATATGAAAGGGTCTTCCCCAGCCTGACCTCGGTAGCAGAGATAGGCTGTTCCTCACCTAGTTAGAAGCCTCCTACACAGCCTTTTCAGCTGCCATTAAATACTCTGTTTCAATGAGCTTTAGTTTCATATAACTGAATGTGAACCAACAATCCTAAATAATCTCTTAACTTTTTGCAAGCCGGCTGCTTTGACAACAATGGTTGCACCAAATACTGAGTAAGTCAAGGACATTTTAAGTCAATAAAAATAAGCAGTCATTTATGTTTTTGACAGCATTCTGATGTTACTGTATTTTCTATATATCCCTAAAACCTTTGCAGAGCACTGAAGATCCCTCAGGTCTCTGATGACTTGGTTTCCAGAACCAGCGTTGAGCAAAAGGAAGCAGCATGTAGTCTATTCTCATAAGCTACGGGAAAACGATTCCTGTTGTCTGCAACCAATCCTATAAAGGTCAAACATTTTTCTATTGATTCATTTTCAGAGGATTCATTGTTTAAAATTCATTTTAATAGGTAAATCTAAATGCATTTAAGACTCTACCTGTCAAACACATATTTATGGCCTGGAGTAAACATACTATTTAGGGTAAATAGTATCCTTCTACTAAACCTCTGCCAGATCTTCCAATGAGGATTTAAAACAACAAACAAAAAAAAAACAAAAACACATTCCTGAGTCGGTGGCGGCTGAGCCAATGTGTTTTCTGGGTGTTTGCGCACACGCCTGCTGTGGCTGGAGCCATAACTCAAGTGACAATGCTCCTTGGTTTTGTTGTTTGCTTCATTCTTCATCGTTCCCACAGAAGAAAAAGGAAAAACCCTCAGTGGTCACGGTTGTCATGCAAAACAAACTCGTCTTGCTTTAGTCAGTGGAGTCTGATATTATATCCTGAACATCTTACACAACAGATTTGCCTCTTATCCTCAGACTGCACCACCATATGTCTTTCACAATTAGGCCCTGATTGCTTCATTAGCAGTTGTGTACTCACCGCAGCTCCCATGATGCACTGGGACTCCGTGCTGTCCAGGCGGCAGACAGAAACTTTACTCTTTTCCACAGAAACTAAAAAACACACAACAGTAAAACTCAGACAGCATTTCAAAAGAAACAGACAGAAAAGGATGTAATCTGACGTCGATACTGGTGAGATCATTCCAGCAGCACTGACATGACCTGACAAGGTGGAGCTGATATGTTTTCCTTTATTTTCAAAGTCTGTCCAAGGATTAAGACAGAGCAAAGTCAGGCAGCATGAAGCAAAGAGGAGTTTATTATCAAACTAGGATTCATACAACAGGTGGATCTGTGGCAGAGACATGATGACCGGTGGACACGCTTGCACATGTTCTTGTTAAACACAATAGTAACTTTTCCTGGATGAGCTTCATCTACAGTAGCCGAGGTGGATGAACAATTTAACCTTTAGTTTAACGCCCTCTTCAGGTCAAACTGTGTCATTCCTTGACCTGTTTTAGAATCCTTGTTAGCAAAATATTCTACCATCTATATTTTCCTTATGATCCAACATTTGAACTCTTAACATCATAATTAATATACATGTTTTATCATTTAAAAAGAAAATCTAGATTTTTTAAGTTTAAAAATTTCCAAAGTTCCCAGACCTTGCTCAGCATTTTGTATTAACTGCAAAGCATTGAAAGGATGATCTGATGGAGGAACTTACAGACAGATGGTTCTATTTCATCCCTACTGACCGCCAGAGGGCGGTGCTGAAAGCACCGAATGTCCCCTTCGGGCATGCGCAGTTCGAGTAATTATACCAACAGAGTCACACCTGTGACACCGGATGACCACTCAGAAGCTATATAGCCTGGTGTCATCCTTTGCTCTGCTCCTACAGAATCTTCTCGCAAAAGCAAGGATTCTGAGTGACAGAGAAGCTCTGGCGGTCATCCGGGATTCATAGAACCGTAGTTACATACGTAACTTTCGATATATGGATAGAGAAAAGATAGACAGTCCATTTAAAAAATAAATTGGAGTAATTGATAGACAGAAGGACAGATGGATTAGTACTTAAGTTGATGGACAGATGGATGTATGGATTCACAAGAAAAATCCTTAAAATAGGATAAAAGTAAAAAAAAAGAAAGAAAAAAAATAGACAGAAAAAAGCAATACACTTTCCATGCTGCAATTTTCCCTATATTTTCCAAACCTGGAAATGGCCCAAATTCCAGACCTTCCCATAATGAGCAGGGATCCTGTGCATTGGTACGTTCCAACCGAAGGCATGCTACAAAATAAACTTCATTACACAAACTCTTTGGGGGGTTCCTCAGTCTGACACATCCAAGCTCACCTTGCAGCTGCTCATCCCTGATTCGTCGGATCGCTGCTCTGATCATCTTCCTCTCCTCATACTCGGCTGCAGCACGAAGCTACGGACAAAGAAACTCAGTGTTTCCAGGACAAGCAAGTACAGGGATCACATTGAAAGAAAAACAATTCTGAAATTCACCATTTTCGTCAGCTCATCAACGTCCTGGATGGACTGTAGCTTTTGTGAAAGAATGTTCAAGTTGTCACTGGATTCTGATCTGGGGAAAATTGACATAAAGATGTTATCTCTAAGCATTAAAAGAACATAATTTTTTTACAGCCTTGAGAAATGAACTCAGAAATTAAAAGCATGGAAAAGGTGGTGCTCTAAATAAAAATAATCAGAGCACAGACCCAGACTGTGCAGAGAAGTCTGCTGGCCTCAGACTTCTCCCGTCTGTCTTACTTGCACTCTCCTTCCCTTCCCTCATTATCCTCATTTTCCCCAACATTCCCTGTGATTAAATAATGCGCAGCATAGTAAAGTTGAAATATTTAACATTCCAGAAATGAGAGGTGTGAGAGAATAACTTTCAGATGGATTTTCTTAGGTGCATACATGCATGAATGTAAGACAGCAGGTTTGATTTCTACAGCAGCTTCAGCCGTGGCACTTCTTTTGTTTTTGTAACCCGAGTCCTGCGAGCGCAGACGTGAATGGGAATGATTACCTCTGTTCTTAAAAGGATTTAGTGACAGAAAAGGGGAAAACAAACAGTAAAGTGGTAGGTTTATTTCTGACTTCAATGGTGTTAAAGCATTTATTTTCTCCAACCCACAGGCTGAGACAATAAGATGGACTTGATCTTAGTTTAACCCTTGGGATTTAAAGACTTCACACACACACAAAAACTTTAATTTTAACATTTTAAACCATCCAAACTAGACAATATCAAAGTGTAGGTTATCACAAAGAACTCCTAGGAGGCTGCAGTATTTCAGGCTGTGTTTGTATCTGACCCCATAGGATGGACCTTTACATCTCCTATTGCTTGAAGTAAGCATACAGAAATATTCAAAGTCTTTCATTCTGCTCAATTTAACCAAAAAACAAACAGATCTGTTTTAGGATGTTAATAAACTGGTTTAAAAAACAATTTTTTTGATACTTTAGACAAAGTTAGGATCTTTTACAGAATCCTGTAAGTTTATACCAGCTATCAATTATTTTGAGTTTTACCAACCTGGAACAAAGTTCAGCAGGTCTAGTTAGATTTTCAGCTTTCCCTTTATATACATCCAGGGATCAAGACATAGTTTAGCAGAGAAGTTGCAAAGATCTGACTGAGCAAAGGTAAAACTCCAGAGAAGCACAGAAAAGAAGTTCTATTTCATCCCTACTGACCGCCAGAGGCGGTGCTTCAAGCACTGAATGATCATTCTTGCGCATGCGCAGGTCGAGTATTAATGACAACAAAGTCAGCTGTGACCTGCCGGGGACCCACGTGACTCTATATAGTCACGTGGCACCCGGCAATCAATCCCTTTTGTTCTTCTCGCGCGCAGGTGTGTTGAGTACCGGAGTGTGGTCGTGTGAAGCTGGTTGCTTCTGTGTATACCACTAGTTTCCTGGCTGCTTGTTGCTGGTAGCCCCGTGACCGGGTTTGGTCGGAGCTGCGGGTAAGTCTCGCCCTCCAGGGGCTGCACAAGCTGCTTTCACCTTACCAGATCTGCGGTGACTGGTAAGTTTTCGTTCTTTTCTCAGCAGTAGTTTACTGTTCGCTTTGATTTGCCACGTTAATTTTGTGGCTCTTTTGACTCACGGTAGCGTTTCTGCTCGCGCTGAGTTGTTTTCAGTTTGTTTGCCTAAGCCCACCAGTAGCGTTTCTGCTCGCGTTGGGTTCTTCTATAGTTTGTTTATCTACACTCACCAGTGGCGTTTCTGCTCGCGCTGAGTTGTTTTCAGTTTGTTTGCCTAAGCCCACCAGTAGCGTTTCTGCCCGCGTTGGGTTCTTCTATAGTTTGTTTATCTACACTCACCAGTGGCGTTTCTGCTCGCGCTGAGTTGTTTTCAGTTTGTTTGCCTAAGCCCACCAGTAGCGTTTCTGCTCGCGTTGGGTTCTTCTATAGTTTGTTTGCCTAAACTCACCAGTGGCGTCTCTGCTCGTGCTGAGTTCATCTTTAGTTAATAATCGATTTGCTAGTGGCGTTTCTGCTCACGCTGAGTTTGGAATCTCTGCGGGGGTTTTCCTACAACGAGTCGCCAGTAGCGTTTCCTGCTCGTGTTGACTTGTCCTTGGTAGCAGGCTGATCACGCCTTTCAGCAGTATGATGCTGGATAATTTATGTTGCTCGACCTGTCTGGCTCCACTTCAGCCGGATGACGGGCATGACTTGTGTCCCTCCTGCCTCGGTGTGGAACATCTCCGGGAGGCGCTGTCAGATGACGCTTGCCCCAACTGTTGCGTCATGCCCCGGTCGGTCAGACTGGATCGGTTGGCTGCACTGGAGCAGCCTACCGACTGGGCGAGCGCTTCGCCGCGTGCTCGTTTGCCGATGGAGAAAGCGGTGTGCAAACGATCTACTGTGGCTGCACCTTCGGTACCAACGAAGCGTGCTAGACGGACCGATGCAGGGAGGTTGTCCACCAGAGTGGATCATCTCACTACTGAGCTGGCCCAAATGAAAGCCCTCCTCCAGTCCTTTCAGACTACTGGTGATCGCGGCACGGCTCTCCCTACCGAGCAGGATGAAACGTCAGTCAATGACGACGATGCTGTTTCTGTGGCGGCCTCTGGCACCCATTTCTGTGAGGACCTTCCGGAGCTGGGCTCCGGGGCCTCTGGGTCGGACTCCATTGCCTCCCAGGAGGATACGGGGGAGTCTGTGACATCCGCTATTCGAACGGCTCTTGCCCGTTTACAGATTAGTGTTCCTCAGGCCCAGCCTGCGGCTTCCAGCGCCTTCTTTAGGCGCAGTAGGTCAGAGACTGCCTTTGTGGTTCCTCCCTCGGCGGAGTATGTGCGGGAACTGCATGCTTGCTGGTCAGACACCAAGGCGTTTTCACGTCTGACGACGGATGGCAGGGTCCTGGCAGCTATGCAGGAGGCACCCAAGGTTGGCTTGGGGCAGATGCCAGCGGTGGAACCGGGCATTGCCTCTCTTATAATCCCGCCTGATGAGGCCTTGCGGCCCAATGCCCGTTGTCCGCGTCCTCAGTGCCGTATTACCGACGACCTTCTCTGTAAGGCCTATGACTCTGGGGCCCGCATGGGCCGGATTGGGAACTCTCTCTCCCATCTTATGCTGGCCCTGTCTTCCTCCTTGGAATCTGTTCCGCTGGATCATGCCACGCAAGGCCTGGTTGATGCATCTCTGCAGGCCTTTGCTCTTATGACGAGGGAACTTGGACGCACACTCTCCACACTGGTTCATGCTCGCCGCCAGGTCTGGTTGGCGCAGTCACCACTAACTGAGCCTTGTAGGAGGACCCTCCGGGCCCTGCCTGTGGTCCCGGGGGAGCTTTTTGGTTCAGCGGCACTGGACGCCTTGGACCGTACGGCTCAGGCCTCTAGAACGAGGCAACAGCTGGCAGGGCTTCACAGACGTGATCGCCAGCCAGTAAGCACCTGGGCAGCTGCGGGTCCTTCACGGAGGTCCTTAGTGCCTTCTCCTTCTCCCACTGAGCCCCAGGGTCTGTTACCAGGTCAGAGATCGGTCCGGGGACCTGCTCTAGATCGGAGGAACAGAGCTCGAGACCAGGCTGGGACGAGGTCCTTTCATCCCTTTCGAGCCGCGCAGTCTGGCCGGCGTCCTCCCGGGCCTTCGAAGGGCCGGGGGACCCGCAGATGATGCCTTAGGGCCGGCGGTCGGTTATTTTTCCCCGGGACAGCTCAGCTTCTGGGCTGCCCACACCCCGGACTTGTGGGTGTTGTCCACCCTGTCCCGGGGGTACCGTCTTCAATTCCGCCGCCGGCCACCTATCCCTGGCCGGGTCAGGATGACTGTGATCCACGACCCGGTGAAGGCACAGGCACTGAACCAAGAAATCTGCACCTTGCTGGCCAAGGGTGCTATAGTGCCTGTGGACCCCCTGCTGGATCCAGGGGGCTTTTATTCCACGTATTTTCTGGTTCCGAAGAAGACCGGGGGCCTGCGTCCAGTCTTGGACCTCAGAGGCCTGAATGTGTACTTGAAGGCCATGCCCTTTCATATGCTGACCACCAAGGAAGTGTTGCAGGCGATTTCCCCGGGCGATTGGTTCACTTCCATAGATCTCAGGGATGCTTATTTTCACGTTCCGATCGCTCCGCCCCATTGGCGGTTTCTTCGTTTTGCTTTTCAAGGGAGGCATTTCCAGTTCAGGGTCCTCCCGTTCGGACTTTCACTGTCCCCCAGGGTGTTCACCCGATGTGTTGCAGCGGCCCTCTCTCCTCTGCAGGCACAGGGATTGAGGATCCTCCCATATCTGGACGACTGGCTCATTTGTGCCGCGACGTGGGACCAGGCGGTTCGAGATACTCGGTTAGTGCTCCATCATGTGGGATGCTTGGGCTTGCAGGTGAACATGGAGAAAAGCAGTCTGACCCCCTCACAGGAGACTGTCTTCCTGGGCATTGCCATGGATTCCATCTCAATGACTGCTTGCCCGTCACCCCAGCGGGTGGACAGTATATTGAGCGTGCTCCCGGAATTCAGGCGCGGCATGGCGCTGCCTCTTGTGCGGTATCTTCGACTCTTGGGCATGCTTACAGCTGCGTCCGCCGTAGTGCCCTTGGGGCTGCTGTCATTGCGGCCCCTCCAGATGTGGTTGAACAGCTTGAATCTGGATCCCACACGGAACACTCATCGTCTCCGAAGACTTCGGGTGGGGCCTCAGTGTCTTCAGTCTCTGTCCCAATGGAGGGTGAGGTTGTTTATGACCACAGGGGTCCCGCTCGGTTCCCTCCCGTGTCGTCGGGAAGTTGTGTTTACAGATGCATCCTCCACGGGCTGGGGTGCAACCTGGCGGGGTCAAATGGCACAGGGGACATGGTCCCAGCGGCAGGGCAGGGAACACATCAATGTCCTGGAGTTACAGGCTGTGCTTCTGGCTCTTCAGAGCTTTCTTCCAGGCTTGCGGGGGAAGCACGTGCTGGTGAGGTCAGACAACACCACAGTGGTCTTTCACATCAACCACCAGGGGGGCAGGAGGTCAAGGAAACTGTTGTGCTTGACTCAACGGCTTCTGACCTGGGCAGCTCCACGCATAGCCAGCCTCAGAGCAGCCTACATCCCAGGGCCGGAGAACGTGCCAGCAGATTTTCTATCCCGTCAGAAGCCGCTTCCAGGGGAGTGGAAGCTTCACCAAGAGGTGGTGGAGTGCATCTGGAAGGTCTTTGGCAGGGCGGACGTGGACCTCTTTGCCTCAAGGGACGCATTTCACTGTCCCCTTTGGTTCTCGTTGGACAACAGCAGCCCTCTGGGCCACGATGCTCTGGCACACGACTGGCCCAGGACCCTCCTTTATGCCTTTCCGCCATTCAGCCTACTTTTTCAGACTCTCCTCAGGGTACGTCAGGAGGGGCACAGGGTCCTGCTGGTGGCCCCCTACTGGCCAGCGAGGACTTGGTTTCCTCTACTGTGCGAGCTCAGCTCCGGCTCGCCAATGCGTCTCCCCTCCAGGAGAGACCTTCTTTCCCAGATGGGGGGTCAGATCTTGCACCCCGAACCGGACCGGCTCCAGCTCTGGATTTGGCCCCTGCAAGGCCGGGGTCCACCTTCTCAAGATACACTGGGTCCATAGGGCATACAATGGCTAATGCATGGGCGCCGTCCACGCGAGCTGTCTATGCTAACAAGTGGACGGTCTTTGCGACCTGGTGCCGTGATAGAGGGCAGGACCCGGTGCAGTGCTCAGTTTCTGACATACTGACCTTCCTGCAGGCATTGCTGGATCAAGGACGGTCCCCATCTACCTTAAAGGTGTATGTGGCTGCCATTTCCTGTTGGCATGTTGGGCTGAATGGTTGTTCTGTGGGCCGAGACAAGGATGTTGTACTGTTTTTAAGAGGTGCTCGGCGTTTGCACCCACCCAACCGCCCTGTGGCACCGGCGTGGGACCTTTCTCTTGTGCTTGAGGCTCTTCGGTCCCTCCCATTTGAGCCCCTGGCGTCGGCGGACCCCAAATGGCTCTCACTGAAGACTGCGTTCCTTTTAGCTATGGTTTCCGCAAAACGTGTAGGGGAGTTACAGGCTCTCTCGATAGCCGAACCCTGCTGCCGGTGGAATCCTGATGGCTCAGGCGTTACACTGTGGGCTGATGTAGCATTTATTCCTAAGGTATCACTGCCAGCAGGCAGCACCCAGCCTCTCCATCTTGCCCGGTTTGACTCCGGAAGTCCCTCTGAACCACTGTGTCCTGTCCGTGCCCTTGAGACATACATCAATGCCACGGCATCCTTCCGAAAGACAAATAGCCTTTTTGTTTGCTACGCTGGCTCACGGAAAGGTCAGGCACTTTCTAAGCAGCGACTTGCACACTGGGTTGTGGATTTGATCTCCAAGGCTTATGCCTTGCAGGACCGGCCACTGCCGGCGGGAGTGAAATGCCACTCTACAAGGGGCATGTCGACATCGTTTGCTGCTATGACTGGGGTGCCATTGGATGTTATATGTCGTGCGGCCTCCTGGAAGTCACCTAGTACCTTTACTCGGTTCTACAGGGTGAATGTGGCTGCGCCCCATCCGCTTCAGGGAATCCTCGAGCAGCATGCCTCTACATCACATTAGGTGGGTGGTGTAGTCGTTGTTCCTTGAATGTTGCTGATTCCTCGTGACCTTGTTGATATGAGTCATCCAGTGCTTGAAGCACCGCCTCTGGCGGTCAGTAGGGATGAAATAGAACGAAAGTTACTACCGTAACTACGGTTCTATGAATCCCGGATGACCGCCAGAGTGCTTGGTCCCTCGGAATCTCTGCTTTCGCGAGAAGATTGAGGGATTGATTGCCGGGTGCCACGTGACTATATAGAGTCACGTGGGTCCCCGGCAGGTCACAGCTGACTTTGTTGTCATTAATACTCGACCTGCGCATGCGCAAGAATGATCATTCAGTGCTTGAAGCACCGCCTCTGGCGGTCATCCGGGATTCATAGAACCGTAGTTACGGTAGTAACTTTCGTTCTAGAGCATCAAATGGGTCAGTGATAGAGCGAGTGGTAACTGGGAACAATGAGGAATAACACTGACCATGCAACACTTCCATTAACATTCTTCAAAGTTAATGGAAAGACCAGAATGAAAGTGATCATGGAGACAGCCAAGACTGAAGGAGCTGCATTGTTTGGGATGAAGAGACAAAAGCATTTTCTACCAAAGAAAACCTCCAAGCATAGATTAACATTTTCATTTAATAAATAAAAAAAGAACATCATGACAACAGTAAAGCACGGTGGTGGAGAAGTCATGCATCAACTGAAGTAATTGTAAAGATTGCTAAAATTGTGAGATTAAACCTTCAGATGTCTGCTGGAAATCTGAATAGTGGTTCTGTGTTCCAGCATCACAATAAGTCCTAGAAGACGACTTCAAGAGAGGAATATTTAAGATCTGGAATCGCGAAAACAAAATTTAGCATTTAATTTGACCAAAGAAGAGTGACTAGAACCGTTAAGGTACTGTTTGTTTGGGGTTTTTTGCGTACATTTTTTGTTTGCGTTTACTTCTTACAAATGTAGATCAGTTTAAATTGCGCAGAATACAATGTCACATTTTGTGATGGAACAATTCATCTTTGTCCATTTACTTTTTTTATGCTGCAAAAAAAACACTGTACATTAAATAATCAAGAGGATTATTGGGGTAACTGACCGCAGAAAACATATTGAGGAAAAAACAAACAAACAAACAAACAACTGATTAAAATATGCACTATTTACAACTGACTTCATTATTTATTCTTGCAGCTCACTTCGGTTTTGTTTTTTTTAGAATATTAAATATAGTCCTGCTAACCAATGTAAACAAAGAGACAGCGTTTGACATGGAAGAAGAGATTTAAAAAAAAACGTGGTCAGTGGTGAAAGCTTAAAATCATTTTACTCTATTAGTCTGAAAAATCCATAGTAGAGGTGCAAAAACAATCCTGATGGAAATTTTCTGCCCCATTTGTCCTGTTTGGTGTCAGATTTTCCGAGCAGAAACACGTTAATGGAAGAAGAAAGGGGTAGAGCAGTGCTAGAGCAAAAATATCGGTTAATCTGCATTCCTCTGCTGCATAACGACTGTTGGGATCTTTTTTCAGCTGGAGAAATACTGAGATAGTAGTAAAAAAGAAAATCATTTGAACTGTTAAATAGGGGAACTAATATGAAGAAGACAAACTACTGGGAGCTTACTGGAAACTGGAAAAATTTACTGCATCTGGAGTTCTCCGTCCCTTGGTACTTTTTCCCCTTGTGGCTGAGGAATGCCACATCTGGATTTGTGATCTTCACTTTCACCTGGGTGAAATGGCCTTTGTCTCTGGGATCATTGGGTGTGTGCGCCTCCTTACCTGTGCTGGTTCTCCTTGTCCTCATGCTGATTCAGGCGCGTCGGTCTGAATCTTTTGCTCGCCAAAGCGGCCTCCATGTCCTCAATCTCTCTCCTCCTTAGGTCCCGAATGGCTGAACGGATGAGGCGCCTCTCGTCCAGATCCACGGTTCCATCCAGCTGTAACGAGAAGACGTGGATATCAACAGATAGAAGAGCAACAGAGTACTAACTCAGATGGGGAAAATTTGCCTTGCAAAGACAGACGACTTTTCTCTTTTACTGTATATTTGCATGGTTTACCGAAGAGTCTTTGACAGACATATAGAAGCATACATTATTAGCTCAGAACTGTTTCGCAGCTTACAGAGACAAATGGCTGTACATTCTGTGAAATATTATGTTACATACCAGGGCTGGAGAAATTAATCAGTATAATCGTGATTAATCCATTATTGAAATAATCGTCAACTCATTTCTTAATCGATTAACTATTAACTAGAGTTTAGAGCCTGTAAAACAACAGCAGCAATTATACCAATATTGTAAAAAAAATATATATATTTACATTTTGCATTTAAGATAAAAAAAATTTTCGTCTGTCAATATGCTCTACAAAGAGCTCCTCAAATGGAAAAGTTTTAGTTTCCCTTGGTTTAAATTCGTAAAAAATCTTCTTTAAGGAACCTTTGGCTATCCGATAATTAATCGATTCATTGAAAAAAATAATTGACTGATTAATCGATTTGCAAAGGAATCATTAGTTGCAGCCCTATTACAGACCAACACTAATTAGCATGTATTTAAAAAGGTTCAGTCAGTCAGGCGTTTTTCTTTTTAAGATGTGTATTCATAACTAGCTCACTGTGTATACCACTACTTTCAAACACTTCAGTGTTATACCCGTGTTATTTACAGTGACCAGGCCTGCCAGTTAGTTTTACAAGCATTTTTTCCAGCTTATATTTACCTGCACTTTGAATTCAGGCGAACTCCCAGAGGATATGAATGAAATAAAACAAACATTTTAAAGCAATTCTTGTAATTTTTAATTTGTTCTGATTAAACCAAAATTAATTAAATAAATCCCTTATTTGAATTTGGTTTCCAAAAAGCCGGATATTTTATTTCTAAGTTATATCATCGAGCAGTACCTCCCCCTAATTATCCTGCCCTGTTTTAAGCTCAGTCTAAGTTCATCTTTCCAACCAGCCTTCTCTGGCTCTGCAGAAGAAAAGCAAACCCAGAGTATCACGAGTTTATCATGTTTCACCATGGGGATGCTGCACTCAGACAATATGCACCATTAGTTTTCCTTTTTTTTTTTTTTGGCATGCAGGACTGAGCACTTTGAAAACCTGATTGCAAACTCCAAATCTGGCTTATTAAACTTTTTTGAACATCCTCTTATCAATGTTTTATAATGTCCAGGTTTGGAGATCACATAAGTTTCCATCCAACAGAACCAAGCAACTGCGTTGCTCCTCCATAGGAACCATGGACCATAACTTTTTCTGTTCTCTTCCTTGCCTGTAGACAGTAAAGTCTTGGTATGCTTTGTGGTTTTTCTATATATCTTTTTTCTATTCAGACGATTTAACAGTTTAATGCTTGGGAAACATTTCTGAAGCTTAAACCTGCTTCAAACTCCTCCACACCTTTTCCTCCTGACCTGTCCGAAGCGTTCGCTTTTCTACATGATGCAGTTTGTTCACTAAAGCGCTCCAGCAAACCTCCTCGGCTTTTACAGAACAGCCGATATTAATCAGACAATAAATTACAAACACATGGGAGAAAAAAATGGCTTATTTCTAAAGGAAGCTGGTTGCACTTTTATTTTAAAAGGAGAGAAAAGGAGGCTGGATACATTTTTTCAGTTTGTAAAACATTAAGCCAACAATTTTTCTTCCACTTCACACTTAACCGCTACTTTGGCTGGTTTTTCCCTTAAAGACTGAAGCATGACAAAATGTGTCAAAGTACAAGGGGTATAAATACTTTTGCTCAGCAGTGTAAGTTACGAATGACAGTTTATAGCGTGATGCAGGTTGGAAAATGAAATACCATGCAGAGTGAACGGCAATGTGCTCTTTGAGCCTTTCCCTATAAGATTTTACAGGGAGCCTGTCTGTCATTCTAATTTCATACAAGTATAGAGCTTTTAAAGTCAGTGCTAAGAGTTTTAAACAGGAAAATTCTAGGATCAAGGACACGTGTGACATCCTGAGTGAACCTAGGCTTGTTTCTGATCTGTGACGGTTAGTTAGAGGGTCAGCGGAGCAGATGGAGGCTTTATGGACGGCTGATAAGAGATCCGACTTCACTAATGAGACGAGATAAGTCGACGTGGGGAAGGATGAGAAAAAGACCCGCCGACAGCTGTTGCTCAGCTTTAGGAAATGAATGTGTTCAGATCAGCAGGTCGACCAGTCCTTCAGGTGTTTTCCTCTTTAGCCAGGCTGCAGGAGCCCCCACAGAGTCAGCTGTGCGACTCTCTAAGTACCATTTCATCACCCTGAGTGAGCTTTAGTTAAAAGGTCTGCTTTTTTCAGACCGAAGAAGGGTAATTTAGTGTATACAAGCACACCTGCAGGCAGATCCAACCCCCTGAACAAGCTTTTGTCTCATCAAGGGAGCAGAGATCTGGAGGGAAGAGGGAGCCCCCTCCTGTCATACAGGAGACAGTCACTGGTGGGAACCTCTTGGCACATGCAGGGCCGAGGAGCTCCTACGCAGGTTGGTCTTCTAAAACCCATGCTTAGACAATGAACCAAGTTTGGACAGAAATCTTTGTTTGCCAAGAGATACTAACAGGAGCTCACTGTGGTTGCCAAGCTCAGCTCGACAAGCTTTATGTGCTGAAATGAGAGCAGGCATACCCTTCAGCCAGAGCCCAGAGACAGAGGAAGAGGGTCGTCTCATCAGAGACGAAGAAGGCCAGCAGTTTTGAGGTCTCGCTGTGGTTTGACAAAATATGCACTGGTTTAGAGAGGCCTTCCTACAATACTATAATTTGTGGAAATTTAAAGTGCTGAGTCCACAAAAAAAGATGACTGAAGTAGAAGATAGAAGAAAACTAAGAATAGCAGCCATTAGGATGACAATGTGGAAAAAACTAAACAAAAAATGAAAAAATGGGAGGAAGCACTTGGGTATGCCTAAAAATGGGCAAATGAAAGCTGGGTGGGAAAAGTGCAGGTCATTCCTCACATTCCTGCTGACTCACAAAAAGAAGAAAAAAAATAAGGGATCTACTGTGTGTTTTTCTGGTCCCAGTCCAGAAACAAGTTGATATGTCAAACCAGTAACGGCAGCTTTTGATAAGGAAGAAGGAAAAATAATCAGCCAGAAGAAAGAAGCACGGCCAGAGTTTATTTCACATGCCCACACAGGCAGACAGTCAACGGCTAACCAAACACTAGGGAGAGCAGTCTGCTACAAAACTGTCCAGATCGCTGCTGAGTAAACGTCATTAAGGAATTAAACGGTTTGTACAACGACTGCCAAGTTTTAGTACAGACCAATTCATTTTTCAACACCAACAGATAAAACAGCCTCAACTTTGAGTCTCCACTCCAAAAGTCCTGATAACAGGCAGCACTTTTGGCCCGTCTTCATCGGGCCTAAACATAAATCTGAATGTGTAACAAAGCTCATATCTTATGAGTGAACTTTAATTCCCCCTGAGATTTTAATGGCTAAGGAAGAACCAGCAGCATGATGAAAACTCCCTGACTTCAGCATGCAGGGCACTTGACAGTGTCCAAGGTAGACTTCATCTCTAAATTGGTCAACAGCCACAATGTACAGAGCCATCAGTGACGTCTACTCCTCCAGTACCTCAATCTCTTCTCGTCTTGTTTAAAGTCGTAGGGAAGCGGCTGTTCCAACCGTTGCGTTTCCGAATTCTGCAGAGTGGTGCGCGACTTTACGAGTGAATAAAGTGAATGTGGTTGGTTGTTTATCAAGAGGGCGGCATTGTTGTGTCCGTTAGCTCTACGCTTGCCTTAGACACAGACGTCCATCCCCGTGAAAACTGGGACGTAACTCAATGGTAAAGTAATGATTCTTATTTCAACCGTTGGGTATATTAGCTGCAACATATGAATCAAGATGCTATGACGGAAAAGATTTGATTGAAAGATGACCGCTGATATATGATTGGCTGAATTTAGGTGTACAAGCTGACATACAACTAACTGGCCCACATGATATACGTAACTTAAGAAAAAATACACAGATTTTAAGAAAAAAAAAAAATTTTTAAATACAAATTTTCTAACTTTTGGGACAATATCGTCTTATAAATAGAACATTTATATACATGTTTAAGCCAGAATGATTTGACATTTGAATATGATGTCCCTACGACTTTAAGTTTATCCTGCAGCGGGCCCGTCATCTAAACCTGTGTTTCCCAACCATTTTTGACTTGTGTACCCCTTTGGGAACACAAGCAAAAATAAATAAATAAAATAAATAATTTTTATTTTATGTAAAATAAAATTTATTTTACACAATCTTTTAACATGAACATTTAATTCTTTGGCATTTTATTCTTTCTATCTCAAATAAAAACAACAACATAAATATGCTTGATGGCAAGGAATCAGGAAAAAAAACAACAAAATTAAATAATACTATAAACCTGTATTTATAAAACAGGAGCTCCTCTATGCAACTCCCTTATAATCACATCTAAACTTGATGAATAGGGAAGAAGATATAGAAAAATAATTATAGTCAGACTGACTTAAAGGTATTGTGGAGAATTTTCGCGAATTTTTATAAAGACCCACCCTCTCCACTTGCACACGCACAACCCTGTACCCGCTCCCGAGAGAGAACGCCTGTTAAACGTGTGCAAGAGCATGCACAAGCCCATTTCTCCTCGTGCAAGCTCTGTTTAAAAGTTGCAGTTCTCATAGCTTGTACAAGCTTACTGTGCCCGAACGTCCGCCCTAACCCCTAAATCCCTCAATCACTATATAGAGCAGGGACTATATAGTGGACTTAATAGTAAACTCAGTTAACTGACCGTTCAGACAGATGATCACTGCTTTTTGCTCCCCATTGGTCACGTAACTCCTCCTCCACAGAGCGGTGCCTTAGCCATCTTTGTAATTAGTCGTAGTGGGCCGCTGTGACAGAAAATCCCATAATTGTTTGCGAGAAGAGCTCTTGGTGCAAAGCATTCTGGGATATATCTGCCTCTTCTGAGGCCTTTCTTTTCTACTCATTAACTTAGTAGACGCTTTTTCTCTTACGACCCTCGGCCATTTTCAAAGAACCACGGTGAGAAAGGTGAGCTTCAATGACTGTCTGAAACCATAGCTCACCACAGATATACACCTGAACATGTACGCAAAAAGATAGCTAACATGACGAGCACCTAGGACAGCCTTAAGTAAACATATCCCCCAGTATGATTGACAATTAGGAGGACCACTTATTTAGATGATCCACCCCGGAAAAAGAAAATCCTCCACTATAACTTTAATTAGTTTTACTGTTTTTATCAAGACGCCTGAGCTAGTTTGATGAGCTCCTATAGCTTATAGCTTTTTAATTGGGTCCTCACAAAGCAAAACTGATCTAGTCCTAATTTATGTGCTACCTAGGAAATACAATATTTTCATTTACCCCTTCCAATGCACTCACAGACCACTAGGGCTAGGGTTGGGAATCACCGATCTAAACCATACATCCTCACCATATCACTACCTTGACTTGCAAAGCCGACTTGTCCCTCTGAAAGTCAGCTGATGTGAGGCTTTCAATCCGCCGCTCTGCAACATAGTGGCATTAAACAAAAAAGGAAACAACCTATATCCTTCTTCTTATTATTATTATTTATTCACTTTAGGTAAACATGAAAGTGATTAGAACCAAGACTCAACCATCAGTAGAGCTAAAAGACAGAAGAAAAAAAAAGGTCCAAAGGAACCAAGGACAACTGAAACAGAAACGCATCAGACCTAAGCCTTTACTCTTACTACTGCAGCTGCCATCTGGTGCTGAGAAACTTAACTGAATACAAACCAGGCATCTGACTTTGACCCAAACCTTTGGCCCCTGTTTAATATTAGGTATAGTTATGCAGAAGAAGATAAAATCAATTTTCCTTCTAGTTTCAGAGAATCCAAAAAGCTCTTGGTAGCTTAAAGTCATTTTAATTAAATGCGGCTTTAAGTGTTTGTGTTTTATTTGTTTGTGTCTTTTTGTTAATAGGTAGTGTGTATGGTTGATTAATGAAAAGAATCAAAATCTATTTATGAACTCTAACTATTGTTTACTTATTATACGTAAATATATTTTTCCCAAATTAACCTTGAATCCTGAATAATGTTCAGAGATTATGTTGTGCTACCTTTAAAGTTTCAAAGAATCGTTGAAAAGGAAAATAATCCAGCCCAGACTATTTCATTACATTATGAAGTGGTTGCTGAACACCAGTATAACCTAATGCAGGTTGATTCTCTGGATAGGAATGGTAACAACGAAGAGGGACAGCAGTGACAGTCAAGGTGTGATAAAAACAAACACTGGTCACGTAAGCATTTGACCTAGAAAGGCAGACTATGACATTGTCCTCAAAGGTTTAAATGAACCAATCAGAAGGAAGAATGAGACGTTTCTCCATTTGGATTGGTTATAAGACCAATGTGCCAAATTCAAACGGCCAAATCATGCTGGCTCAGTGCCAGAGAGGAAAGAAAGGAGAGGAAAATAAAAGTCAACCAATAACCCTGCTCAGGAAACTAATACATGGGTACGATCCAGGCAAACAGAACACACCTTAAAGCTGGCTGCCTTCCAACCCAAACAGAATAACCGTTAAAGAGAGAGAGACAGAAACACGTGCTGCTGCAGACACAGAGTTCATTTGAAAAACCACCCAATGACCATGACCACAGGGAAAGAAAAAAAAAAAAACACCACCTTTAACTGTTGGCTCTCCCAAAACGGCATTTTTTAAAACCATCATGACTCAGATCGAAAACCTTTCATAGAAATCCTGCTGTATGTAAATCAAGGAGTAAAATGTCTATATTTACTCGTTTCTAAGCATTGAATTGTAGGGAATCTTATTTAGGGGCATCATGTACCTTAAAAGACACAATTTTCAGATTTTGTTGGCAAAAATGTTAAAATAAAACAGTACTTTTTGGGATCAAATGATTTTGTGTAAAAAAAAAGAAAAAAAAAGAGAGAGACTGAATTTTTGTGGTGTTCACTGAAGGCGGTACAGATATCACATACGGCACATCTACCAGCAGAAGAGTGAGTCAAAAACCAAATCATGCATTAATACGCTTTTGCAGACGGACAAGCAGTCAACTGAGCTGTCAGCACCTTTAATGATGTCTGGATGATAATCAGCACCCCATTCTGCTGATCTACTGCGCTAATCTCCTGTCAGGAAGTCACACCTGCCAGGCTGGGCAGGGATCTCCACCTATGAAATCACACAAAAAAAAAAAAGAAAAGCTCCTAAGCCGTACAATAAAAAAAAAAAACTGGAAATAAATTACAAGAAAAACAGCAAAAAGGGTCTTTCGGGTGGATTGAGAACACAATCGTAGCCCAATAATAAAAATAAACCTCAAAAATACAACTTGCCTAATAATTCTGCACACAGTGTAGGGTGGATGTTTTTTTTCTACAGAGAAGCTAGTGCAAGCTGACGGGAAGATGGATGGAGTTAAACACAGGGTAATACTTAAGAAGGTCTGTTAGAGGTTGCAGAGGTTTAGAGCATGACACGGAAAATGACCTTCCAACAGGACAATGACCTTCAACATAGGGTTAAACCTACAGAGTCCTGGTTTAGCTCAAAGCAAAGTCAAGTCACAACGGTCCAGTAAAAGTCCAGACCTAAGACTCTAGACCAATGCCTTGAAAACAGTGTTCAAAAAAGATCTTTGTTCGGTCTGAATGAACTGGTCTTATTTTCCAAACACGAAAAAGCAAACATGTCAGTTTCTACATGTGCACAATTTGCAGAGATCTAACCCAAAAGTCTTGCAGCTGTAACTGCAGTAAAATGTGTTTCTACAAAGCATTTATATTTGATTCCAAATGTGCTAGAAAACATAAAACACGCCCATTCCTTCCCCTCTACAACCAGAGACTAATGTGTTAGACTCCGAAACACACTTAAGTATGCGGTTGTAACGTGACAAAAAGCGCTAAGTGATGTTAATACCTTGCAAGGCCCTCTATAAAAGATACACTTTACACACAAAATTACTAATGAGGTGTATCGTTGACGTAAGAGCTAGGCATGAAGAATAAGCTGTAGATCGTTTCCCAGCAACTGTGAAGGAAAACCTCAAAACCTCTAAAGGCATCCATGTGACGCAACTCAAATAAATCAATCAGGGCCAATTAAAGAGCACTAAGGGCTTAGCCATAATCCCAACCAGCTGGTGGCATGCTCCCAGTGACAGCGACACTGAGACCTATACTGTAGATTTACATCTGGAGCTAGGATGAGGAGGGGCGCTTTATCAGAAGGAATGGGGGGGAGGCGTGAAAACAGAGGAGTTTCTCAGGTAAGACCATGCAAGCAAAGATAAACAAACCGCTCCACTACCTCACTGTGGAAGCAAAAGGCAAACGGTGAACAAGTTCAGATGCGTTTTAATTACAGGGTCCTCTTTAAGTCTTTTCATTAGTGCTTCTATTCATAGGTAGACAAGAGCGCAGCTTCAGTCTGTGGATCTACGTCTGAGACACTGATTGATCCAAAGAAAACACCGACTGTCAAGCTGCATGCACACCACATTGAGCTACGCCTACAATAACATTGATTAAAAAGCTTTTAACGATCATATTAAAACTTCAAGTGCTGAAAAGTACAAAGTAATTGATAATTGTGAAAAGAAATTGAATATATATCTCTTAAAGTCTAGACATGAATCTTTTGAGGTGCTGATATACGACCTGAAAAAAGGTTGTTAATGCGCAAACATCCCGAATCAAAACAATCTGGCAAAGAAGAGTGGGTCAATATTCTTCCTAAGCGATGTTAAATACTTATTACCATGTTATATGAATAGTTTGGTTTGAACAGCTTCTTTCCCCAAATCAATAAAAAAATGTTTGAATTTACTCTGGCCTTTGTCTGATGATAAAATTATAAACACTTAAGTTTAACAAAAAGTAAAGCCATTAAAAAGGTCTTTAAGGAAGTACTCTGGGACTAAATATCAGAAAATGGCTATTTTAATGACTTTGATGGGTATAAAGGAGAAAAAGAGGAGGCTAGAATCTTTCTGATTAAATAAATTCTATCAGAAGCCAAGTTTAAACAGCATTATACAATAAAATCCCAAAGACTTGCCCCAGAGTATCCGTCTCCCTCCTGTTGTGCCGTCTATTGCAGGTCATGGGGTCGGGTCAAACGTCACAGCTTGATGTGTGGAGGACTTCACCTTCCCACACACGCCCGCCTGGCCTTTTCTGGGAGCCTGATGGCCTCCTCAGGCCAAACCTCGACCCTTTGACTCCCAGAGGGAGTAATAGGGCTGTTTTCATAGCTAGATATTCCCTAAGATGCACCAGCCTGATTCAAAAGGATTTTCTGCTTTCTGCTTTCAAGCAATTCAAATTTGTGCATTTTTTCCACTTCTTTTTTTCCACATGTAGCTGCATGCGTTAGAACTTTGAGAGGTAAGGAGTGGAGGCACAGGTTTTCTCTGCATGAACTAATAATTTCCAGAGCGGGTAAAGATTAGAGAGGCGGCAAGGCAGCAGATCGGATCAGTGTTCTGGTGATTGTCCTTATAAGGAGAATATGAAGTAGATTAGCAGCTGCCACTGAAGACGCTGCACTGCCATTCACACAGAGATAAACAGTCAGTGGTGTTTTAGTCAAGATCACACCAACCAAGACCAAGGAGTACCAAGACCTTTAGAGATAAATACTGTATAAGGTCTTGGTCTTTGTCTCTAAATGTCTTAGCCTCTAAAGATCTTGCCTTTGTCTCATTGCTCCTTGGTGTGGTCTTGACTAAAACACTAACATACATTTTTCTGCATTGCAGAAAATTAGCTTTAAATCTAATTAATGCTTGCTAACAAGGACTGAACTCCAACTTGAATCAAATGCGTGCCTTTAAACCATTTCTCAGCGGTTAAGGAAAGCAAAGGTGTGCATCCAGCTGGCTGATGAATGCCTACTGGAAAAAGAAACAAACGGAAAAAAAATTGAGATCCATGCGAGGCAGAAACACCTGGGTCCTCAGGAGGGAGAGTCAGTCAGCTGATAGATGAAAAATTAACAAAAATATCATGGTTGAAACCCAGTCTGCCAAAGCAAACAGTGAGAATCAGTCTAAATTGAAGAAAGAGAAGCTGTTAAGAGGAGAAAGATTACTGTCCACAGGCTGCACATGTAGTTTATTTATCAATAAAAACTGGGACAGAGCCACAGAGACCACCTGAGAAAACTGTTTCCGCCTTTACATTTCAGAGAGCATGCATAAAGAAGAGCTACATGCAGGAATGCATGAGGGGCATAAAGGAGGGAGTCTAATAATCAGCTGTGTCCTATAGCAATGATGCACTGAAGACAGATCTGAGCTCAGACCTGCAGACTCTGACTGGGCAGGAACATTCACATGCTGACAGGTTAATCCATGCTATGTTGACTCTGCACACACTGTAACAAAATATAATCAGACTTCTGATCCTCGCAGCATTATTAGTGTAAAATAACTGAACTATGTCATCATTCTGGTATCCTCTGTGTCTACTTTTAAGGTTCAACATGTGTGGAATAGCTGCAGGAAGCTAGGCTCAGGTCAGGGTTTTATGGAACCCAAAACAATAAGGAAGCTGCCTCGGTTTTTTTTTTTTTTACTAAATAGAAATTCAGTTGGAAAGAAAATAAATCAATTCATCTTTATAACTGAACACTGAAATGAAAAGATCTGGGTTATTTTTTAACAAATAGACGTCTGAAAACTGTGGTGTGAATCTTTGTTCAGCCCTACTCTCGGGGCTGAGGTTTGTATTCATTCCTTTTCTCAGTGTTGGATGGAAAACAAGATTTCAAGCTTTGTGATTTAAAAAGGCACCGACATAATACAACCATTCAACAAAAAATAAAAGTAGCCAATCTAATGTAAATTAAAAAGAATCTCCATTTGTGTGTGTAAACCCCGTCAACTCATAAAACTACAGCTGAGGTTCTCAGATTTTACCCTTTATTCAAAGTGACTTGTTTGATCCTGACAGCAGCTCTTCCTCTCCGCTGTGTCTTTGTCCAAAGTCACTAAATAACTGTAAATCATCACAGCAAGGAAGCGCTCTGCAGCTTTATCTTCTCTGGTTTTATGAGCATTAAAGTCTGCTACCATATGACAGATTTCAGCAGGAGTGAAGGATTATAAACGATCTGACAGATATGAATGCTGTGATTCAGCTGATCTGTCAGCAGACGCAGCAGGTGTCAGAGAAAGACCCATCTGTCCAGGAGTAGGTCTGAGCGAAACCTCCAGGGAAGGAAGAGATGTCCAACAGGAAGTAAAAAGAGGGACTGTGGGAAGAATCCAGAGAGCCAACTGGATGTTCTCCGCTCGAATCAGCCTTCACTCCAACGCTGACAATGAGAGTCACAGGCCTGATGGGCGGAGCCAAACACTGTTTAACAGATCTGCTGTGTGCATCTTGAGAATGCCTCCAGATTAGCAGCAGTGAGCAGGAAAGCTAAACATCAACATCCGCCTGATGATGTTTAGGAGGACCTCAGGAAACGGCTCCTTCCTGAGGGACTACATTTCTACTTTCTTTTTCTTTTTTTGACTGACTGCATCCTGTCTGTCCTTTTCCTCTTTTCTAACAAAAATAAAACCAAAAAAACCCCCGACTATCCTTAATCTTTTACTTCACATCATTACATGTTGTTTTCCATTGCTTATTTTCCTTCATAAAGAAAGCAGAAAACTGTTCCCAAGCAAACAAATAATACTGATGTCTATATCCAGGTGATGCAGTGGGATTTACAAAAGCAATTTAGGGTAAATTGTTAAGCCATACTTCTCCCCGGAGAACGATAGCCATGAAGCTTATTTTACTCATTTAATTAGCATTTCTTCAAACCCACCAAAACAACTTTTGAAAGTTAGAAACCAAAGTAAAACTTTAATCCATTAAATTGAGGGGAAAGTTTCACTTTGTTTGGATCATAGAGGCGTTCAGGGACACAGAGGGAAAACTACACCTTCAATCCTTTATCCAGACCTTTTTGACTCAGCAGAGCAGTAAAGACGGACATATCAGTCTTTCCCTCCCTCTGTTGGAGCGCTCAGCTAAGGGTCAGCCAGACCGACTGCTCTTACAATGACTGTTTGGCCCTCAGCAGGCAGCGTCAGAATATACTGCTTTGATTCACGCAGTTGACTTAACTAACCGCTTAAACTTTGCTTCTGTGATTTATTAAAAAATATATATCAATAAACAAACCAGTACATTCACATAAGTTAACAACGGTGCAGACACTATTTGGCGTAAACAGCTGTGTTTATGTTTTCAGTTGGGATTTTTTTATATGAACATACAACAATTGAAGACAAAATAAAAACAAAAATCTTACAAAAACCAAAAAAGACTTCCGCAAAAATATATCCCTGATTAAAATGGCTTTAACTGCCGTTTTCATCATGTGTAAAACAGGTTGATGAAATGTGGCATCAACATATTCTAACAAGTTTAACATGCAGACAGTAGTTGGTTAATGAGAGCACACCTGCATTTTGCTGCACTAAGCTGTTCACCTTACAGATCTAAAATGTATTTATTTATATTTATATGACTGCCACATTGGTCTCTACTGTAAGCCTGGAAAAAACAGCTGAGATCTTTTGCAGCCCAATGACCAGAATTACAAAGCAACAGGTAGGGAAGCAGCACAATCCAACCAGGAATAGACAAATTCAGTCTCTAAATTTGCTCTAACATCTAATAAAGAGCACAACAAAATCTTAGAAAACATGAAGGAAAATGAAAGTGCAAACTTTTAAGAACTTGGCATATCTTAGTCATTTCTTTTTGGGGGCACTACTGCAAAATATGCATTTAAATTGCATAAAGGAAATGTTATGCAAGCAACTAATTAACCAGAGTTTCTGCCTCAACTGCACCATAACAGAATGACGAGTATGCTCATAGTGTTATTACAGTGATGCGACAATCACCTCTCATGGTGCCACTTCTCTTAAACGTACTCCTCTATTTTATGATATTCTGAAAATAGCAAAGAAAAGATTAGCTCATACATTAAGGTTGCTTCTGTTAGCTTATCAAAGCAGCTTAACGACACATTGACTTTAATAGAAACTGTTAAGTTTCAGATTTCATCGTCAAACATTGTTAAAACCAAAATAATCATGTTTTTTTTTTTACTTTTCCTTTAAGACTAAAAATATAAGCAGATTAGGGCCCCCACTAAGGATCATTTTGCTAATCGACACATCTAAAGATTTATTTGCAGAATTTAAAATTTAGGTGAAACTAAAACTTTTCCACTTGAAGAGGTTTGAATAGGGCATATTGAGGAAAGAACACCATATTTTTATCTTTTTTTTTTTTTTCACAATTTTGGTATAACTACAGCTACATGTTGGTTGCTCCGTCAGATTAAGGCATTTTTAAAAGCCTCTATACTCAGATTACAAACGATTATTACTAACAATTGCTATGATACAATTAATAGATTACTAAAATAGTCATTTCAATATTTATTATTTCAGTAACCGACTAAGCATGATTAATCCGATTAATTGTTTAAGCCCTAGAGCAGGTATTTATAGCAGAATCCAGAAACTCAAGTTCTCCATTTATCTAAAACAACGATGGAGCTTTCTATCTCTTTGCTCTTTTCTTTGACAAGATGCTGAAGTGTGCAGGCTGCAACAGCAGAGATAAAGTCTGGCATGTCGGTTTACGAAGAATGACTTGGTCTGAGGATCTAATAAAATCAATCATCATCATTCAGCTCACATAAAGCCAGAAAAATAAAATTGTTCCTCCTATGCAGGAGAAACACCAGAAGGAAATCACATTCATAATTAAGAACCTTAGATTGCGATCAGTGAGAAGCAGCATTAATTATCATGGCTGTGAAGAGGAATGAGTGTTTTATGGAAATCTATTGCATGAAACGACACGCACCTGCTGTTCCATGGAAAACTGAGACAAATTTCCTTTAGGAAAAAAGCTCAAGCAAACATTTATGCAATGATTCCTCACCAATGATGAATCCAGCCTCAACAGGGAATAAGGTGAATCTTAGGACAAAACAAAGATCAGGCTAAAATAAGCCCAATCTCAGTCCCAGACTGTAACCGTTGACCTGTTGTCAATAAAAAAAAAAGGTTTGGAGAGTCATAAATCAGAGTCTCAGGGGTCTCATTCATCGGCCGGACTGGATCGTGGACTGAATGTGGCCTATTTTAAACATGTGTGAATGCCTCTGGCTCACCAGGGAGAAAGGCCTAGTGAGACTAGTTATAAATCATTATACATGGAGCGGCCTATAAGCACTTATATCAATCCAGCCGACTACTGATGATTATCTAACACATGGACTCTTTTCATCACCCACCTGAAAAAAAAGAAAACAATTCACAGAGCGGCTGACAGGACTCCAACTGAGCTAAGTAGGGTGGTGCACCTGCAGAGCAGCCAGCAGACACCTGCCAATCCAACAAGTCCTGCAGGTTTAACACACTGACACACAGGAGGCCACTGCCCTGCAGCAAAAATCAGGGGTGTAGCAACTGATAACCATCACTCCATCTGCCAATGAACTCTCATGCAGGCTGACGCCGCTTTAAGTCATTAGAGACAGATTAGAAGATTAGATCTTTATCTTCAGAAGCAATCAGGAAGATAAACCACAAATACATTTTTAGCTGGAAAACAATTTTAATAGATGCATAAATAATTGCAGTAACCACGCTAAACGGGAGGGAAAAGAAGCCGTTTCTGGTTGCATTAGAGGGGGATTAACCAAACGATATAAGAAGACAGGTCAGGCTCTGAATAGAAGCGTAGTGATGGGATTACAGGCGTTAAGAGAGAGCACCATATGACCTTCTGACTGTTAAGTTTGTTAAGAGCGACACTGGCCTGGAATCTGTGTTGTTATCCAACCTTTGTTTAAAAGCAGCTACAACCAACTCAGTCTGGTCTAGGAATCCTAAAATCTCTCTTTTACTGGCTTCCTAAAAACAACAAAACAAAAGAATCTGAGCAATAAAACTGTGTAATAGGGTGTTAGATTTCCTAAAAGCTCTTATGATTAACTTTATTTCATCATAACCTCTAATAAACTTCTGTTGTGGGTTTGTTTTGTTTGAAAAGTTCTCTGATGATGGAAAAGTCTGGCACTGCAAAGATCGTTAGTGAAATTGTGGGATCTGGCTGACCTTAAAGCCAAGGGAAAGAAGCTGACCTGGGCGGGAGAGAGACGGGTTATTTCCAATCCTGCCCAACAATAGGAGCGACGGACAGATAATTCAACAAGCTGCATTAAGGGTGTTTTATTGAGAGGGAACCCGCTGAAACATGACAACACTTTCTGCAGGATGCAACATGCAAACAAGCTAATTTTTTCTCTGCCAGTTAAGGTCTGATGTTAAAACTACATTTACTTTATTAACTCAATATATAAAAAATTGACTACAGACCGTGCAGCTTCTAACTGCAGCTTAGATTATATTTGTTTACAGGACATCATATTAAATTTTTTATCAATTTTTATCCTAAAAAACCAAAGACTTAAACTGCAATCATTTAAGTGATAAAGGATTAATAAAACAATTGGGAAATAATCTTTAATGACTCAGTTTATCTTTTCACAGACACATATCAAACGGGCTGTAACAAGGTCTAAGCAGGATGACTCATAAATCTTTGTAAACATTTTTGTGTTACAGGTGTGAAGAATGCACAGTAAAATGTGAACACCTCACCTTCCTCCGCTATGGGAAATTATCAGGACGTGACTAATGTGTCAGAGGTTCCAGTTCCAGACATATCATGCATATGATGCTCATCCTCATTCTTATCATCAGACCTGGACTGCTGCCCAGGACAAACAAATGCCTTTTTTAGGTCAACTTTAATGTTGAATTATATATAAGAAGAATTATATATAATTCAACATTAACTTTAATCTTGAATTATATATACAAATAATTAATTTTATATCCTACCATAGTTACCAGAGTGGAATGAACTGGATTATTATTATTTTTTTCTCTCATTCCTAGATAATCTGTTTTGAGTTAACACTGGTAATTTGGTAGAATATAGTTAAAGATAAATAGCAAGTATGTTTATTTGTTATTAGAAAAAAAAAGTTTCCTTCCTCAAGTATGCATTTATATATATATATATATATATATATATATATATATATATATATATATATATATATATATATATATATATATATATATATATATATATATATATATATATATATATATCTGTATAGAAATTGAAAACTTGTAAGTATATATATTTTCTGTACTGAAACATTGTAGGATTACTATGCATATCTCAATCTAATTTTCGTGTATGTTATCAATAAAAATAAAATAATCTTTAAGTAAATTGTAAGTATGCCAATGGAAGATGTTTGGCTGGGTGCATGCTGTAAATAACATTACAGAGTAACAGCCATGTGGAAAGCTGGTCCTGGTCTGGTTAACAGTATCAGAGGAAGCCTCACCAAAGCCCGGAGCGAAGACTCGTCCAGCGCTGAATATGTCTCCAGGGACATCCTGATGAGTACAGGTGAGACTGAACTAGGAGGTAAGAGATGAATGGATGGAGTCTTTGATCCCCGATCAACAACGTGCACCACCTGCACAACTGGCGATTGGTTTCTAACTGCTCCTTCTTTTTCTTCTTTTGTGAACTTCTTCCACGCAGACAGGATTTTTTTTTTTTTATAGCCAACCTAAGGTTAAAAAGCTCTGATGTTGCGCGTTTAGAGCATATTTTGGGAAGACTTTCCTGATCCCAGTGAAAGGAGAAGCAACCCAGGTTTAAGTCCACAGGACAGTGGCAGCTTTTTGAACTGAGAATTCCCACAGAAAGTTCAAACTCCGCCCCTCTGGCTCCTCCAGGCGTTCATTTAAAGCGCACCATCATGCGGGAAGAAGTGAAACTGCGGCTCTGTATGAGGAGCAGGCGAAATTCTATAAAAATGTTATGAGCAGGTATCGCCAGAAGAAATCTATGGAGGACCAACTCTGGCATATTTAAAAATAAAAACATAAATAAATAAATGCTCAATAAATAAATAAGCATACAATTAATTAACCCACGAAAATATAATAAACAAATAAATGTAGGTAGAAATTAAATTATACAGCGAGACATAAATGTATTAACTTTTAAATAGCTTTTTTATTTACGATTAGATAAATAAAGAAGCTAATTAAAAGAGACATATAAATTTGAGCATTTATTTATTTCTGTATTTATTTTTAATCAATCAATCAAGTTTATTTGTATAGCCCTTTACAATAGCGAAATGGTACCCAAAGTGCTTTACAGCAAAGCCATAAACAATACATAACACATACAAAACATACAGATACAATATATATATATATATATATGCCATATTAAATATGCCAGAGTTGGTCCTCCATAGAAACTGCCACTACATTTCAGTCAAATGTTGTATTTTCTACTCTCCCCCATTTTAAGGAAGCTGTTAGTTAAATGTTCCTTTTGGCTCAGCTTAGATTTATAATCCTCTGTTGCCGTTTCTCTTTCTTAAAGCCCTTAGCACTGAATTTGGACACTGTTTTAGATCTGCATCACATAACACAAATGTGAGAAACTAAGGGCAGATATTATTTGGAGTTTATAATTTTATTAAGCGTTAGTTGTTGCCCTGTGACCAAGTTGTTCAGTGGGATAAGTTCTATTATCAGTTGCAGTTTCTTACTGCTCAGAGATTCTATTCCACAGTGGAAAATATGAGGAGAATCAAGACACTCCTGTCTTCTTTTTCTCTTTAAATAAAAAATAATAATCAAATTAGCTTTCCTTATTTTTTGTGCCATTATATGCTGAAGTTCTTTACTGGTGGTGCAGTATCTTTAGCAGATGGTTCTACACATCAATACATCAGGTTTCTGAAAATTACAAGGTTATTTGAAATTACTCTGAAAATCATACAGAAATGCACTGATGTTAGAAAATGTAATTTGTACTATTGAATACATAAGTACTTTTAAATAGATGTGATTTTGAATGCGTATCATCAAAAGTGAGTACTTCAATACTTTAGCTTGAGTATGTGTTTGACCAAGTAACTTTTACTTGTATTTGAGTAAGATTTGAATAGCTGTATTAATACTTTTACTCAACTGCTATTGTTGTCCACATCGCTTAGAGTTTACAGGTGTGTGGCTCACTTAAACTTAGAAATGTGCTCTTGCTCTGTTCTTTTGGTTTTTTTTTGCCCCCATGAAAAATGCCTGACCCACCCTTGCCCCTGGGTAAATTTCGTCGAGAATCGCCACTGGATACTGCAGTCGCTCTAGGGTGACATCATTAAACAAGCATTGCTCGCACAGATGTCTCTGAAATCTTTATTCTGGTTTGGAAAAAGGTGCCAAAGGTAGCATTTCATCATATAGTGTATATGCCAATAGAATAGTTTAGAAGGCTTTAGAAAATGTGTTATATAGAACCTCTAAACTTTTGTTTTTGCTGAATTTACACTGAAGCTGATTATTTACAAAAGCAGGGTATATACAGGAAGGAGGAACTCTAATTTAATGCTTTTTAATGCTCTTAGAAATAATTTTTATGCCAGTACCAATAATTACCCATTACTCTCATATGTATATAAAAAAACATGGCCAAATCCTTTGTGAACTTTACCATCGACAGGCTGCAGCCATGTCCCAATTTTCCCATTTTCCAGCTTTTTCTTTGCCTCGAGCTTCTGTTCCGAAAACATACGGCTTTATGATCAACCAGGAGCAGTTCCACGCAAACATGTGGTACCAGTTAAATCTGATATATTTGACAAACATTTTTTTTTTTTAATAAAGCATTTTACTGTAAATGCCATGATAATCACATTTAATGAATTGTAATGCCAATTAAGGCCTTAATTTAAAAAACAATTTAATGACTTTTAATGACCCGCAGAAACCCTGTAAAGAGGGCTCTGTCCCAACACTTACGCTTCCACCCTTGTGTTCCTCAACTGCACATCCTCATGTATGGGTTCAAGGGAGTAGTGTGTCCCAATTCATTACAATGTACAAGATGAAGTTATGCTACCCACAATTTACTGCAGAATGTGAATTCTTGAGTAAAAATGGCAGCATTATGGCACGGTATGGCAATCAAGCTACTGTTCCTAAAAAATTGTAGTGCAATTACAGATACAATCTGATGATTAATAACGTAGTTATAAAATGCTTGTGTTTTAGTTTTAAAATAATCTTTTTGTATCAAAAACTGCAGCTGGCTCTGCCATTTTTTACATTGAACTTATGCAGGGGTGGAAGATGACATTACCTTCACTCTCCCAATTCTCTCATTTTGCATCATTGTAACATTTTACATGAATTAGAGCAGAGGTCTTCCTTGTTTTCCAGGCCAAGGACCCCCAAACTGATGGCAAGATGGAGCGTGGACCCCCTAATTTAACATATTGTATGAAATTGTGTTAAATAAAACTGGTCCTATAGTCACTCTATTACATATACTGTGTATGCTGTAAAAGCATACACAGTATATGTAGATTAATGTAACCAAAGTAATTTCTCCCTGGGATTAATAAAGTATTTCTGATTCTGATTCCTGGTTGATGGGACAGGTGTTGTGAATGAAACGGTGCCAAGCTTGAAAGAGCTCCTGTGTGTTGCTGAATGTGTGCATTGATGACTGAAAGACATCTTCTCCCTCCATTAATCTGTTTACTACAGTGTGTTGAATTCATGTTAATGTCTATTTAAAGACATTTCAATTAGTGGAAAAAATTGCAGGGGGAATATAAAAAAAGTCTAATCAACCAAAACTTTTGTGACCCCCGTGCAGTACCTCCGGGGACCCCCTAGGGGTCGCGGACCCCCTGTTGAAGACCTCTGAATTAGAGGGTAACTGAGTAGATACCTGGAAAAGGTAGAGGTAAATGTGGGAGGAGGTGCGTGAGAAGAAAGTCTAACACACAAAACAGAAAGTAATGAAGTATCATCAGCTTGTGGGATCCAGAGTAGCACGATAGCGTGCAAAGGCAACACTTTAGATAGGGGGGTCACAAGGACATAAACTAGAAATGTTTGGGTTTTTTTTTCATAACAACTGTAACAGAAGAATACGTGGAGCAGATAGAATTTTACTCGTTTATAAAATAAAGATGAAGTGATTTTTCCCAAGGTTTGAAAACATAAAAAAAAATTTTTTTGTTTGTTTGTTGTTTATTTTAACAGTAGGCTGACGGGAAATAGGGTATAAGAGAGGGGAAGAGACATGCGGAAAACGACCACAGACCGGATTAGAGCCGGTGTCGCCTCCTTCGAGGACTAAGGCCTCCATACATGTGCCGTGTGCGCTAACCACTGCACCACCAAAGCACGCCCAGTTGAAAACATTTTTGGTTTAAATTATTTCCAAATTTGAAATGATGACCTGAATAAATTTGGCCCCTCGGTGCTTTTTAAACAAACAATTCAACATATTTGAGTGGACTTATGCATATTAATTTATACCAATTGTTGAAGCTCATGTATGGCATCCATACTGCAGCATCACCTAAACACAAACCACATAAATAAGTAGAAAATCACATTATGTTGCAGACCGCCCACAGAAATTAATATCCAACAATCTGAGCCTTGAAGCTCATGGAATAAATAAAATAATAACACCATCCTTATCCTTATTAAAATATTTAATCACAGCACAAGACAAAGGTCACCACATCAGTTGTTTAACAGGAATATTCAGCTGTGCGCATACGTGCATTAAATCCACTGTGAATGTTGTTCTCCTGGATTAGCAGCAGCTCTACCAACTAAACCCTTCCTGGTTTACTACATACATCTACTCTGTTAAACACAAAATAACATATTATGCTTTTACAGCCATCTCTATATAATAAAATATGACTGGATCTATAGGTTAGATTAATAAACAAAAAAGCATCACTGCTTAGTGAGAGGAAATCAGGAAAGACAAATGTTACAGAGACAGTTACAAACAGTACAGTTACAAATAGTACAGAGTGGGACTGATGCTAAAAATATTCCTACGCTCTTGGTCAGACAAACATAAATAAACAAATCTAATCTGTTGCCGGTAGAATCTTTTAAAGAGTCTCTCCACGTGCTTCATAAAGGAACAGAAACAAAGGAGGACAAAGGAAGAATCTGGAGGAGCTGGCACACGACAAGGAAAGCCAGACGCTGCTGGCAGCCAAAACATGGTGCAGATTAACTTGAACTGGGTCTGCTTTAGATGACCTCAGTAATCGCCTATAAACCAGAACTCATACAATAAAAAAAAAACACCAATACAATGTTAATCAAAAATTTTTTTTTCCATTTATCAGACTTTACGTTTAAACATTGACATGAAATCAACTTAGAGATGGTTTGTAAAAGTCATTAGAGTATAAACGGTGAGATACTTAAGTTTTCAAAGGCACTTAGGTGGTTATACCTTTACTGTACAAAGTGTGCAAAAACAGATAAGGGAGAACTTCCAGCTCTGACTCCTCCTACGGCTCCTCGTTCTGCCTCTTGGGTGGCTAGAGAGAGAAAAAGGTGCAACATTACAGAGACAGCAGAAAATCATGAGAAAGTCACAAGGATTCCTTCAAAACAAAACAAATGTCTTTTTAAATTACTAAATTGACATATTTATGTTTGTAGCCTAATCACAAAAATCAGCAATTAATTTTCTAAGATTATCAAGCCTTTCGTCAGATAGCAGGACGTAACTAGAAAAGCACTCAGAGAGCGAAGCCCTCTGCCAAGTACACATAACGGGACGTCCACCTTAAATTAATACCCGTATTCACAGAATCTCTCAAAAAAAAACAAAAAACATCCTGGATGCAGATGGTCATCTGGATCATTACCAAAATGCACTGGGAAAAAAAACTAAAAATAAGTAAAAAGGTCTTAAATTGCATGTATTTACCCTTAATTTGAGTAGTTATTAGTATTTTTACTCTTAAAATAAGATATTTAGAAGAAATGCACTTGAAATAAGACAATGCAATTGTGGTTTCTTATTTTAAATGTGAATTGACTTGTTGTAATAGCAAAATGTTTCTTTTACTTCCTCGATCTAAGAATAAATGCACTTATTTTAAGAACTATATTTTGATTTTTTTTCCAGTGTGGAATAATTTGTTTCCAGTCACAATACACACCTTCTCTGAAAACGTTTGCTAATTCCGGCCATAACTTTGTTTAAAGTTATTTTGAAAACAATGACACAATCACCAATGAAAACATAATTTCTTTAGCTGAGGTAAATATTCCATCAAATAAGAGAGAGGAGCTGTATTTCAGAGGACAGTGGATCCCCCCAGTGTTGTCTAATACTTAAATAAAGACCAAAGTATCGTAAATCAAACAGGAATCAATGACCCAGAATGCTCTGTTGACAAAGTAGCATACAGAGCTGAAACACCTGTAGAGTATGGAGGAGCCAGAGGGAAAAGCTGGATAAAATACCTGGGTTTAAATCACTTTATTGTTGGAAAGTAAAGTGATTTTCTATTCTATTCTAATACTTATTACTATTAAGAAGTCTTTATATATAAGAGTTATTTAGATTTCCATACAATGGGCTGTAGTTTCCTGAGCATGACTCACCTACCATCACACCGTTTTGAACCCAAGGTGAAATATTTTGCATAATAGGGAATTAGTTGAAACTTGCTCCTAAATTACTTAACCTTCTGTTTAATAATGTTATTATTGTAGCTGTAATAATCAATATGTTTGATACATTTATCTATAATAATTGTTGATTTTCTGTTGACATTAAATTTTACAGTAAATGGTGTGAAACCATCACCCTGTGCTGCTTTTATCCTATGACATAATACAGTGAATATCTCAAACTGGCTGAGACGACGTCTGGCAGCACTATCTGTACTGTACTAAGTATTACACTAAATTACTCATAGTCTGAACTTCCTCTAGGAAACTGAACAGCCTCTAGGATGCCGCTATGTGCTTCATAATATGACTCATCAATGACACTGGGCTTTTAACGCTTGTAGCCACAAGGATTATGGAGGACTTGTGGCATAAAAACGGAGATTCCTGAACCTTCCAGCCGACTCATGTCTTACAAACAAAACAAGGAGATATACAGGTGCTGGTCATAAAATTAGAATATCATGAAAAAGTAGATTGATTTCAGTAATTCCATTTAAAAAGTGAAACTTGTATATTATATTCATACATTACATACAAACTCATATATTTCAGATGTTTATTTTGTTTAATTTTGATGATTACAAATGACAACAAATGAAAATCTCAAATTCATCATATCAGAAAATTAGAATATTGTGAAAAGGTTCAAAATTGATGGCCCCTGGTGCCACACTCTAATCAGCTAATTAACTCAAACCACCTGCAAAAGCCTTTAAATGGTCTTTCAGTCTAGTTCTATAGGCTACACAATCATGGGGAAGACTGCTGACTTGACAGTTGTCCAAAAGACGACCATCGACACCTTGCACAAGGAGGGCAAGACACAAAAGGTCATCGCTAAAGAGGCTGGCTGTTCACAGAGCTCAGTGTCCAAGCACATTAATAGAGAGGCGAAGGGAAGGAAAAGATGTGGTCGAAAAAAGTGTACAAGCAAGAGAGATAACCGCACCCTGGAGAGGATTGTGAAACAAAACCCCTTCAAAAATGTGGGGGAGATTCACAAAGAGTGGACTGCAGCTGGGGTGAGTGCTTCAAGAACCACCACACACAGACGTATGAAAGACATGGGTTTCTGCTGTCGCATTCCTTGTGTCAAGCCACTCTTGAACCCTAGACAGCGTCAGAAGCGTCTTGCCTGGGCTAAAGAGAAACAGGACTGGACTGCTGGTGAGTGGTCCAAAGTCATGTTCTCTGATGAAAGTAAATTTTGCATTTCCTTTGGAAATCAAGGTCCCAGAGTCTGGAGGAAAAGAAGAGAGGCACTTCATCCACGTTGCTTGAAGTCCAGTGTAAAGTTTCCACAGTCAGTGATGGTTTGGGGTGCCATGTCATCTGCTGGTGTTGGTCCATTGTGTTTTCTGAGGTCCAGGGTCAACGCAGCCACATACCAGGAAGTTTTAGAGCACTTCATGCTTCCTGCAGCTGACCAACTTTTTGGAGATGCAGATTTCATTTTCCAACAGGACTTGGCACCTGCACACAGTGCCAAAGCTACCAGTACCTGGTTGAAGGACCATGGTATCCCTGTTCTTAATTGGCCAGCAAACTCTCCTGACCTTAACCCCATAGAAAATCTATGGGGTATTGTGAAGAAGAAGATGCAATACACCAGACCCAACAATTCAGAAGAGCTAAAAGCCACTATTAGAGCAACCTGGGCTATCATAACACCTGAGCAGTGCCACAGACTGATCGACTCCATGCCACGCCGCATTGCTGCAGTAATACAGGCCAAAGGAGGCCCAACTAAATACTGAGTGCTGTACATGCTCATACTTTTCATGTTCATACTTTTCAGTTGGCCAACATTTCTATAAATCCTTTGTTTTTATTGGTCTTCAGTAATATTCTAATTTTCTGATATGATGAATTTGAGATTTTCATTTGTTGTCATTTGTAATCATCAAAATTAAACAAAATAAACATCTGAAATATATGAGTTTGTATGTAATGTATGAATATAATATACAAGTTTCACTTTTTAAATGGAATTACTGAAATCAATCTACTTTTTCATGATATTCTAATTTTATGACCAGCACCTGTAGAACAGAGAGATAAGGTTAAGGTTTTAAATAAACAGCTGCCCTCCCTGGAAGAGTTTGCATCACACTAAGCCTTTGATTCATGGTAACATTATTAAAGGTTGGCCATTTTAAACTGTTGATGTTAAAACTTGGAAAAGTTCATCTGAGACCGATAACAGGGTTTATACAGGAATGAGTAATTCTTACTTAATGCTTTTTAATGCTCTTAGAAATAATTGTAATGCCATCAACAAGTACCCATGACTCTCATATATCAACATATTCTCATTATGAGTGCGTATGAAATCGTACAAAAAGTTATGCACACTATTTCGTACGTTTTTGCACATTTTCCCTCAAAAAACCACATCAGTGCGCATGCGCTGGCAGACAGAAAAAAAAAGCAGATCCGCGGACGGACGTAAAAATGGGAAAAACAGTGCAATCATCACTTATTCATGTCTCTAACTACGTCGCTTGCTACTTTATATCTTAGGGTTAGGGCTAATTGTAATTTATATTCTATATTCGTGAATGGTGCGTCAAATGCGCATAAGACGAAAAAAACGTTCAAAACGTACGAAATTACGGTGCATAACTTTTCGTAAGATTTCACACGCACCCATAATGAGAATAGGTTGCATATATACATGACAAATTCCTTAATCTTTACTGTTGGCAGGCTGCAATTCCTCGATTTCCAGCCACTTTTGTTGAAGTTTGCATTTTCCCCATTCTCTAGCTTTTTCTCGCCTTGAGCTTCTTTTCCAAACATATGGCTTTATGATCAACCGGAAGCAGTTCCGCACAAATCTGAAAATATATTGCGATATAATATATTGCAATATATTTGCAAATATATATGTCGTTTAACAAATTGTTTTTATAAACATTTTTTTTTCTAAATAAAGCATTTTAAATGCCATGATAATCACATTTAATGAATTTTAATGCGAATTCAGGCCTTAATTAAAAAAATTATTATTTAATGACTTTTAATGATTTTTAATGATCCGCGGAAACCCTGGATAAAACTCTATGAAAAAGTATTAGGAGCTAATTTGGCTGGAGTCTGAAGAACATTAATAATACAAATTTCTCCAAATATGTAGCTCAGCCTCTCTGGGGAGTTTGTGACCCAACTTAGCGGCACAAACTCTGGAGCATTTTAAATCTACTTTAAAGACAAATTTCATGAGTAAAATGTTGTCGTTTTTTAAATAATTGTTCTCTTTTATATTTGTATTCCTTATGTATTTTTCTGTTTATCTGTGCTGTGTTGATTCTTAAAAGAACTTAGCTAAATTGCCTGAGGAGCACTTCCTACAGTTGAACCCATTGAAAATCAGGCTTTATTATTAAATTTGTCCCTGACCTCTCTCTATAATTACATGCTGTCACACACTATCAGATAAAACAGCTGAGATTGGAAACATGTAGCCTTCATCACTCAAGATCACGTTAGAGGTTGGCGGTGACAGTCTGGATTAAAGGGGAACGCTGTTTTTTTTTTTACATTGGGCCCTTGATTTCACGTTATTACATCATGTTTTCCTCACCCATACTAGTTTTGTGTCATTTGGAGCTGTTCTGAAGATATTTCGTTAGGTTATATCCAAGTAACGTCTTCCTATGGACAACTAGTTGAAGGCACAAACTAAGGGCCCGATGTAAAAAAAACGGTGTTCCCCTTTAAGTTCCTGTGAAAGATTTCAATTTTTCTTCAAACTTAAAGTAAATTTACAGTAGTGACAAATAAAGCTTAGAATAGACCCTTCTATAGTAGTGAGCTGTGCCACATGTTGGGTAAAGGAATCAGCAGAATGATAAAACAGAATCAAACCTACCTTTGTTCTGCTTTCTGGTCCTTCTTTGTTTGCTGGCACATAGAATCTGGTGGAGAAAATACCCCCCATTTTTTTTTTTAATAAGTTGAAATGATTATTAAATGTTTTTACATTAAATTTAAGACATATTTCACTAAAAGCTTTGTTGTTTTTACCCTGTTGCTGACACAGGGCCAGCTGTGTCATAGTCAGGTTGAAAGAAATCTGCTCCCTCTGTTTCCTGGGATGTCCTCCTTTTCAATCCTTCAGAGGATTGGGGAGCTGTTGTGTCCCAAAAGTCTTCATCCAAGAAGATTGATATATATGAGGGCAAATGTCATGAGTTGGAGAAAAACCCAGAAAGAATACAAATGATTTATATAAGTATCTACAGTTCCATTCACATGGCATCTGCAGGCACATTTGGTGAAAATGTGCCGGAAACTTTGAAATAAATTAAGCATCTATCACAGGTATTATGGTAAACATCAGTGGTGGTGCCAAATGAGCTAAACATTATGATTAAAGAGCTTTAAAAAGGCTAAAACAATAACATCGGAGAAAATACAGATAACCGTTAAGTTTCAATGTTAATTGTTTGTCTCTGAATGACTGTTGCAGGCTGAGAACAATCACTCCCAGGGCCCAAATACCACACTTTGAACACCACTGGTATACATCCAAAAACCTGCAACAGATCAGGAGTTTTCCAAAAATATAAAAAATACAGCAAGACACTGGATTGGGCCTACGCGCAAGAACATGAAAAATCAACAACATTTTTTTAACAGATTAAAGACTATAATTATAATAATCCTGAAGTCTGTTATTATTTAAATCTTTTATGGTTACAATGAGTCTCATTTTACCTCTGTGCTGTCCTTTTCTCTGAAAATCTGAAGACGATTGTCCAAAAACATCTTTATCATGGCTCAGAGGATTTGGACTGGATGGTTTCGGTCTGTTGTTCAGCTGCTGGCCGTCCTCGGTCCGCATGTCACATTTGTCCTTGGTGTAGGAAAATAAACAAGACAAAACTCAGAATATGTTGATAAAAGATAGATGTCTCTCACCAATAATGATATCAGATATTAGCCACAAAAAAAAAACTGTAATGAATTATATCAGCCTGCATCTAAAATCTCTGAAACTGGGAGGCTGATAAACTTGGAACACTGTTTAACATTATGTAGCCCGTTGATTATCATTACATGGGTCAGTTATTCTCATACCCATCATTGCTGACTTATGTTCTGTTTTATCTCCTGTCCTCCTATCTTCTAATAATTTATGACTACAAAATAAAAGAAAGCATGTATGATCCATGATAGTATAATGGGTGAATATCGGTATTGTCAATTTTCAAAGCTGCAATATTGGTACAAATAAATTCAACTTTACTCTGTGACGTTGTTACTGTTTTAGGTTGGATATAATCTGAGAAGCAGATCAGATCAAATTGAGAATCTGACATAATTATTTTAAAGCACAATTTGCTTACAGCCATCCAGTCCATGAATAGTAAAAAACTATCCACGGACAATAATTGTTGATATTAGTTATAAGCGTCAGCAAAAGCTAGAAACCATGAAAAACCAAAAAAAACTTAATTGATATGTGGTATAAGAAAACAGCATTAAAAGTAATGAATAAAAGTACCTGATGGTGAAAGACAACAGCTTCCTCCAGAGCCACTCCACAGAATTCACATGGAATAACCACGTCGCCCTCTAGTGGACTGGCAGGAGGACTGTAAGAGGCCGGGGAGACTGATCGAGGGAAGGTGGGAATGTTGGAGGCCAGCGGGTTCGGAAAGTTCTGCATCATCCCTGATGTATTTCTGCCCATTCTGTCCTCTTTAGGAGGTGAAGACGGCTTCTTGCTAAAAGATTCAAATGCAGAAGCAGGACTGCATCCGGTCTGACACAACAAGAAAAAAAAAAAAGATTTATATCCTTATTCAACATGCTTTAGAATCATTAAATTCCTTAAAAGATGTAGATAAAGTCAACATACAAGCAGAAAAACAAGACTAACAGCCTGAACCAAACACAAACTGTGTTTTTACATATCAGGAAATTTTAGTAGTGAGCAGAACTTTTACCAACTCTATCATCAGTGAAATCTAAGAGCAAGCATCAGACACAGCAGCCTTGAACGGTCACATATTATAAAAACTAACAGCATCCCTATGATCCACATTTAGCAGGAGAAGAAGCATCTTCTTGGAAACTATGCCATACAAGTCATATCTGTTCAGGCATTTTCTAACTGATCAATCATTAATTTTACTATCGAGGAATCTAGAGTACACGTATTGTTTTCTGACCATACACAGCCTGAGTTGTACAGGAATTGTACTGTCATGTACTCAATGGGAAAAGTAGGGACTTTCTAAATTGTTTTCCCAAGTTATTTATCTTTTTTAATGCAGTTATAGACTTCAATTTGCTTCCAAATGGCCCCATAACTCATGTTTTTCTATAGATGGTCACACTGATGCCATAACTCCATCATCACTTGGTTACTTCTCCCCATTTAGATCCAATGGAAGCATCAAACCTTCAACAACTTTATCGAAAGCAAACCAAACGGAAACCTGTTCAGATTTTGATATAAATTTGTGGGCAACCTCATGCAAAATAAGGTCCTCTTCTGGAAACAACTCTTCACAAAACTCACAAGGAAGCATGGTATCTATAAAAACACAAAGTTAAATCATTAACTGAGTACAGAGCAGTGAATTGTAGCAATCATCTGAATTTTTACCTGTTTGTCCCGTGGCCTGGACCGTACCCTTCCCTTCAGTTTGGTTTATGTTTTTCTTGTGGGACTGAGGAAATGAAGAGCTTACTGATGAGTTGGTCTTCTTGTCCTGGTGGTTCCAGATATTCCTCCACATGCTGTCGTCTGCACCTCCGGCTGCTGATTCTCCATCACTCTGGAGGCTGAGGGCCATCATGTAGTCGTAATTGAGGCCTGATGACTCCTCGTCGGGGGGATGCTCACTACTGCTCCCATGAAGAAAATTTTCTTGTCCCAGAACTTAAAAATAAATGAAAAAAAACAACAAAACAAATCAATTGCATAATTATTAAAGAAAACATTCTAACTATACACACTAACCCAGTGTGGAGCAGCTAACTATAGCTGCTTTCCACTGGGTGGAACTAAATCCACTCACATAGGTTGGATGTTGTACCATGAGATGCTGAACTCTTCCAGCCTCCCGTTTCCTGATCCTCGCCTGAACTGCTGTAAGCTGAGGTCCCAAATGGCCGACCAAAGCAATAATCCTCCGCTGCGCTTATGTTATTATTTTTAGGGGCTCCATCTTGGGCTCTTAGGAGGTTTCTAATGGAGTGGGTATCAAACCATTCGTCTGAAGATCGGTTCTCCACCTGAACGCAGCCTGTCCTGTTGTTGTTCCTCTCTTGAGGAGGTGTGAGGCTCCCACATAAGACTGGATGCACAGCTTTTTCGCGCAGCATTACATTGCACTTGCAGTTTGGGCAAGGTTCGGTGCGTGCTCCGCAATAGTCCTCGTGCTCTTTGGACTGGCTGAAGACGAGCTCCAGCTCACAGTACGGGCATGGGGTCAGCCGCTGGGAGCATTCAGAGCTCTGCAAAACAAAAACCATCAGGGACGTTAACTGGCTTTCATCAGTTTGGTAAAGAAACAAAGGTAAAGTTTAAAAATAAAGTTCCCTTTCTGTACTTGTACTGCTGCTCTACATTGAATAGAATTAGTTTACCAAATTAGGCTTTTCTGAAACAACAGCCCTCATGTAAACATGTTTTTGTATTCTTGTCGTAAATTTTGCTTACAAGTTGTTATACATCTCCTTACTTATACAAGTGCGCAGCATCAGATTCAACCAAGGTTCCTGACTTCAGTAATTGCTCGTAAATGATCCTTTTAAACCTGATGCAGTCCACCTGTGAGTAAAGCACAAGTTCCTGAAAAATATAAACCTCTATAATTGCTGCCCCGATATTTCCAAATAAGGCTAAGACTTCCAGCGCTTTTTCATTCACAACAATGGCACTAAAGACAACGAAGAGAGACTTTACCAGTTTTGAGGTTTTGTTGACTAAGAGCCGAGCGGCGTAATTAAATGACCAGTAAAAGCCAAACAGTGAAATAAATCACACGAGCTGTAAAGGATGGGGTTGCAGTTTTACAGAAGTCAAATTTTGATTATTTAATCCAAACATTGTGTCAATAACATCTTTAGTGAAAGCAAGACAGTCAATGAAAACTGCTGAGTACAACAGAGGTGCAACATAGGATGTAAAAGCTTAGCATGAACCAAAACGACAATGCATAATTTCCTTTAAGCACACATGGATACCTGTACTCTTCATCTCCAGACCAAGTCTGCCATCCCTTATCCTACTCTCCATCTCTTTCACACAGCATACAAATGTTAATGGTGAAACTCTAATAGGACAAATTCAGACAGACCCAACCCCAAACATTTCACAGTTAGTGTAATAGCAAAGCCAAGAAGTTGCCATGGACTCAAATTAATGCTTTGTTATAACGTTAGAAGACTTTCAAGCAATAACATGTTTGTGAACCTCCTTTGTGAACTTTTTATCCATTTTCTGTTCTAGATATCATTTCAATAGTAGCGTGATCTCTGACTGTTTCTTTTTGGGAAATGACAACAAATTACACCATTTTCACCATGCTAGCTGTAAGTTTAGTGACCAATAGTTCTGTCATAAGCAAAAAAATTTTTTATTATAATTGCAGGCGTGCATAATATATAATCGTATAGTCTTAAAAAATGGACAATTGCTTCAAAGTAAAATAAATGTGGTCATTTAGTGAAAAACTAGGTTTGTATAACAGCTGAGTGATTGAGCAGGTCTCCTACATCAAGTCTGGAGCACTCGTGAAATTTGTTTGCACCTGAGAGAAGATTGAAAATAGGAGAGAAATAGAGAATGCGACATTTTCTCCTGAATCACTCCTACGAAGGTTTTAAAAACAAGTTAGTAAAGGTAGTTTCTAAGAATGCTTCTTTCATTAGGGCTGACTGATTCTAAAAGCCATTTTTGGAGAAATGTTTCCCTAATTTCAAGAAATGTACCTGATGAACTTCGCTTCGATTCTTCTCCATCTTTAATCCACACTTGCATGTAATCTGGAAAACAAAAAGCAATTAAATACTTTTTAAAGCTATCCTCGTCCTGCTTTTATTCTGATGATGCCATCCAATCAAGCTCTTCCTTCCTATTTCCTTTTCCTAAAATACAACTGATTTAAGGCCCATTGCATGCCTTCTGCATTAATGTCATCTGGAGCAGATCTCTGATCTGTAGCTCAGAAGTAAAATAAACAACCAAAATCAACTAATGTGTCTGTGAAGGTCTGATTAATTTAACTCACGCAGATTCTATTAGGCTGCAGGTTTGTTTTTTGTCGTTATATTTCTTCCATTTTTTCTGTTTAGGCTTAACACAAACATAACAAAAACATGATTATATAACCAAACAGACATGGCTTGAAATGAGGGGAAAAATAAAATACTTCATAATGTTTACAGAGATAATGATCAGCACTTAGAAACTAAAGATTTTAACCTATAAATTATAATTAAGTAAAATACTCAAAAGTGCTAAGTTAACATTTCTTTTGTTTTTATAAACTTAAGCACTGTAAAGTGTTAAAGACCTGCAGAGGTGTCAAGTTATAAAGTACAAATACTTCGTTACTGTACTTAAGTACACTTTTTAGGTATTTATACTTTACTCCATTACTTATTTTTCTTCCTACTTCTGACTTCTACGCATTACATTTTCACACAAGTATCTGTACTTTCTATTCCTTACATTTTTAAAACAAACATTACTCGTTACTCTTGGCTTAGCTTTAATGTTCATCAATATTTATTTCATGTCATGTGCTCCATCCAATGCAGATCATTGGCGTCATCCACATCTAGTGAAAACTAGTGTTATTGGATGAGTCATATAAAGCAATCACTCATTGCTTAGTTAAAGGAAATCATCAGAAGCAAGCAGGTGTTTTTCAGACTGCAAACGTGAATTGTCTATGTCATGCTACAATGTTGGATTCAGAAAAAAGATGTTGAAATGAAAAGGTCGGACACAGGCGACAGCGTATCTGGAGATGGAGACGGAGACCAACAAGACCTCCCTAATCCTTGGCCCCATCTCAAAGAATTTTTCGAAATAGCCGAAAAATTAAGCTTTCAATTCATATAGTGGAATCTGGCTGTTTTTTGTTTTTGTTTTTCAAGGTTACTTTATACTTTAAGTAGGTTTTGGGGCACATACTTTTTGACTTTTACTTGAGTAAAGAGGTCAAGTTGATACTTCCACTTTTACCAGAGTGTTTTTAAACTGCAGTATCTATACTTCTACTTAAGTAACAAATGTGTGTACTTTTGACACCACTGAAGACCTGGTTCTTCTACCTGTGTGTGCTCTTGGATCTTGTGCTCCTGAAGCTCTGAGTGGGGGACTGGCTCCTGGCAAACATCACAGAGGGCGATGTTTCTTCTACAGTGGATCTCATGAGTGGTGAAATTGGCTTCTGGAATGTCATGCTTGCTAATGATATATAAACACAATATATACATATTTAAGTTCAGATGAATTAATCAAACGCACAAGTTATTATGTGAAACTAGCTGACACTTACCAATTGCCACAGAACTGTGTGGTTTTCTCCTCCATGACTCCACTGGTGACCTAAAAAAAAAGCCTTAGCATGAACCACACCATCCGCTAGTGATGACAAAATGGCTACAGTTTAGTAAGGGGTTGTTTACAATCTCACGGAGGCATTCACAGCATCTACTAAGTTTACAAGTGAAACTAAACGTTAATGGTGCGGAGCATAACATTAGCTCCATGAATCATCAAAAAACATAGCTAACTTTCCAAACTGTAAATAAACGCAGCATTTCAGTTTGTTTTGTTGAACCTAGCCAGACATGTATTACGGAAATAGTCCCTATAAGCACGAATACTCTCGGTTAACACAAATTAACAAATAATTTCGCAGAGTTTTTACCTGTCGGTTGTTTTTAACGAACTACTTAGCTTAAAACAACTTGGCGTAGTTATTGTTAATCTGCGTTTGGAAATTAAAGGGCCGAAAAGAAGCCAACATTATGACCGGTCTCGTTTTGGTTTACGCTTTTGTTTAAGCTTACCTTTGGTCCTTGAATGGTATTAAACCAAACTGCCAGATAAAACAAACTGCTTGAGGATGACAAGAATAGAAAAACTGTGGATTCTCCGCTGCGCCCGTCTCGATAGCTGGGATTTTCTTTTTTGCCCAGAGTTTTGTCTTTCAGGCTGCCTGCTCGTCAGCCAAAAAAAAAAACAGAAAACACCTAACTTAATATTTCTACCGATGAAAAAGGCATGACTTTCTCTATTTAAAATACAATACCCCTCTAGGTGAGTAAAAAAATGTAATACTGTTGAAATAATTTTCCTACAAATCCTCACATAGAGCAGAATGCTGCAAAATATTAGCTCCTGTTTGATTGGTCAGAAATAATGTGCTGTTGAAAAAGGCGTCGGGTGACACAGAATCCCCCTGAACTTACGTTCCTACATTAAATGACAAAGGGAGAAATCTCATTGAGATTAACCCAGTCAAAATATATTTCACATAATATATGTAAAAGGGACTTCAACCAAGTATCGCTTTTATGGAAAATTATATTTTGACGTTTTTAGAAGCCTAACGTTTAAAGTATTATTTCTATTATTTAACATTTTTTATTATTTAACAACTTTTCATATCTGTAAGCCATGGTCATCATATCAATATATAAAGGCTTGAATGATTTCATCCTATACATTATGTTTTTTGCCTTCTGAACACACGTTAATTAAAAAAGTTCACTTAACCTAAATTGGACGTTTTGAATTGCATGTAACACACCCTAAGTGGAAGAAAACAAATACAGTGCATCAATTTGAACGCAGCCATAGCAAGCCTTACCCCGAAATCCCACATACTCCGTCTGCGCTCCGCTCCGCTCCGCCCCGCTGCGCTCCAGACCGCCTGCACAAAGCAAAGCCTACAGCCGCCGCTGTTGCTCCGACCCCTCCGCTCTGAGTTCCTTGGAGATCGTAGAGGGCATGCGCCAGATGAACCAGGGTTTCCGCGGATCATTAAAAATAATTACAATTCATAATTCCTTTTTTTAATCAAGGCCTTAATTGGCACTAAAATTAATTAAATGTGTTTATCGTTGCATTTATGATTCTTTAATAAAAATGCTCCTAAAAACAATTTCGTCAGATATATTATATCGCTATTAATTTGCGTGGAACTGTTTATAAAGCCGTATGTTCGGAAAGGAAGCTCGAGGCGGAGAAAAAGCTAGAGAATATATATACGTATATATATGTGTGTGTGTGTGTGTGTTTACATACATACAGGAGTCTTGGAACTCTGCTTACAGCTCCTTCATATTTCATGTACACTAATAACGTGTGTACATGGTTCTTGTTGATGGCATTAAAATCATTTCAAATAGCATTAAATTAGAGTCACTCATTCCTGTATGAACCCTGTGAGCGCTTAATTTAATATGACATATTAAAAAAAATCCCACCATCATCCAGCATATGTTCAGTTTCTGCCCAAATATATATATATATATATATATATATATTTGTAGATTTTTGTAACAGAGATAAGGATAATTCAATACTGCTTTTTTTTTATGAACTTGTTCTCTACAACTAAGCATCTCTTTTCATTCCTGTAATAAGAAGCTTCTTTTGAATGGATTTGATTAAACTTTAAGTCCCTCGGTATAAAATAAATATTTTGATGGAGATGAGAAATCTGCTTCCTCGTTGGTGAATAACCAATAGTTTGGATCCAATCATTTAAATAAACGGTGTTAGTTTTTTTTTTTTTTTTTTTTTTTAGATATATATAAGAATTGATTGTCACCAATCTGTTGCTACTATATTTTAATTTGACGAACCGGAATTTGTCGATGTTCTTTTTCCTGTTTGGTGCGATTGCAATTGCGGATCTTGACCTGGCCGGACCAGAGCGGAGCAAAAAATAGCTCGGCTCCGTAATTTGTCGGTGACGGACGGAGAAGACATACATGGACGGAGACGTGCGGAGGAGTAGCTGTGGATGTGGAACAGCTCTCATTGATTTTCCACGAAAGACAAGCGCTCCGCACGACGTACGTCAGCGGGGCGGAGCGGAGCGGAGCGCTGACGGAGTATGTGGAATCTGCGGGTTACATATGGTTGTCGCAGCATCTTGCTGTAAGAAGTTTTTTTTCAGCAATTAAGATGGATGGCTGAATACAGCCGGGAATCCAGGGAGAAAAGCAGCTGAAGACATTAGAATGATTAAACTCCACATATGGGATCATGTTTGATATCAGTTTGAGTTAATATTAGTCCAAAACACAAACACTGTCGAATAAAAAAAAAAAACAACACAGAATTGTCTTTTAGATGTTTATTGAACATTTCATCGATCAATACTGTCAAGAAACATTTTTATTTTATTGTAAGGCACAATTTTGTTCGGGAAAAAAACAAATTTTTTTCATAGGAAACTTTTGAATGTGGTACATTTATCCCCAAAAACGCCCTCTCTGTACTAAATGACCGTCCAGTAATTGGAGCAAAACTGTGAAGTATATAAAATAAAATCTTTAACTCCTGCTCCTTATATTCCTTCTCCAATGAAATAGTAAATGTAACCAAGAACTCAAAAAATAATATTGTGAGCTAAAGCAAAAATACACAGTGGCAAAGGATACACCCGAAAAACATTGAGTGGACTTGTTGCTTCTAGACCTTTAAGGGGATTAACTATAATTAAAGTGATTTGGAAATGGTTTCATAAGATTTCAGCTTCACCTTGTTGTTAAAGCAGCCTCTTACCCAAACTATAACTATAAATTATAAGACGAAATTATCCCACAGGTTAGATTCTCGAGTTACAGTTATTAAATCAATCAGAACTGGTCACAAGGTTAATGTAAGTATAGGTCCAATGCGAAGCCAGTAACACATGAATTTTAATAATTAACATTTGGAAGACCGGACATCAGGATGAGGATTAGCTTCGTCGGCTATATGGACAGAACCTGCTGCTGTAGCCAGCATAAAGCCTAACTATGGTAACATCACAGAAAACAAAGACCAATAAAGTAAAAAAAAAAAACTGAAAAAACTAGCAAAACTACAACCACCTCTGGTGGGAAAAAAATAAAAACACAAAACTTTCCAGCCCAAGAGAGAAAGTACATAAAACAAAAAAGTTGCTAAGGGGTTCAACAGAAATACAGGTCAACTTAAAAGGTCACATTATCTTCATTTTGATGTTAATTCTACAATAAAGCTAATAACAGGTTAACCAAACAGGATGTATAGGCTCTTGATGAGAAGTAAATGTTCAAAATAACATGTGACTATTCGAACACATTCAGGAAGTGTGAAAAACACTATATTGCTTAGAATAAGTAAAATAGCTGCATGATGATGTTTTTTTTTGTAGGGTTTTATTGCAATAATTGCATAACATACCATCTCTTACTATTCAACTGTGCCTTAAAATACTCTGAACAGGAGCAACGTCATCAAAAATTGACTGTGAGCTAATTTATACATAGCTTGTGCATGCATGTGCTTGCCTTCATTTGTTGTGTTGTAACAAGTGCAAAAGCTCACACAAGACCAGGTTTATTATACCGCTTCCTATCCTTCCATCACTCTCCTTTGTCTATATAGGAAAGAAAAAACAATACTGGGATATTTGGTCAATTATTGCAATTACAATAACCCATAGTTAACAAAAAGCATTCAAGTGTTTAGAAAAACCAAACACTTTATAGCATCTCCTGAAAAACAGAAGCTGGTTTCACCTGGAGCGCGCTCGCCTTGGTCCAATATAAAATTCGGCAGATAGCTCCTGAAGCCATTAACCACAGTCCAAAATGTTGTTGCCTTACAACACTTTTTTTGTTTTAGAAGTCAGAGGGTAAAAAGGCTCAAAATCTGTATAGAACAGAAAGAAATAAAAGTAAACATTCAGTACAAACATTAAGGGCCTCCTAAGAAGGCACAGATTATTCTTTACAAGTTCAGGCTACAAATCAGAGGTAGAAAGAGAGAAATGGAAAAGGAGAAGAAAAAAAAAGGTAACTGAAAGGTTGATATATGTGATGACGTGTCTATCTGTCTTTAGATCCAAGCTTCTCGATCAAGTCCTGCAGGGGAGCAAGCTCTCGCCTGTCAATAAGGTTGAACTCCTGCAAAAGGAAGCAGAATTAAAGAGGCATCAGAACACAGGTTCAACATTCAGCAATGAGATATTTTAGCTCTCCATGTTTGGGCTAATGTTCAGAGAGTTAGGTTTATTAAGTCTGGTGGCACTGGTTTGAAACTATGTTCCCAATTGTTCATAGCTTTGGTGACCTCAAAAAAAAAAAAAAAAGTATAATACAACAGAAGGAGATATATATATAATATAAATGAAGACATATTTCAAAACACTGTTTTTCAAAAAGAAAGAAAGAATTCTCACTAGGACCTGGAAAACACTACAAATCATGGCTTCAAATATTTCCAGTTTGTGTAAAAACCCTCTTAAATGTTTTAGAGTAGTTCTTACTATTAACCCTAAAAATCTCAACCAACAGTGTGACCTGTAATTACCATTGATACCTGGGTTATTGTGCTTAATGCAAGATCTGTGCAGATCAAGTTACACCCTGAATGTTATGAGAACCAAAGTCAAATTTAAGTGACCTTTCTAAGACCTAAACTGGGTCATATTACAGTCCCCAGGCCTCCCATGTAGATTGTAGGAAAATGTCAATATTCAAAAACAAAATGTTGGCAATTTTCTCAAAAGAAAAATCGAATGAGCTGAACCAGTATCATTTCTTAAAGGTTTAATCTTGGTCTATTTTAAAGGTTGGAGCTGGGAGATTCTATTTTCTAAAACAATATCTGTTTTATTGCGATGTAAAAAAAAAAAAATAAAATAAGCAAAAATAAAAAAATCATCAATAGCTAGAGAAATTTAAGGTAATGGGATCTATGCACAACTCCACTACTTCCTGAACTTAAGGCAGCTCTTTTGTTTACAGGGTGAACTAATTAATCCAGGGGTTTCTGGCCATGGTTACTGATATCAGGCACACCTGGTTTAATCAGTTCATTCAGTAGAAAAAGACAACAAAAGAGGCGTCTTAATTTCAGGAAGTAGGGGTTGTACATAGAGCCCAGTAATCATATCCTGAACACGGATACCCCTAAGGATTGTAGGACTTTATTCATAGGGGCATCTGAGTGCTCATCCCAAACTTTATTTACACCCTTGACGTTCCTTTATGAACTCACAACAAAGCATTTATGTCAATTATGTCATTGGAATCCACTATGGGCCTACATTGATCTATAATATTTTATGGAGGTACATCCAGCTGTTTGAAGCTTAATAGAAGAATAGAAAATAACTCTGTTGTCCCACAATGGGGAAATAGTGGTGTTACAGCTTTACACCACTAATCTCACTCTAAGTCTAACAGGCTCCTTCTTAAGGCCAATTTATGCTTCTGACGCATAGCCTCTGCAACCATCAAATCTGTCTCCGTGCAGAGCTTCTGTCGTTGCGCATCTCAAAAAATCCCAACTATGAGTTGGACAGTCGTAAACTTGCGCAGACATAATGCAGCTGTGATTGGTCCTTGTTACGCCTTTACGGCTGTCTGTGTGGTTGTCCTTCTCGATTCGGTGCCGGGGCGCGCCATTTTTAAAAGCCGAGGAACAACTACGACGCGAGTTCTCGAATTAGGCCCCCCTTGTGCTTTGGCGGGAAACTGCTAGAAATTCAAGACCGACGGTGCAGATGCATACCAGCAATACTGGTTCGCCCAGACCCAAGCGACATTTGATGTATTTGGTTACAGAAGTATAATCTGCCCTTTAGACTGGAGGTCGAGGAATAGCTGATAAAGTCAGCTTTTCAAGGATTCATTAAACTATTTTTTTTCCCAAACTCATACTTTTGTTTGTAGTACTGAGAGATACTTGTAGAATGCACTATAAATACTATTTATCATCATTGCTAATCATCTGAATCAAGTAATTATTACCCGTCTTTTACAGCCCCACCCAAACTGTCAGAAAGACACGCAGTTTACCCATTTAAATGGGCCGGACAGAACCGGTTCTACACGTATCCATTGCCCACGCAATCTTTGTAGATCACCAGAAAACGCCCACTTATTGCATGCACAATACTTTATTGCTTGAGCGATGCAGCGCTTCCATAGGCGGTTTTAGACCGGTGCCAACAGCACCCGCTGCCCCCGTAGAACCGGCCCTGGCCCCCATTACGGCCTCTAAACTGCATTTATACCAATATAATTATATATCAAATTTTAAATATGATATATAATGCACTGACCCGGAAACTGGAACTAAATACGGTAATGTTTCACAGGGAATCTTTAGAGCGCTGCGCAAGATTTCTGATCAGGAAAGAAGAACAAATTACAGACGAGTTGGATGACTAACAGGAGAGGGTTTAAAGAGACGGAGGAAAGCAACAAATACCGTATTTTCACGACTATAAGGCGCACTTAAACGTCTTTTTTTCCCCTCAAAATGTGCGGTGCGCCCTATGGTGCGGTGCGCCCTATGTGTGTTGTAACTGCGACTTTTGAGACCACCTCATTGAGGAGATGATGAAAGAGTGGCTGAATGTAAGGAGACCAGGTGTTTTTTTTCCACTCATCACCATCGCTGTTAATATGTAACTCCATGCGTGCCCATCTCACAGCTGATGTGAAAAACATGGGGAAACAAATTAACCCTGTGCTCGCTGTTCAACCACTCGACATCGGTGTGAACCGGACCCAGCAGGTGCAGCAGAAGCAGCGAGTCTACATGCAAAGTCAATGGTTGACGCGCGTATAGGTGCAGCAAAAGGTCCTGCAGCGCGTTTTGAGCCGCAGGTGCAGCACGTCGGGATCGTTTAAGCATCTGATGCACCGCCAACGCGCTGCTGCTGCTCAGATGGAAAATGTTAAGCTTTGCTGCTGGACGCGCCGCATCAACAAATCAGAGAAGCTGATCTGGGAGCTGACAGCTAGACAGACACAGCGCTCTGATGAAAGAGGAGATGATGAAAGCGTGGCTGAGGGAGGTGTAGCCTATGTGAGGAGAACAGGTGTTTTTTTCCACCCATCACCATTGCTGCGTGCCCATCTCACAGCCGATGTGAAAAAAAAGGTGAATCAATGAACGCTGTGCTCGCCGTTATCCCGGGGGTCTGACAAAGGAACTTCAACCGCTTGACATCGGTGTGAAGCGCCCGTTCAAAGAAAGGCTGCGAGCGGCAGTTTACGCCACAGTTTGCGGATGGATTGTAGATGGACTAACGTGTCTGCTGGCTCTGTTCTTCAAGCTTTTGCAAAAGCCGGCATTATTTCTGAGGAGCTGCGCTGCACGGAAAGTGACTCTGACAGCGAAGAAGGGGAAACTGGCATGTCTGATTTAGCGCAGCTGTTTAATTCAGAAACAGAGGATGATGACTTTGATGGGTTTGATTAATACTTTGTAATAAATACATGAATAAAGCACAATCATACTCAGTTTTGCTCCCGCTCTATTTTTCTACCTGAAAACTTAATTCAACAGCAGCCTATGGGCCGCGGGGCATACGGGCTCACCTCCGCAGGTGTTTTTTCATCTAAATAATCTAAATCTTTTTAAGTGATAAAGCCCACCTGAAAATTTAATCATTGCAGTCAGTTCATCCAGATTATTATCCTGCCTATGTTTTAAGTTAATTTATGCGTCAATAAACGAAGAAGAAGGGGAAACTGGCATGTCGGATTTAGCGCAGCTGTTTAATTCAGAAACAGAGGATGAGGACTTTGAGGGGTTTGATTAATACTCTGTAATAAATACATTAATAAAGCACAATCATACTCAGTTTTGCTCCCGCTCTATTTTTCTACCTGAAAACTTAATTCAACACCAGCCTCTGGGCCGCGGGGCATACGGGCTCACCTCCGCAGGTGTTTTTTCATCTAAATAATCTAAATCTTTTTAAGTGAGAAAGTCCACCTGAAAATTTAATCATTGCAGTCAGTTCATCCAGATTATTACCCTGCCTATGTTTTAAGTTAATTTATGCCTCAATAAACTGTATCAGAGGAGTAATCACAGCCCTGTGTCATCAGCGATGCCGGTTCCCAGGTTTGAATAATACTTTGTAATAAATACACCTTGCAGCTTTATTTGCTGTGATCAGTGGGAATAAAGTAGTTTTAATATGTTTTTAAGTGGGAAAATCCACCTGAGAGGACATGTACCTGTATATAAAAAACGCGCCCTATAGTCCGGTGCGCCTTATGTGTGTGTTAAATACAGAAATGGCACACATAACTGAGACTGCGCCTTTTAGTCCGGTGCGCCTTATGGTCGTGAAAATACGGTATGATTTTTTTCTTGATGCACCGTTTGGCTAATCTTCGAGTTTAACTGTTGTTTTTACTCCATTGAAACCTGGCATCATTGTTTAAACTTTTGCTTAATGCAGTCCATACAGCGTTAGAAACTAATTTAATGTTTTCTTTCATATTATTACTTTAAGGGTAAAATAAATATAAACTCCCCAGTTTTAGCCTTAACCATATTTGAGATACTATCAAAGTTGTATCAATTTGATATTATCATTTATTTTCATGCAGCACAGGAAACGTCGTGGTCATGAAGACATATTATTTTTTACCATTGTTAGCCAAAAAAAATGTAGAGAGAGGGAGGATGATGATGACTGAGCTGAGGAGCAGGATGAAAGAGAGAAAGAGGGTTTGGTTGGTGAGGAAGTTGATATTGAGAGGTCAGAAACAGAAACTTTCAATCCTGAGAGTGAGGAAGAAAGTGTAGAGAGAGTGAGAGGCAGAAAGGACAAACAGTGGCTCATCCATCACATGTATCAAGTACACAGCCATCAGGTGTGTGATGTTGAACAAACCTGTGTGAGTGTATGTAAAGTGCCTGTAAAACATGCCAATTATTGCACAGTAAAAAGGAAACTAAAAGTACAATTTTCTTGAAATGCATGTATTGGTTCTTCATTTGAGCAGGTTAACAATCTTTTCTGCCAATGGAATAAGTATTTTGACGTTTGCAATAAGAGAAGACATACTGCACTTGAAATATGATGATTGGGATTACATGTTCAAATCAAGGACAAATACACTCATTCAAAAAATTACTTTCAGTTACCTTTTTTTTCAAGATGATCTTAATGGATTATAATGAATAAACAGATAAAATTAACAGCTAATGAATCCACTAATGCTCTGTTACATTCATTTCTTTTCAGATATCAGTAAGTGCATGGATGGTACCCTATGCAGCCTAATTTAAGGATATTTCCAACCACAGTAATGGAGGACAGAAGACGCAGCTTTCAGACAAGCTGGTATAAAAGTCATCCTTGGGTTGAATATTCTGTAATTATGGATTCTGCCTACTGCCATCTATGCCTGCAGACAGTTCAGGCCCTCAAGCTATTTAGGCAGTGTGTTTGACTCACCATGAGGCTTTAGGAATTGGAAAAAAGCTACGGGTAGAGACAGTGGAGTTGATCCATTTGATTGAGCCATACAAAGAAGTATTCTGCTAGCTCTTTAGACTGAGCAAAATCACCTTTGCACTTCCAGTGAGCTCTGCCACTGATGAGGGGAGTTTTTCTAAACTAAAATTAGTCAAAACCTACCTTCGGTCCACCATTACAGATGAACGCCTTAGTAGATTTGGGATGCTAAGCATTGAATCCAAGAGGGCAAAGACTTTGAACCTTTTGCAAGACTATTTTGCAAGATATAACAAACGAAGAATACTAATATTGTAGTGTTTCAACGTTTGTTGTTCTTATGTGCAGAATGTGAAATATACATTTAGTTTCATTGGTGCTCTAAATATGAATTAAAACATGTGGAAATGTAAACTTACAAGTCGTACGGAAGTCATATTCAAATGTCATATCATTCTGGCTTAAACATGTATGTAAATATACTCTTTATCAGTATTGATATCGTCCCAAAAGTTAGAAAATTTCTATAAAAAAAAAATCCTATCTTAAAATCTTTGGGTGGGTTTTCTTGTTTCTCTTATGCAGGCGATTTAGTTATACGTCAGCTTGTACACCTAAATTCGGCTAATCATAGATCAATGGTCATCTGTCAATCACATTTTTTTCGGTCATAGCATCTTCATATGTCGCAACTTATACACGCAACGGTTCAAAAAGAGCTAACAGAACTTGCAGAGTTGCGAGCCGAGGGCTCAAACATGTACGGCTGTAAGCCTTCTACACCAAACCAAACTTCTGCCGCCCTGGCGTCCTCTTCCACAACATCTTCATCCCCGCTTTCCTCCTCTAAATAAAAAATGTATGACAGAGGAGACTCATCCACAACCTCCGACACAAAACTCTCCTCCTCTTGCATGTTTCTGCTGCCCATAGCATTCCTTGACAGTGTCGTTGCTAAGTGCTACTTGGTCCCAATTCATTTTCCCATTGGGAACCTACTAGCACTAAGTTGCTAACTGGTTAGCAAGATGCTTCCGACAAACCGGTTACAACCAAATTTGCTTGTGAACCTTCCGCCACAACAATCCTGCCTTTTAGATAAACGACCAATCACATTCGATTTATTCATACGTGTTAAGTTGTGCACCACTTGCAAGAATTCGGAAATGCAACGGTTGGAACAACCGCTTCCCTACGACTTTAACAAAAATGTGTGAAACAATTGAAAATATGTCTTATAGTGTAGGTTCTTCAAAATAACCTCCTTTTGCTTTGATGAAAGCTTCACACTCTATTGGCATTCTCTTGATGAGCTTCAAGAGGTACAGTAGTCACCTGAAATGGTCTCCACTTGACGTGTCCCTTTTCAGGTTTAATAAGTGGGATTTCTTGCCTTATAAATGGGTTTGGGAATATAAGTTGTGTTATGCATAAGTCAGCTGGACAAAGCTGATATTCCTACTGAATAGACTGTTAGAGTTTGTATTAGGCAAGAAAAAAACAGCAAAGTAAAGAACAAAAGAGTGGCCATCATTACTTTAAGAAATGAAAGTTAGTTAGCCCGAAAAATTGGGTAAACTTTCAAAGTGTCCTCAAGTGCTGTCGCAAAAACCATCAAGCGCTACAAAGAAACTGGCTCACATAAGGACCGCCCCAGGAAAGGAAGACCAAGAGTCACCTCTGCTGGGGAGGTTAAGTTAATCCGAATCACCAGCCTCAGAGATCGCGGGTTAACAGCAGCTTGGATTAGAGACCAGGTCAATGCCACACAGAGTTGTAGCAGCAGACAAGCACTGCTAAGGACAGGGAACAAGTAGAAGAGACTTGCTTGGACTAAAGAACACAAGGAATGGACATTAGACCAGTGGAAATCTGTGCTTTGGTCTGATGAGTTCCAATTTGAGATCTTTGGTTCCAACCATTGTGTCTTTGTGCGACGCAGAAAAGGTGAACAGATGGGCTCTATATGCCTGGTTCCCACCGTGAAGCATGGAGGGGGAGGTGTACTGATGTGTAGGTGCTTTGCTGGTGACACCGTTGGGGATTTATTCAAAATAGAAGGATACTAAACCAGCATGGCTACCACAGCATCTGACCGTGGCATGCTATTCCATTGCGTTTAGTTGGACCATCATTTATTTTTGAACCGGACAATGACCTCAAACACACCTCCAGGCTGTGGAAGGGCTATTTCACCAAGAAGGAGGGTGCCTAGCACAGGACCTGGCCTCCACAATCACCGGACCTGCACCCAATCGAGATGGTTTGGGGTAAGCTGGATCGCAGAGTGAAGACAAAAGGGCCAACAAGTGCTAAGCATCTCTGGGAACTCCTTCAAGACTGTTGGAAGACCATTTCAGGTGACTACCTCTTGAAGCTCATCAAGAGAATGCCAGGAGTGTGTGAAGCAGTAATCAAAGCAAAAGGTGGCTACTTTGAAGAACCTAGAATATAAGACATATTTTCAGTTGTTTCACACTTTTTTGTTAAGTAAATAATTCCACATGTGTTCATTCATAGTCTTGATGCCTTCAGTGTGAAAATAAAGAAAACTCTTTGAATGAGAACACTGGCCCCACCTTGGCTCCCCTGGAAAATTTGTCCTAGAACCACCCCTGAACACTCCTAATTCAAATTTGTTGAAGATCAGGCCTTATGTCAAACAGTAATATATTGATGAACAATTCCCATTTGATTTACAGTTAAAAAGTCTAATTCAGTTTGGTTAAGATTAGAATTGATCTTAATATTTTTCCAACTTCTTCAATTTCTAGGTTCTTTGTACATTATTGAAGCTGGTAAATTGCTTAACACTTCAGGTGCACGGTGCAATATCATTTTTTTTCTTTAAAAAGAGGCTGATAAAACAACAAAAGAGGCAGTTTCCTGAGCAGGCAGATGACCAAGAAAACTTGAGAAAACACCATGACTCAGGGCTGCTTTTACAACATTACATCACTACACAGAACTCAGCCATGCACAAAAATCCCACTCTAGTGTGATGACTTCACCTGGACGAAGAAGATGAAGTGCTTGAAGGAGGTGTTGAGGTGAGCCTCCTCCTGCAGCTGCATCACAGAGTCAAAATGTTGATGATAGATGTGAGCGTAAACCCTGAAGAGGCGCTTCAGGATTGTTTTGGCCACAGACATGAAATTCTTGGGGAAAGGAACTCCTGCAAAGTAAAAAATATATATATAGATGAAGGGTTAAAGGCAAAAGAACAAAATGAATGATATAAGAATCTTTTTGCTCTTGTAACCAAAATAAAAGTGGCACGTAACTTCATTGCACAATTTAATTTACCTTTATATGTTCTTAAGATGAAGAGGTTTAAAATGTGTAAAACAAATCAAACAAATAGGAAGGCTTAAGTTTAACCAGAACCACAATATTTTCAGCAAAGCCCTGGAATAGAGCCATCTCACCGATCTTAGAAGGAAAAAGCGTCTCATCGTCCAGCTGATCCTGCACCCAGGTCATCAAGTAGTCTATGTACTTGGGAGCAGAGCATTTGATTGGCTTTTTAATATTGGTCCCATCGGCCCAGTGGTACTCATACCTACACGCACAAAAATAATGGTTCAATCAGCAGGCAAAGACAAACTAATGAACTACAGGTGCTGGTCATAAAATTAGAATATCATGAAAAAGTAGATTGATTTCAGTAATTCCATTTAAAAAGTGAAACTTGTATATTATATTCATACATTACATACAAACTCATATATTTCAGATGTTTATTTTGTTTAATTTTGATGATTACAAATGACAACAAATGAAAATCTCAAATTCATCATATCAGAAAATTAGAATATTACTGAAGACCAATAAAAACAAAGGATTTATAGAAATGTTGGCCAACTGAAAAGTATGAACATGAAAAGTATGAGCATGTACAGCACTCAGTATTTAGTTGGGCCTCCTTTGGCCTGTATTACTGCAGCAATGCGGCGTGGCATGGAGTCGATCAGTCTGTGGCACTGCTCAGGTGTTATGATAGCCCAGGTTGCTCTAATAGTGGCTTTTAGCTCTTCTGAATTGTTGGGTCTGGTGTATTGCATCTTCTTCTTCACAATACCCCATAGATTTTCTATGGGGTTAAGGTCAGGAGAGTTTGCTGGCCAATTAAGAACAGGGATACCATGGTCCTTCAACCAGGTACTGGTAGCTTTGGCACTGTGTGCAGGTGCCAAGTCCTGTTGGAAAATGAAATCTGCATCTCCAAAAAGTTGGTCAGCTGCAGGAAGCATGAAGTGCTCTAAAACTTCCTGGTATGTGGCTGCGTTGACCCTGGACCTCAGAAAACACAATGGACCAACACCAGCAGATGACATGGCACCCCAAACCATCACTGACTGTGGAAACTTTACACTGGACTTCAAGCAACGTGGATGAAGTGCCTCTCTTCTTTTCCTCCAGACTCTGGGACCTTGATTTCCAAAGGAAATGCAAAATTTACTTTCATCAGAGAACATGACTTTGGACCACTCACCAGCAGTCCAGTCCTGTTTCTCTTTAGCCCAGGCAAGACGCTTCTGACGCTGTCTGTGGTTCAAGAGTGGCTTGACACAAGGAATGCGACAGCAGAAACCCATGTCTTTCATACGTCTGTGTGTGGTGGTTCTTGAAGCACTCACTCCAGCTGCAGTCCACTCTTTGTGAATCTCCCCCACATTTTTGAATGGGTTTTGTTTCACAATCCTCTCCAGGGTGCGGTTATCTCTCTTGCTTGTACACTTTTTTCGACCACATCTTTTCCTTCCCTTCGCCTCTCTATTAATGTGCTTGGACACTGAGCTCTGTGAACAGCCAGCCTCTTTAGCGATGACCTTTTGTGTCTTGCCCTCCTTGTGCAAGGTGTCGATGGTCGTCTTTTGGACAACTGTCAAGTCAGCAGTCTTCCCCATGATTGTGTAGCCTATAGAACTAGACTGAAAGACCATTTAAAGGCTTTTGCAGGTGGTTTGAGTTAATTAGCTGATTAGAGTGTGGCACCAGGGGCCATCAATTTTGAACCTTTTCACAATATTCTAATTTTCTGATATGATGAATTTGAGATTTTCATTTGTTGTCATTTGTAATCATCAAAATTAAACAAAATAAACATCTGAAATATATGAGTTTGTATGTAATGTATGAATATAATATACAAGTTTCACTTTTTAAATGGAATTACTGAAATCAATCTACTTTTTCATGATAGTCTAATTTTATGACCAGCACCTGTAGTTTAAGGGCAGATTGGATTAAAAAAATGATAAAAGGGAAATGTAAATTTGACAGCGTTCATGCTAAAAAGGAAGAGAAACCCACACCCAGCACAAACAGTCTTGGAAGGACCGAGGATAGAGGAAGTGCCAAATCAAGATACTAACTAAACAGCTCCCCCAGCAATCACATGCAAAGTTCATTTCCTGTTTTCCCTCATATGACCTACAGAACAAGTGTTTGTCTATCATTTTGTGTGGAAATAAAATGAATGTCTCAAAAAGACAATCTGCACAAAACGATAAATCAGATATAGTAGCTCTGGTATGGGAACCTTTAACCAAACTTAACACCTGCTGAAACACACTCTTACTATCACAAAGGTCTGGTAGTGTAGAAATTTTACAAATTTGACCAAAACAGACACAATATTTGAGTTTCCTCCCAACTATGAATTATAAGTAATAGGATTAGTTTAAAAATAATTGCTGAAGGAGTTTCTATTACCTTGGTCCTGCAGACATCACAGGGCAGCTGGTCTCGGTGCAGAACTCAGTGATAGTGCCATAGAGCATGTTGATCTGGTTGAAGAAGTCCACGGCTGAAGACAATATGGAAACATGGCGGTGACATCAGCACAGAGATAGAAGAGTTATGAGTTTACATCTCAGCAACGCTGACAATAACATGGCAATTAGAAATAGATGAAACTATACAAATCAATGAGTCAAATGTTTCTTTATTTAAACAATGCTCCTTAAATTAATATGCAATTCCTTAATAAAACACTTTCAAGACACCTAAAAACATTCATTAAAGGATACCAAACTACATATACTATAACTAAAAAGACTTGATTGTTTCTGAGTAGAAGTAGTTTAGGTAACCTTGGTTGAATTTCTTCATACTAATCAGTTGAGAACGACTTACTAATTACAAAAATATTTGCAAGGACCACCAATCCCTCCTTTTCTGCCCCTTCAACTGAATCACTTGAATTCAGTTGAAGGAATTAGCCATATCCCTGACAGACCTAAGTTTGACAGAGCAATGACATTTAGGTCTCCTGCACAGCCAGAGTCGGACCTAAAGCTGAGAAGAGGCAGGCACAGATTAGGGTGATGGTGAGGAGGCCTTATTCAAGTTGAAAGCTGGTCACCAAATATTAAAACTCTGAGCTATTTGAAGCAAATCAAGATTTCTTCCTTAAATTATGAGAAATTTTATCCTCGCAAATCTGGTTGATGTTTTTTTTCTGTGTTAAGTGTCCATTACATTCTTATCCCATACATTACTTAAAAAACATAGCTTTTATTTCAAGCATCATTTGGGAGGTGGCCTTAGCTTAAAGGGCAACAAAATTCAAGCTATGAAACATGCATGTAAAACAATCATGTTTCACAACAAACAATGGAAACAAAAACTGAGGTGCTGATCTTCAAATAAATAATTGGGCGTGTTGAGGTTGTTCTACAAAGGTTGCGGCACCAAGCCATGGAAACCGATTACCATTGGCAGTTGAAAGTGGTCATAAAAGAAAGAAAAGCTTCTAAGCCATGTAGTAGGACACAATAATAAAACAAAATTATACTAAATAGTATTTGTAGAGCACCTAACATAGGTAGCAAATAGGAGTGGGAATTTGGCGCTTCTTTTATTGTTATTATGATAAATTTCTAGTCATACCAATTTTGATTTAGTGTCTAAGAAATAAAGTAGACTTAGTAATGATAAACAAAAGGTCATTAATGAGCTGAATTATGAATTTAATTTTTTTTTCTTCTTTTTAGTTAATTTTTTTCCAATTGGGCATTGGTGAATCCAAATATTATGATTAAATGCAGCTACTACAGTATATTTGGTGATATAAATCAAACTTCTTTGTTTAACTGGTGTCCTGAAAAAGCCCATTAAAAATTTGTATAGTTTTTCAAGAGTAGCGATTATGTGGCTCTGATTGCTGAATGACTTCAAAGAGTTAATGAAAAGTGTTTTTATGGTGAGTTTTATCATTATCACGATAGCGCCACAAAATATTGTGAAATGATTTAAGGCCATATCCCCAAATCCTAGTAGCAAGCAAAGTAAAAACTAAAATAATGATAAAGTTGAATAAAAAAGGTTGAAAAGTTTCTTGTTAAAACCTTGTTTCCCTGCTGCCAACTGCGCTAATCATGGTACTATCTTAATTATAGTTCTAAATGCCCCTGTTACAATTTTACAATTTAGACCAGCGTATGCCTGACGTACGGAAAATCTGGCAAAAATGTTGGCATACGTTGGATAAGTTATGGGTACATTATGTATAAGTAATGAGCACGCTGCAGTACGCTGAAGCACGCTGGCACACATAGACATATGGCCAGCGTATGCCATAAGTGGGGCATAAGTTACAGGTATGTTATCTTATCGTTGACATACATTAAGTGTAAGTTACTCATATGTCATGGCGTCTACTTGTGCAAAACTTATGCGTAACTTTTTAAGAACTTATCTCCAATGTATATCAACGTATTTGACATGTTCTAGACGACCGCTAGACATGTTTCTAACTTACAGCTACTGTATAATGGTGTTTTGGCAGGATTCTGGTACAAAAGGGGGTTCATAGGAGGAAACCTAGCAGACATGACACTGAATCTTCTGCGACTGCAAACCTTTTTTCTTTCTTTTTTTTGGCGGGCGTATAACAGCAGCTAGGTTAATACATCAATTGAAATCTTTTTATACAGGCTGAGCGCCTCCGGGCGCATTGATGCCCCCCTCAGGACACTGGCTTGTGCATCATTTCATGGGCATTACGCTGCCATGCGTTATGCTGTTGTTGGACACACGCTCTGGACTCCTTATGAATGCGCTATGCACACACCAAAAATTTAAAATATACATCGAAAGTTCAGCTTATGCCAGCATTTTAGGAGATTCTGGGATGTCAGGCATATGCTGGCTAAATCGACAAGGTGTGACAGGGCCCTAAAGAAAATCTGACCTGTCACGTCAAAGATTTACAAAGACAAGAAAAATAAGCCACAGAAGCCTAAAACACACTGTAAAAACGATCTAGAAATTATTCAACAATTATTTACCCTTAATTTGAGCAGACTCATAAGATGATTTACCAATGGAATGGGTATTTTTTACCCTTAAAATAACATATTAGATATTATGGACTCGAAATAAGACAATGCAATGTTTGTTTTTTTTTCTTTTTTAAATGCTAATTGTTTTGTTCCATTGGCAAAGTGTCTCACTAACTCCATAATTCAAGAACAAATGCACTTATTTTAAGAAAAAATATGCTTATCTAGATTTAGATTTTTTCCGTATAATGACATAATGAAAATGGCTGAGCCAATATTTATCAGTTCCATGAGTGGCAGCTGCATGATCCATCATGGGCTGACAACTATTATCTGTCGAGTACATCTGTATTTTAAACCTGAGCATTCCCATTTGATGGAAAATTTATTGGTTCTGTGTACCCGTTTTTATGCAGCATATTTAAATTAAACTGTGATCTGTTAATCTGCCTCCTAGTGGACATTTTTTTTGCCCCTAATATTAAGATTATTTACAGTTTTTCACATGGGTGTATATGTATTTAAACACAAACACACCTTTTATTTTACATTCAATCATTAAAGATTAATCTAACACCGGCCTCTATTAAAAATGTAAATAGTCACTTAAACACTGGGTGTGTTGGCTCATTGTAGTTGTTCACTCACTGTTCACAGCGATCCATTCATTGAGATCCTCTCCCTCTGGCAGCATGACAGCCTGTCTCAGGTTCCCGCTGCCCAGCGTCGCCTCGGCGTGTTTTAGCAGCTCATACTGGTGCGATCCTTCTGGGATGTTTTTCTTCGGCTTGAAGGTCTTAGATGAGCGACTGCCACTGCAAAAAAAAAAATGAACAGAGAACTTAGCAACCGTGTGTAAACATAGGACGGCTGTACAAGAGCCATCTGGAGGTTTGGAGAAATCACTTTGAATCTTCTTCAATGTTACATTTAGCACTCATGTTTTCATGTTTCTGAGGTTTTTATTTTTAAGTTTCTTTTCAAATGTATACGGTAAGCTATAACAATAGAGTTAGAGCCTTTGGATGTTTCTAGCATGACAGCTGCAGTTCTTCCCCTGGTTAGTTAGTGGTTAGTTTTCTGGATATGATTTTGATTTCTTCAACCTTGCAGTTAAGAGGTGAGACAATAACAGTTCGGTTAAAACAGACATCTCATTCTGTAGTCACCCTCCTATTTGTTCATTTGACAGTTCTAGGTCTAAACAGAGGTATGTGTCTTGAAGACCTCAAGAAATTAATTCAGAGGTATTTATACTCCCCTTTGCACCTTTATTTCCTTTCCACAGTTGACCATTTGGTCTCCTCCAGCCTTCATTAAACACAATCCTACCCTATTGTATATATATATATATATATCATTTTTAAATAACTGTGGGGATACAGTGTATCGTAAGAAAAAAAAATATATATCTTGAATCAAAATATTTTTAACTGTATATTATTTTCTAAATCATTTACATTACATGCTTTTAGTAGATGTGGCCTTAATTTCCCCAGTGAACTTTGTGACTTTTATGAAATATGGTGGATTTAGACCCCTAGTTAAATAAACTGGGTTAGAGGCAAAAAAAATCAAAGTTATCTTTTTTCAGATCTGATACAAAGTATCTGCAGCAAAGGGACAAATTCACATTTTAGAACTGGGGAGGGACAATTATTTGCACTTGCTATATAATGGCATTCAATAAAACGCAATTTTCAAATCGCAGAGGCACTCAACTGTGGTCACATTATATTGTTACTGCAGCCCTTTAGGTGGCGGTTAAACCCTTAAAGTGGGTTTGCCAGCATACAGAAAGGCAGAGTGTTTTGCAGGTGGCATACAGAGCCATGCATGCCAGTAGCAGTAGCACCTTTTCACATAAAGGTTATAATACAGTCTTGCAACAATGGACTCTCGAAAGTAGGCTATTAAGATCATAAATAAAACAGAAACCCTAAAATGAAACATCTACAAGCTGGTGGTTAGTGCAAAGGAAACGAGATAAAATTGCATTATTGGTTAAAAATTCTAACCAACCAACGCAATTTTTTGCCAAAATCTTTAAGCCCTATTTGGAGTTAAAAGTCTGATTTTAGATACAAGGCCATAACTGCAAATATATGAGCTCCTGAAGGGGCTAACAGAGAAGATCTTTTTCAGATCTGATCTGCTCAGATACTTCAGCCTCTAAAAGTGCATGTAAAAATGAATTTGGATTAAAAAAACATTTACAAGATCACAAAACCTATAAATTAAGCAAAAGGGAACATTTATAAACCACAACTACTGCTAAAACCTATGGCTCCAACAGTTAGGCATTTTAAATGTGGGGTATAATTTTCCTTTACTTTTCTGCAATTCTTTTTTTTTTTTTTACATAAATCAAATCTAGTGAAGTTCATAAAAAGATGGCATCCTTAAAAGCGGGCTCTCTCCAGGCCATTGGGAGGGGAAAATACATTTCTATTCAAGATTGAGTAACTTCAAGTAGTGATCTTTTGAGTGGGCACCTAGGAAACTGTTATCTTCACCATGTATTATCTTTAATCAATTGTTTTTTTGTTGTTGTTGTTTTTTTTTTTTTTTTTTGTAATCTAAAAAAAAAGCGGTGGTTTTTAGTGGAACATAAGCGATGTAACCCAGTGTGTGCAACAGACAGGAAATGTAACTGTATACTCTGACTGTAAATAACAGGAAGATTAATTAAGTATGAGTGTTTGGTTTGGAGGGCCAAAAAAGATTAGAATATATATTTATATTTTTTTAGAAATAAAAAGCAATGCAGATGTAGAAAAATGCACCTCTAACATAATAAATTTTTCATCTCCGGGTGTTGCCAGTCCTACAGATTAGTAATGTCAAACTAGTCTGGCCATATTTATTCTCTAGCTAACTATATCTGCGTCTCATAACTCCAGTAAGTCCTCTTGCTATACATTAAGAACAGCCATACATAGTTTTAAACGCTTACTTGTCTGATACTAAAGATTAAAAAACAAATTTTATTAGGATTTAAGTTAACTGTTGCTGTTTTGAGATGCAGCTGACTGGTTTTCAGTCTCTGCTAACTTCCCTTGTGAACTTCGTAGAAGCGCAGCTAACCGCAAAAGCTCCGCTCTGAGTCAGGAAGCAAACTGTTACTTTACTTACAACAAGAAGCTCATCGTGACGAAGGCGCTGTTGAAGAGTCTGGATAAGAACTTCGGGTTCGGATTTAAAACGTAGGAATATGCTTTTTTAATCTATTTATCAAGATGAAGAACTATCAACGACTTAGCGTCAAGCGAAGATGAACTGCACCCACACACTGGCTCTTCCTCTGTTGGCTATCTGTCAGCAGACAGACTGTCGCCCTCTTCAGGCCACAGCTGGGTATGACATCTTTCTGTTCATTTCCATTCAACTCGGATAAAAAAATATATATAATAAAAATACGTTGCGCCAGAGCTGTTCAAGATTTTTATTTATTTAGTATTTGATCAAACTATAATGACAGTATTGAATAAGTCACATTCAATACATTGTGTAAAAAGATATATAGCCTTCCTAATCGTATAAATATACAGTTACTTGACAGCATGAGCATGAACTAAATACTTTGATTATAATTTATATCTTATTTACTACTGCTTTCTGACATTAAATCTTTCCATTGCCTTTTTAGGTATTAACTGTCTAAATATCTGACAATGTAAGTAATACAATATTCTCTAAAGAAGTTCACCTGTCAGTGTATATTTAGAAGACAAAAACAAGATTATAATCTTAAATGGCACAAAACAGGAAAAGTTTAGACTAATTTCATGTCAGACAGTGCAGGTAAAAAGTTTTTTTTTCATGTTGTATGTAGACTTTTAGTTTCAATTCTTTCTTTTTTTTTTTTAGAAATGTTTTTATTATATGACGCATACCACATATGAAGTTTTGAAATATTTCTGTGGTTAAATATCAATACTATTCCCATGGTAAACCTGTCAAATGTCAATTGTTGTCTAGTTGTTTCTGGATAGGAAGTAATGTTGCTTTGAAAGGTAAGTAAAATATGCTATTTTTTGTGATACCATCCATCTTTAGATAGAGGCGGAGAGTCAATCTGTCCCTTACTCTTAATGCTATTGTTGCAAACATGACTGAGTCATCTGGAAAGAACAGGGAATCCTCCGAGCAATAACGATAAAAGAAGATTACGGAAGGAGTCTGAAGAAGAGATTAAACATTTCGACAAAGAAGACCTACACAACTTTTTGGTTTTACTAAGTTTAGTTCTAATAGCTTAATAGGAAGTAATTCATATTTACAACTCGCATGCCAAAACCATTTTAATCAAATTCTCACTTAAAGCCCAAGTTCTTGTTTTATTCATATTGCCCTCCTATTCACATCTTTGTAATTATGTCCAACAGTTTTTTTTTTTTTTACATAAACCTTTTTTTAACCATAGCCTTATCAGCAAATAAGTTGTTTTTATTCAAATATACTTTCTGGATTTTGCTATCACAAAGCTAATAAAATCAGATACGTTATGAGACATGATGCCCATTAAGACATGATTTATAACATTTATATAGGCTTTCCTAGGTTGGTTACCTAAATGAAGCGGTGATGTAACTTGAAGACTTTACTAAACTCATGCATTTCGCCATACTAACCTGTACAATGGTCAGAGAGGACTCCCAGAATGCATGAAGGTCAAAGTTCATTCCTCTGCTCATCGCTGCTGTTACCAATAAAGCACCACTGGACTGGGTCTACCTCCCTGTCTGTGGCAGGCTCCCCCACATTAACAAACACAACGTGACATAATCTAGCACATTAGTGATAAAAACACAGGCCACACCTGCACAGGTACACAAGAAGGTCACTAAACTCATGCATTCGATGGAAATTGTTGAAATTCTCTGGATAAGAAGCTAAATCAGTACTATCCTAAAGCATAAATGGTAATCAGTGCAGTGTAACCGTTAACTTGTCTGGCTTGTTTCCATTTTTTTCATTTTATTTATTTGTTTTCTCTTTCTGTCTTTCTCTCTTCTCTTTCCCTCTGTTATTGAAGGTTTTTTTTGTATTATTACTATTGTTGTATTGGTAAGAGTATTTTTTTTCTTGGAATGTATTTTTTTTAAATATAGGTATGCTTTATACTCGGGTGTGTGATTTTGTATGTTGCACTTTGAAAACTTAATAAACATATATTTAAAAAAAAAAAGAAGCTAAATCTTGACCTGAGGAGCCTTTTAATAAAAGCAGAGGTAGAAGTGTTCAGTTTTCATGTGTACCGGTACTCTCACACACATCATAAAGGTAAATTAAGTGGTGCCTTTGTTGGATTTGCTCATTTCAATAGTGTAAAATTCTGTATCTTTATAAGGTATGTAAGTCCTATGTTTATATCCACGCTGTTGTTTAGCATTTTAATATTTCACATGTGATGTTAAATGTGTGTTTTTCTGTTAGAAAATAAAATGATGTGGGATTGCTGACAGGTTAGGGATGCTGAAAGGTTAACAAACAAAAACTGTCTACTGACACCGCAAGCTTGCTGAGGAGGAGGGATTGCCTCTCGTGACTCATAGTGATATCATTAGCTGGCATGGAAAAGAAGATCTGCCCTGACTGGCATAACGGGCTAAATCTGAAAGTGTTGGACTGTGGTTAAATATTATATACAAAAGATCAGTTTGCCTTACGAAGTGCCTTGAGATTAATTTTGTTTAAATCTAGTGATATGTCCTGAAACTGAACTAAATTTAGTTAATAGTGCTGTAATAGGCCATTTATCCTTTAAAAATAGTTACGTTGCAGTATCTGAATTGAATTTAGGGCCAGACCTTGGTTTGACGACAATATTTTCCTATTCTTTTGGTTGTAGCATTAGTTTTATTCTTTGGGCCAATTTCATGCTGCACAATAAAAGTGTAATTGAACTTAAGGTCCGGATTGTGGCTGATTCCTCACACCCCAGCCACAAACTATCTCAGTCACTTCCCTCTGTCATGAGGATGCAGTCCATCAGGCCCAAAACCTCACACCACAAGAACAGTTTCTTCACATCCCCTACCAGCCTTATCAACAAGGCACAGAGACCCCCATGACACTGCCTCTCTCCCTCCCTGTTCAGGACCTACATTAGATAATGCACAGTCTACTGTGTATATAGTATATAGCTATGTATGTACTACGTACTACGTCCTGTTTCTCTAACCGTGACTGAGTGGATGTGCTCTCTTCGTCCTCTGGCATGGGAGCTGCCTTGGAGCTCGTCTGCCTGACTGTGTGTTTCCTGGACGGGGCCGCCTTTTACAGCTGCTTTTTGTATCTCTGCTTCTGTCTCCTTAAACCCCAGTCTGCCTCAGCAGATGGCCGCTCACACTGAGCCTGGTTCTGCTGGAGGTTTCTTCCTGTTAAAAGGGAGTTTTTCCTCTCCACTGTCGCTACAAGCATGCTTAGTGTGGGGGATTGTATTTGAGTCAATGAGTCAATGCAATCAACTGGTTTTCCTTAGATAGAAAACTTTGTATCAATTTGACTGTATGATCTGGTTGAACTGTAAAGTGCCTTGAGATGACATGTGTTGTGAATTTGGCGCTATATAAATAAACTGAATTGAATTGAATATTGTGTATAGTTTAATGTATGTTTTATATTGTATATAGCTCTAGATTCTGTATGTATATCTAATTTGTCTGCATCGTCAACACAAAGGAAAATTCCTTGTAAGTGCAAACTACTTGGCAATATACTTGGTTCTGATTCTGATAGAATGTTTTTCCCATAGAAGTTTTGAGAACTTTAGCTTTGCTATATGGCAATCAGGAGACTGGACATTTATGTTGTGTTATGTTTGCTCGTCTCTTTGATATTGTTGATTCACTTAAACGTTTGACTGAAGTGAATCCTGAGCTGCTTTACAAGTTTAGGGATGATTCATGACCTCCTGGTTGCATGGCAGACTGTGCCACTCCCAGAGAGGTTCACCACAGCTGTATGTTAAGTTGTAGATTATTGCTCTAATTTTGGCTGTTTCCCCTAAGTCCTGAAAATAGCCTGTAATCATTTTACAGCCTGACAGACGTCAAAGACATTGTTTTTCTACTTTTTTCCTCTTAGAAGATGTGAGGCTCTCTTTCAGTTTTTATTTAAGAATCCAGCAGGTTAAGTAACAAAGTCTGGGGTTGGCTTGTGCAGGGAGCTCAGCTTTCTAAATACAGTCAATTTATAATCTAAGGTAAAATTGATTACTTTTTGGTTAAGTTAACTCTCAGAAGACATGAAAAATGAATTTAAAAAAAAATGTATTTAGTATTTAATAAACCAACAGCGTGAAGGGCAGATCTGGGTAGATTCAAAAAGCAGTGGCTGTGGGATTCTGGTCCTCTGAAAAACAGGGCATAGGGTTAAAACGGAACATGACTGAGAAATGATTGCAACAGGCTTACTTATCAGAGTGAGATTCCTCCGCTAAGCAGAGGTGAGTGGGATCTAAGGCTGTGGCTGAGAAAAACGGGTCCTTCCAGTGGAGGTTGTTAGTGAAGTCCACAGCAGCGGCTGAGTGGACAGATTGTGCAAGGAAGAGCGGTTCTAGTCTATTTAGCTTCTCAGAAGAGTCTCTTAGAGTGAAAGCTCTTTGCTTAAAGGCTCGTTAACTCTCAGGGACAGTGTTCTGAAAAAACATGAACAAAATTACTTTGATGCACAGAGGTTGAAAGAGCACTGGAGGGCTTGAGAGTTACCAATCAGAATAACATGGAGAATAGTTGCCGTCCTTCTCCTCTTAAGTGTCCAGGTTGCTGATGATATGCAGATGTAGAGGCACCGTACCTGCAGCTGATGACCCAATGTCTGCAGCAGCTCCAGGAGAAGCCCTCTGTAGGGAGTTTTTTTTTAAACTTTTTTTTTTTTAATTATTGTATTTTTTTGTGCCTTAAGTTTGTTGCTCCTGGTCCACACTCCTTACTGGTTAGTGGTGGTAATACATCAAACTCTTGTTTGCTAAAAAAAAATTAATAAAAAAAAATCAAGAAGAAAAAAAACCTCTTTTTGGACAAACCCAAGGAAAAATAACCCAGCCAGAACTACTCCTTGAAAATTAGTAGTTAGTTTGCTGATCTGAAAATAAATTTGGAGAAAAAGGAAAAAAACGGGGATGAAGGTTTTTATACAGCCTCTCTACAAACTTTCTGTCTAACATGTGTGCTTCTCACTCTTCAGTGGCAGATCTAAAAGGATGAAACAAAAACAGTGCAAATTGTTAATTGTCTGTTATATATTTTGTTAACCAAAGAGCCATTTACAGCTCTGGACACCTCATATCTAGCAGATAATAAGTAATTTCCCTCTGGGATTATTAAAGGATTTCTGATTCTGATGAAAAATGTGATCTTATTGCAATATAACTGAAGCTAACAATTCATCAACTTAATTATTCAATGGTTCATGAAATACATTTTTTTAAAATAAATTGGCCCAGGGGAACTATCAGTTGTGGTTTATATTCCAGTATATATCATAATTTATTCACCATACATTAATTTTGCATAATTTCTTTAGTATTGGGGAAATAACAGCGACCAGGAAAAATTGTAAAGGGACATTGCCCCCCAGTTGGCCCCTGAGTAGAACCGCCCATTTTGGTCTGGATGCTGTCAGTTTTCCAGTGTTCTGTAACAACCCATCCTAGAATATGCTGACACAGTGAGATCTGATGGACTTTATTCACTTATAAGAAGCCTTTAACCTATATCCTTTTGTGAAAGATAACTACATTTAGGAGTGTACCAATGAAGGGGAATGTAAACATATGTTAGTTTAAAAGTATCTCCTGAAATCAATCAACCATCAGCAGACATCAGTGCCTTTTTTTTTTTCTTTTTTTTTAGCAAGAAAATGTTTATAAGGGTGGTCAGTGTAGATTGACCGTTACCTTTCCAACAGGAAAATTAACGAGCAAAACATCCATATTTTCTAAATAAAGATAAACTATACATCCCCACACCCTTTAGTAACAAGTAGACGCATATATCCAAACATCTGTGCTTTCTAGACAAAAGCTATAGTGGATAAAAATATTTGAGGTTTGAGTTCTGTGGTGAAGATCTTTTCTATTGTCATTACTTGCCTACTTTTATCAATAATCATTCTGCATAAAACTGATATTTACTACAACTAATATCTACATACATTTATTATTACGTTTTTATTAAAATAGTTACTTATCTATGATTTCACTGAAGACTCCTGGATGACTTGCAGTGATGCATCATTTCTTCTTTACCCCATAAAAAACAAAAACTACTTCTGAAAAGAGCATGAATTCTGTATTTATCATCTATAAAGTTAGATTATTGGTGTGCATAATCAACCACAGTGTTTTTGTTGTCAAGTAATTGTTAATATATGAAAAATTAAAATATATTGAATATTCCAGTTGAGAATATTACTTCTGCCACTGTCTGAATGAGAGGGGGGAAATGGTAGGGGTGGCCAATGATTGGCTAAGGGTGGCCATGGCCACCCCTGGCCCCCCATCTAGCTCCGCCCCTCTCTCCCACAATGCTTACAATTTGATCACTTTTGTATTTTATTGTTCTTTGTCACTGCTGAGCTGCTGCTAAAAAAAAAGTCAATTTCGGAAAGCTTTATAAACGAAATATTGTTTTACATACACTCTGTGTATGGAAAATGACTATGAAGTTTGTCTAAAGTCTGCTAAGTTTTTGCGCTGATTTACGACACGCCCCAGTTTTATGTAATTTAAATGTGAATTACTGATATGATTAAGCTTTTCAATGGTATTAAAGGTTTTAAATATAAATTCTTTAAGTGGTTAAAAACATAAATCTACCACAAACGTTTTTTGTGTTTCTTACGTGACAGATGTGAGAGGGTGCGGGGGGGGAGGGGGTTAGATAAGTTTCTGGAACCAATCAGAGGAGGGAGAAAACGGTGACGTGCGGTGACGCAAGGACCAGGGGGAGGGGGAGAGTTTAAAGCCTCTGTGCTCCAGTTCCTCCTTCCCAGACAGTGCTCCGTTAGGCCGGGTGGAGGAGGTGCCTCTGTGTTTCATAACCAGCCGGTGGTGGTGCGTCTCCCTCCTTCAAAATGGCAACTATCAGGACTCTCAGGAAGCTGTGCCAGCACGTCCAGCACCAAGTCTGCAGCCTGCACACATCCACCTCCAGGTGAGCCGAGGTGTATCTCCCCGCAGCAACAACCGAGGGGACGTTAAACACATCCCATCACTGCATACTAAGCTGCCGTCGGACATAGAAAATAAAAACTAGATTTGTGTCCTGGGCTCTTCTCCGTGGTGTCTTAGTGCGCCATGGACGAGAATCCCGGTTATTTTACTCATCGGTTTGCTACATTTGATTGAACTAAATGTCCTGTTTGTTACATTGTTGCATGAGGGAGCGCCTCTAGCGGTTCGCCGGTAGCAATGCAGCCTGCTGGCTGGCTGATGAAATCTGGCAGAGTGTTTGCAGTCTGGGGGTCTGAAGGAGGCCAGTTTCAGCTGGGGGTCGAGGTGCTGGCTATCCTACAAGAAAGATCAATGCAGATAAAGGAGAAACAAAGTTTAATCCTTATATTTTATAACTCAAATCTAAAATAAAACAGTGGACAAATTAGTCAAATATTTTGTTTCCTCTAATACATTTATTTATTTTGCTGTAGAAATGCATAAAGACATTAAAATGTCTTTAAATACAACTTTAAGGTAATTGATGAAAATAAAGCCATGTATGCATGCTTTGGTCTAGAGCTGTGAAATATTACCCTTTAAAAATATTCTAATGAAATGTTGTGGTAGGCCTGCTATTGTGATAATGATGATGGTGAGATGAAGAAAATATATATTTATTTATATATATATATATATATATATATATATATATATATATATATATATATATATATATATAGTTTTTTTTTACTTAGATTTTATTGTCATTTTGTTCACAAAATGTATAAAAAGAAATTTCATTCAGTACAGCTCTCAACACATTTCCATTTTTAAAGTGCAGCAGGTTTTTCTACTTAAATCTCTATTAGGCAACTGTATGGCTGTAACAGCATAGCAAAACAATGAAAGCCTGACGATTACAGAATATGCTTTTGGAAAAATATACAAACTTCAAATGGGCTTCATTAAGGTACCAGTAACGAAGTCTGATTTAAACCACTAAACACCCCACAATCATCAAATGTATCCATTAACCAATGAAAAATAACATTTCTGACAATTTTCGGGTGTTTTTAAAAATTGTTTTAATCCATCCTTAAGCCAATATATCAAAAGTTTTATTGTGAGCATATATATATATATTTTTTTTTATGAAAATGATTTCATGAGACAAAAACCCACCCATATTTGGATCCTTTTTTTGCAAATTTAAAATAAAAATAAAAACTTTCTAATTTGCTATTTTAAATATGAACTTCAAAGGTTGTACTTTTAATATTACAGTTCTTTGTTTTTGTGTTTTCAGATAAAAAAAAAAATCATCCTCTTTAAGACAAAGGGAGCACACTATCACTCTATAGAAAGATTAAATATTTGAACAATGTTGTGCACTTTTTATTCCAAATTTACACTTTCTAAATGTGCTTTGTTTTTTATTGTTTTATGAAATATTCAACTTAAACTACTACTGCTACTAATTCTTTGTTGTTGTTTTTTTTTTCTCCCACACTGTTTGTATTTGATCATTGCTGCACTTTAAGTAATGGAAATATCATGAAAGCTATACAAAACGAAATTTCCTTTTGTATAGAAAGTGAAAATGAAAGTAGTCTTAGATACTATTTATAAAATGACCCATGCATGGTTGTAAATACATTGATGCATTTATGCATTCAGTTTTCATTAAACTCAGACACATTTTATAAAAAAATTATTTAGCCCTACAGCTGTGGCGTTTTCTTATTGTGATAGCGTGACAACAGTTCAGCATCGCATGTTAAGACGCGTCACGTTGTCTGCCATCAGTTATGTAACAACGATGGAAAACTTCGCATCCCGTGAGGAAATTTAGTGGGAGCGTGCTGTGTCTAGCCTGACTTTGCATTATCGGCATCTGATGTTACACAGAAGGTGGAAGAAACCAAATCCCATGGGTTCAGCACATGATCTGAATGATCACAAGATGGATAATGTCAAACCAGTGGTGTGCTAGGCACATGTTGCTCCTTAACATCCAGACTTTTCCAAATTAGTAAATGTGGGACCCAAGTGATCTTTTTTATATTAATCACTGAGTAGTGATGGCTTAAGGGTAGAGTTGCATAATATTTACTGGGTCAATTTTATTGGAATATCAGTATGTGCATTATTACAACCATGAATTTAATGTAATAGAAATGTCCTGAATTTCTGCACACTGGGGAAATACATATGAACGATCATGAAAGTGAAAGGGAAGTGGAAGCACAAAGCTTTGTAGTTATTGCAAATCTAAAATATACGAAAATTATGTCTATAGTAGATAAAATGGAATACTAAGATGAAGGAAATGTGCAGCGAAGTAGAAAATAAAATAAACTTACTGAGTTTCTCAGGGCGGTGAACAGCTGTTAAAGGGGAGGATCTGTTATAAAGCTGTATGGAAGCAATGTTTGGTTGGGTATTATATTTCAGGAGTCATGCAATGAGATGCTTCTTTCCAATAATATAGTTGCCCTGCTGGAAAAACTCTCACTGTTCCACATGTAAACATCTGATGTAGATCCTACACATTTTAGAATACTAATGGAAAGTGATCATTGAGATGATGGAAAGAAGAACAGAGGAAAGAAGAATATAGGTTAATCCCTTTAAATGTCATCACTGCAATATTTTGTGCATATTTTTTCCTGAAAATGTGTTTCCCAGATAAGGAACTGGATTAGTAAAAATAAAGTAGAAATCCCAAAGCGGTTCCAAATAATTAACTGATAAAGAAATTTTCATCTTTCATTTATAATTATATCTGAATAAATATCAAAGAAGTTGAGTTAAAATCTACTCTACCATTTGCTGTCCTGCAGTCTCTGCATTTTTCTCTTTTGGTTGTGATACTTTTTCTGATGTTAATTGGTTTTGGCAGACCAACAGAGGTCGTTACATCACTGATGATGGCTCATTACTCTCTAGTTATTATCTATTATGGGTATTGTTATATAATATAGTTGGGAATTGCAGAACTGGGGCAAAGTAGTAGCGTACCAGTAGTTTTAATGATGTATGTGATATCTGGAATGGAATTATGTCAGGGGGAGAGTTGTTGCATCTAATTTTGGAAGCTGGATCTGGTGCATCTCCAAGCTGCATGGCTGAGAGGCTCTACAGGGTTCAGGTGTTAAAAGTCTCAGTTAAATAAAGTCTGCGTCCAAAAAACAAGAAGTTGCTACTGATTAGGTTGTTTACAGCTTAGGTGAAGTGATGCACTCTGCTCAGTTTTCATCGTCTTATTCCTATTTATAGGAAAATAAATACCGGTACTAATAATTTTTTTCCTGTCTTATTTTCTCTGTTAGGGCAGAGGCGGTGGTCATCTCAGGGAGGAAGCTGGCACGTCAGATCCGGGAAGAGACCCGGGCCGATGTGGAGCAGTGGGTCTTAGCCGGAAACAGGAGGCCCCACCTGAGCGTCATTCTAGTCGGAGACAACCCAGCCAGTCACTCCTACGTTCTCAACAAGACTCGGGCTGCAGCCGATGTCGGTAAGCAGGGAAATCCATTGCTCTTCAAAGCCAAATGGTGAATGATTGCAGTCGGCATCTAGCATATTTTGATGCAAAAGCTCTTCGTTGTATGTCAGTATAGTGAATCTTATTAACTCCACCAAGGAGGTTGTTTTTAGGAGAATGGGCGTGTTTGTTTTCCCGTGTACACGATAACTTCAAAAGTTATGGACTGATTTCAATTAATTTTTTACCAGAGGTGCGCCTCATGCAAAAGAGCAATTCATTCAGACTTGGTAATGAGCCAGATCATTTGCAAGTTTTAGCTCTTGGTGGAAGTCACAATTTGTGGCAAAATGTGCTGCATGGTGGAGGTCTGCACACTCTGAGTGCTTTTGTAGTTCATTATCTGCTCATTTGGTAAGTGTTTAAGAACTGCCATTTCCCTGGGGAATGATTACAATGTAACACAGATTTCCATTTCTTTAAACCACCCCTCAATAAGAGAGTAAAGATCATGCCAGTTATTAAGACTGGACTCTATATCCAACAGGCAGACAGTAATTATTTATATCCACAGAGAGTTGTAAATTAAATGCTGTGATATGAGTCTGCGTCGCACTAAGAGGATTAACTGTATTATAAATAAATTCAGCTCAGAGTATAGCATGGACCTGTAAGGCCTGTAGAGACTTTTCTTGCTTCGGACATGGTGGAACCAGTGGGGAATGTTAAACATGAATCCTTCAATACTCTCCTTTACCTAACTTGTTGGTCTTTGTTCTCTCATTTTACTCCCACAGGAATTTCAAGTGAGACAATTCTCAAACACTCAGAGATCAGCGAGGAGGAGTTACTGGACTTAATCTATAAACTCAACACAGACCCTCAAGTAGACGGCCTGCTAGTCCAGCTACCTCTGCCTGGTATGCCATATAAGGCGCATGATGGGAGGAGTCTGATAAGTTTTCCTATTGGCAAAAATAATAAGATATATCTAACACGTCCCTGTTTTAACTCAGAGCACATTGACGAGCGCGCGGTCTGCAACGCGGTGGCTCCAAACAAAGATGTAGACGGCTTCCATGTTGTAAACGTTGGCCGCATGTGCCTGGATCAGTCCACCATGCTTCCCGCAACGCCCTGGGGAGTCTGGGAAATTATCAAACGCACAGGTAGAACTGGCCTCTTATGCCGAACACTGTAAGAATGCTACTTTAGTCAATTAAAAACAATATTTAACTTTTACAACTTGTGTCTTTCAGGTATTCCTACCTTTGGGAAGAATGTTGTTGTTGCTGGACGCTCCAAGAACGTCGGTATGCCCATTGCCATGTTACTGCACACAGACGGCCGTCATGAGAGGCCTGGGGGTGAGTTGTAATATATATATATTTTTATTCTTCTGCTTTGTGTACTAAAAGTCTCAATGAGATACAGTGAGGTTTTAAAATGAAGCATTTCTTTACAAATCAGAGTTATGCATACCTTGTAGGATGAGTTTCATATCCTCTTGTTTTCTGGCCTGCAATAGGTGATGCAACAGTCACTATTTCACACCGTTACACTCCAAAGGAACAGCTTTGCCAGCACACCAGATTAGCAGACATTGTTGTGGCTGCTGCAGGTTTGTCACTGATTGCTTTTCATCTGTAATCTTCCCGTTATCTTGATTTTGAATGTCTTATCTTAACTAACTGTTCTCCACATGGCTGTTAGGGATTCCCAACCTGATCACAGCTGACATGATCAAAGAGGGAGCTGCTGTGATCGATGTCGGAATAAACAGAGTCCATGACCCTGTCACTGGGAAGAGCAGACTGGTTGGAGATGTGGATTTTGAAGGTAGCTGAGAGAACTTTTTTTTTGGCACTGATTCAATGTTGCCTTCATCTTGTTAACTTCCCATTTCTACCCTCTGTCAGGTGTAAAAAAGAAGGCTGGATTCATCACCCCGGTTCCCGGAGGAGTCGGGCCGATGACTGTTGCCATGCTCATGAAGAACACTGTCAAAGCTGCCAAAAGTGTCCTGCAGCTCCATCAGGAGAGGGTCTGTGTGGCTGTTGCATCCTAAAAGGGCCTCACAGCAAAACCGAGCAACAGCAACATTCCTTCCAGCAACACCCGCTTGTTTTCTTATTTGGAGCAGCGCAGTGAGCTCCACTTTGCACACAGAGTGGAAAGATGATCACTTGGAGGCTCTTCCTCCTGAGCATCAAGTTCGGCCGTTTTTAGCCTGTTACACTAACTCATGCAGAGGCATGTGCTTTGTAACAGTATTTATCATTTGCAATGTACGTCTTTGGTGGTTTTAAAGAGAGATTGTTTCTATTTATTGCTACAGAGACAATATTTTACACATAAATGCAGACTTGTGGCAGTCTATGACTCTTGGCAGGAGTGTGTTAAGGGCTATAAGGAGCAAGATTGTTTTTTGAAATACAAGCTTTAAAGATCCACTAATGCCTTGCAAAAAAACTATGAAATAAATATTGCAATTTTCTTGCATTGTTGCTTCTTGTGCATAAACATTTCTATATTGGAGTACATATATTAGACTGTAAAAAGGACTTGAAATGCTGGACATAGCATATTTAAATGGGTAGATGGGCAAACCAACCTTTACAGGGCCTAGCAAAAGCATTCATTTCAAAGAATCAGAAAATCATTAGGATTTTCATGATACGCAAACGATAAATGTTCAACATTAAAGTGGCAGAAATGAACAATTTTAAAATATGAGGTGTGGCGTACTGAGCCCCATAGTTTATCTCTGATTCCCTGCATGACCTCAAGTAGTTCTAGTTCCCTTTGGAAGAAGTAAATGGACTCCAAATGCGTCTCATTAGATCTCTGTATCTGTAAAACTGATCTGTAAAGGCATCAGGGATTTGTTCAGTACATGCTTAAATAAACGGCATCATGAAGACCAAGGAACACAAGTTTGAGAAGTTCAAAGTGGTGTTTGAAGTATTGCCCTTAGAAAACCTCAACAAACCATCTTGAATGCATCACCTGATAGTGGAGAGAAAATGGCTAAGTATCGGATGAATCAAGGAGCAAGCAAGTGGCTCAAGGTAACTCTGAAGGGGATGAGAAGATTCACGGCTCCTTAAGGAGACGCCTCCACAACTCTGGCCTTTATATCAGTATGGCAGGAAGAAATCCTAAGGAAGCTCCATTTGAAATTTGTCACAAGCAATGTAGGAGACATAGAGAAAAGGTCAATGGTCGAAAAGGACTAAACCTTCATGGTGATGAATAGAGACGTCCTTCATTAACCTATACAACTGTTTTCTGTGCCATATTTTTATGACTAAATGTATTTTCATTAGTTATATATTACTACAATGGCTCATATGAAAGGTAACTTGTATAAATGGAGTAAGTTAAATTTAACATTATGGGGAAAAGCAAACACAGTGAAAATGGACATAGACCCTCTAAACTGTTGAACTGTAAAGTTACCTATGTGTATACCAGGGGCAATACTAAGAAGTTACAATACCATTATCCAACACTTTGCTTGCAATGCTGGTAAACCCCATATTAACATTAATCAGCTCTGCCAACCAGGAAAAAAAAGGGGCTTAGCCCTGCCTGATACAGAATATTACAGTATTTCTTTTGAAACGTCCAAACTGGCTGAACATTGGGCAGGGGAAATCAACCTGAATTAGGTTTTAATAGAATGACAGCTTCCCTCACCATTCAGACCAATAGATATTTTTAAAACAGTCAAATAAAGGGAATAAAACAAAAAAATCATGTCTTGAAACTTTCTAAAATCGTATGGCTTGAGGTACATAAATAATACAAGCTTGTTACATATGTGCAAAAATACGACCCCTTGTGGCATAACCCACAAATTAAAATCAATAAACAGACTTTACTGGGCACAGTGGCTAAGAAAATATATTAGAACTGTAGATGATCTACTGGAGGGAGACATTTTATGTCATATGGAAAAAAATGAGTGTTCCTCATCTGTCCCATCTAGTAGAAATTTTTCAGATAGATTTTGAGTCAGTGGATCACCTGACCTGGAACCCATTGAAGAAAGCACATTTTAATTTAAATAAAAATCCTAGAAAATATAAAATTACTTAAAATGAAACAAAAATGAGTGCGTCCTCTTTCCCTTGTAGTAGAACTACTTCAGACAGATTTTGAGTCAATGGGTCACATTACCTGGAACCTACTGAAGAAAAACAATACATTTGAATGGAGAAAATGTTTAACAATATGAAAATGACTTCTAATTAAATTAAAATGTGTGTGCCTCGTTTATGTAATCTAATAGCACGATTAGATTACATACAACAGAGCGCGACTGGCCGGAATCCGATCGACTGTGAGCTGCGGAGCTTGAATATCCAATATTCAACTGCAAACTTCAAGCCCTCCAGCCTTCAGCCAGCCTCCCCGCGGCGGAACTAGGAACCTTTCTTATGTGGAGGCGCGGAATTTAGAGACGAACAAACTTCCGGCCAGCGCTTCCTGCAGCGAAGCCGCTATTACTGTAAACAACTTGTGTTTTCGCGATGAATCGCAGCAGATCGTTAGATAAAGTGACCAGGGAGAAAAAAACAGAGAAAAAGAAACGCAGACGGTCTTCTTCCTCCTCCTCTTCCTCCTCCTCTTCTTCCTCCTCCAGCAGGAGCAGGTCGTCTAAGAAAGCTTCTCATAAGAAGAAGAAGAAGACAGGTTGGAGCTGGCTTGTTCATTGAAAAAAAAAATTATATATATATATATATATATATATATATATATATATATATATATATATATATATATATATATATATATATATATATATATATATATATAAAAAAAAATCGAGTCTCAAGCTTCCTAAGTATATGTTTCTCCTCAGATGGCAAAGAGCAACGAAAGAGGCGGAGGACGCGCTCCTCATCTTCATCATCCAGCACATCTTCATCTTCCTCCTCCTCGAGTGATGAGAAGAGAAAAAAGAAGAAGAGCAAAGCAAGAAAGAAAAAATTGAAGAAGCAGAAGGCAAAGTTAAAGAAACAGAAGAAAAAGGAGAAAAAGAAGCTAAAGAAGGAGAAGAAACAGGAGGCAGAGGCATTGCAGAGTCCTGCAGTCAAACCTTCATCATACCTGGAGCTGATGCAGAATAGAGAGGAGGAGGAGGAAGAAGAGGTGGAGCTCGGACCAGGTGAGACATTCAAGAGACATTGATGAAATATCTGTGATATGTTCTATGAAATACTAAAAGAAGTCAAAAAAAAAAAATTAAACGACAGGAGCAGACTGTTAATATGGAAGTACGTGTCTGTACAGACTAGGGGTGGGTTTTGCTAAATAAGTCACGTTTCGATTCGTATCACGATTCACAGGCCACGATGCGATTCTATCACAATGTATCACGATACTTGAATTATTGCGATGCATTGCAATATTTTGTCCTCCATGTTTTGTTTTTTAATGACTCGGCGCAGTATCCCGCGGCCGGAAATGCTTGTGACACAAGGCAGTGTGCATCAACACATCCGCAGCGACATCTACTGGACTGGAAGTTGTATTACACTTGTTTTTGGCTGATGTTCGCTAACCATACATGCAATTTTATTTATTCATTTTTTTTAAATTAATAATCGATACTTGGCATCAAGAATCGATGCAGTACATCACAAAAATTAGAATCACGATGCATCATCATTACGATTATTTTGCACACCCCTAGTACAGACTGAGCAATACTGGATGGAAAACCTTTGAAAAGCATGGCGGGCAGTCTAAAAACTGATAGAGAACATTAACTAATCTCTGCATTCCTGTAGTGATAGTCTTTAGACAGATGAGTCTAAAACTGAATTCTAAATCCCTTTATTGTCCCACAATGGGGAAATTCACCCTCTGCATTTAACCCATCCCCTTAGGGAGCAGTGGGCTGCAATTGTGCGGCACCCAGGACCAATGAGGGGTTAAGTGTCTTGCTCAGGGAGCCCAGAGCGGAGGCTGTGGGGATCGAACTGCATACTTGCAACCTTCTCAGAGCACAACCACCCTGTTCTATACAATAGGCCAGCACTGTTATTATTATTGGATACCGGAACAGCATGATTGGTGTTAGTATGATTCTTCATTCCAACCAGCATTAGAAGCATCAGAGTGGAATAGTTATGGTTTTAAGGTGCATTGATTCAGCATTATGTTTGCATATTTACAGTTTGCAATATAAGGGATGAAAAAAAAGAATACATTAATTGATAAAGAAATAAAAAAATGAATTAAAACACAAATTCATAAATACATTGTGACATTTATTCTTAATTATGTTAGTTTTGGTCCTCCATTCCAGCTGGACCAGAGGTCTCATTAAAAAGCTTACCAATGTTCCCTAACCCAGGATGATAACCTGATCATTATAAATAAAAATAAATATTAATGAAACCTTCTGAGATTTATGACTACCAAGCATCTTTATCTGACTTTCCACCTCTCACATAAACGCTTCAGTTTTTTTGATCAGATGGTTCATTTAAATACACAATAACATGCATGTGGTGCTTTTCGTCGACCATTTATGGTTGAATGTGGGCAGAAGATGAAGTGTTAGCGGAACATAAAATGCTTGTTTTCCGGCCTGCATAGATCAGGATTAGTATTTATTTATTTTGGCTTGCTCCATTTTTGGGTGTTTTCTGTGTATACACTATTGCTATGGATCCTACACAGTGTTTTATGAATGAGACCTCTGACTGGTCCACCATGAATCAGAGCAGGATTGAGATACATGCTAAAATGGAAAGTTGGCGCCAAATGAAGACGCATAAAACTGCTTTACATGCTGGAAACCTAGCAAATATGCCTAAAGAGAGGAGTGGGTCAACTTTGCCCACTCTTATATTACTAACTATACATGAAGCATCTCACTGATGTCATTATGCAGACAGAGAGGGTGGGACTTGTTGGGGGGTTGTGTGCTCTGACCTTTTTCACACATAATACCCATTTTTGTTTATGTTTTGCTAAATAAAATGTTTTGTTCTCCAGTCATGACTGATGAGCAGAAGGCCCGGCTCGCCACAAAGAGACCTCTAACTAAGGAGGAGTACGAGGCCAGGCAAAGTGTGATCCGCAGGGTGGTGGATCCTGAAACTGGAAGAACCAGGTCTGACACAGAGAGATGTTTAACTGTAACTTAACAACCATGAAATGAAACTCTCCAGTCTTTTGATGTTTGACCTTCTTCCTTCCAGGTTGATGAGAGGAGAAGGAGAGATCATCGAGGAGATAGTGACCAGAGAAAGACACAAAGAGATCAACAAGGTGAGCAGAACATCATTGAGCTGATGTGGAGAGGGTATTGGTGCTGTCAGGTGGATGATAAACATTTCTGTTTTATCCATTAGCAAGCTACAATGGGAGACGGGAATGCCTTCCAGAGGAAACTGGGAATGAACAGATAGAAGATATATAAGCTGCTTCTGTGAATTTTTAAATCATTTGGATTTATTTTAATATGTTGTGAAGATGTTTACATTTGTTTGGACTGTTGACATATGTTTCTTTATCTCACATCACCTTGAAGACAACTGGTATTATAAAACACAATAAATCTGATTTAAATATTCTATTTATGTCTCTTACTTTACACCCATACGGCATCAATTTGTCCTTTTTTAAATGTATACTTATCTTTCTATTCTGTGTGTTTGAGGTTTTGAGATTTTTTGTGTTTAGGGTTTCTAAGTTTTCCACTTTGGATTAATTTTTTATTTTCAACCCTCAGGCCCTGTCCTTATCCTAATGTCTTTGAAGGCAACTAAACTCTGACATATGAATAAATCAGGTAGATATGGGTCCTAACCAGTCTGATTATTGTTCTCATATTATAGGTTTGAAACAGAATTAACAACAGAAACTAAGAGGATCTTTTTTAAAGATGTCCATACTTGAGTTCCTTTTTTTTAGTTAACAGATTATTTGATTCTCTCAAAATAGCTTCCAACTTAAAGGTTTTTCAGCACCATTACTGGTCAGAATGCACCAGAGGGAATTTATTTAAAGTATGATATTTAAAGCCAGAAACTGAACAAATATCTTGTCAAAACAGTATTAAAGGAGAAGTTCGTTTTTTTACACTTTAAGCCCATTTTCTGTAGTGTCCAGGATGAAATCGAATGATCGACACCAAAAGTTTGACAATTGCTCCTGTCTCTGCTTTTTGGCTCATTTAGAATCAACCCCTGGCTGCTTTAGAATGGCTTGCATAGAGCATGTCCGATAATGTCCTTAAAACAACCTTAAACGTTCTTTTTTTAAAATATGCTACTCACCGTGTCGTCAGCGCTGTTCAATGACGTTCCAAAAAAAGTTTCGTGAAGAAAAAACGTTCCTGTAGTGTTTTATTTAGCATTTTGTAAATCCCATTGAGTTCTGTAGGAATAGTCAATATTCCGCTGCCACCGGAAATGGGGCCTGTTTACACAGTTGTAGTCTTTTCGCTTCACTCTGTGTACTCCGACGTCGAGAATCAAGAATCCACCTTTCGTATTCCATTTTCAGAGTTTTTTAAAGTGTTTAACAGAGACGTTAGCACCTCGACGTGAACAGCGCTGACGACCCGGTGAGTAGCATATTTAAAAAAAAGAACGTTTAAGGTTGTTTTAAGGACATTATCGGACATGCTCTATGCAAGCCATTCTAAAGCAGCCAGGGGGTGATTCTAAATGAGCCAAAAAGCAGAGACAGGAGCAATTGTCAAACTTTTGGTGTCGATCATTCGATTTCATCCTGGACACTACAGAAAATGGGCTTAAAGTGTAAAAAACCGAACTTCTCCTTTAACCCTTTCATGCATAGTGGTCACTACAGTGGACAGTTATTAAATGGTTGTTTTCTCTTAAATGAACATGTTTTAATGTCACATTTGCACATATGTTACTACAGTGGACGCTAATGTATCATCCTGCCACTTGTCAAACTGCCACCTACTCCTCAGCCTTTGCAAGTGACTTTTTTTTCCTCAAAAAAAAAACAAAATGGCTGACAGAGGAGCACATGGGTTGTGAGGGAGAGGAATATCTGCTCATTCCTTCTATTCTAGGCGATCCTTGCAGGTAAAAAAAATATGGGGCCATCAAGTAACAATAGTTTTCTTTGAAACAAAACAAAACAAGGTTATATCAGTTGCACAAATGCGCATTGTCCACCCAAGTGGACATGTTACCAACTCCCTAAAGAAAGTATATTTTTTAAAAAAATTTATGAAAATGTTTTTTTCATTCATAAAGAGTAATAAAAACACTTGGTAAAAAAATCATAACATAAACTATCGTAATTCATGCATGAAAGGGTTAAGTATGAAGCATGGAGGTGGCAGCATCATGCTGGTGCTCTGCATACACTGGAGTGACAAGAAAGTACCTCAAAATTCTTCCATTCTAAACAAGATGTGAATCCTGGACCAATGATCCCAATAAATTGTAATTTTTTGTTTTTATTTTGAGAATAGAGGAGCCCAATGCTGGTTATTTTTTGTCTGTTATCCTGAACATGACAAATGAAAGGATTAAAAACAGCAGAACTCCCCAAGAACTACAATTGCTCAAAACTACTTCAAAAAACTGATAATCAGAAGCTAAGTGGTTTTTCTAGATGTTCCCGCAGAACTGAACAGGATTTGATCTGAGGCCACAGCTAAAGCATGTTTACTGTAAAAGATCGAGTTCAAACTAGAGGCAGTAACAAAGTTTAAGCTGCAGTAAACCTGCTTTATTCGACACCTGTTGTAAATTATTTGTGGAATAAATTACACCGATGTGTGATAATTGAAATAAACAAAAGGGCCAACATTTGTTAGTTCTTTATAGTTTCTTTATACACTCTTCATAAAATCACAAGGGAATGAATAGAATGAAATATAATCCTACAAGATCTGCAACCTGTACAATTCTTACATTTCATAAGATTATCTACAGATAAATATATAAACCAGCCCCCCTCAGTGAGGTGGTTAAAGTATTATGCAAGTCGTCATGACTCACTGTGGCAACTCCTGAATATGGGAGCAGCTGAAAGGATACATTTATAAATAGTTGTTAAAAGAGGACTAGGTCTGGACTAAACCAAAAAGATTTCCAGACAGATTGCTTAAAAACTGGATAAATATGTAACATCAGGTATTTATTTAAAGTCATGCCAGTGTGTATCCCATCTGCTGCTGAACATAGTGGCACTAAAATACAGGCTTTCTGCACAACTGGACTCAATCGATGTGGGATATTTTCTTTTTTTAAAGATCAACTATCCTCTGCATCAGCTGACATGTTAAAAACATCAAAATATGTGAGCGAACTGAACAAACTTTTTGTTTTGTTGTATAATTTCAGTTTTAATGAACCTGGGTTCACTGCACCGTGCAGATAACTCACTTCGAATAGATGCCTGTGAAAAAAAAAAAAAAAAAATTTACAACAAAAACCAAGTGTTTCCATAGAAAGAACCCAACCGTAACCATCGACACATTTATTAGGCCAGAGCCTCTTTATTGTGAGAAATCTCCACACATCGCTATCTTGGTGAGCTAAACCCTCTGCAGTTTGCAACTGTTAAATATGAGGGTGGGGGCTGATTGTCAGTGCACTGTGACGTCTGTTTGATCCAGCTGTGCTTCTGAGCAGCATTGCACACTTTCCCTTCCATCTGAATTAATATGGATCCACTGCAGTCAGCGCTGAACGCGCCTGTTACACCGAGCTCCACACTCATTGTCTTTCCTGGTAAAGAGATGTAAAATGCCTTAATATGAATTTATCTTGTACAGCAGCAGCATATTATCACACGAATCCAACCTTTCATGTATATTTAATCGGTAAAGGAAAAAATAAAATAAAACCTTATATGGAGAAATGTGCAAATTCAACACGATTTGGTGTCACCAGGACCGAAATAATAACCTCTTACCTGGTCAGTGCATACTGAGTGAAATCTTTCAAATCCCTCCTATGGTGGGAAACCATTCCTGTGGTGCCTTAAGATATTTTCAACTATTATGCAAAAAGACGCAGATTGAACAGTTTTTTTGTTTTGTTCTTAAGAAGCGGCCCACTGATCATAGACATTAATGCTAAGGGCCTTTGGAAGAAGAAACAGACCCACCGTACCAAAGTTCCTCCACCTTGCCCACCTTACACCTTGATATGAGATCAAACCAAAAGTGTCGAAAAGAAAAATAACTTAAGGAGGTGAATAATGAGTGCTAATAAGGAGTTCTTAGATAAAATGGGTGATTTTGTACCAATCAAATATTGAATTCTTGCCCAACATTAAATAAATATACTGAAATGACAGGTTGGAGTTTTAAAACTTACAGTGTGAGGTTATGCTTCTGCAATAGAGGGTGAAGTTGTACTTTTTGTTTTGTTAAAAGCATCTTTACCAAAGGAGTCAATAACCATGGAGATCAAACACAAGGGATGAGCAATCATATGTAAAATAAAAAAAGGCATGAAAATGTACCAAACTTTATAAACAAACAGCAAGGATTGTAACGCAAGTCTCGGCTCTGCGTTCATCGTTTCCATAACGTATTGTACAGAATTTACATCTGGTGCCTCGTCTTCCAGTAAAGGTGCAGCAGAGAGGGAAACCGTAACGTAGGGAAGAGTAATCAAGAACATTCAACGCCTAATTTACAGCTCAGTAATAATCAGAGCGGGGGAAAAACTCCAAAATTTCCAAAAAATGTCCAATATTTAACATACCTTACAGTATATGACACAAGATAACAGCTCTGATACAACTCCAGTGATCTGCAAGTTGAAATGATTAATACAATACTGTGCAAGGCAAGGATTCCTGCACCTTTGGCTGCTGAAACTCAAGTTTAAAGAGAAAATAGATAACATGGCAAAAAAATAATAATCTCAAAACAACTTTTTGTTCACAAAAAAAAAAAGATAATTTATAACACAGCCATATAATTAAATAACAATGATTATCAATTGTTTCACCCTCATAGTAAAGAAGACACTTTAAACTGGCCTTCAGTGGACCAGATACCAGATCTGCACTGTGATGTAACAATTATGTACAGGCCTCATTCAGGCCTTTAATGATATACTTACAGGATTTATTCCAATGTTAAACACACAGGAGACCCTTATGTGATCCTCTGTGCCTCGATGCAGCGTACGCTTCAACGCTGCTCACTTTGGCACCTTGGCTGTACAGTAGTTTATTCTAAAGTTGGATCAGGTGCAGTAAAAACCCAGCTGGAACCATAACTAAAGGCTCAGTCCGGAGTTTTCTCCTTGTATTGGAGGAAAACTGCCACTTTAAGTCTTGGTTGAATAATTTCTGTTTTGCTTAGATTAATTTTCCTATAAATTGTTGATAGATGATAAACACTGTTTCTTTTTCCTATAAATGGACTCAGTTCAATGTAAATCAAGTGTCAGCTGTTTTTAAACATTTACAACTGAATAGAAGGGTTTATACCAAGATGTCCAACACAGAAAGTTGGTGCCTGTTGCTGGCTTTGGCCGTATCTGTCATCTGCGCTGCTGTAATCAGTGAAGCTGCTTAACTGTGGGACCCTGTTCTCTTTAACAGCCTGTTGGAGGAATTCTGACCTGATATTAGCTGAACAGAAGAAACCTTTTAGGTTCCTAAAGCATTATTTATTCCTGTTTGTGTAACATGTTTCAGACGGAAAAAAAACCAAACAGCTTGCAGTGAAGTCCTTTAGTAGCCGATAAGTGGTCTGTAGCACCAATCCCCCTGTGGTGTTCCAGCCCACTTGGTTCAAACTAGCAGCTTTTTCACTCTTTGCCTTCTTCCGCCATTGAATTCTCATTTGGGGTTGAAAGGGAATGGCTCCAGCTTGGTGCTGCCGCTGCGCCCCCAGCAGCTCGCTGTAATGCTCATGCTGCGCTGCGTTGCTCCCGCGCCCTGGCTATGGGTCCGCTCCAGCCGCTCGCGCTCAAGCCGCTCGCTGTCCGACTGGCTCTGTGTGCGCTCGGGCCTGTTGTGGCCCGTGGGGGAGCTGGGGGCTGGCTGGGAGGAGATGGTGCGCAGCAGGTGGTTTCTTTTCCTAAGGAAGTCGCTGTTTGCGCCCAGGCCGAAGCTTCCCTTGCGCAGAACCATCCGTGCGCTGCTGGTCTTGGCGGGCCGAGCGCGTTGGTTGTATTCCAGCTGGGACAAATGTGCCGCATACCCTTCTGTGATAAACTGCAGAGAGGATCAGGCATTACATAAAACGCATTAATTGGCTGCAGCAGGTGGAGTATTAGATCAGAATCCGACTAAGTGCTACCTGGCACAGGTTCTGCATCTTCTTGGAGGGTCTGCCGACGATGTATATCTGAGATGGAGAAAGGCCGATGGAGGTGTAGACACAGATGTCTTTGGTTGATCCATATCCAGCAAAGATCTTCATGTTAGACTGAAATCAACCCGCAAACAGAAGAGAACAGATTATCTTGGTAAATTACAGAAAATGTCTGTCTAATTTTTTTTTCCTCATGTAAAACGATCACAGTCTTGTATCCACACCCATTATACAACACACAAACTCTGAAGCCATTCCCTGTTTTTTTCTTATTATGAAGAAAAGGGGAAATTAATAAAAAATTCACAGATAAACCCCTGAATAGTGGCATCAAATGAAGGCAGTCCTTTCCCTCTGACACGAAAACATGAGAAAAGGTTCAAAGTCCAAAATTATGACATAAAATGAACTTAAAAAGGAGGGACTTTCCAGATTCTAATTGATACCCAAATAAATATGTAACACCGTCTAACCTCTGTCAGGGTTTTGAGGAAGTTGGCCTTGTGTCTACGAGGGTCATGGACCAATCCGTCACAGAAAGAGACGATGCCGTGTGGGAAGTTGTGCTGAGACAACCAGGCCACCACCCGCTGCTTCTGCATGTCTGGACGTCCCGTTACATAGATGATCAAATAACCTAGATCCTGCCAGTGCCTGCAAAAGATATAAATGACTTTTATTCTTTAATCTAGAGGAAACCTAAAATGAGGCTAGATAGGATGACCCGGCTACCTGACCACGTCCACAGCCCCTGCCCTCACTTTGGGGTCGCTACCCATGATTGACACGCTGGCAGCGAACGACCCGTCGATGCTGAACACTACAAACTCAGTGCCTCGAGGTACGACGGTCAGGTAGCTGTCTGCAAAGGTGTGGTCGCCCCTGGGAAAGGACAAAAAAAAAAACCAAACTAAGAAAATGAAAACCAATATGGTACACACCTCTGGGAAGATGCACCTGACTGGCAGCTCATTAATCACGACACAGAGTCCGTTGGAAAAGGTTACCTGACAACCATTTTTACAGGGTAGACTCCGATGCCTAGGCGCTTGTTCTCAGGGATGGTAAAAGAAACACGGCCGCTGCTCTGAGTCACTTGTGTGTCGAAGTACACCCATTCTCCTGATGGAGGCTGGGTCATGATGTGAAGGTCGACCTGTGCATGATAAAAAAAAAAAAAGCTATTGAAATGAAACAGGTTTCTGACAGCAGGTTGAGTTCTGCCTGATATGCAGGATTACCTTCTCCCCGGCTAGAGTCACCATGTCCAGAGGGCCGTACAAGAAGCGGCCTGTGATGACCTGCTGGCTGTCTTCGGTGAACACAGAGTCGTTCACACGATGGTTGGCAGTCACGTTCTGTCATATGAGTAAAAATAAATATAATTAGGAAGATAAAGTCTCCTTATGCACACACACTTAAACCCCTTGCACTTTTTTCCTATTTTCCCATGTGTCAACCATGTGGGCAAGGAAACACAAAAGAAATAAAAAGAAAACATGGTATGTTTTTTATTTTTTCCATGAAAAATTCTAAGAATTATGCTTTGCCAGCACCAATCACAGCCTTAAGTCTTCTGGATCATTCTAACATGAACATTCCTAAATATTAACCATTCTAATGTACCCCTGGCTCTGCAGCACCTAGCAGGTTTTCTTCAAATGTTGTCCTTTATCTATATTCCCATCATCTCAGCCCCTGCTGAGGAAAATAATCTCCACAGCATGATGCTTCTACTACCATGCTTCACTCTGGGCATAATGCCTTGAGTCTGCTGTTCAATCTTTGTTTTCCTTCACGGTGTTTAACGCTTAGAACCAAAAAGTTTAATTGCTCTTCTCAGCTTTCCAGATCCCTCATCCTAAATGTTTGCTGTTTGAATTTTTCTGCTGTGAGACAACTTGAAAATGTTTTCTTGATCTCAGACCCACCCTGATCTTGACGTGAGTCCTCTTGCGGAGCCACTTTTCCCGGGGTTTAGAAGGAGTAAATTCAGACACTTCTTTCCCGTCCAGCTCCAGGATGCTTGAATTTTCATGCCTCATAACCTAAAAGCGGAGATTTATTAGTTCATCCTCTGAATCTCTAAAATGGCAGGTTCAGTTTAACGACAGAATAAATAAATAAAAAAAAAATTTAAGTCCACTGACCTGTCTCAGGAGGAAAGACACAACATCTGTGGATTCCCAGTAGGAAGCATGGAAGAGGTGTGGTAAAGCCACTGTTGGAAAGGCGGTCAGAGCATCGGGGCAGTACAGAGCAAAGTCCAGACGCTTTGTGCCCCACCAACGTGCTGCAACTGCAAAGGGGGAGGAGTTGAATATGGCAGAGGTACAGGAGAGGAAACTTAAGGAGAATGTGATCACAGCAGTGCAAAACCCTTGAAACCCAATTAATCAAAAAAGTAGAAGCAATCTTTTCAAAAAGAAAAAAAAAAACAACGGCTTCACCTCTTCAGCTGCAGAAGAGAAAGAAAGGTGTTTATAATTATTGTAGTCAAAGAAATCATGCGCTGCATCAAACGTAGAGAGGTGGTTAGAAATAATGACCAAGTGTTTATCATGTTAGCAAGGTTTTAATAAAGAGGAAAGTGCTAAATTTAAGTCTGAACATTGATCCCAGTAAGTTTCAGTGATTGCTTTGAGTCCTTGAGAAGACCATTTGGAAAGAATCCCGGAGGTGAGGAAGGGGGGGAAATACTTTCTGCAGGAGCAGCATGGAGCTTTTGGACAGTGCAGAACACCCTTGCTGTGATTTTCCCCAACTTCAGAAAAAAATACCTTGATCAACTTCAGCTTGGGAGTCCAGTGACACAAGATCACATATAGCACAGTCCAGGCCAGGCGACAGCCTGTCCCTGTAATCTGAGGTGAAACTTAGACATTCGCTTGAGTCTGTCTCAACATCCTGGTCCGGACCCGGGTCTTCGTCAGGAGGTCCTGCAGCTGGATCAGCCTCAGCTTTTTTATGGGACTTTGGTGGATTTTTCGGCTTGAATTTGTTTATGGGTGTTAGGGCAAGTTGGGACAACAGACTGAGCCTACTGGGTTGGTTAATCTGCTCTGATTTGGCTACATAAGGGGAAAAAAAAACAACAGGAAAACGTGTGATAAAATGGATGCATATATAACAGAATAACAGTTTAAAGAGTAAAAGAAGAGTTATATTTATTAGAAATGTGTTTTTGACTTCTCAGCAGAGAGACTGGTTAGTAAAAGGTAAAAGTATCATAGCAAAAAGTGTGTTAAGTCAACATTTATATTTTTTCCAAATAAGGATCTAGACCGTCATACATTCTGAGGTGAAATAAAGAAATATATAAAAAAAACAGGAACAAAAGTAAAGAAAATAGAAGGTAAGGGGAGGACAGGCTTTAGTAAACAATTAAACAAAGAGAAACATCGCTGATCATCTCAGCAAACAGTGCAGTAGGAGTAGACTTGTGGAAATGGCTTGGGAGGGAGACTGGTGTCCACATGCACTGAAACATCAGATAAATGCAGCACTAGGTCATTGCATTTACATTTAGACAGTGGATTAAAGAAAGACAGACAGTGAAAAGTGGCACTACGTTTTCTCCTCTGCAGGACTCTGATCTTACTGGCACTTCGCTTGTTGCAGGAAATTAACGGATCAGGATGAGCTGCTCATAAGACAAGTCTGACAAAGCAGACGTACAGTAGGTGGAGTATTTGTGTTGCAGTGCCTTGCAAAGAGTATCGATGTCCATTAATCTTTTCCACATTGTATCCTGCTCCAACCATGTTTATAGGGGGATTTTAGTGATGGACCCACGAAGTTGTGCACAATTGTTAGGATGGATAAAGAGCATTAGATTTTAGCTCTGGGCTATGACTGGACCTTTCTAAGACATCTATATATCTATATATATGTGTGTGTGTGTTTTCATCTATATCCCTCACACTATTAGTTTTCCAAAACAGACAGGCCTTTGCACATAGGACAAAAAGCTTCATTTTTCTTCTGATCTGACCAGAGCACCATGTCCTCCAGGTTTAAATGTTTGCTGGGTCAGCTGTGTGGCATGCAGAAAACTTCAAACAGGAACTTTTGCTTCATATAGGTGTCAACATAAATCATGACTAAACCAAACTGTTTTTTTTCTTTATCACACATACAACCCTTTAAGGGCATCAGCACCTATGCAGCTAAAAATATAGAGAAAGAGGGGCATTGAGGTGAGCGATGTGTTTTTTCCTCTAAATACATCCTTTTACCTGAGCTATGGAAGTCTGCAACTCCTTTGGAGATACCAGGGATCTCTTAGTTGATGATTAAAGCTCTCTTTGCCTGGTGTCTGAGAATCTCTAAGAAGGTTTTGAGATGTGCTATGCACTTTTCCAGATTACGCACCATTAACAGTGCTCTGAGAGAGTTTAGAAGGCTGGGCTGCTGTCCGTCAAGAGTAAAAGGTTGATCTGTTCTGTTTCTTCTTTCACAATTATGCACAACTTTGCTTCTCTCACAAAATGTGGATAAAACATTAAAATTGGCACCATAAATACTTTTGCAAGGAGCTGTCTTTGGCTGATTAGATTGCTCCAGATGGAGTGTAGGGTGTGTGTAGAGTCAGAGTACCGGTTGGTTGAGAGTATGAGAATGTGGGAGAGTTGGAAAGAGAATCTAGGTGTACAGAAATAGAGAAAAGTTGGCCTAAAGCCGAGAAAAGGTGGGAAACTAACGAGACTCGTGTTTGTGTGAGTGGAAGAGAGAGAGAGAAAGAGAGACCGGTCAATGTTCAGAACACTTACTGTTGGCTATGCTGGTGGCAGTGAAACTGTCTGCCATTCCTGAGACCTGGCTGGCAATGCTGATCTCACTGGCCCTCCGTTGGCCCCGGGAGACGGGGCCCATTATGGGAGATGAAGGGTACGAACTGTCCATGAAGACACCACCATGAGACTGAACAACATCCGCTATTGAGCCCAAACAAGGAGATCCCATTAGACAGAGACACACAGGTAAGGTGGGTAACTCACAGTGACTGGGTGAGAGGCGAGAAATGAGGCCCCACAAGTACAGTAGGGGGGTGGGGTGTGTGAAAAACCAAATGAACATGCTAGCTGCGGTCAGATTTATTCAACTGACTGACATGTAAATATACCATCAAACACCTATAACAATTAAAGCTGGAGTATAAGCTTGAAACTATATATAAGGTCAATTATTTGGAGAAATGGGGCTGGAGATTTTATAAGATCAGACAATCGCCAAAAGAAAACACAAGACTCAGTTTATCAAAAATATAGATACTAAGCTTCACGTTTAGCCAACAAAGCAGCACAACAATGGGTTAAAATGACTCCCAAAGCAGAAGTTTCCACTTGTCAACATCACGAAACCCAAAATCATAGAAACGATACAGAATACACTTGGTGGTAGCAGCACAGCACAAACCAGAAATCCTGCACCCTCAATACACACGACAGCAGAGGGAGACACACTACAACAGATGCTCAGCAGGTTCGTTTCCATGAGTATTTCCATCGCTTAAAATATCGATATGTTGGGATTTTGGTTTAAAACATACAAAACAAAAAAACCTCTTTAAAAAAAAGTGATATCTGTTCAAGCAACCAACAGAAGTTATCATCAGGAATTTCATTATAATTTTAAGCACATCAAAGCAGCTTTTATTACTTTTTTTATACCGTAGAATGTTAGGTCAAGTAATATCGGGAGCTGGCGGCCTAGTGGTTAGGACATATAGCTTGGAATCCTGAGGTTCTGAGTTCAAGCCCCACTCCCACAGACTGCCACTCTGGGTCTCTGAGCAAGACCCTTAACCCCCCACTGCTCCCCGGGTGCCCCAAGATGGCAGCTCACTGCTCCCCATGGGGACGGGTTAAATGCAGATGTAAATTGTCAATGAAATGGGGAACAAAAGTCAACAAAAGGATAAAAAACAGCTAACCCATGTAAAAGTTACACAAACTTAACAGAAGCAGTGTTTCTATTAAAATGAAAATACCAGAAAATAAAGAATCTGGTTGATGAAATCTAATATGTGTTTTTTGGCCGATATCTGATATTAATACTAACTGGGACATCCCTAATTTAACCGGGGTGCAAAAGTTTTAACTAAATATGGATTTTCTCCCAAACAGTCAAACTAACGTATATAGGCTCAAATATATTGATACAGCTCCCACGCTAATTGAGGAAAATGTGTCTTAGTGACTTACAGAGAATCCACAAACATTTTGCAGCCGTAAAGAAAGGCGAAAATATGGATATTTCACCTGTTCATCACAAAAGCTAATACTCTATTGGCTCATCATGGCATCATTTCCACCAATAGTTTTCTTATCTTTTACTCTTGGAAACAACAGCGATGGAAATACTCAGAGAATATATAAAAAATATGCCAAACCAGTCTGATCTCTTAGGCACACAACAGGAAAATAAAAAAGAGAAGCAAGCCACAAATGGAGGGAGTGAATGAACAAGGATGGAGGAAACATGGAGGTGAACGGGAGATGCTACACACACTCAAAGGTGGTGGGTGTTGCTCTCAGGGAGCTGTCCTGCCAGTTTAGCACGGGAACAGGAATGCAGGTCTCACTGATGGTCTCCTGACAGCGGAAGGACAGGGGGGGCCCGCTATCAAGTAGCAGCTGAGCGTTGCTCTGGACTGTCTCCACTACAGAGGGAGTTGGAGGAGTGGGTGGAAGGGAGGAAGGGGGGAGGCAGAGGTCAGGGGTTGGTTTATAGGTGTGCGGATATGGGGACAGGAGACCGAGAGAGAGAGGAGTAAGGAAAAAAAAGACAAGGAAGACACAAAAACATATGAAGCAAGAACATGAAACGAGAAAGAGGTCAGGACCTCTGGACCAAAACTGTTTCCCAGCAGGAATGGCAAATTTCAAACACTTAAGAATGCAAACTGAACCCAAGAGGATGGACCATACTGCTCTTTCTTTCAGAGAGTGTTAATAGATAGATAATGCTAATACAGATGCACTTACTGCTCAGGTTCACCCAGAGCAGTCTGGGTTAGGTTTAAAAAAAAAAAAAAAAGACATTGTGAAGAAAAATAAATAAAAATTGTTCATCAACCAATGCTGCCTGCCTTCAAAGAAGAAAAACGGCACAATTTACTTTATACATCAGGTCAATAATGAATAAAGACCTGAGGCTGTTTTCAACAGAAACCTTTCAAAGCAAAAAAGGTAAAAACTGATGGACTCGGAGGATTTTATGGGGAGAAATATATCCAATTAAAGCAGGGAAATTATACACCTTTTTTTCTGATTTTAATACATTTTGGTAAAAGGCTGTTAAATAAAATAAAACTGAAAAGGTGAAAAGAAGTAAAGATGTTCTAAATGTCTTTTTTTAAGTGTCTCTGTATCTTAGTTTGGGAGAAAAACATCCAGCTTTCAGGCGTACGTTTGCAACCTGCAGGCAAATGATAGCATAAAAAACAGGTGGTTGAAGAGCTAAGGATTACTTTATTAAATTTAATGTTCCAAAAGAGACAACAAGCATGACATTGACCGTTTTTAGATAAATAACAGAAGACAACCAGTAGAAAAAGGATTTACTTTGCTCTTTCACTTGCTGGCTTTTGCCTTCATACGTCACTCCTAAGTGTAACTCACCCAGTAAGGTCGAGTTTCCGTCTCCCAGGGGGAAGCGTTGGTAACGGGGGACACTAAAGGGGGGGAGGAGGTGAAATTTCCTCTCCAATAGAGGCTCCAGGCGGGAGGCAGAGGGATCAGCTGGGTGGAACAAGTTATAGACCTGCTGACAGGCCGGCCTCAGCTGGGCCACTAGAGGGGGAAATCAAACCAAAGATATGGGGAATGAGATCAAAGGAACAAGATAAATAATTAAGGCATTTTTAATAAAACATTTTAAATTTAAGAAATTCCAAAACACATTTAAAACCACTGCCTTTCGTTTTATGGAAAAGCTCACCATCCAGCATAGGGATTACAGTTTTCCTCAAAGCCAGCACCAAGCCCAAGGGAGACCCAAAGAGGAAAACGTCCGCCACTTCAAAGTCGAACTTCCCCAGGGAGCTTCCGTCCAGCATGGTGCTGCTGCTGGACCTGCGGGACACTGCGTCATTCCGAAGGACGCTAGAGTGCAAGCTTAAAACAAACCACAGCTGTTAGTCCTTTTGTACCTTCATCTTTTTTCATCTTATTAACGCTCCACAAAGGGTCAACACTGAGACACTGCATTCAGTACTAATTTTGCATGGTATGGATACTGATAACAAATGTTCATTTTAGATTTTATTACCATTTGCACATTAAAAGGAGAACACTTTAGACAACCTTAAAGTATTGTCAAATTTAGCATTAAAATTTAGATTATTTGTTTTGCATTTATTTACATGCTTACTTAACTAGCATCTGGCTGGTTAACCAAGAGCGTTTTTCATTTCAACAAAAATATTTTTTATGTCTCTACTTATCTTAAAAATTCTGTTTTTTCATCTCACTGTATCGGAAATTGAAATGGAGTATTTCTTGGGTATCGATATTAAATTTGACATTTTTACTATTGTGACAACCATTTTATAAAGATATGAAAAAAAAGGATATAAAGAGATTCTAACAGATCAACACAAAGTAATGCTTGATATTAAGGGGTGTTAAGTATGACACAAAACGTTCCTTTAGGAAAGACTGTTAAAAAAAAAAGCCATTGCTGATAGAAAACCTACGAGTTCATGTTGCAGATTTTGCCAGCAGCCATGTATGGAAAATAGAGGACATTCTGATAAGATACATTTTTTTTCACCTTTCTGATTGATGGAAAACAAGGAATGCATCCCCCTGATTATTTCACCTTCCCTGTGAATCATGATGGAGGCAGCTTCTCGCTGAGAAGGACGATTTTCTTCAACAGGAACAGGGAAGTTGCTTGGAGTTGATGGGAAGGAGGAATCTTTTTAATGTAAAACGGGACAATTCTTGAAGAAAACCTATATGAGGCAGCAAAATGCTTGGGATGGAGGTCAAAATTTGAACTCTAGGAAAGCGGCAAGAAACTAACAGCCAGGGCTATAATGGAATGGTTAAGCTTATCTATGTGTTTGAATGGGCCTGAGTCCAGAGCCCGGTCTACATATGAATCTATGGCAAGACCGAAAGATAGAGGATCCACGTTCTTTCTGTTGTACAGGGATGAAAATATAATACATGGACATATGGCAAAAGACAAACAGCTCTAACTTTTACCAAGCAGTGACCCAGGAGGGCTCAGCACATGTTCCAGACTTTTAGGGAGAAATAGATATTCTATCTCCTTCATATAATTGTACTGGCCTGAAATATAAGATGATATTAAAGATAAAGTAAAGGAAGGGAATTAATTTGAAATGAATGTAAAAGCTTAGAGGGAATTAATACTTTTTTCAAAGCAGTACTACCACAACGTGTACAGTATATGCAGTACTGGCGCCCCCCAGGGGCGTGTTTTTTTAACAGTCCTCTCCACACATAGGACCATGCTGCCTGTCCTCACCAACCTCAACAACACAATGGCTGCTGTGAATTACTGCCTTTTCCAAGCTTTGCGGTGTAAGGTTTGTCCACAAAACAGGACAGCTCCAATGAGCTTCAATGAGGTCTGCAGAGAAGATCATCTCGGCCAATATTATCTCCATCCAGAACTTGTGCAGGTTTAAGTTCGGGAAAAGGGGCCAGGAAACATTTCTGTTGATCCCACATAAACTGTTCAGGCTTTTTACCCTCAGGTTGGCACCGCAGAGCACCGTGTTGTAACAACTTGTCTCTCCCATGAACACCCAGATCTAAACCAGGCATATCTGGATTCCTTCAACCACCTCCTCCTCATTTGTAGAAACATGTATGCACACATATTTACAATTCAATGTCCATAAAACATCTTCAATGAGAGCAAAGAGGAACCAGAGTGAAGTTCCTTGTTTGTGTGTGCAAACTTATGATTAAAACTTATTCTGATGATTGTCAAGAGATCCATGCTTTTGCTCTGGTATGTATTAATGTCATCACTCACCTTGACAAAAAAGCTTGGTGCTGTTTAATTGTGTCCATCTCGTAGGTGGAGGAGTCACTTCTCTTGCGTGGCAGCTGCCTCTTGGTCTCATCGCTTGAAGTGGCACGAGGAATATCAATGTTACTGCGACTGAGGTGGCGGCTGCCCTCCAGGGTTGGAGAAGAGGATCCATGTCCACTGTTGACAATGATCCCTGGAGAGAGAAGGTCTTGGTCCTACATGAGCAAAGATAACAAATATTCCTTTAAAAAAAAAAACTGTATCATAATGGCCAGTTTAGGATGTTAATGCTTCCTTACCTGCACGCTGATGACACTGCCCCTGCGGCTGCTGTTCTGGCTTTCATTTACGGCAGGGGAGCTGTGACAGAGAGCATCAAATCCCAATATTCCTCCCACGCAGTCCCCAATGAGACAAACCTGGAAAGAGAAGTAAAAATGAAAGCGTAACAATAGTTGTATGTAATTTAAACATCATTCTTCTTAAAAAGTTTTAACAGGAGTCATCTTTATCTATATCCATGATACGTTTGAGGAGAGACCATCAACATAAGTAATTTTGTCAGAAATTTTGATTCCAGCCTATGATTAACTGAAGGATGAATCATCTCTGAAGTCATTATATATATATATATATATATATATATATATATATCTTTAACTCTTCATTTCTAAGCAGCGAATCACATGGCGGCAACTCAGTGCATTTAGGCATGTAGACATGGTTTAAGACAATCTCCTGCAGTTCAAACCGAGCATCAGTATGGGGAAGAAAGGTGATTTGAGTGACTTTGAACGTGGCATGATTGTTGGTGCCAGAAGGGCTGGTCTGAGTATTTCAGAAACTGCTGATCTACTGGGATTTTCACGCACAACCATCTCTAGGGTTTACAGAGAATGGTCCGAAAAAGAAAAAACATCCAGTGAGCGGCAGTTCTGTGGGCGGAAATGCCTTGTTGATGCCAGAGGTCAGAGGAGAATGGCCAGACTGGTTCGAGCTGATAGAAGGGCAACAGTGACTCAAATAACCACCCGTTACAACCAAGGTGGGCAGAAGAGCATCTCTGAACGCACAGTACGTCGAACTTTGAGGCAGATGGGCAACAGCAGCAGAAGACCACACCGGGTACCACTCCTTTCAGCTAAGAACAGGAAACTGAGGCTACAATTTGCACAAGCTCATCGAAATTGGACAATAGAAGATTGGAAAAACGTTGCCTGGTCTGATGAGTCTCGATTTCTGCTGCAACATTCGGATGGTAGGGTCAGAATTTGGCGTCTACAACATGAAAGCATGGATCCATCCTGCCTTGTATCAACGGTTCAGGCTGGTGGTGGTGGTGTCATGGTGTGGGGAATATTTTCTTGGCACTCTTTGGGCCCCTTGGTACCAATTGAGCATCGTTGCAACGCCACAGCCTACCTGAGTATTGTTGCTGACCATGTCCATCCCTTTATGACCACAATATACCCAACTTCTGATGGCTACTTTCAGCAGGATAATGCGCCATGTCATAAAGCTGGAATCATCTCAGACTGGTTTCTTGAACATGACGATGAGTTCACTGTACTCAAATGGCCTCCACAGTCACCAGATCTCAATCCAATAGAGCATCTTTGGGATGTGGTGGAACGGGAGATTCGCATCATGGATGTGCAGCCGGCAAATCTGCGGCAACTGTGTGATGCCATCATGTCAATATGGACCAAACTCCCTGAGGAATGCTTCCAGCACCTTGTTGAATCTATGCCACGAAGAATTGAGGCAGTTGAAGGCAAAAGGGGGTCCAACCCGTTACTAGCATGGGGTACCTAATAAAGTGGCCTGTGAGTGTGTGTGTATATATATATATATATATATATATATATAGGGAAAAAAGAAAGTATTTGAAACGTTTCCTTTCCAGTAAGACGACAGCACTAAACACGCAGCCAGAGAACAATTGTTTAAATTGGAAAATAAAAGCATTTTCACATGTTAGCATGACAGAATCTACCCCCAGACTCAGAAACAACTCAGAATCTGTAGATGAAGACTCAGATTGAACCAGTTAATAAAGAAAAATGGGCACAAATTTCACTCTAGTGGTGCAAATACATACTATTAAGGCCTTACAGTAGAAAATGCAGCAAAGTATTGACATGTCATGCTCCTTTTTTATTTTTACTAAAAAAAAAAAAATACAGTATGCACGATACATAAAATAAATTCCAATAAATCACATTAAAGTTTGTGGCTATAAAATGAGTCTATGAAAACCTTAAAAGGCCTCCTGCTATAAGAACCCAGTTTCTGACACAATAGCAGCATGGATGCCAGAGATGGGGGATCTGGAGGCAACAGGTCATCTCCGTGTCATGTGTTTGGTCTGCCCAGTCACTGAACCAGGTGAGTCCAATCAGAGTGAATTAACCTGTGCAGATTGGACTCACCTACTTCAGTGGCTGGGCAGAACAAAAATAACAGAAATGACTTGTTGACTCCAGATCCCCCATCTCTGGTGGATGCTGTTACAAACATCACCTGACCTGGCCAGTGAAGGCTGCTCCACCCAGAGACTTGATGAAGTCAGCATACACCTGGTTGGCACGGACAATGACAGTGGCCACAGCATCCTGGTACTGTGGAGATGAGGTGGCCAGCAGAGGCAGCGCAGCCAGTGGGATGTGGTCCTGGCTGCTGGACAGACAGCCCTCATCATAGCTATAAGGGCTCAGGCTGCAGCAGAATGCAATAACAAAGAAAATAAAAGGAGAAGCAAAAGTAAATAAATCAGAGGAGATGGCATGAAGCATGATCTGCAATTTTATACCAGGTACACAGCCGCCAGAGACAACAAACACAAACCCTCAGTAAAAACGCCCACATCCAGCCTGCAGAAATAAATTTGTTCACAGGGTTCTTCTTACTTAGAGACTAGAGAGAAGGCCTCGGCACAGATGGCAGGGCAGGGCACCAAGCGGATGGCGATGTGTCCCAGCGCAGCAGGGTAGTGAACACGCATGACTGTGTCAAAAGCTGTACTGATGGTGTTGACGTCGGCCTGCTTGCTGTTCTGGTCTCCTCCGCCCGTATCCAGGATGTTCCCTCCATGCAGAACCAGAATCAGTACGTGGATCTTGGAAGGCTGAAGGCACTGCTGAGACGAGCTCTCCTGAGGGATGGGAGAGTTGTTATAAAGGTGATGAATAGGGAATGTTTGGAGAGATTGTTTAGTTTACTATCATGACCAAAGACAGAGGGCTTCCTTTGGCTACTAAAAAAACTTTCCCTCACTAATTTCCGTCGACATTCTTAGCAAGGCTGTCCAAACATATACCACAGAACAGACTTCTGTTTACAACCATAGAGGGGCAGAGGACCATGAGAGGGGGGAGACAGAGCGAGCCACCCTCCACCTGTATGACGACAATCATGCTTCTGGAGAATGTCACAATAAACTGCATGGAGTAATGTGTAGTTTTGTCTTCTGTGTTCGATCCAAAACTTCACATTGTCAGAGAACCACCAGAAACGTACACTCAATGCCACAACTGCAAGTACAAGCGAGTTCAACAAAGGGTGCTGGGGTCGAGGGGCACACATGGATCGGGTTTGGTCAATGGCGACGGAGAGGAAAAAAGGGGTGGGCAGTCAGTACTGGGTGGGTGTGGGCCTTCCTGTGGGACTTATTCTGCGCCAAAGTGCTATGGGGCTAAAATGTTTACTTACTGACTGGTGCCTTGTTACCGTGATGGTGGGAATGGGAGAGCTATCGGCTTGACCACTAAGAGAGTCACGCATCTGAACACAAGAGGACAGAAAGGCTCAGGGATCAACAGCCTTTCCCTTATCCTCCAAAGAGTAAAGTCTCATAAACCCAGATAAGCTAAAGGTAATTGCATTTTATTTTTTAGGCTACGAACGAGACCAACTTTAGAGCAGGATGTCAGTTGTGAGATTTTCCTTCCATTTTTGCCATTGTTTTTTTAAGAAAGTTCAATTTTTGACACAGAGCAACATCTGAAGAAACTGGTTAGGTCTGGTTTTTTCAACATGTGGACAAACTTACCTCATCCAGCCTCTCCTCACTCGCTGCTCTTTCATAATCAACGCTCATTTCCTTAAAGCTCTCTGAAAACACATCATTATCACACAGTTAAGCCAGAGAAGAGTTACTGTTGGGAAGGAAGAGTCTGTCAGTGCAGTTCTTCTTACCAGCCATTTCCTCTGTGTCTGCAGCTTCGATCTTGTCTATGAGGTCGTTGGAGTTCCATTTGGCGATTTCCTTTGGGAAAACCTCCTCACCATCTGAGAGATCCTCTAAACATGCACAATAAAAACAGAAAATAATTAGGATTAGGTGATAGAAAAGGATTAGGTGATAAAAAAATGCAACTCTAAGGGTAATTTTTACAAATCAGCATTTGTCTCTCTCTCTCAATACCATATCGTAGTTAAATATGTATAAATAAATATATACATTTAGGACTCATTCTTAGGGGTAAGTTATATGAACAGAATCCTATTACTACATTTTTTCTGCAGTATATACGTCTATCTATTTTCCATCACGCTTTATCCCTACTGGTCCCTATCTCCAGCTGTCTACAGGAAAAAGGCAGGGTACACCATGGACAGGTCGCCAGTCCATTGCAGGGTAACACAGAGACAAACAGGACAAACAACCTATCACGCACACACTCACACCTAAGGAGAATTTAGAGAAGCCAATTAACCTAACAGTCATGTTTTTGGACTATGGGAGGATAACGGTGTACCTGGAGAGAACCCACGCATGATCAGGGAGAACATGCAAACTCCGTGCAGAAAGACGACGGGCGAGAATTGAACCTGGAAACTTCTTGCTGGAAGGCAGCAGTGCTACCCACTCCTCCACTGAGCAGCCCACAGTAAATAAAAAACGTGTTTAATATTTTTTTTTTATTTAAAAATGTATTTCTAAAAAAAACTTGTTGCCACATTTCTGTTGCTACATATAATCACAGGCCCATAAGCGTAAGTAGTGCTCTACAAATGCAGCTAGATTTTTATCAAATTGGTGAGAAGTGCAAGTGTTCGGCTTAAAGAAAGAGTAAAAGTCTGTAGTTCAGGTCTGTGTTAAACCACTGCTGTCCAAAAAACAAAACATTTTTTCACTAGAAATTTTTATGTGCTTCATGCAAGCAGATTATATCGATATTGGCATAAAGAAGAAAACTGATGTAAAAATATGTGAAGAAAAATTTTCAATTTATGCATTATCAGCGTATTTTCAACAGTAACATCACAACATTTGTGGTTTAAGGTCTTGGGTACAAATTAGGGGGGAGCACCAATTGCAGTTTTCGACTGTTTGCAAAAAGCCTGTCATGCCAATGCAGACTTTGAAGGAAATCTACTTTTTTAATAACTTACCCCGTCAGGAGTTATGGGGTTACAATTCACCTGCAATGTTTTAATCTTATTTTACTTAAAACCGTCAAACAATACATAAGAGACAATAGAAATTTGCTTTAGCTGCACATGAGGCGGTGCTCTCAAATATAAAGTTTAGCTTTTTGAGTGTGGCTTTTTTAGACATTTGTAAAGGTAAATAAGATCAATAGATAAGACCTGTTTTATATGTAAGCATTGGTTGATCACAACAACCCAGAAGTAATTAAACCAGGCCCGATCCAGTTTGTGCACCCCTTAATCCGAACAGGTTAATCTATGGGCACAAAATGGAAGTAAGAATGGGAGAAGATGGTTATGTATTGCCCTCAGTTAGCGTTTAAAAAATGTGTTATCACCCCTAAAGTGCATACCACTTTCTTTCAGAGGTTCTCCTCCTTGACCTTTTCTTATCACATTTGATAAAAAAATGCAATAAAATGTAGGGAACACTTTAAACGTTACCTTTAACCACTTTATTTGAAGCACCACTCACTGCAAGGGCTATAAAATGCATGTCAGGACAAGTATTGTTAAGAGAGAAGAATTATATTTGCAATCTCTCTCATGTCAAGAGGATATATATATACACACACACACACACTATGTATATATATAAAACATAAACATACACACACGTATATATACACATACACACACTTACAGGTAAGAATGAAGATTTGAAAAGGAAAACAAATGTAATCCCATAACTTACCCTTATAAATGTATATCTGTAATCTCATTTTATAACAATGAAAATTAACATAGAAAAGACCTCACTACCATAGCAAGCTAACAATGTAGAAAATCTATTCAAGAAAACCATTAATTCCAGAAAACCCACAGATGTTGGAGATCAACTGATAGTTTTATTAATAAATTTAAGAAAGTATTTTCAAGTGTGCAAAAACAATCAGAGAGACAATATTTCTAAAAACAATCTGAGACAAAAATGGATTTTCACAGATGCAACACATTTGAGATGACTTCATGTGCAGGATCTTCTACGTAAATAATGTCAAAAACTCTTGTGTTGAAAACTTCTTGCATCATTCTGCATAATAAACATGGTCCTCCTTTCACATTTTCATTGCTAAGCTCCTCTTTTCCTGATTTCACATTTTCAGATAGTATTTCTAGAAGTTTCTTTATAACAATCTGGACTTTTGAGTAAAAAAATAAATAAATATAAATATATATATATATATATATATATATATATATATATATATATATATACTTAAAACCTGCCTCTATTTAAAACAATTAAAATTCCTTCAAATATGGGGACGCACACATTTTACAGGTTTTCAATATCTTAACTAAAATACATAAGTTCTATTTTAAAATGTATAATACATTAACATGTGAAATCAGAACTTTATTTTCTTTATAATAAAAGCAGATGTTTTTAAAAGCAGTTTGCAAACATTAAAAATCTTCATTGTGTTCATAAATATTCCTAAAATGGTGATTTTTAGTGCTGTGGGTGTTTATGTCTAATAGGGCCAATTTAAAACCGTCCAGTCTGGCCAGAAAGAGGAACCTCAGAGACTGAGTCTGATCGCAGAGCGAGGTCAGAATGGGCTGAGGTGCACAGAGGACAGTGGCCACAACATATTTGGAGGTTATACAGGTGCTGGTCATAAAATTAGAATATCATGAAAAAGTAGATTGATTTCAGTAATTCCATTTAAAAAGTGAAACTTGTATATTATATTCATACATTACATACAAACTCATATATTTCAGATGTTTATTTTGTTTAATTTTGATGATTACAAATGACAACAAATGAAAATCTCAAATTCATCATATCAGAAAATTAGAATATTACTGAAGACCAATAAAAACAAAGGATTTATAGAAATGTTGGCCAACTGAAAAGTATGAACATGAAAAGTATGAGCATGTACAGCACTCAGTATTTAGTTGGGCCTCCTTTGGCCTGTATTACTGCAGCAATGCGGCGTGGCATGGAGTCGATCAGTCTGTGGCACTGCTCAGGTGTTATGATAGCCCAGGTTGCTCTAATAGTGGCTTTTAGCTCTTCTGAATTGTTGGGTCTGGTGTATTGCATCTTCTTCTTCACAATACCCCATAGATTCTCTATGGGGTTAAGGTCAGGAGAGTTTGCTGGCCAATTAAGAACAGGGATACCATGGTCCTTCAACCAGGTACTGGTAGCTTTGGCACTGTGTGCAGGTGCCAAGTCCTGTTGGAAAATGAAATCTGCATCTCCAAAAAGTTGGTCAGCTGCAGGAAGCATGAAGTGCTCTAAAACTTCCTGGTATGTGGCTGCGTTGACCCTGGACCTCAGAAAACACAATGGACCAACACCAGCAGATGACATGGCACCCCAAACCATCACTGACTGTGGAAACTTTACACTGGACTTCAAGCAACGTGGATGAAGTGCCTCTCTTCTTTTCCTCCAGACTCTGGGACCTTGATTTCCAAAGGAAATGCAAAATTTACTTTCATCAGAGAACATGACTTTGGACCACTCACCAGCAGTCCAGTCCTGTTTCTCTTTAGACGCTTCTGACGCTGTCTGTGGTTCAAGAGTGGCTTGACACAAGGAATGCGACAGCAGAAACCCATGTCTTTCATACGTCTGTGTGTGGTGGTTCTTGAAGCACTCACTCCAGCTGCAGTCCACTCTTTGTGAATCTCCTCCACATTTTTGAAGGGGTTTTGTTTCACAATCCTCTCCAGGGTGCGGTTATCTCTCTTGCTTGTACACTTTTTTCGACCACATCTTTTCCTTCCCTTCGCCTCTCTATTAATGTGCTTGGACACTGAGCTCTGTGAACAGCCAGCCTCTTTAGCGATGACCTTTTGTGTCTTGCCCTCCTTGTGCAAGGTGTCGATGGTCGTCTTTTGGACAACTGTCAAGTCAGCAGTCTTCCCCATGATTGTGTAGCCTATAGAACTAGACTGAAAGACCATTTAAAGGCTTTTGCAGGTGGTTTGAGTTAATTAGCTGATTAGAGTGTGGCACCAGGGGCCATCAATTTTGAACCTTTTCACAATATTCTAATTTTCTGATATGATGAATTTGAGATTTTCATTTGTTGTCATTTGTAATCATCAAAATTAAACAAAATAAACATCTGAAATATATGAGTTTGTATGTAATGTATGAATATAATATACAAGTTTCACTTTTTAAATGGAATTACTGAAATCAATCTACTTTTTCATGATATTCTAATTTTATGACCAGCACCTGTAGCTGTTGAATCAGCAGATAGCTGAGTTCCAGCATCTTCCAAACTGTCTGCAGCCTTCTGATTGGCTCGATAACAGTGCATAGAGACTTGAATTTTATGAGTTTCAATAGTCAAGAACCTTCATCAGACCTTAGACCACCTAGTGCAAAGCATTGCAGGCCTCGGTGCTCAGCTCTGACTTTTTACACAAATCTATTCTTTAATTGTTTTTTTGTTTTTACTGTCCGACCAAAAAGTAACCTGCTTGTGCAAAAGGATGATGTAAAAGTCAGAAAAATTGAGACATGATGGTTCTGACTGCAGACGCTTTGAAAACTATTAGATATACATCCAATTTATTGACACATGGAAGCAGCACAATTATGGTCAATGAATGATTTGGTTCTTTCCAAGATAAAATATAAAAAAGAACAATTTAGATTTAAATATATTTGATAATTTCTCAATTTCTATCTTTCTATCTCTTTCTATCTTAAATCTTTGATCCTAAATGATTAAATCTTGTCAAGTGAAAGTATCTTTCTGCACAGACAGAAAACATTACTTGTTTTGAGCACCTTTCCCCTCAGATTGAGTGTTTTTATCATGTGTTTAGACACCATTTTATGTAGAGTTAAAGAAGAGAATTGTGCTGTTCAGACTGCCATTTAAAAAGTTGCATACTGGATGAAACACAAAAAGATCTGGGCAGTATTTGCCTTCTGTGTGAGCACAAAGGTTTCAGCATACCGAGACATTTGGGACGATGTCATTCAGCTGTGTGCTAAACAAGCTTCATATGGGATGTTGCTCAAATTTAGGCATATGAAGGCAAGTGACCTAAAACTTCTGGCAATAACCGTTTGACATCTGAAGTTTCTGTTTTAAGTGTCCAGAACCTTTGGTGTAACTGTAGGACAAATATCCCAAGACACATGGGCTCCTTTCAGATAAATGGGGAAGACAACAGAACATACCCTTCCTGCAAACCAAAGACATGCTTCATAAGTGAGAAAATGTCCAGTCACCTGAGCCTCCTCATATTAACAGCCAGAGCAGTATTCAAGAAGTTGAAATCAATGGGATCTTTGCAGAAAATGGCTGGTAAAGGACCCAAGTGCAAATAACTATGTAGAACTTTATACCACAATTGAAACAGACAGCATTGATAATAGGACAGATTGTCAGTTTGGATTCAGGCTTGTTAAATTGACATTTTCTTTTGCTAAAAACTAAGGTATGTTGTTCAAATAATCAAATAATCAGTGAGTGGGTGCTGGTAAAAATTCAAAGGTAATTCCTGCAGTTATTTCAACTACTCACATGTAGAAACATGTTAAAACTGGAATGAATGCAGATGAATGAGCGAGCAGAGTTGGTGTAAAAGTAAAACTGATGCAAAATGTTCAAGGTTTATTGTTTGAAATGAGTTCTGTGTGTTTGACAGAGCCGAGTGTTTTTAGTGAACTGATTTGTAAACTGGACATCAGGATGAAAGCTGGGCCCACTCCTGAGTCCGCAGCCACCTTTCTTCAGGGAACCTATTTGATTTGCAGACCCAAAGCATGCTGGGTATCTGGGAAGCTTAAGAACTGATCTGTGGTTAAAGACAGGCATGCAGAGCAGTTGAGAAAAAAAGGAAAAACTGTTAAATGCAAACTGTGTATTTAAGAACTTTACCATGAGCGTCAAAGAATTCTTCGTCCGAGCTGTCATCCGAGTCCCGCGCTATGCTCTGCATCCTCCATTCTGAGATGCTGTGACGCGATGGGCTCACTGTTAAACCACAAGAAGCAAAAGGGCTCACTGTTATTAGGAGACATTTTTATTTTTCCAGCTTCTTTTTAAACAAATACACGACCAATAAGGCAACCCCACATCACCAATCTCATGCACAAACATGGTGTTATATAAACACGCAACAGTCTCTGCGGTGCGCTAATGGGCTGCATAATGGTCAGGGGTGATGTGTGAAAAGTGAGACCCAACGCCGCCCAAACTCCCAAAACCTAAGGCTCCAGAGGAGGAGCGTGTTGCGCGCTAAGAGTCGGTCCCGTCTGTCACATGTCTATAACCGACACCTCGTGTGTGATTAAGGCAGCGGAGGAGAGAGGGGTAGGGGCACAGCTGTGGCTGTCAGGACACACAGACTAAACAGCAGATGGGGGAGGGATGTGGGGGATCTGTGATGTCAGCACTGCTACTAAAAATAGCTTCATGGAGGACCACGAGGGGTGGTGGTGGAGAGGTTGTTCCAGAGGGTGAAATGAGGTGGGCAGGAAGAAACTAGGGGTCCATGAGGATGCTGCAGCGAACACCATCTTAAAGGAAGGATGGCACATGGGCGTGTTAGGACATGTGATCTGTGATGTCAGAGGTGATTCTATAAATAGACCCAGCTATGAAAAAAAACTGCTGAAGCTAGACACTCGTACAAGGGTGAGAGTACGGAAAAGCATTGTGGATAAAAGTAAAAAGATCTAACTGACTATACTGCCACGTGAGCACGACTGTCTGTGTGCTACTATACCTCTGACCAAGTTATTTAAAGGTTTTTATATGTTGTCTGCTCCTAAATCTGCCTGCATAGTAAGCAGGTCCAAGGGTTACGCTGGGGTTACACAGTTATAAAGCAGCTTCCCTCCATAGTTAAGACACCTGTGTTAAAACATGTCAATAACATCATACACAAAATGTCCCAATTAAAAATCAGAAAAAAAGGGTAAATTATGCGGTGAATTTGACAGTACTTAAGATTTTGCATTAAAATCTGAATTATTATATAAGATGGATAAAATAGGAAGGTTATTTAACTGAATCAAGAGCTGCCTTGATAACCGGGTTATAGCTGATAGATTTGATTAAACAAGTATAAAATATGCAAAACGGATCCAATTATATTGTAAGGTTAAGATGGTGATGTGTCAGAAGTGCTACATAACCGCGCTAAAGTTTAAGTTGAACTGAACCGTGAAAAACGAGGCTGGACCCAAGGAGCAGAGTTTATCTTGGCATTACAAGATAAACTCTGCAGGACAGAAATAAAAAGGAGGACAGAAATAAAAAATTGAGGATCTCCAAAACGGTTAGAGATCTGATAAATTTATACGGTAAAATATACTGCTGCAATAAAAAGCCAATTTCACTTCATTACTTTTTCCACGTCTTTACTCTCGTCAATTATTGTAAGAAATCTACAAGCTAAAGGGAAGACACTGGCTTGGTTCAATGAGGTGTAAATGTACAGGACCTATAATATTTTGTAGATTTGGTATAATTTCATTAGTATTTGCGTGAATCATTTTATTAAAAGAGCATAACATTTGGTATTTAGGATTTGTAATATCTTATTTAAAGAAAAAAAAAAACATGAACTGATCTATCCAGTGAGTCTTTGGAGAATTTGTCACCAAGGCTGCCAGCAGGTTCATGTTTCTGAGCTTCTACTTTATTTAATCCAAGTCAGACAGGAGGAGGCAGCAGCACCCATGGAGTGGCGTCTCCACCTGCACACTATCATTGGTCTATAAACCTGGATCCTGGAAAAATCCAGTTTAAAGTTTAAGCTACCCAGAAAAACACACAAAGGATTAAAGTTATAGGTCTGTGGCTCCTTAGGGAAGAAGAAAGTAAATTTAATAACTTTGCCCATTTGATTTGGAAACTTACTGGGTGTTTTCTTTATATTTTTGCTGTTTTTTTTTTTATTATCATTTTGGATTTTTGTTTTAATCCTCCTCTTTTTTTAGCTCAAAAACTTCATGTTTTAAATATGTACATTTGGAACATCCCATTTAGGGAAATATATAAATTCTCTCTCTGTGTAAAAATGTAATACTTATGCTTGCTCCATTACTCAAACTTGGTCATAAGTTTGAGACTCTTTAACTTAAAACAACTGTATTAAGGTATATCAAGATGGCACTTGATATACTTTCTTATCCCATGTAGGTTCTGACGGTGAAGACTAATTTGCTTTATGACTGACTCGTGGTACAGATGAGAACTGTGAGAAGAAGGAAGAAAGGGAAAACATGCAATAGTTGATCTGTGTTGGACAGAGGAGACCACATGTTGAAGACGCCGTTCACCTCCTCTCTTGGATGAGCGGGAGGACCTGGATGAGGTGGACCACTGCTTGGTGAGCACACCTCGTGGCTGCAGAGTCTCTACTGATCTAGTGACTGTTTCGTCAGCCTCAATGGAGCTAATTGCTTCTTTGGCCTCCTGCTCTTTGTCTGGAGATGGAGCACTGCCATTGGCTTCTGTCGCCTCCTCCACCTGGCAGTATTGGGCCATCTTCGTGGCTAAGGCTAGCTGGGTTTCCAGCTCCAGCTGCCGGATGTTCTCAATGGTTAGACCGTACCACTCATCCTGCCAGCACCAGGCCTGCCGGTGGGCACGCACCATGACCTTTCTCAGCCCTAAAGAAAAATAACAAGCAGTCAAATGGCTAACAGACTTTGAAAAGAAAAAAAAAAAAACAACAACATGAAAATCCACAAATCCAGATCTGCTCACCAACATCATGAATGAAGCGTTCAATCTTGGACTGCATGCCCCAGTATCGAAACTCCACTTTGCAAAGTTTGTAGGCACACATGATGGGAGTCTTCCCTGGGTTGTTGTTGTATTCCTCTATCCAGTCATCCTGCAGGGGCCCCCTCTGGGTCTTCTCCGACTTGTAAAGCCTCGGGTCCTCCTCTGCCTTATACTCATGCGGGGGGATGGGATCTGTCACTATGTCGATCGGGTCTGCCAAATAAAAAATCGGGTTTCAGCCAGCAGTAACAGATGGAGCCAGCTGTTTGGAATAACGATGGTTTTATAATCATGTCATAATGGGCACAGGAGGAGCGGCGGAGCAGAACATGTAAAAGCCCGTGTTTAACAGGTTTACATTCTTTTTAAAACCAACCCAGACTGTTTACTGGATGGGTTACATAAGAGAGACCAACTGACAAAGTCATTCCAAACAACTGCAGAAATGGATCATTGCAAGCTTTTTTTGTTTGTTTTCTATAGTAGTGTGTAAAAGTTTTAACCTAAAATACAAAAATAATGCTGGATGGAAACAATGGCCACTTACAGATAATCATTTGGACAAATTGGCAAATTGTATTGTTTTTATTCCTATAATCAAGTTCAAAGAGCATTTATTTTTAATAAATAAATAAGTAAATAAATAAAACTCAAGTTCAGCTTCTCTGAAATTTACATACAGATTCTTTATAAAGAAGAGTTATGTTATAGACAAGATGAGTGTGGACTTGGGGCCATTTGCAGCACCTGAAGTATATTTTGTGGCCCCTGACCATAGCTGAAGAATATTACAAATTTAGCCTCCCAGCAAATGGAAACTTTGTAAAATCTCACCCTAAAAAATGAACAATGACAAATGTTTATGTTATTGAACTGGAATTGTTACGTACATCTAAAAGTACTACTTATTCTGCTTAGAAGTATTTTTGTTATTATTTGCTTTTATTGCTTTCTTTATTTTCCAAATCAAGTAAGTGGGGCCAAAGAATCCAAAGAGAACTTAGCACCCCCATTCATTACATGTGTCTGAATACAACTGGGCTTTTGCAAAATAAAAATAAAAAACAAGAAACATTTTGTGTTGCTGGTAATAGAATTACATCCATTTGTTGACCAACAAGATAGAAAAAAAAACTGAATCAAAAAGTAAGAAACTGTACATATTTCTTATACCCTTTTTTCCAGATCTACAACAATTTATTATTTTCTTCTTTGTTTTATTTGAATATTGCATATTAATTTATACCCTAACTTAAAAAAAGAAAGAAATTGACTCTAAGTACTTAAACTAGGTGATTTTGGTCTGCAGATCAAAACGGTCAGATCACCACTAGCCTAGACAGCTATGGAGAAGACTACTGACTTGACGGTCATCCAGCCGGCACTCATTAAGTAACATTGCTGGCTGCTGATGGTGTTCTATTGAAGCATATTAACAAAAAATTAGGTAGAAGGAAAAAGTTTAGAGCGATAGGTCAAAAAGCAAAAGGAAAAACAACAGGGCTGACGTTTCTTTCAAATCCTCTCAAAGCTGTACTTAACCTAAACAATTAGCTGAATTTTCTTGGCCATCTTCACCCAAATTATCAGAAACAAATTGAATAAAAATATAAGGGGCAATAAATCTAAATGAGTTTAATTTCTTAAATAAAAATACAAAAAAAAGAATAATTATTAAGCTGCACCTACATGTTATTGTGTATTTAGGGTTAAGGAATCTCACCGATAGTTCTTTGCCTCTTGTCGGCGGCTGATAAGTTAAAGACGTCTGCTTGGTCGCCTGTGTCGGGCTTGTAGTAGGTCTCAATGTCAATAGAGAACTTCTCAACAAAAGGACAGGTGTATCTGCAAGAGATCACCAGAAGAAATTAACCATAATAGACACGACTTACATCATGTATCCATTAATATATTAACTCTCATATGAAAGTAGATCGGTCTCAATTTTCACTAGCATACATATGTGATTCATACATGAACAGGACAAGATCCACGCATGCACAAAATGATTCACACAAGCACAAAAAAATCCACACAGACAAAGGACAAGATTCACAGACACATAGCAAGTTTGACACAACCACACAAGATCCACACATGCACAGAACAAGATTGACCAAAGTATTTCTGGTCTATAAATAATTATGCATTAATTAAAAAGAACCAGTGGTCTTTGAACTTCATTGCATTTGTATGTGGATTTTTGAGGCTCCCTTGACGTGCCTCGATACACAAACGCATTTTAACGTGAATCGTGCTGTGTTTCTGTGGATCTAGTTCTTTGTGTGTCTGGATTTGTTTGTACTTGTATGAATCGTGCTGTGCATGCATGGATCTTGTCCTGTTTATGTATGAATCACATATGTGTATTTGTGAAAATGGAGACCGATCTAGCTCCATACTCTCACTCTGAATGGCACAAGGTTATAAAAAGAGAGATGGAACATCCTCAATGATAAAGATAAAAATGGCAAGAGCCATGATCCACAGCTGTGCCTGGAATCTGCAGTAAAACAGTCTCTATTTAAACAGAAATGACAGCATCCTATTTTAGCATCTTTATCAGAGAAAAACAGATGAATAGAGTGACAATGGGGGTCATGCGAGCTAGACACTGGTTGTGCAGCTCCTTTAGCATGCTAGGTAATGCTGAGGTCTGTAGCCTCATTTGGATTTCAGAAAAACAGATCACCCTGAATCAAATTTCTTTTCTTTTTAGTTACACTGCCCTGTGCAACATCCAATAACATTTGAGCACCAGTTGCAGACCCTTAAATATACCCATATCATTACTTTATCAAACTGCTACTTTGTGCTTTGCAGAGGGGCTCTATTTCGAGCTAAAAAAAAAAAAACTATGACTGCTGCTTTGTTGAGAGAATGCAAACCTTGTTCGGGTGTAAGGGTAGGCATTCCAGGACTCCTCTTCGACCCTCAATGCTGCTTTGGGCAGGATGGAGCGGAACCAGCTGGGAATGTGCATGCCGATGTGGTAGACCTTGTGCGTATACTGACCCGCCCCACCAGGTCCATCTGTGTAGGGCTTATTCTCCAGGATCTCCACCCCACTTCCTTCCCCACAGGTCTCTTCTCTGCTCTTTTTCTGCAAGTAAAACAAAGAAGAAAAAACTAAAGCAAAAGCTTTTATATTTACGACATATAGAAGCACAGTGTGAAGGTGTTTTAAACCTTATGTAGCAGAGTCAATTCTTTCTACCACTCTTAATGAGACAGTTCATCTTTTTCTCAATCTAAATTAAATGGAATTTAGAAATAAATCTAAATCTCTTTAATATGCAAAAGTAATCCCTCAGTGGAAAGAAAATATTTATTATATCTCTAAACATGTTTCAAAGCTTTACTAAGACTGATTTATAGATATTAAAACTGTTGAAACACAGAATGATCTGCCACAATAGCCGACATATTTCATCACAGATGGACTGAGTCATCTATAACAGAGCCTAGTCTGACAAAACAATTAATTGCTTCCTGAAAGCTAAGCATCTTCTGAGTGCGTGGAGCCACACCTTCCCCATGTTTACATTCCAGGTGCAGAGCGAGGGAGCTGGGTGGAGACAGGAGGTGCAGTTGCTCAGACTTACAGCTAGGTGAGACAAAGTTTCACAATCAAAGTGATCACAGAGAAGAGCGGGAGGCATGGCCAGAGCAAGGACTGGGGATTGTTGGGAAATCAGTGAAACAGGAAATTTGAACAGCTGAGCAGAGTCCAAGTGCTGACGACAATAAGGGGGAAAAAAAAGCTGTAGAGGATCATAAATGTCAAAGTTTCGAAGTGTATCTGTTTTCTGCAGATCTAGCAAAAATGGGCCGTTTTATTCAGTCCATTTGCTTGATAAGGGAGGAAGGTTTCTCTGGTTTGCCACTGAATCAGTGGAGCAGCATGGAGGAAGTCATGCGGCATCCAGCACTCTGGACCTCATTACCTCTGACAGGTCCTTCATTAGCCACTCGCCCTGCTCTCAACAGCTCAGATGCAGTTAAAAAGACACAGCACAGACGCCCCGGCATTATCAAACCAGCCCCACAAAGCATGAATCCAAGCCCACTTTATCTGAGATCCGCCATGACAGAGTAAATATATGCTCAGAGACACAGGAGGAGATCTACTGGACCTTTAGATGCCATCAGAATTTTATGTTTAATTCAATTTAAACACAACAATCAGTGGAAAAGTCCCCGTAAAGTAAATAAAACCAGATCCAACTGCTTCTTTATAATTTACATACAGTTACATCTCGTATCTTTTCATCCATATTTATATTTCCACTTAATGTTGTTCTTCACCCGGATATAAAGGCCAGAGTGTCGAATTAATTTGATCACTCAAGTTATTTCAAGTTCTGCTTCATGAAATGAAATGTTGATCAATTTCCACTTCGTCTCTTCTTCATTAAGGGGGTAGATAAGATGTTAAAAGCCAATATCAGTACTGATAAACATAGAAATTATTTTGTTTGCAGAATATTTCAATGTTTAGATACTACTTCGTTGACAGGATGGGAGTCACATCCTGGTTTCTTTCTTGGTGCTGTCGACTCACTGGGCCTTGTTTCCTGTCAGAGATGCACTTAACTCCAAAGATACACAGAAGCTGCACAGCCGTATGGTTCGGCTCGAACAGAGGAGCAACAGCAGAACAGTCTAACATTTCATCCTCACTTGATGCGTTTTCTTTGCTCATTACTGCAAATCCCTGCAGAGTAATGAAGAAATGATCGCTTGGCTATCAAATTAGAAGGTGGCAGTAGGGCAACGGAAATAAGCGGAGATAGAGTGGGCGTGCTGAGCGAGACATGGCTAAGATGTCCTAAGGCCCTGTCTTCCATCCATGAGGCCTGTTGTGGATTGGCGTCAGGCGGGCCTATGTGTGGCTGCTGCCCTGGTAACCTGCAGCACTGCAACTCGGGCATGCTGGCGTCTCTCGCCAATCCTTCCTCAGAGCCACAATTTTTTTTTTATTCCACATTTCCTCTTTTCATTCACTCTCTCATGAGCAAAAACCTGACCACCGGCATGCGGGCTGATGTGTGACGGCATGGTTGCCATGGTGAGAGAAGCCTTACAGCAAAGAAGCTGTGTAGAGATGGTGAGGTCAGTGATAAAGGTAACTATGGGTCAATAATGCAACACTCCTAGAGTGCTGGTGGATGCCTGAGAAACTCAATGTTATATTTCTGCCACGTTGGTCGTGTCCAGCTGTCAGTAGAGATCTGTCTGGGAAAAAAGCGGATCAGAACTAAAATGTTTCGTAAGGCTGATACTTCACAATTAGTCACAGGCTATCAAAAAAGTACTGGAGGAATAAGAGTGTGCTGTTTAAACTTATATAAAACGTTCTTTTTATGTTTGTCCGGGTAGAAAAACACTTAAGTCAACTTCTGCAGGACTGTAAACGGTGCTTTATGTTGACTAAAGGAGGAAGTTCAGGTTGATTTACTTATTGCTATAGTTTCTCCTGCAAGCTCGTTTTTCCTTCATAAAAACATATTGCTCATTCATGTGAGCTTCCTGACTGTTATCACCAGATTAAACACAACGTCTATCTATCATGCATAAGACTGGACAAACAATATAACCCAGTCAACCCTAAAACAAAATGATAGTGTAAAAGGATATCTTCTTGTATGCATGTATTCAGGGTTTATAAGGAGTACTGAGAACATTTTCTATCACAGCCTGAGACATAATGTCACTTCCGTATACTCTCAGTATTTCACTGTTCATGCTGCCCACAGCATAACCTGCTTCTTACATAAATATATCCTCATTTGCACCAGCCACAGGAAGGGAAATTTGTTGTTATACCATTAACAGCTTTATATTATATATTCTCTTTTTCATGTTCACCACAGAACTCTGTGTACATTAATAGGAATTTAGGTCATGCATTAACACAAAGCAGTAAATAATGGAAATAGATCTGTAATCTACCTTGCAAGTCTGTCTTTTCTACAGCTGCATTCAGTCTCTCAACATCTAGAGGTTTTTTTCACATTCTCAGTAGAAAATGGCCCAACTTAGTCGAATCAGATTGTAAAAGCTGTGTACAGCTGTTGTTTGGAACAGATTCCTCTTTTCGGTTTAGGTCTGGGGATTAACAGGCCATTCTAACATATGGTCTTAAACCATTTCATTTGTATGGTTAAGGTAATTGTTGATAAACTGGCTTTGATCTAAACTCCTTTAGGTTTTCTTTCATAACTGCCCTGCATCTAGGTCTTTCCATCAAGCAACCAGCTCTCAGCAGCTTTCCTTCTTCCCCAAAGCATCACTTCACCACTCTTTGACCAAACTCTGCATTTTGTATATGACCATGTGGCTCAATTCTGTCCTCATCTGACCTTATTCCACATATAGAAAAGAACTGCTTTGGATCTCTGCAGCTCCTCCAGAGTCATACCCCTGAATTTTCTTTTCCGGTCGATGGAGTTATCAGTGCTCTGTGAGACGTCTGTACAACCCTCTACCGGAACCATTTCTGTGTCCCTTGACCCTAATAATGTTTCAAGAATAACCTATGCTTGTATGGGAACTAAACTGCACATTAGCTGCTTTTAACTTGCAAATGAGGTGACATCAGGTGACATCTGAAGGAAAACTGGCAGTCATTTCTATTTTAAGGGATAGAATAGTGATAAAACCTGCATTAAATCAGGTATTCTTTCCTTGGCACAATTCTTTGAGCCAATTTATAGCAGGAAATCTTGATAAAACCCCCCAAAATGTGAATGAATCTAAGGCGTTTGAATACTTTTGTAAAGCAGTGCAGCTTTGCATCAGACTGACCTGAACTTGGATTATCCAGAATCCTAAAAGCACTCTTTGTTCCTTTGCTTTTTCCATGGCACACACAACTTGCAATCAATCATTTTGCAATTTGTTGTGGAAAAAAAATATCTCCCCTGCTTATCTTCGCCTCGTCTGCTCCTTATAGCTCCTCGGTTTTTGTTTTTTTTTCTATTTTCTCACCCCTGGTGGTTGGTTGGTGTGTGTTAGTGTGAGTGTAGGTGAAAATTAGGTGGGCCATGTGTTGTGCTGTTATCTCACCTGGATCATGTAGAGCTGGGCAATGCGGTACTCCTCCACACTCATGGGCATGGGGATGCGATACTCTTTAATGAGCATGGTGGAATCTTGGGGAAGAGGGGACGAGGAGGGATAAAAATGACCAGGAAACAGGGGTGGGGATGGGGAGGGAGGGAGGGGTGGAGGGAAGGGATGGGGAGAAGGGAAAAGGAGAGATTCTGGATGCTCCTATATGAGGCTCTTCAGATCACCGAAGGCTGCATGGAAAGTTCCTGTAGACAGATAAAAAAAATACAAATCACAAACAAAATAAATATTCTTTCAAGAACTTAACCAAGAATTCCTGTTAAAAGACATCTATCCAGATCCTAACGAGTCTTAAAAAAAAAAATCCTCTACACGAAAAATAGAAAAAAAAAGAAACCTTCCCAAAGCTCACGCGTTGATGAAGAAAAAAGGAACCAGTATCATTACTCTCTGTTGGGTTGGAATCGGCGGGAAGCTCTGGCATCCGAGACTAGAAACAGCAGCTACCTGAACACAGCTCCCTTCTTATACAGAATCCACGGCCCAGTCCACCCCAGCCTTCCGGCGCCGTCACATGGGGAGCTTCGCTCGGCAACAGAGGGATTACAGTTTAGTGAGGAACTTTACATAACTTTGCACAACCAAGGTTTCACAAATAGCTCCATCTGAGTTACACAAAGCTTTGTTTTCCAACCACTGGGCAGAAAGAGGTAGGTGTGGGCTATACATGTGCAGCGTGTGGGTGGCGTGAGCTGCAGAAGTCTGCCGTAACCCGTGCAGGAAGACTAGTTCTCTGAAGCACAGCAAGTAAAAATCAAAACGTATCAGCGTGCATCACAATGAAGAGTGTGATGCACGCTGGTTTGTCTTAATCTCCTAAATGTCAACCGGGGTAATTCATTAACCGAAGAGGAGTCAATGTGCCGGCGAACAGCTAGTGAAAGTTCTAAAAAGACATAACATTACATAATAGCACATAAAAAACTGTGTTTGATCCTGAAAGTTTATAGTATGACATACACAATCATGCAGGGGCCTAAAGATTTCACTCACACACAAACTCCATAAAGATGGGAGGCCGCATCAAGCTATCGTTAAAGATAAAAGCGAATAGAGTTGTGCATGAGTTTATTAATCATAAGCTGAAGGGAAGAAAAAAAAATGTGTGGTGTGATTGCAGCTGGAGTCAGAACATCCACAGCCACCAGACACAGAGGTATACAGGGCAGTGGGCTTCCTTCATCAGAGCCACTCCTGAGTCTGAGAAACATTTAACCTGGGCTAAGGAGAGAGCAGGAGTGGCAATTTCTCTGTTCACAAGTCTTCATCTAAACTGAAAGTGCATTTTGTATTTTACGAGGAGATCAACGTCCCAGATTCGAGCTGGACAAGCTGAAAGCTGCTTTTTATGTGCTTTTTAAATTAGAATAGTCTCATTTACTGAGAAACTGATTTACTTGTTTTTTTTTTTTTATTAGCTGTAAGCAATAATCCTCAGAAATAAACGAAAATAAAGGTCTGAATTGCATCATTCCGTTCGTAATGAATCTATGCAATATAAAAACGAATTACCGAAACAAAACAACATTTTATTGGTAGTCAAATTGATCAAGATGTACCTGTACTCTATTAAACAGAAATGCTACAGCATACACTAAAATCCATCCAAGCTTACAGCAAAAGATGAAGCCAATATCGTAACACAGCTTAAATTTGCTTTGAAAACTCTGAGAACACTGCCTTACATAATCACAACATTAACAAATGTCTGACCCATGGCAGCAGCTGGACAAAGCTCTGGGGCTCAGCCATTCTGGGTAATCACTCTAATTGCACTAATATTCCCACTGCGTCACTTTACCCACCAAACAAAGAGCAGCTCCTGATGTGACCAATATTCCTGTTCCTCCTCATGTCCACTTCTGCAACACCTTACTGCAGACAAATCACTCCAAAAACCTGATGTACCACAGTGATCCGGTTAAAAGAGCATTACATTTCCATTGTGCTGCATACTATTCTTCATGTTTGTTTTCTAGGAAGTAACAATGCCACAAGAAAAAAGAAAAAAAAATCAGAGCAGAGGGCCACGTTTTTCTGAAAATAACTGCACTCTAGGGGAAATGTTTGGAGATAAGTAGGCTAGCTGTAGGGACTCTGAAGAAAAGCCCGTGGCCCGACAGCCTTAAAGGGCTTTAGAAAAGGGAACCAAACTTATTAGAGGAAGGTCACTGCTTAAGCCTCGACATGCTGCTGAAAAAAATGGGTCAACAATCTGAACTCTGATTCAGAAAATTTCCTTTCATGAGAAAGATGAATAAAAAAGGAAAGCGTGCAATAAGAAATGTTAAAAGAACTGCTGACCACAGGAAAAAAAGATGTTTCTAGTCAACAACAGGCAACCACTGAAAAGAAGGTGGACTACTTCAGACAGGTCACCAGTCCAGCTGAGACAAAACCAGCACAAACCATCAAACATAAAGACAGACATAACTGGGAGTAACTTAGAAACACCAGCTAACCCAAGATGCATGATGACTGTGCGAGGAAACTGGACTACATTGGAAAAAAATTTGAGGGGAGAAGATGCAAACTACACACAAAAAGACTAATATCAGCATTTGAAAGGATTCCTGCAGATACAAGATTGCAGCAAACTGTGAGAACTCGAAACAATGATGTCTTTACAAGAATCCACTCAGTCTCCTGATAGAAACGTATTATTTCAATTAAACCTAATAAATTTTGACCAATCAACCAATAAATAAATGATTTTTTTGCAACGGCTGAAGAAGCAGATTTATTTGCGTTCTTACAATCCACGTTTGGCTCAGTTTTCTAACTTTGTGAAAGTATCACCAGTCTTTATACAACAGCTTGCAGCTCATATAGTTGTATTTAAGCAGCAGTTATTGTTCAGATTTGTTTAAAAAAATCTCTTTCAATGATTATTTTCAGACTAAAAACATCTCAATGATCCGATTTCCAGGTGCAGATGCTTCTCTCTTGCAGATTGGAATCTGTTCGCTCTCCCACTGTTCTTTTTTGGATTCCGGTACAGATGCTGTCCACAACATTGGACCTGTACTGCTCAATCCACCAGCATCCCCCAGAGAGGACTGGCACCATGGTTGACCCAGAAAAAAAAAAGGCACTCTCACACACAGAGTTTAAAAATAGCTCAGTCACAATAATCCTAGCATACGCAAGCAGAGTGCCTGACGTTAGTTCAGAGAATATGCTCATTCCCGTCTAAAAATACAGCCTCTGCCCCCCCCCCCCTCCATCAGGCAGTGACGCAACAGCGGCACACGCCAATGCAAGGGGCTCATTACAAAGCAGCCTCCAGTGTTTCAGCTCCGGTTTCAACAAAGCAAAGCTATTGATAACTACAGCATTCCTCCTTAAAAATGAGAACAATCCACTAAGGAATGAAAAGGATTTTTTTTTTTTTTGCAAAATCACATTGTTGTGTTTTTACGTTTATGCAGACCTAGGCTCTAAAGATCACGGATAACTTCTTTAAAGGAATTTGTCACGGATCAGAGAAAATCTGCGGACAACATGTCAAATTAAATCAGTGGCAACAGGAAACGTAAGTGACATAAACGCAGGAGAAGCTTCTTTTCCAGGAAACCAAAAAGCTCTATTTTCCAACACGCAAGGCTCTATGCTTTACCACATCAATGTCAAGTTACATTAAAATATCCGTCTGCAACGGCAACATATGACATAAGATAGAGGACTATATGCACATAAGAGAGGGTGGGCCCCCCAGGGGTATGCCATCAAGCGCAGAGCCTAAAATCAGTAGCTTCATGCAGGCTGAATGTTGCAGCTAAGCCTCTTTAAAAAAGTGAAAAACATTAGCCGCTGCAGTGCCTCTATGTTGGACTTAACCTTCTCAATTCACTGTTGCAAACACAACCTAAGCCATTGACTTGAAAACAAGTCAAAATATGTAAACATTCAAAAATGAGATCTTCCTGCTGAGCTGAATTCAATGTTTGTAAAAATACCTTTCAGGGTTTTCTAAACTCAAGTTCTGACTTTGTGTTTGAACAAAGAGAAAAATGTCCTCGACATTCTTTGCAAGTAGTAGCTTTAAATCTAAAAGAAAATGAAGGAATTTATTTTGTGTTTGCTTTTTTTGTCACACTGCCACTAACAACTGCTATCATGCAGTGGTGATGACAAGCAGGAAGTCCCGCCCACTCTTTTTTGCAGAATTGTTTCCATTTATTCACAATGGAAGATTTGTGTTTTTAGCATGAAAGATCTGCTTAAAGGTATGTCCTTGTATCTCAATCAGATTAAAAACCCTACTATGACTAGGACGTTCCATTCTGTCTAGGTCTTAGTTTATACCAGATATAAACAGTCAAAACAAAAACCAGAATGTTTCTCTAAAATATTTACTTTTAAACAAATTTGAGGTGGACCAAATTTTATTAAAGCCTCTTTTTGTCATCCAAGAGTGACAGTAATTTATTTCAGTAATAGATTTTAACAATGATCACAGTGATACTGGGGTAAATCAACAGATGTCTCTATAGAAATTATTTTTTTTAAACCCTCTCCAGCAGATGCTGTCGCTCTGCCATCATGTTATCCTGAGCGGAGCTGTCCAAATAGTTAAAAATTTTAGATAAAATTACGTAATTTTGCTGTACAGACCTCACTCACGCATCAAGCATAAATCAGGCCTAACTCTCCTGGTTATACCGTTTTTACTCAGTTTTTTTCCACCATTACTCATGACTAGAAACTCTGAGAAATGTGAAAGAAAGAACCCAATAAGTTATTTATCTGTACTTTACTATTCTTTAGACCAGGAAATGCCATGATCAGGGAAAATGTGGTTATTGTTCCCTTAAAGACTTATATTTGTGATTCTTGATATTTTTGTCAGCTTAACATTGTAATTTCTACATTTTTATTCTACGGGTCAGGCAGCAGACAGGCTTTTATTGGAACAAAGCACTAAATACCTTGAATAAAGCCCAAGAATGCCAATTTAAAAAAGACTTGATCAGCTAACATATACAAAAGAAGCAAATTATTTTTCAGTGTTCCTGAACTTTATCTAATATTTAAAACAGGTTGGGGTTTTAGGTTTTGATGCATTAAAAAAAATATATTAAAAAATAAAAAATCTCTTATCAACCGAAAAGCTGAGCAAGAGATAACTTGCCAACTTGAACCCCTGAATTATAAAAAGGCATCTTGAGATAAACAGCAAATGTTTCCCCCCAAAAAATACAGAAAATAATTTTTTTTTTAGTAAAACAAGTCAAGAAATGTAGTCAAAAAGAAGTGAATTTTTTCAACATACAAAGCTGAAATAAAGACATTCAAAAACTCATAAATGTGCTACCGATGTAACAAAGTGAGATCTGAATAGAAAGCTCCAGGAACCAACAGGGGGAACTATCACAGAGGCTTCTTACTGTCCCCCATGTCCTTCAGCAAGAATTGAGATGTGCAATGTGCCCTTGTTCTTTACTTATCCTGTCAGTGCAAAGGGAAAGCTAAAAATACTTGATACCCTGTGTGCATCCCCGCCACTGTGTTCCTTCTCTTTCTCCTCATCCTCTCTTCCTCCCACGGTGGCTCAGTGAGAGCTGCTTCTAAAAATGATCCAAAGATGGGGAAGAAGCGGACCAAGAAACCACAGAAGAGAAAAATCCTAAACCATATTTTATTTGCCATAAAATACGATAACAAGGGTAAATCTCTTTAACAGCAAACATCATGTTTTTTTCTTAATTTGGTGATTAAAGCTGATAGTTAATAAATTAAAATATTACAAAAGAAAACTTAAAATATATATTTTTTTATAAAGCAGTATAATATTATGGCAAACAGGTTGTCTATATAATGACCACACTATGGTCTCTTTTAAATCATTAAGCAGTCAGCTGACTTTACATTTGTCCAGCTGGCATATAATGTTACCTGGAAAAAGGGAGAGAAGCTAAATAAAAACAAGGAAGAAGTTCACAGATTCCTGTGTCTGCGTACCTTTATGAAGAGTTTAATGGCAGGAAAAAAAGTAGGATAGGGAAAGAAGTACACAGGTAACAGGTATATGGGTAACAACTTAATCTGTCGATTATTTTTTAATTAATTGACTAATAATCAGATAGCAAAAGGTCCCTTAAAGAAGATTTTTTACGAAACCAGGTGAAACTAAAACTTTTTCCACCTGGGGAGTTCTGGATAGAGCATACTGACAGACGAAAAAGTTTTTTTTCTTTAATCTTAAATGCAATATTTTTTACATATTTTCTTTTTACAATATTGGTTATAATAACTGCTTAAGGTGGGCCGCTCTGTCAGCTAAAGGCACGTGTTAGAGTCTCTATACTTCATTTGAGGATTCATTGATTACTAAATTAGTAGACAATTATTTCAATAGTTTATTAATCATGATGAATGCAATTAATTGTTTCATTCCTAACAACAGCTTTGAGATCAAGAGACTATTGACAGAATCCCCAAGGTAATACAACAGAAAACCAGTGGCTTAGGAAACTGGCTGTTTAAAGAGTGCCTCATCTAGGTTGAAACATTACGGAAACAAAAAAGAGTGGTAGGAAAAGGTAAGAGACATAACAAAAAGCTGCACCTAACTTTTCACTGTTGCAATGTGGAACAATGTGAGAAATAGATAAAATGTACCAGGAATAAACTTACAAAAGATCAAATATGTACAGTTATTTTCTCATCAGGCTGCAGAGATCATTCATGGTAAATTATAGGAGTGCACAGGCCAGATCAGTGAATCTAAATGATTCACACTAAAGCTCTGAGGGAGTTGAAAAACATAACAAGTTTCAGATTGGATAACCCAGCAACCGACTAATTAAATTCAGCTCAAATAAAATTAGTTGTCTTCAAGTGACGACTGAAAACTTCAATCTGCTTTCAAAACTGGAGTAACCGTTTTTCTCTCAGCAGTGCTCATCAGCATTATAAGAACCCACTGTCTCAAATAAACACTGTACTTAACTCTGATAGCCAAAATTAGACAACCCTGGACGCAAATGATGCTTAGATTAATCAGTAATGTGCCAAGGTTAAACAGGGACCCCCTCCTCCTCCCCTCGCTCTCGTTCTGAATGAGCTCTCAATCAGCCTAAATCAACTGCGCAGAGAGGGCTCTTACATAACAGCAGCAGATACAGGAGAGGAAAGCATTTTGTCCATTCCATTAACTGATTCCTGCAGCCCACAGGGTCGGAAATGCTTTTGTACTTTTAGGCAATATCGCTCAGACATGTCCATCACGGTGTGTTTGGCAGCAACGGGATATTGCTGACTCAAAATGAAGCTTTTCTTGTAATTGTGAAGCCAGGGGTGAATACATGCTCACCACCGTCGACACAAAAAGCATGACATAATGACTAGGAGGTAAAAAAGAAAACAATCTCCCTGTTACTAGAAATCTTGTACAAGGATGCTAAGAAGCTCCAACTATCCAAACCATTGTGCTGATGTGACAGAGATCTAATGACTCCAGTTAGATGACACTTTTTCACCTCAGTGTAGCAGGAGATAAAACACTTTAGTTGAAAAATGTTAAACAATCTTTTGAAAATAATAACTTATAATAGTTGGTAAATGTCTACTATAAGACATTTGTCATTATTTTGAAAGGTCCACCATTTCACAGCAATTTCCTTAAATAAAAAAGAACAACTTTTTGTGAAGGATAGATTTTCTTCTATAAAGTATTATCCAATGATCCCAAATTATTTATTATAATCATTACTCTAAAATTTATTACAGGTACTTTAAGTATCATTGTCTGAAGGAAATTCAGTTAAATTCTTTCAATACAAAGAAAAATCAAGTGCTAAAACCTGTTATTTTTTTATTGAATGCATATTAAATATATAAATAAAAAATTCATAACTTGACCTAAACCATACTGAGAAATTGTAGGGCTGTCTTAAATGGGACACTTCTGAAAAGGGAACGCAGTCCATCGCTCTGTATAGCGTCTGCAAGGCTGCGCTTGTTTGTTCTGTTGATCCTGAACAGAGCAAGGAACAGAAACCCTCCATAAATGGAAGCCTTTTAGTGTCATTGGTAAAAAGCATGGCTAGGAGATAAACTGAATTTTTTTGGTGGGTTATGTCAGAAATGTTTAGTTGTGAATTTCGAGTTGTTTGCCAATTAATCTCGCTTTAATAAAATGAAAAAACAAACAAAATTTTCAAATGTTCTTTATTCCATAAAAATATAATAGTTGTCCAATAATGAAACAAAACTTTACTAGTTTCTTTTTAGATATTCAGGTCTGAATATATTTTCCCTTTCTTATTAGTCAGTGTCTTAATGAATTCCATCCATCCATCAATTTTCCATCCCGCTTTATCCATGCTTGGATCACGAGGAGAGCTGGTACCCATCTCCAGCTGTCTCCAGCGGGCCCGAGGCCGGGTACCTCGGACAGGTCACCAGTCAATCGCAGGGCAACATAGAGACAAACAGGACAAAGAACCATTCATGCACACACTCACACCTACGGAGAAGTTAGAGAAGAACAGTCATGTTTTTAGACTGTGGGAGGAAGCTGGAGTCCCCGGAGATAACCCTCGCATGCTCAGGGAGAACATGCAAACTCCATGCAGAAAACAGGAATCGAACCTAGAACCTTGTTGCTGCAAGGCAGCAGTGCTACCCACTGCCCCACTGAGCAGGCCTCTCAATGAATTAAATTTGTAAAATTAAATTAAATTCAAGAATACTTGTTTCAAACATCCATGGTTCTTCAAAGAGTCACAGCAGGTGGCTAGAGGAAGGAAGGACCTTATATGGCTGTCTGTATTACAGCTGATCTAAAAGATCCATTCGACTAAAAAAAAAATGTAGCTGTATTGCCAACTCCACAGACCTTTGGAACATTTGGAGTTACTGCCTAAGTACCACACAGACCCGGTCAGTGCATGACATGCTGCCCAGTTTATTTCTCAAATAAAGAATGTTAAAAATGTATTGGTTCACCGTCTCTTCAGACTTCCATCAATCAGACCCCTATTCAGCTTGAAGTCCATCATCTTCATCAAAACTGGACATATGCTACTTTGTTCTACCTACTCTTGCACTCCGTCACATCCCGATCTGTCCTGGAAGCACGATCTGTAAAGTAAGTCCATTGTGCAGGTGCAACCTAATATACTTCTGGGTTTCCATAAATAATGTGATTATGCTACTAAAATTACTTATTTCTATCATTAACTCAATAAAGAATGTTAATGCACACATTTAAAAAAATGCTTTAAGATTTTTCTGAGAAAGCTTTGATGCTTTCCACATTTTATCAGTTAAACTTCTTGTCTGACAGCATTATCGGACATGCTCTGAGTAGTCCGGCAAAATATGATTAAACCATGTTTATCTGCATTTTAGTTGTTTCTTTCTTTATACTATAATTTTAACATGAAAGGGAAACATAAAACTCAAAAGCACGAGATTTATGTTTAAATCCAAGGCAAATTCCGGCACTTATTTTCTCAGGAAATAAATTCACTTTTAACACATATTTAAGGAAGCTTACCATTTTTGGGGAGGGAAAAACATGATTTAGGTCTTTTTTACTAAATAAAATCGAGGACAACCCAGATGTATATCTAATTGCGCATGCGCAAATGAGCTGATGGTACGGCTCATGCTCCTGGGAAGGATCGGGTAACGACACAATCAATCTGCTTCTGATATCGCTTTTCTTTTCTTATCAAACCATTCCTTCAGGTCACTGGTGATCCAGGGATTTTTACTGGTATACCATCTCGCAAAAAAAGTTTTTTCAGCTTCCTGTGACCACTTCCTCATCGTTCTCTTTACCATAGGCTGCCTCTGGACGAGTAGGTTGTTGTCTGAGCTAAAGAAACCAGATATGATCTTATTTGCCCAGAGGTCTTAACGCAGGTGTATGCATTTCTGACATTTGCATAGAACTAAGCCCAAATAGTTATCTCTGGTCAGGTAGTTAAAAAACTGTTGAAACTTTGGAAGCGTAGCTGAGAGAAGCCTTGTTAATATATCCACTCACTGCAGCTAATGCATCTTAGATCTGTAGCTTAACAACTGGTCTGATGACATCACAACTAGAGCTGGCAACAGCTGATAGCAGAATGCATGCTGTTGCTAAAATAATCTTAATGAACTCTCCTAGTAAATAGGATGAACTAACATTTAGCAAACAAACATCCACAAAACAGAAAAATAACAGTTCGTACTGACTTCCACCATCTGTTGAAAAGAAAGCAGGAGAGTGAAACATGGGAAACGGAGCTTCTTCAGCCATTTCTTAGTGAAACCCATCAAACTCCATTGATATTACGATGGCTGGGTCCTTGTCAGCTTCAAGTTCCACCCATTTGTTAGCCAGGGATCCCTCGTATCTCTATTATATCAGTGAAAGAGATGATTTGATTTGTTTAATGTGAATTAAGATGATTTGTTCATTTTTCTCTCTCTCTCTCTCCTACTCTACATCCATGACATCGACATCCATCTTTAACTCATCTAGGATTATACAGTCAGTTCAAGTGTTCTAAAATGATGAAAAACTGTTTTGGTTGTAAACAAATTAAAATGCTTAGTTATGCATTATAATAACTTTTTAAAGGTAGAAAAAAAAGTGACACTTAAAAGTCCATCCAGCATTCTTCTAAAAATGAAATAAAAACCAGCCCAACTGTAAGCAATAGATCAGAGATATTTAAACATCTATCTTGAGGTATGCAAGGTGTGCTTTAGTTATTCGAGTTATGTTTTTTTCAAGAGAATAGTTAGATTTTGAATAAAACATTATTTAAAAAATGTCTATACAGAATACATGTGCTTAATTAAATGGAAGCCTGGGTTTCTTAAAAAAAAAAAAAAGGCGTAAGAAACACTACAAAATTACAAACCAAAAGCACTATTTTAAAGCTTTATAGAAAATTCTACCAGGGGTGAAAAAAAATGTGTCCTGCATGCTATATTCAGTCATAAAATTCCTGACCTGTTTCCAGAACCAAATTTCAGTTTTCCAACTGTGGGTATCACCCAGTTAAACTTGTAAAGAAATGATTTTCCAGTAGGCTATATTATATTCTGTTTCCTGTTGTTTCATCTCTTTCCATCATTGCTTGAATGGGGAGGGGGTTACCATGGAGACACGGTGGATCGTTTCCTTATTGGCTGCTAAAACAAGAAAGTCAGAGTGACGGGGAAAGTAGAGACGAGGGGCTGCCAGGGCTCAAACTTCTTTCTCCTGTTTCTCCTGTCTCCACTTTCACTTTTGTCTGGTGTCTGTTCCTCTCTCACAGGTCACTACGCTGAACCGTCGCTTCTGCCACAAAACTATTTAGAAATACATACCCTTCAGCTAAATGTAGCAGAATAATGTTGTTTTCTGATATATAAACCACATATTCCTTGAATCTATATAACTAGGCAAACAAAAACTCCAGATTTTACAAACAAAAATTTTATTTTCCAGGTACTGTTGTTATATATTGTACATTTCACTACCCTTTGGACAGTGTGAAATAAATGGGGGGGAAAAAAGGCCAAAACCAGTCGATATTAATGCTCCTACTCTATACTGCAGAAAATACATTAATATTCAAATGCTAAACATCTCAGTACAAGTCCAGCACAGGTCCTCCTAGTCCTTTAAGTAAAAAAATCCTTCTGTTTAGAACTGCCCTTGACTGTTAAAGATAAACTGTTAATTTGGGTATCATTAGTTTAAGTTTGCGGCCAAACTGTTTTATTTGCAATACCAACTGCCCTTATTGTTATCTTGTCTTTACTATCCCTCTATTTTAGAGTTTAATTCATGTAAAAAACTTTAAATTGTCTTTGTACTGAATTGAGCTATATAAACAAAGTTGCCTTACCCAATATTAACATGTATTTGTTTTATATTTCCAGCTGAGTCTGTGCGTATTCATGAAAAAAATTATCAGACATCCCCCCTTTTATTTAATTCTTGTGCAAAAAGTTATATGACCAGAAAAACACAACAAAGGACAAAAACAGAAAGAAAATGTCTAAGATTTTTTCCATGATTGTATGATAATTTAAAAATCAATAATACATGTGACACTATTTTTTCTACTCAAAAAAATATTTCACCAGCCGACAATTAACAGCTTCATAAAAGCACAGAATTATTCAGACTCCTGGTTAAGATGTGAATTTAGTTCTAGTCAACTTTGTTTTTTTGATAGGAAATAAAATAGATATCTCTAAATAGATAACATCAAATAAGCAACTAGAAAAGGATTAATATTAGGAGAAATGCCAGATGTTTTTGATTACATTTTATTATTATTGTACGACAGTATTCTCAAACAAATCTATTGAAAAGACTTAATTCTCATTAAAGCAATGAATAATTAAAGACTTGTGTTTTGCATGTCATTAATCTATGGTGATGACCTTAAAGTCTTTAGAGGTTGAAAAGCATACCATACTATCATCACTGTACTATTTGGCTCCCTCCATCGAATTAATTTGGGACTTGTCCACTACTAAATCTAAATATCATTATCATTTAATAGAAGTATGTTATTATAAATAAAGGCTTACTTTTAATTGGTGCAGAATGTGATAGAAGCAGAGCAGGAACCCCATATACAGACGGTGTTGGTCCTCAAAGCAGTCATGAAGATTTACATTTCTGGAAACCTTTTCTGTTTGACTCTCCTTTTTTACAAAACAGGCCAAAAGTTCCAGAAAAACTAAAAACAAAACTGCTTTAAAATCTAAATCGGCTAGAGTCCAATTTCGCCTGATTCAGCTGCCTGAGACGAATGGGGATCTGAAAACTTTGATAGGAAATGTAGAGAGAGTAGAGAAGAAATATGCATAAAAATATGCAAATCAAAACCCCATAGGGCTGCTGGTAAGAAGATCACCATGATGTTCACATGGTGACTACTTATTAAAATCATAGTTGAAGGGCGTTTTCCTTACAAACACATCAGTATAAAAGCAACCTTCTGGTCAAACAGCAGCAAAGGGCTTCGATCAAAAAATTTATTAAAAGGAGGCCTGTCTTTGAACTGAAGACAAAAAGCTGCAGCTTTTTCACCTTCTGCTTTTCTGTTTCCTACCGAGACATCTCACTTTAGCTTGTGCTTTAAATAAATATGAATCGCTGAATCATTAGCTGGTGGAGTAGACCTGATCATTCAAAGGATGCTATGAAACCAGGCTAAAAGATGATCAATGATAGAAAAGCTTGTTCTGAGAAGCTATGCTGTGTCTGCTGCCCTTTGCTAAAATACCTTCCACCTTTTAAGTGCAGCCTTCCCAAAAAGTTAGCAACCCACTGCCCAGAGAGCGGAGCTGTCCTTTGAGCCGACCATAAAAGGTCATTCTCAAATAGGAGCCTGGCTGAATGACTTTAGCTAACATATCACCGGGCTCTCAGGTCAGATTTCAGGCCTGCTGGAAAATGAGTTTTGGGAATTTGGTTGCCCAGCTTATATACAGGTCTTTTTCGATATTTCCATTGAAAAACAAATGTTTCTGACATTATCTTCCATCTTCTACACAAATCAAATGGAAATGTTGGGCTTTTCTGTGTCACAAAGGAACAAAGACCTTCTTGGGGATGAAGATAAAGCCCCATAGGCTAAACTTTTACATAAAACTTAAATATATACACACATTTGAATAAATCCCCCTCAGCAAGTTCTAAATACATTCCACATCATTTGTTGTCTGCAACAAGCTTCTGGTTACTTTCCAACTCTGGTTGGATTTTGGACCTTTTAGATCCGTTAACTTCATTAGTGCTTAAAGTCATAGGGAAACAGCTGTTCCAACTGTTGCATTTACACGAATGAATAAAGTGAATGTGATTGGTTGTTTATCAAGAGGGCGGGATTGTTGTGGCGGAATTTGCAAGATTCGCAAGCAAGTTTGCTTGTGGCCGGTGTCTCGGAAGCATCTTGCTAACCACTTAGCTACTTAGTGCTAGTAGGTTCCCAATGGGAAATTCCATTGGAACCAAGTAGCACTAAATTGGCGCCTTAGAAACGACACGATCAAGGAACGTTATGGACATGCAAGAGGTGGAGAGTTTTGCGTCGGAGGTCGTGGATGAGTCCCCTCCGTCCTACATTTTTTATTTAGAGAAGGAAAGCGAGGAGGAAGGTGCTGTAGAAAAGGATGCCAGAGCGGCAGAATCTTGGTTTGGTGTAGAAGGCTTACAGCCGTACATGTTTTAGCCTTTGCCTCGCAACGCTGCCAGTTCTGTTAGCTTTACGCCTGCCAAAGACACAGACGTCCATCCCCGTGAACACTGGGATGGAACTCCGTGGGAAAGTAAATAACGATTCTTATTTCCTATTTCAACCTTTGCGTAATAGCGGCGACATATGAATCAAGATGCTATGACCGAAAAAATTTGATTGTCAGATTACTTTTTTTTATATAGAAATTTTCTACATTTTGGGACAATATCATCTGATAAAGAGTACATTTATATACATGTTTAAGCCAAAATGATTTGACATTTAAATATGATTTCCATACGACTTTAAAAATTAGATCCATACACCATGACTTCGCAAGGAGTTTACCTTTAAACATACGTTTCTATCCAGTTGAAATTTAGACAATTACAGACAATTATTTGTAGCCTAGCCTACTTACTTCAAAACCAGCAGCGACGCATTGACGAGAACAAACCCGGCTTGACAACCCAAAATATGCAGGAACTCATTTAAATAAACTGTGCCAACTCTACCAAGATTAGTTAAAATGATAAACAAAATAAGATTCTGTGAAGTCTGTGGTCAGCAAAAAATAAATAAATAAGGAAAATATCTAAAGCGGCATGAAGCCGTTTTGTCATCTTTATTTTAAACAATCCATGACTCTGCTTAAAGAAGAACAAGGTAGGACAAAATGAACAAAAAACAACAATAAATAAATAGATATGATCTATAAAAGCTGAAAACACTGCAGAAAATGGAAAACCAGCCTCTGATGGCCACTGCCTTTCCACCTCTAATGGGCCGCACAAACAGCATTTCTCACAGCAGACAATGCCCCGTGCAGATTAGATTATCTTCCAACACATCGACCTCGCCTCACAGAGCCAGACCTTCCTGCTTAAGAGCAAAGAAGTTTCCTGGTAGAGTGGATGTGTTTGTGTGTCAGACTTCCTCCATTTCAGCTTATCCACGAGCCTGGTGAACATCACCGACGAATAAATGTCCTCCTTCCCTGACAGCACAAATTCAATTGACTTGATCACTCTTTTATAAAATAAAACTCCAGTAAGGACACAGCGAGGGTGGACAGCTGCTATAAAAAGACCCCAGCTCTTCTTAGAGTCCACCCACACGGCCACAAATTGTGGCGTCCACGAAGAAGGGGGGATGTGAAGCAGAATTGCAAAAAACCTTTGTCTTATTTCCCCGACAACGCTGCGGTATGGAGCATTAGCGATTACATGCTGTTCATCAGCAGGCTCATCCGGGATGCGTGGGGTACAGGCTGTACCCCTTTAACCTAGCGTCACCTGTCTGAGAGGGTGGAGGACGGAGGGCAGAGTTTTGGGGACTAAAGGTGCTCAGAAAACACAATGTACTGTTCCCCGCCTGGCTGACGCCCAAGTACTCGAAAAGAGGCGCAAATCAGGGTCTGTCATGACGCCCGATCATCCGCTCCAAATTAATTGCATAAATCAGATTTTTAAATGCCGTGGAAAGATACCATCATAAATTGTTAAAGATGTTTCTGAGCAGAGCTTTAAATCACAGCAGCTCCGCAAACTGTTGAAATGGCCTCTGAGTGTGTGTGTGTGTGTATAGAGCCTTAATCGATTAAACAGGATGTGATGTTCTTCATCTATCAATCATCATTATCCAATTCAGAACGGGATGCTAAGATGATCTTCACCAGGTTTCAGCAAACAGCATGCAGAGAAATCCAAGTCCAAACAAAAATATTTTCATATCAACTTTTTAAGTTTTTAATTTTGAAAAAAAAAAACTATATCATACTATTACAGGGTTCTTCTTTTCATTTTTTTTAAAAGACATTTCCAACATTTCTATTTCATATTTTCTTTACTCAGTCACAGCTAAAAGTCTTTAAGGCTCAACCAAATAAATTAACTCATGGTTCTTCAATGTTAACACAAATTTTATTAACTATGTTTTCAACTTCTGGCACAAAATCCCAATAAAACCCATTTATAATGCTGTGGGTGAGTGACTACATTTAGACAGTGTGTCCTTTGCTGTTACTCTCCTAAAAAGATACCAACTAAAACAATGACAACTACAGCTGAGAAATAACCTGCATTTGCAATGTAATCGCATTTTAATAAAACACAATTTTCAAATCCCAGAGGTGATCAATTTGGTCACGTTACATTTAACAAGACTACGAGACAGATTTTTCTCACTCTGGCCCTTTAGTTGGAAATTATATGTTCAAATTGTGTTTGCTGCCACATAAAAGGAAAGACAAATCTCCAGCTAGTGTCCAGATCTACGCATGCAGGTAGAAGTAAGCACTTTCTAAACAAAGATGCAGTAAAATCCTGCAATGATGGGCTCCGGACAAGAAAGCTTTCAAGGTTATGGAAAAACTGAAACCCTGTAATGAAACATCTACGTGCTTGTAGTTATAGCAAAGGTAAATGGAAATAAAATCCCAATAATTGAAATTTTAATTTTTGCAAAATGGTTCAGCCCTACTGAAAACCATTGAATAAAATCCACTGAACATTTCAGAACACCTCATTCTGGACGGATGCACAGATTAAAACTAAAAGGGTAAAAAAAAACAATAAGATACCCAGAGAAATTAGTAAAACGGCTCTTTGACTGCTCTGAGGCACATATTTTTAGGCGTGAAGGGGAACAAATGACCATGGTAGTCTAGAAGGTTTACTGTGAAATATTACAAAACGATCTAAAAATAAATAAAACTTTCTTAAAATAAGTGTATTTACCTTTAATTTGACTCAGTGAGTAAGATGATCTGCCAATGGAATGAGTACTTTAGCCTTAAAATAAGATAATTATACAAAACGCGCTTGACAAAAGAGACTTCCGTTGTTTTTCTTTTAAATATATATGATTATAAATCCCATTCCATTGACAAAGCACTTACCTGCTCATTCAAGAAAAAATGAACTTATTTTAAGAAAAATTGACCAACTTAGATCTATTTTTTTTTTTGCAGCGTAACTAAACAACTTTCTAAAAATCCAAGCACAGCGAGCAGGCTGATAAAAGCACATGGAACAAATTATCACTCTGAGACGAGAGATTATAGCCCGTCGGTTTCGTGTGTTGACTGTAGCAGAGTTTAATATCAAAGTAGGCAATCAGTTTAACAGTTGAGCAGCTGCTCCATCTTTGCCACAATCTGTTGCATCTTATCTGCTAGTCCTCAGGATCATAGCTCGTTCTGGGTTTGGAGGGGAAGCAACTCTGCAACCTGGTCGCGGGATGCTTTAAGCACAGCATCAGCCTTCCAAAATAGGTCAAAGTTAAGGCAGAGCAGAAAGTGAACTTCTGCTTGACTTCAGTGCTCTAAAAAAATAGATAATTAAAGGTTTTTAAACTTTTGACTAAAAGGAGATTTACAGCTTCTACCTGGCGTTCCTTCGCTCTTCCTGTTCAACAGATCTGAGTCGATAAACAGCTCAGAAAGCCTCCAATCCACTCAGATATGCACTGAGCAGCTGCATACGTCACCCAAACTTCACCGGCAGGAAGTGCATCTTGACTTACTTCTTTGACGTGCCATCACTCTGGGGCTTTGCTCTCACTTGCCTTCTGTGTTCTTACTGGTTACAGGGTGACGTATTTGTGCTGTTGGGGTGGGGCTGACAAGCTCAGCTGAGCTCCGACGAGGCTGGGACACATTCTCCAAAGCAGGGGCTCCTCCGTCAGGAATTTTCCACTCCAGCGTCACAACACGCAGACATACCAGCGTTTATTTACAGTGTTTTCCTCGTGACTGTCATCAGCTTGATGGTCGCTGGTGTAACTGTATAAAACTCTAGTAGAGTGGGGAGTTATTTTAGCATCTGGAGGGAGATCAATCTGACTAAGAGGAGCATGCAGCAGTGAACCTGCACAATCGGAAATTATAACCCCCCATTCACCAGGAAGCACACTGCAGTTCATCACATCTCTGCATCAGACAAAGAGCTTGACAGCAACCTGAGCTCCACCCTTTATCGGTTCAATGTTTATATTAGAATATAGTAATGCCCCAAATGCAACCTGATATTTTTTACCTTATATTGCAGCTAAGAGCACTGGCTGATACCGAGATTGACCCGATACGATATCAGCACGAATCATGCATACTTTTATTACTTATTTTGGTAGTACTGGATAGTAGTTAGTAAAAGCTTGATCAAATAATATTACCAAAACAGAGGTGATAAAAATACCTGAGAAATGAAACAATAAAACAAATATAGTTAAAGCCAGAGATGAATGTCAAAATTCCTCCTCAGAAATTCTTAGCAGATGAAATAAAACAATGAAGCTCAACTTAACCTGGACCTATAGACTGCTCAAAGGCAGAAAAAAACATGTTTGCTTAACTAACGTGTAATAAGCGATGAATGAGAATCTGTTTAGCCTTTATTGGTGGACAGATTTCAGTCTAATATTTAATTTGCAGCAAAATATTAAACGGTTTAATGTCGAGCAGCTTCTTAAATCATGTGACTGTGTTTGAAAACTGTCTCGTGTGTGTGAGAAAAAGCAACAACAAAAAAACTTGTGCTTTTGACAAGAGCTGGAATTTAATTGAAATATCCTAATGTGTGTTGCCTACAAGCTGTCATTTGGTCATGTTTTAACCACACATTTCAAATAGAGATCGACCATTACGGTTTGGTTTTTAAGGCCAATGCCAATACAGATTATTTCAACATAAGTCTAAACAATCCCCAATACATGCTGCTGATTTTTCTGGGCCAATTTCTGGAAAGAAATTCCTATTTCCTTCTCTATTTAGTGAATAAAATGACACAATGATAATAAATGTTAGACAAGTCTCAATTTAAACAGAAAGGAAACTTTTTTTAACAAAGCATTAATGATGGACCGCAAATGGAGGGAATGACAATGCATGCGATTTATATGTTCAAGGCGTGGCTGCTGAATGCACTGATATAAATCCACCAATGCATGAAACTATAGGCTGATGAAGACAACAGGAAAAAAAAAAAAAGAAATGCTAATAATGGCCTAAAATATTGGCTGGTCAACAGATCCGCCTAACTATAATTTAAATACACTATATTGCCAAAAGTATTTGCTCACCCATCCAAATTATTGGAATCAGGTGTTCCAATCACTTTCATGGCCACAGGTGTATAAATTCAAGCACCTAGGCATGCAGACTGTTTTTACAAACATTTGTGAAAGAATGGGTCGCTCTCAGGAGCTCAGTGAATTCCAGCGTGGAACTGTGATAGGATGCCACCTGTGCAACAAATCCAGTCGTGAAATTTCCTCGCTCCTAAATATTCCACAGTCAACTGTCAGCTGTATTATAAGAAAATGGAAGTGTTTGGGAACGACAGCAACTCAGCCACGAAGTGGTAGGCCACGTAAACTGACGGAGCGGGGTCAGCGGATGCTGACGCGCATAGTGCGAAGAGGTCGCCAACTTTCTGCAGAGTCAATCACTACAGACCTCCAAACTTCATGTGGCCTTCAGATTAGCTCAAGAACAGTGCGCAGAGAGCTTCATGGAATGGGTTTCCATGGTCGAGCAGCTGCATCCAAGCCATACATCACCAAGTGCAATGCAAAGCGTCGGATGCGGTGGTGTAAAGCACGCCGCCACTGGACTCTAGAGCAGTGGAGACGCGTTCTCTGGAGTGACGAATCGCGCTTCTCCATCTGGCAATCTGATGGACGGGTCTGGGTTTGGCGGTTGCCAGGAGAACGGTACTTGTCTGACTGCATTGTGCCAAGTGTAAAGTTTGGTGGAGGGGGGATTATGGTGTGGGGTTGTTTTTCAGGAGCTGGGCTTGGCCCCTTAGTTCCAGTGAAAGGAACTCTGAATGCTTCAGCATACCAAGACATTTTGGACAATTCCATGCTCCCAACTTTGTGGGAACAGTTTGGAGCTGGCCCCTTCCTCTTCCAACATGACTGTGCACCAGTGCACAAAGCAAGGTCCATAAAGACATGGATGACAGAGTCTGGTGTGGATGAACTTGACTGGCCTGCACAGAGTCCTGACCTCAACCCGATAGAACACCTTTGGGATGAATTAGAGCGGAGACTGAGAGCCAGGCCTTCTCGTCCAACATCAGTGTGCGACCTCACAAATGCGCTTCTGGAAGAATGGTCAAAAATTCCCATAAACACACTCCTAAACCTTGTGGACAGCCTTCCCAGAAGAGTTGAAGCTGTTCTAGCTGCAAAGGGTGGACCGACGTCATATTGAACCCTATGGATTAGGAACGGGATGTCACTTAAGCTCATATGTGAGTCAAGGCAGGTGAGCAAATACTTTTGGCAATATAGTGTATATTGTATTCCTAAGGTAGAGTTAACATTTTGGCATATCGTTTGCAGAGCCACCTTTTTGCTATAAATGCCCCAAGTTTTTTAAGAAAGGCTGAGCTGAACCGGTCCAATGCACCTCTTGATGCATGTTTAAGGTTTTAATCCTAAATGTCCTGTATTTAGCTCCATCCTACCCTGCTTTGCTGTCCGATCAGAAGAAACGCATCCCCATGCCATGATGCTAACACCACCTTCATGCTTTGCAATGAGGAAAAAAGTTTTTTTTTTTTTTTTTTTTTGTCAATTTTTATTCAAGATTTTGAAAACCATGAGTTGTCTTTTCTGCTAGTTTAATTTGATATACTGGAATTGAGATTCTGGATAAAGCTTTTTTTGCATGAAAAGCAAACATAACAAATGCCTTTACATATAAAGATATGAAGGAAATTTGGTTGAGAAAATGATAAAGTGACAAAACAAGCAGCTTTAGGCAAAAAATTTTCAATGTTTCCATGCAGCTAAACTTTTAATTTAGTCAGCAATAGATTTAAAAAATTGGTGGTAAAATAGGGGAAAAACCTTTTCCTTGTGTCCAAAAAAAAAAGAAAAAAAAGAAACACCTGGTAGGTGTTTAAATTTGCATCTGTAACAAGGCCATTTTCCGTTTAGGACATCCTGTACGTTGAGTATTTGCCCAGGGGAAGGAAGGACGTCCAACCTCAAAAAACTGGTTAGGCACACGAAACAGGAATTGTCGAGTTTCAGCAGAGAAACCTCAACATAATCTAAAAAGGTCAAAACAACAGATCTAAGCTTACCCTCACACACACAGTTTTAAGAGTAAGCAGTTTCTTTGTTTCTCTTTGCAACAAACAGGATGAAATAAAAAAAGTATAGATAAATATTTGCAAAATCTTAAATTACAGGGGGTATTTTTCTATAAAAAAGATCCCTTTGCAGTAGAAAAACAGGAGCTGAAATTTGATCTGACCTAAAAAGGAAAAAAAAAAAAAAACAATAAATATAGAAAGGCTACAGCAGGGCTCTGAGGCTATAGACATTATGTCTTCTAAAAGCGAGGATTCAAGTTTTAACAAGTCAAAACAAAACTCACACTCTCGATTCACAGCTGTACCGGCCCACAAAATTACCTCTTTTGGTTTGCATGCTCTAAATTTCTGTCTCAACCATATTTTCAACAGCAGATTTTCACAGAGTTCTAGCAGTAATATTATTTCGGCAGCATAGCCTATTTCCATTCAAGACTGCAGTTAGAAATGTTTTAATCGTCATTCAAAGACCTGCAGAGGTGCTGAGTGGGAAGCAAAAGGTGACAGCGGAGCAATAAGGTGCAGCCGCTCCTGCCCTCATGGAACAGCCATCATCTGGACAACAGACGCCACAGCCTGCGAGTCAGCGCTGCTTCAATGACTCACCCGGGCCCTGCTGAGTCAAGCACAGGGACTCTTTATGCAAGAATCTACAAACTCATACTGGAACAAAAATAGGCCTCAGGTATGCACCAAGAAATGGTTGTTGTGCAGGTTCTTAGTGTACAAAAACACCACTGACTGCATTCTATGCTCAGGCTTTCCTTTCCTGGAGAAACAGTAGATCAGTGAGCGAGTCTCTGACCTGTCAAACATGCTGTTATATATAGCAGGGTTTTCCATAAAGTCTCAAATATATGTGTCACTATGTAGGCTTCCAGAGAAAAGCACAGATCAGGTAGAAAAGATCATGACATGAAGCCAAATACCATCCACAGCATTCATTTGGCAGCCCTAGTTAAAGTACTGAACACAGAGCTGCTTCAGTGCAGTTTGAGGCCTTTTAACCACCATCAACAACCAGGAATCTAATTATATCTCCTCTGTATTTATTAACCACTTTCAAAACAAAAATACTTTGCTCTGCTAGAAGGTTTCATATTGAGAAAGAAAAAGGTTGAGTAGAAACAGCTGAGATACTTGTAAGGTGTTAGACTATTTAGCAACAAATTGCTGGAAATCAGCTGCTGATCAGCGCTGCTCTACTTCTGAATAACATTAATGCTGCAACATGACTTTCCATAAAAAGATTAAAATCCTTAAATCTTCAGTATTAATGTCAGTCTGCTTAGGTTTCATTAAAAACCAGACAGAGAGCAGAGATACTTCTTAAAAATCCGGTGAATATTCACTGAATCCAAGCGGTTCTCTGCAATGCTAATACCGTTCTGACTATAAATACTTCTAGGTTTGCAGCCCCGATGATAAAAAGCCAAAGAAAAAGCAGGAATATGAAGAGGAAGAAAACAACTACCCAAAGAGGCACAAAAAGACTATAAAGACGCACGAAAAAAAAGACCCCACAAATAACTAAATGAATTATAGGGCTGCAGCTCCACCATGGAGGGAAAACTGGCTCATTTCTCAGATATATTATATTTATAGACGGTATGCAAACAATTACTCAGCTTGATGCAAAAATCAAACACCAGACTTTATGCTCATTCTCCAACTGATACACTATCTAACCTTGTCTATATGCTGGGGAAAAGAGACACTGAAAGAGCTTCTTCATTAACCGATCTTCTTCTCTTTTCTTCACCATATATGATCCCACTAACTCAACACTTCCCAGTTTAGCCATTCTTAATAGAGCACTAATGAGGCTACTGCTGCCATGATCTCTGTGGAGATCAGTTTTCCTTTTTCTCGGATGGTAAAACTGGACCAGTTGGTGCGTCCTATTATCCTTGGATGGAGTGACATGATCTCTGAAGTAAATGCGTTCCGGTTGTCTGCTTGTAGATATGTTCCCTTTTACAACCAAAACAATGTGCGATTTACACTGAAAAATATTGATTTCCCTTTATTGACAGACTAAATGCTGCATGCACACTGAAGAACTGCTACAACTAACTCAATCTAACTGCTAATGATACAAGTATCATCCATCTTGAGTGCGGGAGTCGGGTACCGTCCTGTCGCACCAACTTTCCGACACTTATTTTTGACGTTCTGGGGATTCCAGTTGAAATATTCCACTTTATAGTCAGACATTTCCACTTGTGAGGACAAACGGAATGGACCAAGTACCTCAGAGTTCCATCTGCTCTGCAGAGGTGCCAAGTAACTAAGTACAAATACTTCGTTACTGTACTTAAGTGCACTTTTTAGGTATCTATACTTTACTCCATCACTAATATTTCTTCCTACTTCTGACTTCTACTCAAGGGCGTAGGTTTGATTTGAACTTTGGTAGGGACACTATTGGTCTGGTGTCATTGGTGCTATGCAATATGCCCTTTTTTATGCTGGATGTGAGCATCCGTACTTATAAGAGGAATTCATTGTTAAAAGAGAAAAGCAACATTTTGCTCCATTAATAAAAATGTTATAAGCTCTACACTCATTAGAGGCTGTTTATCAATGTTTGAAGTATCACCGGCTCTGATGAATGTGGAATTAGGACTGTTTTCCACTTTGAAAACGGTTTCATTTGAACGACTAAGAGAAGGTAAAAACAGTATTTTCTTTTGAAGATATAGAATTGTGCAGAGTTAAACCCCACTCTAATATTTGTACCTACCATGCTCTCTCTGTATCAAGCAAAATAATATATTCATTAAAATATTAACTTCACTATAAAAGTTGAACATCTGGGCTGTAGTTACTCTGTGTAGCCAATTTCATGTATTTTATCTGGGGCTGGAAAAAATTTATCATATTAATTGATTATTTCAATAATCGTCAACTAATTTAGTAAGTGATTCATCATTAACTGGAGTATAGAGACTTTAAAACATACAGTACCGGTAATATAAATGTAAAATGTGCCTTTCCCCACAGAGCAACCCACTTAGATCAGTTATTATATCAAAATTGTAAAAATAAAAACAAAAAAAATGAAAACAGTGATATCAACTTAATATCGGTAAAAAGGAAACCCTCACATTTTCTTTTTTAGTTGGCTGTGGCTAAGAATCAGAAATGTTGATGGCTTACAGCCTTTATTTGCCCATTTTTCCAGCAGTCTTCAGAACTCCTGGCTGACTCAGAATATTTCGTTTTATAAAAGAAAAAAAAAGGTTTTTGTTTTTTAGTGTACATGATATCCATTTTTTTTATTGGGACTAGTTTTGTAGCCTAATATTAATTGTAGTAACCGCTGCATTCTAATGTTGTGCTCCAAGCACACGCGGACTAGAAAACAGCCAATCAGAGAGAGAGAAGGCGGAACTTAAGGCAGAACAACCAATGAGAGTTGAGTTAAACAGCGCAGCACAGTTCCATGCGCTGCTACATGAAAGGGACAGGAGAGACCAGGCAGAGGAGCAGCGAGAGGAAAAGAAGCCACTGCTGCAACAACTACTGCTGGAAATTATAAACATGTTGCTCACATCCAATTATTGGTAGGGACAATTAGGTCGGTTCAAAATTTTGGTAGGGACATGTCCCTATGGTCCCTATGCAAACCTACGCCCATGCTTCTACTAATTACATTTTCCCACAAGTATCTGTACTTTTTATTCCTTACATTTTTAAAACAAACGTTACTCGTTACTATTGGCTTCGGTTTAATGTTTACAAATATTTATTTCCCGTCATGTGCTCCATCCAATGCAGATCATTGGCGCCATCCACATCTAGTGAAAACTAGTGTAATTGGATGAGTCATAGAACACAAATACTCATTGGTTAGCTAAAGGAAATCATCAGAAGCAAGCAGGTGTTCTTCAAACTGCAAACATGAATTGTCTATGCCATGCTGCAATGTAGGATTTAGAAAAGATGTTGAAATGTCTGAAAAGTCAGACACAGGCGAGAGCGTATCAGGAGATGAAGATAGAGACAAACAAGACCTCCCTCATCCTTGGCCCTATTTCAAAGAATTTTTCCAAATAATCAAAAAATTGAGCTTTCAATTCATATAGTGACATCTTGCTGTTTTTTTAAAGGTTACTTTATACTTTAAGTAGTTTTTGGAGCACATAGTTTTTCACTTTTGTTTGAGTAAAGAGGTCAAGTTGATACTTCCACTTTTACCAGAGTGTTTTTAAACTGCAGTATCTATACTGCTACTTAAGTAACGCGTGCACTTTTGACACCACTGCTGCTCTGTCCTCGTGGTCCTCAGTCAGACTTCAAACAGAGATGGTTTTTGCTTGAGGTTTTTTCCCCCTCTGTCACCACATACTTGCTTAAAATGGCTAAGAAGTTAAAGGCTGGAGGCAGTCAGCTAGCCCTCCTTCAATAGAGAATAGTGTCTGCAATTCTCTTCATAAACTGCATTATTTGTCGAATTGACCCCAGGCATGAATAGGCATGTATGTGGCAGAATTTTCTTTTATTTTAGGGCTAATAATATAAGGAAAACATAATATTGCAATATTTTACCAGTACTCCAGAATATTTTGTGGCTTAAATACCTTATTTGCATGCACAGTTTGAATGTTTGTAACCTGAAATTTAACAGCCAAACACAAATGAGACAGTTGATAAGAGCTGTTTCTGCATAAATGTAAACTGAAAACATCTACTGTTAGGGACCAGTTCTTTGGGATCGCATCTTAAACCATATGCATGATAAGATTAGTCAATCTAACAGTGAGGGAATCCTGAACACCTCCTGATCCAGAGCAACAGGCTCATGGATTCTGCATGCAAAGTTGGTGTGAAACACCTCTGCTGCAGAGCAAAGCACAACACGTTTGAAATGCACGACTTTGTCAAAAAATAAGATTCATCACAGGTGGCGTTACATCCCTGAGAAGATGAACTGAAGTAAACCCACCGTCTCTTAGTTACCTAGCAACATGGCAGCGGGAAAAAGGCAAAACTGATGGCTGACAAAGCTGAAAACATACCTGAACCCGGTGCACCTCTGTCTCCAGCACACTCAGCAGCACAATTTAAAGTTCATCAGCCTCTCCTCTGGCTTTTATGGCCTTCTTCCACTGATGTGTCTCTTCAGCAAGAGACAGCCTCCGACCTGAGCGATGCCATGGCCGAACGGAGCGCATCGAAAGTCGGCGGTCAATTTCCGTTCGCTCGCTCCTCCGTCTGCTTGAAAAACGACGTTTTCAAAAATGACACGGAGAGACACATCCTCAGCACTGGGAGTGGGCTGCATGAAAGCAGCCGCAGTTTCTGCTCCTCCTGTTTACTAAATCTGTCCACATCATTGCGCTGGAGAGCAACACGCTGGATTTCCTTAATCGGAAAGAAAAGGCCGAAATAGCTGTGGAAACGTTAAAATGTCCTTGGAGTATCTACGCTAGGGTCCTGCTGAGTTGCTGAGTGGGGCTTTGACCTGTGAGGAGGAAATGCAGATAGAGGTGGGCTCAGGCCCGTAGCTGCTCCTTCCGTCCAGAGAACCGGGAAAGGCGACGAAAAGACGGATGAGGAGCCCTCACCATCGTAACTTGTCAGTCCCCTTAAGTCTGAACCGCTGTTTAGACTTCAGTCTCCTCAAGCACGACACATAACTCAATCCTAGAAGTATGAGCGCATCACTTCCGGTAAGGGTTCCAAGTTAAAAGTCAAGTGCACTTCTGTGTAAGTTTAAGACACAGCATAGAACTAAATTTCCATTAAAGTTCCCTCTTTAAAGTTTCTCACCTGCATAGTTGCCGATACGTTCGGTTGAAGGCCAACAATAAAGAAAAAATAAAAATATTTTGTGTTTTACTTTGAAAGGATTTCCAACAATGTTTCCGGTATGTGTGTTTCTACGCATACTTGACAACCAGCAAGTGCTTGTTACTAGCGCGCCCTCTGCTGGCAATAAAATATTTTGGTCAAAAACCAAGTGGTAACGCATTTCCGTACACACAGAGTTTATGAAGTTACTGGGGGACATTTATATCGAGTGACAAAAGTGTGACAATGACGTAAAGTAATCACCCAACCATTCTGCTGAAAGGATCTATGGGTAAAAGGCAAAGCTGATCCTGGACAGGTCACCAGTCCATCTCAGGGCAAAGCATCATGTCAGTTAAGATTTTGAACTGTGGGATGATTAAACATCTATTTATATTCTTATTGAATATGATGGAATAAAGAAAAGATGTTGCCTAATTTTATTTTAAAAAACACACAAAAAAAGCAGATCCATAAAACAAATTTGAGTAGTCTTGTACTTAGGCTATAAATTGTTTTCTTTACAAGTGAGTATACATTGCTGAAATCCATGAGAATATAAACTTTATTATAAAATCGGGATCCTGAAACTTAACTTAGAAATAACATAATTATCTGAGGTAAAATACAAAGATGTTGCAAATTACCTCAGTCTAAGTAAAAGCTTGAAAGACAGAAAAAGGATGGAGATATGCTAGACAGGAAATCATTTTCAGTCTATTAGCCACAAAAATCAAATGGCTTAAATTTGACCTAGTTCACAACATTTCAAACCGACAGTTAGTGGTCTTTTCAGGTTTAGATCGTTAGAAGCCTCTGGAATAACAAAGTGTTAAAGGAATCTCTATAACAGGAAACAAACTGTAAACATCCACCTCCAGATACACCTTGGCCATACCTATTCAGCCACAACAATCGTCACTGGTAGATCATAAGCATCTGCTCACAGCTGCGAAAGACAGACAGACAGACAGACAGACAAAAAACGATCACATAAGTAAGTCTTCCTTCCACAGGGTTAGACAGATGTCATCACAGGTCATCAGTAACAGCCTTTCCCTGTGACCTATTTCCTGATGTACTAATTCTATTTATTGTTAGTGAGGAACAGGAAGCACTACATCAGAGTCCATTAATGTGCAGGCGGAAAACAGAACTAAAACCTACTGTTAAGCAAAGTGCCTTTTCTGAAATAGACAATGGCCATATACATTTAATAGTTGTTTTATAATAATAATAATAATAATAATAATAATAATAATAATAATAATAATAATAATAATAATAATAATAATTATTATTATTATTATTATTATTATTATTATTATTATTATTATTATTATTATTATTATATGTCTCAACTAAAATAATATGAAAATGCATAAACAACATAGTTTAAAAAAAGTGCTTGCTCATCTGTTGCTGATGAGGAAAGTACAATAACTCCACGGTGTTGTTTAATCATTGTACTGATTTTGTTTTGCAAGATGGCTAGAAAGATCAGCTGTGGTCTAACCAAATCAGAACAGCTTCTTTTACATATTTGCTGAGTTTTCATCATGTACTCAAATCATCAAACCTACATATAAAACCTGACTTCTTATGGGTTTTATATACTTTAACCATGACATTTACCCTGTATTACTCAGTACGCAATGACAAGGAACTGAATATTTAGTAGGCTCCAATATGCATGGATATTACTTCCTAAGAAAGAGGGCCACAAAAACATACAATATATGTATATATATATATATATTTAATCCTGCAAAGTTAGTGATGTCCTTCAGACAGCAGATTCCTCGGATAGATTTATTTTTGATATATTCTCTTAAGTAACAAACTTGACTGCATTAGTTAACAGCTGGGATCAAGCAGGAATATGTGATTGTTTTTGATCTGTCCACATGATCGGTTTCAATTGACTACCTTTTTTGGTATAAACTTGATATTGTTTTGTGCCTTGAGACAATTATTATTTTGAGCTATAAAAATTAACTAAATTGTGTAATTGCTCATTAGCAAACCTCTGCAGCGTTCACAGATAAGCAGGCCAAAATACATCCTTACTGCAGTTTCTGAACCACTCACCATTATTTTTAATCATGTTGAGTTCGAAAACTGTTTTCCAAATCAACAGCAAAACCTGTTTTTTGTTTTTTTACAGAATTTCACAAAAAATTTTTTAAAATGAACTTAAATTGTCTTTGTGGTTGATGCATTTCTAACAAAAAATTGTTATCTGAAACAACAGTACAGAACAGACCACGAGTGCATCACTATTTGTTTAGTTACACTGTGGCTACCAGAACTCCAAAATGTTGAAGCAATAATTTCATGAATTTCTTTGGAACTGAAAACCTTAATATCTCGCATTATCAGATAATTCACTCTCATGAACTATCAGATAATTCACTCTCATGACTCGGTAATATTATATATGTTAGATTGGTCATATAACTATCATTTCACCATCTTGCATTATATATCAATCTTATTCATACAACATAGAAGCCTATTGACATATGTAACAAAACAGGCATGTTTAAATCTAACAGCAACCTCACTCATGGTGTTGCGATGCTAGTCGGCCAAAGGGCTTTTATTGTTAAAATCTGCACCAGTGCTTCCTTATTATAGTTAATTTAATTAAGTGTTTTAAGTTGTGTTTAATTAGTACACAAATACAAGTAGTCTTTGCACTGGCTCCCTGTTCATTTTAGAATTGATCTTAAGATTGTATTGTTTGCGTCTAGGGCCCTGAATGGGATTGCTCCTCAATACATCACTGACCTCCTCAAGATTTATTCTCCGGCACGTGCTCTGAGGTCTGAGGGCCATCTTCAGTTAATAGTGCCTAAGACGAGGCTTAAAACCAGAGGGGACAGACCCTTTTCTGTAGTTGGCCCCAGACTTTGGAATACTTTGCTCCTCCATATATGACTGCCTCTACGGTGGAGTGTTTTAAGTCTCGTCTTAAGACCCACTTTTACTCTTTGGCCTTTAACAACGTGTAGTTTGTGTGGTCCTCTGTATCCTTTTTAGTAGATTTATTGTTGTATTGTGTTTGTGCATTGTTGTGTTGTTGTTTATTATTTGTTATGTACAGCACAGACTTTTTTCTGTTGTTAAATGTGCTATATAAATAAAGTGGATTGGATTAAAATAAATCTGATTAATCCAGAGGTTTGAGTTAAATGTACTTAAACAACAGGAGTATGTTACACTAACTTACTCAACACATTTGAGCTATTTGAGCTATAGTTTCAACTACTCATGGATATTATGAATAGTCTAATTTTGATCTGTTCCATAATTGAACACACGGTGGTGCTGTGGAGTCAGCAATGCTGTAATTATGGGATCGAAGAAGAACAGTCAAGCCCGCTGATTGGACGGCTGTTTAAGTAAACAAAGCGGAAGATGAGCTCCACACTGAGGTGGTGAAAATACTCCCTCTTCGCTCCGAAAACCGGAACGATTCGTTTTTTTATCTTGGGTTTGTTACAAATCGTGATGAGATGTCATTGCTTATCCCGTTCACCCGCTGCTTGCTGACAGTAACCGGGCGGCTGGCGCGGAGATCTGCTCCGGGTCTCCCCCCGCTGACCCCGCCTGCGCCCTCATGGGTTGCGGCTGCTGGTAAGAAGGAGCTCCCGGATCTTCCGGTGCTCCTGGAGGAGGAGCTGGAGGAGCAGTTTGTGAGGGGATCTGGGCCTGGAGGTCAAGCTACTAACAAAACCAGCAACTGTGTGGTGCTCAAACACATCCCCACCGGGATTGTTGTGAAGGTACAGCTGGACCCCTGTATTTTCAAACAAATAACTGTTGTTTTTATCACGTATTTACATCAGCAAAAAACACTTTTAAGGCTCAGCTGTTGTAATCTGTCATTCAGGGTTTAATTTATCTATCTAGACAATATTATCACTAACATCTGATAATTGTTAACTTAAGTGCACATTTACACCGTTTCCTAATTGCCTTAAAATGTAAAACTAGTACAATGAAAGTATGCCTGTCCTTTTCAGTCTTGTTGAATTTGATTTAAAAAAAAAGTTAATAATTAGGTATTTACCTATTATATCAAAAGTATGTTTTTCCAAAGTAGGGACTTTGACTTTGTTAGAGAAAATATATAAATGAAAAAAGGCATTTCTTTCTGTATATTGCCTGTAATAAACATTAGAATGCAGATTCCTATTTAGCTACACAATATAGCTCTTGCTCCAGTCCTTTATAATAAAGAACACCTATAAATTCCTTTTAACAAGCAAACTAGCACTTATATGTATTCCTATATCTACAGTTTATCTGCCTACCTCTAAATGTAGCAGAAATGTGTTATAGATAAGAATCAAAGGTTTTCAACAGAGCTGGTTTAAACTGTGAATTAATAGATTGTGTCTAATATTTTCTTTGCCATTGTAGAACTAAAACAGGTAGATTCGTATTCTGAGGAAACGTGGAAGCTCTCCTTATGTCAGTAAAAAAGAACTTTCACCTTCCGTTCTAACCCTAGATTTATCATTATTATTATTATTTTCTTTTTTTAATATGAAGCTTCTAATAATACATTTTTATTAATTATGATTGCAATGTCACGTGCATTGTTATGAATAGTAGTGAGGTCCGGCTATCACAGATTGAGTGGAGGATTTCTGCATAAACAGCAGTTTGACTTTAATCAGAGTTCTAATTGACTTGTTTATATCTGCTGCTGCTGCTTTTATATTTATCTTTGCATAGAATATGCGATTAAGTTTTTTAGGTTTACTTATAAAAACTTATAGGAGAGACACTGATTCCATTGTACTGTTTCACTCTAATTTAACAATAAAGCCATTTTTTCATTCAAGTAGTTTTCACCTAAGATTTGCATGTTATGTTTGATAAAACCCCTCTACACCCAGCCCAGAAAAGAGACCTTTAAGAAATCTGAGTAAATAAAACAGACATATTTTATATGTTTCATGTAGCATGCTCTTATACGTGATAGCTTTAAAGTTTTCTCTAAGGAAGTCAAAACTTTTTTCCTCATTTTGCCAAACAAAATTTTACTGTTGTATTTTTTTGTTTAGTTTTTACAGGTCTCCCTGGAAAAAATATTATTATCCTCAATGGTGACTGAAGTGTCATATTTTTATCCCATGCTTAAGTCAAAATAATAACCAAACCCAAACTAGTGTGCATGAAAAAAGGATGGTGAAAAAGCATTAAAGAATTTATTGGTCACGTTGTATTGCAACCGGATTTTCTCCATGTGAAATATAAATATAAATGTCAAGAAAAGAACTGCTATATTATCAACTGATTGTTTGGGGCACTTAAAACTAAAACTACATTTTTGTTTTTATTCTTGCATTGCCTTTTATCCTTTCTTTCCCTGCAGTGTCACCAGACAAGATCTGTGGATATAAACCGAAAGCGCGCCCGGGAAATAATGAGGGAGAGGCTTGATGTGGCATATAAGGGAGAACTGAGCGAAGTGATGGTAAAGAAGAAAGAATCTGAATTGAGGAAACAAGAAAAACGAAAGAGGGTGAATGAGAACTTGGAGCGGAAAAGACTTTTAAAAAAAACCTTGGCTGCAGACAGACATATACACAATAAACCTGAAGATGATGCAGTTTAATGTTTATGTGGAGAGCGAAATGTATTTTAATTTTCTTGTAAAAATCACAATAAATTATTTCTAAAGATTTGTAAAACATTTTTTGTCATCATGTTATTACCTTTTTTTGCTTCTATACTATTATATAATCTATCTGCTAATATAAAGGGAACATAGAGTAATTTAACTTTTACAGAGCACTAACTCTCCTTCACCACTAGATGTCAGTAAAAGCTAAATGCCTGTTGATTATGCTTCTTTTAGAAGTCCAAATTAAATGTTTACTGTTTGTCACATTCTGGTAACACACGATAGTTAAAGTAACGAAACAAAAGTTACTTATGTTATTAGTGGGTAGTTTTTACTTTTTATTTACTTAATTAATTTGCAAACATTGTTTTTAGCCAACAGACCTTTTGAGCGTTAGAAGATGCCGCAGCCAATCTGGTGGCGGATGTGACGCACGCGCTCCGCCTTTATTAACAATACAGCCAATGAAAGACGCAGGAGTATTTTTAAATCCTTCCACCCTGACGGCGTGTTGAGCTTCATGAGTGTCTTGTTATTTTCATTTTATTAATTATTTTTTTTTATTTCTGCAGCTACAACAAAATAAAGAACTCGGCGTCTCATAAGGAATAGCGTCGCTTTTGGAAGATTTCTTTGAGATGGCAAAAGGTTAATTTCTTCATTAGTTGTTGCTTTAGAATACAGCTGGGAGTTAACGTTAAATAGAGAAAACGGTGTAGCCAGCTGCGAATGTTAATTTTCCTTAAAAAAGGAGGGGAAACACCAGCAAATTCTCTACAGGTTTGTGTGAGTTTGAATTAAAATGGCTCTGTGTGAATATTCCCATGTTTATAAAGGGAAGAAAAATGTGCTGAAAATGAGCAAAACACCAGGAGAGATTGCTGAAAACACGACCAGCTCACAGGCGGAAACAAAGGAGAACGAACCACAAACTACCCAGGTATGTGTCAGCTAATAGTAATATAATCCATCAACTTGCATGAAAAGTGTGTAAAGAATCATTTAATCTATTTTCTTTTTACAAGACCAGTTTTTTAGTTAATCTTACCTGAACACACTAATACTTTCTAAATAATTTGTCCTGTACTGCAACTCACCAGTATAAGGCCTGTGTTTTAGAAAATTGCATTTACAGAATTGAAAGTTTGTTTTAAACTCATCAATTTGAACATATGTAATTTCTAAATTATAGTGTAATGTAAATTAATTGCCTTTTATTATCTATTATTATAGTAAAGCAAGAATTGGGTGTAGAAATTTGTTTTTGATAAGATATAGATGGTCTGGTACTTAAGGATCTTTTTTATACACACTTGCTGCTCTGTTTTTATTTTTCCTCTAGACTTTGCACTGCTGTTTATTAGCACTGAAGGGTTTGCACCCCATTTTTTTGTTGCGCTTTAGAAAAAGGATCAAAAATAATTCCTAAATATCAGATTCTTACCAACTAGGAACAAAAATAAAAAATAAAAAAATTCCACAGCTAGAAAGGAATAATAAAAAACATTATTGTAACTCGGGTTACAGATATGTCCTACGAGGTTTCTGTTTAAAAACACCCAGGTACAAGTATGTAAGTCTTAGGACTTTGAGTTGTATTTTATCTAAATATTATTGTTCTCTATTTTTGAAGGAATCTGTGGGGAAAGCGGTTCTCCAAGGTCTGCGTGTTCCAGGAAAACCTAGATCTCCACTGAGTGACAGTTCCGGTATGCTGATTCAGGAGGGGAATGATTCTGATGCAGCGAATCCTGATCCAGCGAAAATAAAGCAAGGTGAGCATTTAAATTGAAACTTTACCACTTTTAAAATGAGGAACAAAGGAGCAACATGGCAACTTTGTAATGTTTTCTTGATACAAGACCTTTTCTGCATTTTCTCATATTACAACCACTAACAAGGTATTTTTCTTTAGATTATAAACTAAAATGGATTAGTGCATACAGATTAAAATTGGAAAACTATGTTGTATTCAATCCCAATACAACATGGTTTCCGCGGTTCAATAAAAATCATTAAAAGTCATTAGATTATTATTCTTTAAATTAAGGCTTTAATTGGCATTAAAATTCATGTGTTTATTGTGGCATTTAAAATGCTTTATTAAGAAAAATGTATATAAAAACAATTTCCTCAGACATATTATATCACGATATATTTATATTGAACTGCTTCCGGTTGATCTCAAAGCTGTATGTTCAGAAAAGAACCTTGAGTTGGAGAAAAAGTTAGAGAATGGGGGGAAAAAAAGCTAATTTCAACAAAAGTGGCTGGAAAATGAGGAATTCGGGACCTGGCTGCATCCTGTTGACGGGTACCTGTTGGTGGCATTAAAATTATTTCTAAGAGCATTAAAAGAGCATTTAAAAGCATTTAATTCAAGTTATTAATTCCTGTATAAACCCTGTACAATTAATATCTGTAATTAAAATTTATATGAATCATTTACATTTAGAAGTAAATCTAATTATTAGAACAAGTTGATTTTTTTTTTTTTTTTACTTATCAGTTTTTCTGGGAACCTCTGAGTTTTGTTGAAGATAAAAAGCAGAGGGATTGTTAAATAAAGATGCCATGGAGACTTTGTAACTCTGGAGGAGCTGCAGAAATTGACAGCTCAGGTGAGAGGGCAACTATAGGCTGAATTTACTGTAAATGTGGCCTTCATGTGGAAAGAGTATGTCAGAAACACTTTGCAGGAACTTACTACATACACAACAGCGGATGCTAGGGGCGAGGATGCTTCCTTTTAGCAATGATGGAAATGCTAGTCAGAGTTGATGAAAAGATGGATGGAGCTAAATGATCAATTTGTTATAAAATATCAAAAAACTTCAAAGGCCTATGAATGCCGTTAAAACTTTCTCTAAAGCAGGTTCTCTTATCCTCTTTTTCTCCATTCAGATACAACCAGTAAAGCCAAATCTGAGAGCTGCAGCTCCAAAGAGCAGAAACCTGTTGGGCCGTGCCAAAGCGAGGCTAAAAAAACAGACACCGATAAACTTCCACAAAAAGGGTCTAGCGCCAAATCAGAAGACAAGCCTGCAACAGATCCTGGGGTTCCGGCAGCCAAGCCTCGCAGTAAAAACGTCTGGAGGCCTGGAGCAAAGAAGTGAGTTCATCATGTCATCACTTGACAAGATGCCGATGCTCTTTCTAAGCTGGCTGAACATTAACAATGTCCCTCTCTTTTTCCTTGCAGGACAGAGAAGAAAGCTCTCCAAAACAAGAAGGTCACAGATTATTTTCCCGTCAGGAGAAGTAACAGAAAAACTAAAACGGAGATAAAGGTTCGTATGGGGGAAAATGGCGATGATGAAGTCATTTTTCATGTTTGTAGGTTCGAGTAAATGTTTGATCTAATTATCAGAGTGAAGAACACAAATACATTGATGACCTGCTAAAGAATGGCACTGAGGAAGGAATGGAGGTAATGTGACACTTTAATTTAACTAAACACTTTATGCAGATGTCCTTTTTATGTGTGAGACTAATTAAGTGATTGAATGTCACCAGGTTAAACACATAGAAGGAAAAGGAAGAGGAGTATTTGCTGTCAAGGCTTTTAAGAAGGGAGATTTTGTTGTTGAGTACCACGGCGATCTGCTGGAACTCGCTGAGGCCAAAAAGAGGGAAGCACAGTATGCAGAGGACCCTAAAACAGGCTGTTACATGTACTACTTTCAGTACCAGACTAAAACCTACTGGTAGGTCCAATCAACTGCAATATGACTATAAGAACTCTGGGCCAATCAAAACTTAAATTCTTTTTTGTTTTTTTTCTTTACAGCATAGATGCTACGAAGGAAACAGGCCGTCTCGGACGCCTGGTGAACCACAGTAAAAATGGAAACTGCCAGACAAGGCTCCACCCGATCGATGGGACGCCTCATCTGATCTTAGTGGCATCCAAAGACATCAGCATAGATGAGGAACTGTTGTACGACTACGGTGACCGGAGCAAAGCGTCCATCTCTGCACACCCTTGGCTCAAACACTGAAAGGTTGATCACACTGGAATATGTGTGAGCTGTACATAAAAAGCTATGGAAAGTCTTTAAAAATCCTTTTTGTTTTGTTGCCTTGACATGCCTGAAGCAAAGCTCAAAGCTGCAACACTTGAAGTGTTTTTTTGTTTTTTTTTTCAAAATGTGCTTTTAATGTTTTAAATTTTTCCTGAATGAATTGTGAGGTACGGATGCTTATCTTACTGTTATAAAACACCTGAATTGAACACAGAGGAATTGAACAGTGGAGTTTTACTTTTAACATTAGCATTATAAATGCTGAAAGATATATAAAAAAAAAAAATCCTCTAATTCAGAATCTTTATTTCAGTGTCGGATCTATTCACATTTTTATTTCCTTTTTTACTTTGACTGCTGCTGCTGTAGAAATACCTGCTGTGACAACATTTCAGCCTTAAATTATTAATGTCACTTAAAGATCTTTGGGTTTTACTGACCCGTTTCTTGGAAGTAGAAGTAATTTTGTGTTCGGATAGACCAGGCTATGCTGGCTGGATTTTGAGATTTTGGAGGGAGTGAAATGTTAGGGTGCTAATAGAGGCCTTTCAACCACATACTAGGAGCTTGTTACAAATTATCCAAATCTCAATGAAAACAGTAATTGGAAGAAGGGTTGATTATTTATATTATTCTACAGTTGACTTGTAGTTTGGCAGGAACTTTTTTTTTTTTTTTTTTTTTAAGAAATAGTAAATATTTTAAGTCTTTCTACATTGGTTTATCTACTCTTTTCTGATTTCCTTTGTAGAAATCCAACTTGAAAATTTTTTTAAATCTATTTCTGTATGAATACATTTGAGGTAAATTGTACATATATTCAAGTTTTGTATCGTATAACTTAGGTGAGAAACTGTCTGGACTGATCTGACAAATTAAAAGTGTTGAACAGAGAAATAAAAAGTTCATAGGAATCGTGTTTTTTTTTTTTATGCAGGATATAGCATCAAACACTGTAGCTCGACTGTACCCATTAAATTTCTGCCTTTAGTTCCATTGGGATATTATAGGATAAACCAACACAATGCAGTAGCCTATTTTTCATCTAATATCCCCAAAAACATGTTTAAAACTTTTTAAAACCTTAACCCAACTTTAGAAATTTTTTTTTCTGGAGAAATCTTAAAGCATCAAGCTAAAACTGCATGCAAGAACTCTTCTATTTGTATGAAGTCTGAAAATCAAGTATCCATGTTCCTCAGCTTACAGATATGCACTACTTTGGGTTAACGTTTGCTTTGTGAGGTATGAATACATACAGGTGCTGGTCATAAAATTAGAATATCATGAAAAAGTAGATTGATTTCAGTAATTCCATTTAAAAAGTGAAACTTGTATATTATATTCATACATTACATACAAACTCATATATTTCAGATGTTTATTTTGTTTAATTTTGATGATTACAAATGAAAATCTCAAATTCATCATATCAGAAAATTAGAATATTACTGAAGACCAATAAAAACAAAGGATTTATAGAAATGTTGGCCAACTGAAAAGTATGAACATGAAAAGTATGAGCATGTACAGCACTCAGTATTTAGTTGGGCCTCCTTTGGCCTGTATTACTGCAGCAATGCGGCGTGGCATGGAGTCGATCAGTCTGTGGCACTGCTCAGGTGTTATGATAGCCCAGGTTGCTCTAATAGTGGCTTTTAGCTCTTCTGAATTGTTGGGTCTGGTGTATTGCATCTTCTTCTTCACAATACCCCATAGATTTTCTATGGGGTTAAGGTCAGGAGAGTTTGCTGGCCAATTAAGAACAGGGATACCATGGTCCTTCAACCAGGTACTGGTAGCTTTGGCACTGTGTGCAGGTGCCAAGTCCTGTTGGAAAATGAAATCTGCATCTCCAAAAAGTTGGTCAGCTGCAGGAAGCATGAAGTGCTCTAAAACTTCCTGGTATGTGGCTGCGTTGACCCTGGACCTCAGAAAACACAATGGACCAACACCAGCAGATGACATGGCACCCCAAACCATCACTGACTGTGGAAACTTTACACTGGACTTCAAGCAACGTGGATGAAGTGCCTCTCTTCTTTTCCTCCAGACTCTGGGACCTTGATTTCCAAAGAAAAATGCAAAATTTACTTTCATCAGAGAACATGACTTTGGACCACTCACCAGCAGTCCAGTCCTGTTTCTCTTTAGCCCAGGCAAGACGCTTCTGACGCTGTCTGTGGTTCAAGAGTGGCTTGACACAAGGAATGCGACAGCAGAAACCCATGTCTTTCATACGTCTGTGTGTGGTGGTTCTTGAAGCACTCACTCCAGCTGCAGTCCACTCTTTGTGAATCTCCCCCACATTTTTGAATGGGTTTTGTTTCACAATCCTCTCCAGGGTGCGGTTATCTCTCTTGCTTGTACACTTTTTTCGACCACATCTTTTCCTTCCCTTCGCCTCTCTATTAATGTGCTTGGACACTGAGCTCTGTGAACAGCCAGCCTCTTTAGCGATGACCTTTTGTGTCTTGCCCTCCTTGTGCAAGGTGTCGATGGTCGTCTTTTGGACAACTGTCAAGTCAGCAGTCTTCCCCATGATTGTGTAGCCTATAGAACTAGACTGAAAGACCATTTAAAGGCTTTTGCAGGTGGTTTGAGTTAATTAGCTGATTAGAGTGTGGCACCAGGGGCCATCAATTTTGAACCTTTTCACAATATTTACATTTTCTGATATGATGAATTTGAGATTTTCATTTGTTGTCATTTGTAATCATCAAAATTAAACAAAATAAAAATCTGAAATATATGAGTTTGTATGTAATGTATGAATATAATATACAAGTTTCACTTTTTAAATGGAATTACTGAAATCAATCTACTTTTTCATGATATTCTAATTTTATGACCAGCACCTGTATGCAATACGCTGAACATCAACGGTTACAAATTCTGGTTTTATTTTCACTTTGAATATCATACATAAGGTGGGAGCTGGTATTCATCCATTTATTTTTTTTACATTCTGCATAAATACCCAGCAATAAAAGAACCATCTCTGTGTTTGACGCCATTGGCTGAATGTGACCATATTTTAATTACTTGGTTCTGTGCATAATATCTTCATCTTTTAAGACTTCATTTAGAAAAGTACAAAGGGAATAATTAAAACATAATACTTTCCAGTTACCTTAAAATATTTGTAGTTCAGCTTCTGCAGCACTGTAATACTAAAAAATATCTTCGGTTAAAATCTACAGTGCAAAAGATTATTAACCTGATGTATGTGTAAACAATAATTAAAAGAGTGGTTGAAAATTGTGCAGTTAAATCCCATCTGTCTCTTAAACGTTGAGATCTTCTGGAAGATTCCTCTCATTTTCTCCTAAATGAAAACCTAAAAACAGAAAAAGAGTCCAGATTTAGTTCACACTGTGTCCTCTGTTCACAGTTCCTCTGCAGTCAGAAAGTCTGGCTTCAGATTGATCCTTCTTGGTCTGATGAAGCGTGGAAAACCATCACAGAGAAAGGTTCTCTTTCTAACATTTTGTGAAATTTATCAATTCAGCCTATTTATATTATCGTCCATTCTGATCATCTGCTGCTCTAATACTTAAACTGGATAAATATCCCATTAGCACGAATAAAGCAAATTGAAATGATATATATATTTGCAAACAGTTATTGAACTACAAACAGTGCTTTTCTATATGAATATTGCAAATACTGTTACTGTGCTCACGATATGTGTACAACCTTATTGAAAGTCTAACATATATGTGAAAAGTTGGGTAAACTATCCGTACAATTTCGGTAGCAACAAGGCTAGCACTTACAGTAAAGGAAGTAACAGATCTGTAATAATCTGGTTATCCACTATTAGATAAGTTTCACAATTAGACATTTCCTGTTATTATGCAGCTGATTATAGTTTTAAATTAGAAGAAAAGTCTGGAATACAGCCATAGAAAATCTGGCATTAAGACCCGTTTCCCTCCAAAGCGAGAAACTGGGAATATGAGTTGGGAAAAGTGTGGAATCTTGATTTGAGAAATGGTGTGAAAAGCCCGTAACTGGAAGTGTGGGTTCATGTATGACAGGGGCTCAAATCAAAGTTGTAGGGACTTGTGATTACTGACGATAGCAGTTTGGAAGACGGACACATTTCCCATCCTCACACAAACATCCTTTGCATCAGCATGACTTCACCGGGTCACAAGTACATCATTAGCAGACAGGAGAAGGGCTGTAAGTATAATCTCCCTGTTATCGTCTCTTCAAAATCATGTGACTGCACCAAAAAGGAAACTTTCAATTCCTTACATTTTACCTGTTAGAGTAAACTCTGTCTTATGCATTTTTCTTCAACACACATATATATATATATATATATATATATACACACATATACATATATATACTAATCAGCTCATTACTTACAGTTTTCCTATAGTTGTCTTCTCATTTATAGTGGATGAACTGTCCTCTCTGGCTGCTGGTGTATCCAGATCCACGTCGACCATGGCTGGTTCAGGCTGAGGTAGAATCCCACTGCAGGACAATTTACACATTTATAGACACTGGGAAAGATGGTGCACACATTTATAATTAACAACAAATTTTGAAAACATCATATTAATCATTTTAGGATTTTATATTAAGTACTTAAGGTTAGCAGAAATATTTGTACCATGCTTAGAATTCAATTACATAGCTCATAGAAAATGACTTACAGATGCATGCAAGAATAGCAAAAAAAAAAAAAAAAGGGAAGAAAATGAAAATATTTCAATTTTATTTTCGTCCAACTCACTTTTTACCTTGTGCAAATTAAAGTCTCATATAAAGACCCAGGAAAAACAAAAACTTAACAAGGTGGAAATTAGAACTGAAATATTAGTGGCTATTATTCAGAGTGATTAATAAGCGGGGCAAAAAAAAACGTGTTCATTTTATTTGTTTGAGGGATATCACTGCAAAAACAATCTAGAAATAAGTAAAAATTTCTTAAATTAAGTGTATTCACCCTTAATTTGAGTAGGTAAATGAGATAGTTTGCCAATGGAATGAGTAATTGTACTCTTAAAATAAGATAATTAGATAATATGCACTTGAAATAAGACAATGCAATTGTGTTTTCTTATTTTAAGTGTAAATTGTCTTGTTCCATTGGCAAAATATTTTTCTTTTACCTCCTCAACAAACGCATTTATTTTAAGACAAAATGACTTATATAGATTTAGATTTTTTGCAGTGTGGTGGTATTTTGTATAAAATAGTCTACTAAACTCCACCAGGGTTTAGTATTATCTGCAAGTTTAAGACATGAACTGCAAGATTCTGATTGAGTTTTTATGGTTATTTGTTAATTTCCCATTGACTATCCCACAAAGTAATGTATTAGGTACGCTCAGTCCTCTTCCGGGGTTATTTTGTGGGTCAGAACCCGAAAAGTTTAGGAAGCTCTGCTTTTAAATAATGAAATGGTAGTTCACTGTCAATCAGATGGCTGGAAAACTGTGACGGGAAAGACAAATTTAGCTGAAATATAAAAAAAAAACCACAGTCATACAACAAAGGGGTCCTATTTTACAAGAAGAGTTAGCCAGCTAAAAAAAGGCATGTCTGTTAAGCAGCTGACTGCAGGCTCCTCCTGAGCAGATCACTGACTAATTGACCGGAAAACATCAGTTTGTTGTACTTAAAGGGAAGGAATAAACAAAAAAACAGAGGAATGCTTTGCATGAAAGGCATGTGAAAACTACTATTGAAATTTGAAGAAAAAAAAAAAAAAGTAAATCTGACCATATAATGCTATACAAGGATAATATTTACCATCAAATAGTCTAAATAAATTATTGGTAAGCAGAGAAAGGGGCCCTGGGAAACTATGATATAACAGCATGCCATATATTGCTTTAAAACAATTCTTAATCGTTGCAGACTCTTTCTAAATAAATAGTGCAGCTATCTATTGAGTGACTGTTGTAATACATGCATTTTTGGGGATAATTGCTGCTTTTCTGTTTTAGTAAAACAATAATAGTTTCCCCTCTTTGGGGATAACAATGTAATTTCACTTTAAATGTATTATTACTCTTCTGGTATTATAATAACATACTGTAAGAATTTAATCTGTTTTTGCAGCTCTTTACCAAACTGATACCAGCTGTGTTTCAGGGTGGTTCAATGCAAATCAACAGTAAGTGATGATCCTGCAATGGTGGAGAAGAGGTGACAGTGAGTATCCTGTGAGGTGACCTCTTGTATAGCTGGATCTCCTCCTGAGCCACCATGAGCTGAGCCTTCAGCTGGTTCCTCTCCTGTAGCACCTCCTTCAGCTCCTGCATGGTGAAGCGCGGTCTGTTCGGATCATTCAAGTCCACCACCACCTGATTTGCTCCCGTTTGCTGCTGGGAGAGGAGGAGAAACCGTTAAAGCCTCTCTACGTGTGTCCCAAACATGAGCTGGAGCCGCGGGATGAGGCTCACCGCGCCATGTCCGGAGGAAGGAGAGCCCTCCTTGATGATCCTGTCCAGCTCTGCCTTCAGGTTGTCTCGCTCCATTTTCAGCTCCTCCACTGACAGATTGTACTTATTCACCAAAGTTTCAAACATCTCGAGGACCCGGACTATCCTGAACTGTAAATCCGACACTTCCTCACCGGTGCTGCTGATTTTTAACAAATCTCGGCCGATCACGTATGAAATGTCATAGACATCTTCGACAGTGAGCTCAAAGGCGTTCTTCTCAAAGGCCAGAGCAGGCGACGACTCTTCACCAAACTCCATTACAACACAGACAAACTCCTTAAATAAAGTAACTTTTTAAACACAATCTCACACTCGAAGTTCTAAACAGAACGATTCCTCTCAGTTTGTTGACTCTGGATCTTTTTCCGAAACGAAGGTAACAAACTTCCAGCGGGGCAGCACTTCCCCCATCACTCATCCTCCAATAGCGTGACGGCAGAGGAGGGCAAAGTATCCTAGCGACAGGTGTGTTCAAAGATCGTCTGTGTAAAACCGCTCCCTCGCGCACGATCAAATCCTAAACGGAGTTCATTTATTTCAATAAAGAAAAAAGGACACATCTTCTTGAACATCTGTTCTCTCTGCAATCCAGAACTGTTTTGAACTGTCAAAATCAAGTGATGAATCACGTGTTTTCATGTTTGCGACATTAATTGCCTCCCAGAGCACGGGCGGGGCCAGATGGGGGGGCAGGGGTGGTCATGCCCACCCCTAGCCAATCATTGGCCACCCCTACCATTTTTTTCTCTCAAGTAGAATATTAAAAACATTTTAAATTTATATATATTAACAATTACTTGACAACAAAACCACTGTGGTTAATTATGCACATCAATATACCAACATTAGAGATGATTAGTACAGAATTCATGCCCTTTCAGAACTAGATTTTGTGTTATATGCCGTAAAGAGAAAATGTTAGCAAGTCATCTAAGAGTCTTCAGTGAAATCATAGACACTGTAAATAACTATTTTAACAAAAACCTATTAAATTATCAATTTATGTAGATATTAGTACCTGTAAATATCAATTTAATGTAGAATATTGATAAAAGTAGGTAAGTAATGACGATGGAAAAGATGTTCGTTCCAGAACTCAAACCTCAAAGAATTTTATCCAATATACCTTTTATCTAGACGGATGTTTAAATATATGCATCTATTTGTTAGCAAAGGCTGTAGGAAACTATAGTTTGTCTTTAGTTAGGAATATGGATGTTGTGCTTGTTCCTGTTGGAACAGTGTTGATTGACACTGAGGTTGTGGTGCCTATCCACTTTTTGGCCCCCCCTCAGTGTACATTGGTTATTGCCTGGCCACCCTTATAAAACTTTTCCAGCTACGCCTGTTTCAGAGAGAAATTATTTAGTCAGGAATTTCAAAAAGATATATAGTACTGTTTTCTAAATGCAAATCTATAACAGCCATACATGATTTAGATCGTTATAAAGTCAAATGAATGTGGATGTATTTAACAAACGTATAAAATACTAAAAATAAACCTTTATTTACTTTATTCACAAGGACATCAATTTACACGTTCTCCAAAGCAGACATCAAATGCTACATATAATTTTATAATTATTAATTGTACAGCATTCAAGTGGTTTGTTGGAGGAAACTGCAGCATCACTTAAATATGATAATTTTAACATTTCAATTGTTTTAAAATCATAAATCATCCAGTAAACTTTTCCCAGAGCAATTTGTGACATAATTCAGATAATGCATGTAAAAAAAATTAAAGTATGAGAGAACTCAAACTGTAATCTACAAAATGCTCAATTGTAAAGTATTTGGATTCATTTAAAGTATTGCCAAGTTGGCCGTAAGTTAAACCAAAACATTTAAAAAGTGACTCTGTAATTCATGTTGACTTTAAATTCAGAAACAGGGCAGGGGCTGGTTATTGATAATAAGGCAAACAAAGGTTATAAAAACTTTACTTTTAAACTAGCAAAATTTATTTTTGGCATAGCACAATTGTGAATTAAAACCCATTTAATGAGATGCCTTAAAAGTGTTTATGTGTTCTCCAAAAGCAAGGAACATATAGAGACATCAAATTGTCTCTTGAGAAGGAAAACTTAATGCATTTCTGTTTTACGGAAAAGGAATTACATCAATTTTAATATTTTGGATTAAAATCATGCTGTAATAAGAATACTGCCCCATTTCTAGTATAATCAAAAATCCAGTTCAGAGCCATTTTTCCCAAATAAAATCATTTTTGTGTCGAGATGAATTGTAAAATAAATATTTTGCATGAAAACATTCATACGAAGGAAACAAGTCTCCTGATTGGCAACAAGGTGGGATCGTCTGTGATTAAACCAGCAGCCACCATCGGCATTATGGCAGTGAAGATCCTGTCCAGAAAGTGAAATGGAAAGAATGGAGAGGAAAAAGGTAAAAGAGATGTTTTTAGTCTTTATGGATTTGTTGCCATTCATAGTAAACTCAGTTCTGTAGATCAAAAGCATAAATGGGCTTAAAAAAAACAATCTCATTACTTACAAGCGTCTTATTCCTGATTCAGGCTGATCAGCAGAAGTGGGATGTGATGGAGTATTAAGAGGAGAGGCAGTAGTGCTGATGTCTTCTTCAAACTCCTCACTAAAGCAATAAAGACAAGGTTAGCTTTAAAATCAAATGCTTTCTAAACCATCCAGAGCGTAATTGCAAGATTGCAAAGCAAATCTCACCTCTTGTAATACGCTAACTCTTCCTGGAGCAGGAACACCTGGGCTTTGAGTTCATTTCTCTCCTGCAGGACATCCTGCAGCTCCTGTAAGGTGAAACGAGGTTTGTCTGCATCCTGTTCAGAGCCATCCGTCTCATCCTCTGACTCAGCATAAGCTGAGTGATCCTGCAGTAAAACACACATTTAGCCTTTCTGCTGTGCACCATTAACATCAATAACAAAGCTGGTTGGTTGACAGGGCCTCTGAACAGCCAGGCAGTAGAAATGATAACCTGGGTTGTCTTGGAGATGCTAATACCATGACAACAGACATGCCTAAAAAAAAAGATATGCTGCTTCACCCTTGCAAAGCTAGTTACAATAAAAAATGATGCAATCTAAGCATTAAACAAGATAAAATATGCATGCTTGATAAAAACATAGACACAGAGAGTGATTATCTTAACTGAACCCGAAAGAAGATTTTACCAGCAAATGTGCTGCAGTGTTTTCTCCTCCAGGAAGCTCTTTCTCATTCGTTCTATTTTCTGACGTCAGAAGGGAAAGGCTCTTGTCACACTGCAGGCACTTTTCCACAAAGCTGGGATCTCCTCCACACTCCACCCACACTGATCTTGGTTTGTCACAGTCAGACATGGAAGTCCCTGCAGTCTGGATGTGGAACAAACAACAGTTGATTCCAGTGCCTGAGTAAACATATCTAGTCACATTACAATAGCAAACATGGATTTTTTGGTTTACCTGGACTTTTTGTGTGACAGAACAGAGCAAAGCATTTTGTAACTGTGGGGTGGAATGATAATAATTGAACTTTATTGATCTCACACTGGAGAAATTTACCTCTGTAATTAAAACATCCCCTTGAGGAGCAGTGGGCTGTTTGGAGTTAAGGGTCTTGCTGAGATACCCAGAGTGGAGGCTGTGGTGATCGAACCAGATTCTTGCAAGCTTCTCAGAGCATAAGCGCACTGCTCTAACCACTAGGCAATCACAAATACCCAATACAATCACCTTTTGCTGCAATTACAACTAAAGGTCTTATGGTGTATGGCTCTTCAACTATATATATATATATATATATATATATATATATATATATATATATATATATATATATATATATATATATATATTAGGGGTGGAACGGTTCACAAAATCCACGGTTTGGTGCGATTCACGGTTTCTGGTCACGGTTTTCGGTTCGGTTCGATTCGATATATGTTGATTGTTACACCGAAATCCCATAAAAATTTGTGAAATTAATGAAAAAAATCCCCCAAAAAATAATGGATTGTAATTATTTTAAATGATCCGCGGAAACCCTGAATCATTTCCGTATGTTTTGCTGCTTTGAATTTAATCATCTCGCGCATGCCCTCTACGATCTCCAAGGAACTCAGAGCGGAGCGGACGGGAGCCAGAGTGGAGGCTGTAGGCTTTGCTTTGAGCAGCCGGTCTGGAGCGCAGCGGGGGTTGCTGACGGAGTATGAGGGATTTCGGGGTTAGCATGACATGTTGCTGTTAGAATAAACAAAACGTGTTGCACAATGCTTGCACACTGTTGCACTTTTATCCACAACTTTCTTTCCGCCGTCATCATAGGTCACTCTAAATGCAAAGTGGTCCCATACAGCAGACCTATAAAGTGCTGCTGGCGCGTCTTCCAACTCCTGTTCTTTCCCACTCGCCACACAATTCTCCACAACAACTGATTTTTTTCCCCTGCTACACCCGGCTAAGCTGCTTCGCTTCTTCTTCTTCTTGTTTAGTACTGGTGGTTGGCTTTGGTCGCAGTACCACCACCTTCTGCTCTGGAGTGTACACACTTCGCCTATGAGAAAAAGGAGCAGCGCATGAACCGAACGAAACACACGCGAACCGAACCGAGACAGTCGAACCGAACGGTGCGGACGGTTTTCATAAATCGTCCCATCCCTAATATATATATATATATATATATATATATATATATATATATATATATATATATATATATATATATATATAATTATTGGCGATCAGAGTCTGAGTGATGTTTTATTTTGAAAAATATAAAAAATTGCTGTATTCTCTCCCAATTACATCAGTCGTGCATCTGTGCCTCTTGACACAGGTTAATTCAGTTCAAGACTCATCCTATCTATAACATCCTATCTTTGTGAAGCGGGATTTTCTGTGGTTACAGCGACCAAAACAAAGCTACGGAGCAGACTGGACATCAGGAGCACACTTCGTCTGTCATTTTCTCAGATTACACCTAGATGGGACCGGCTTGTTGTTTTATTTTAATGCTGTTTGTATTTGATTTTATCATTTTACTTGATCGTATTCAGGTTTTGAACCATAGTGAAACCTACAGGTCACCAGGCCTTAGGAGTGGAGTTGGGCATCCTGGATCCAAACCACCATGTTTCAGCTTTTGGGTGTTTCCAGGGTGATTTTCTGTGGAAGTTTTTGGCCTTATCTTATGCAAGAACATTTCCTACATGTTTGATGTTCCTCCTGATCTGGCAAGTGAAAAACTGCAAAGTAGATTTGGGTATCTGAGCTAACGAACATCCTGATAGAGTTTAAATGTTGAATTCAGGGATACATATTAGTTCTCTTACTTTCATTGATGCTGATATTGGCGAAGGGGTCCCTGATCTTGTTCCAAGAGGGGAAACTATCTCTGCCAGTTCTCTTTCTAGTTCCTTCTCCTTGAGCTCCTTCCTCAGCCTTCTGACCTCCAGCTGGAGAGCGGTGAACTCCTGCTGCTGTGCTTGGGCAGCAGCCTCCAGCTCGGCTCTCTGGTGGATCAGCGCCTTCCCCTGAGCCTCCATCACTCCGGTCCTGTGAAGAAGGTCCTGGTTGATTCTGATGAGGCGATGCTGCTGCAACTGAAGCTGTTTTAAAGAGACAGCGTCTTACTATATTTAATTCTAGCCAGAGATGGAACTGAAATGTGCGTAGATTAAATCCTCACCGCTTCAACATCCTCGTTTCTTAGTGTAAGCTCGTGGTCTTTTGCTCGGATCTCATCTCTCTGTTTCTCCACCAAGTCTTTCAGCTTCAGTATTGCTTGGCTTTCCTTCTTTGACTTCCCTGCTTTAATGGAAAAAGAAACATAATCTGTAAAACACAAATAAAAAATAAGTAATCCCAACAGATATATGCCTAAACCAGCCCTAATTGTACCATCAAAGATGCTTCTAGAAGTTAGTTTAGGTTACAGCTATATAAGATCCATTTAGATTATCTCTTTTATACCATACTGGAGTGGGTCTGGTGGTCCAGTCCTGCAGAACCTACCTAATGAATTATACGACTGCAATATAAAGTGCGAGAGTTGAAGCGAGGGCTGCAGTCAAGACTGCAAGGACAGCTGCACTTGCAAAGATTCTCACACAAGAGTTATATTTTCTACTGCTTCAAAAATAGTCTCCTTAACAAGCTCCTGCCGGTGTCTTCATTGCCTACATAGAGGTCAGCTTACAAACATGTATATTACTCCATTAACAGGAGGCAGACTTTGATATTTTCAAATGGGGTCGATCAAGAGATGTCGATTCATTTCTTGTTTAGTCCAACAATAACTCACTTTCCTGTCCAAAGGAAAAAGCACATGGCAAACCACCTCCACTCCAGAAACACAAAAGATTGAAAACAAGATGGAATAAAATTTTGGAGGTTAAAATTGACCCAGTTTTTGACAGCTGAACCAAGGGAATCATTTGAAATGATCCAGAAACAACAATATTCCAAAACCTAATAAAAAAAACAACAAAAAAACATCATTTATATAAAAATATGGTCCCATTTCCCCCAATCACTCAAAATGTTTTGCATCTGAAAGTCACTCCAGTAAAACTCAAGGTAACATGTAGGATACTGTCTTAAGTAAAACAAACTTAATCCAAATAAACCTTATAATGTATTTATTTATGCACGTTTTTCTTTCTGCTGACACGCTGGATTTGCAAAATGAGTTTCAGAATGAATAATTTTTTAACAGAATGTTTGTGATTAAACAACCAAAATTACTTTATACCTTTTGTGCATTTGTGCAACACAAGGATTCAAATCAGTCTTTGTAATTAGGACTGTTCAAAAGATTCATTCGGGATAAACCCATTTACTGACCCGTCAGGAGAAGAAAACATATTTATGGTTAAAAGATACAGATAATTTTCTTGTTTGTGTTCAGGTTTCAGGAAGGCTTTGGTTTGTTTAAAATGTTCAGGTCAGAGGATATTAAACCAGACATCTTTGTAGATTTCTATTATTTCTATGTTATTTTACATTTTTCTGCCAAAAACTTATATTGAGAGATAGGTGCATCTCAATAGATTTAAAAATAATTTAATAGTGAACTTATTCTAGTAATTCAGCTGTATTGTGTTTTATTCCGCCCTCAGTAATTGGTCAGGGCACCTTTTACTTGAATTACTACATTAAGGCAGCACGGCATGGAGGTGAGCAGGCTTTGGCAAAAGTAAAGTATTAAACAAGTCCAGGTTGCTTTAAACTCTTCTCAAAAATCCATGTACGGACTTTGCTTCACAATAATCTCAAGTCTGAAGTTATCCCTAATGTTTTCCTCCAACATTTTTCCTTCCACTTAACTTTCCAACAAGACGCTTGGATGGACATCCTGAAAAGACGAGTTTCATGTTCTTATTTGATACACATGAATGCACCCGTTTCTTTTTATTAAACCAACCTAATTTCTCTTTACTGGTCACATCATTGCCAATAATTAATCTGTTCATAGTTGCAGAGAGGAGTTTCAGTCCCACACCACCTACCTTCGTGTTTCTGGAGGTCGTCCTCGGTAGTGGGGGACTCTTTCAGCGAGAGGTTAACTTTTAACCTCTTGTTCTCTGCCTGAAGCCGAGCGACTTGAGACAGCAGATCCTGGACTTCTCCCCTCCAAACATCCTCTACCTGCTCCAATTGCTGATCACAGATATTACAGGAGAAACATGAAATTAAAAACAGTAGATCAATCACATCTTTAGAGCAGTAATATCAGTTGTGGAATGATTGGGTCGGTTAAGTATGACTTTGGGGCAGGATTGTGGAGATGCATGCACAGCAGCAGTAATTGGCATCACCTAAAAGAAAGGGAACTGCAGTAGTACTGTAGATTTTTGCAATGCCCATTGTAACTGAATATATTGTGAAGCTCTATATTGAATTAAAAAAAATAATCAAAGAAAGGAGGATTATGGTTATCATCTGGTATCCAAAGTTCTTTTACTCGTCACAAAAAATTCCAAAGCTGTGTAAAAAATATTTGTCATCTGCATAATCCTTTTACTCCTTCATGAAACAAATATGATTAATTCCAGACATTAAATAAATCATGGTCACTATTCAATTGATCATTCAAAAATCTAAAGTAGCAACATTTGTAAGCTGCTCTGCTCAGGTCAAATTTTTTAAATCTACAGCAATAGAGGAGAATCTGTTAAAACAACTATTATTTGTTATCCACAAATGTGTCCTATATGGATGCCACACGTAAGAAGAAAGCAATTTGTGAACAAAGTTATAAGAAGTCATGCTTTCAGTTTGCCCAAAAAAAGTAGGCTATGTAGAGGAAATATTGGAAGATGCTGCTATCTTCAAAGAGGATATCAATTAAATCTGAGAGAGTTGGAACTTATTTAAAACAAGAATTAACGATAAAATAGATCTGAAACAATTCATTGGATTATTCATGATCAATGACCCTTATAATAATCCAGTCACCATTATCTGGAATTCACAGACTTTAAAACACACCATTTGCTGAAAGAATACCCCACTAAGGGCAACAATTAGGCCAAAAGATGTAATTTGATCTATCCAGAACTTCTAAGTGGTAACTCTGAAAATTTTTTTGTGTTTTCTTTTTCTTCTTCTTCTTCTTTTTTTTTTTTTACTAAGGTAGGTTGTTTAAAAAAGTATCTATTTTACACTAAAAAGGAAAAAATCCCAGTTAAAAACCTGAAACCATCAATAGTTGCAGGTCTGCAATAAAAACCAGTCTCAGGCTGTGTAGAGCTGGTATTCTCAAAGGGTGGTGTCCTGGACCAACAGGTAGGTTATTGGATCTCATGGATCATCCACGGCATGGGGGTCTTCACCCCTAAAGGATTGTTGATTACTGCAGGGGGCAAGTTAAAGATTTATTTTATCACAAATAGGTTAGGTAGCTTCTGCAAAAACTATTTAAAAACACGTTTGTATTATATTTACACATGTAACCTACCAAGACCTGATCACTGTGGAGCTGTTCTTCATTTAGGCCCATTTTGTTGCATATTTTCAGGCTGAAATTAACAGTTTACATTTGAGGGATATGACTTCTTTGTCAGCATTCCTCAAATAGCTGTTAACAACATGTAATCCAACTTTTAATTTAGGTGAAATGTTAATAATGTTCTCTTTCTCTGCTACTTGGTCTATGACATACAAATTTAAAATGCATTCAGGTTTGTTATTGAACAGTCAGATGCGACATGCGGGCCTTTAATCAGCAGCTCGGACCTCCTGCTGCTTCCTCTCCTGCTGGTATCTGTCGCTCCTCTCCCGCCGCAGCCTGTCCAGCTCCCCGCGCAGCTCCTCTGTCTCCTGTCTGGCAGCCCCGCGGCCCACCAGGACCTCCAGGACCTCCAGAACCCGCACCACTCGGGGCACCACCCCGACCAGACACTCGCACCCGAACCTGTCTATGACCCGCTCAAATTCCTGGCCGAGCACCGCCGCGATGTCGTAGACGTCCATGACGGTGAGCTCCGCCGCAGGTCTGTCCAACGCTGACATAACGCGGCTCTCTGTTTATCCCGGGCTCTTTATTTAAACCCCCGAAATCCAACATATCTCTGTTGAAAACAACACATTCATCGGACTATGTGGGGGAAAAAACAAACAAAATAAGTTAAGGCAAGAAACGTGAAGCGTAAAGCAACGCAGGAGAAACTTGGGGGAGTTTGTTGACAGTTTGAATTTCATCAAAGTCTGCAGCGCCTCTTCTGCTGCTGCTGCATTTGAGTCAAAGCGAAAACTCGGAAATTTCAGTTTTAGAATATCAAAGCGTTGTATTACCATGTTCTCCTCAGTAATGGGTTGTATTTTACTAACCCGCTTACTCAGTTGAGCTAAATTGTGAACGTGCACAACTAAGAAGGCATTAAAAACGTTTTTTTGTTTTGTTTTTAATTAATCCCTTTAACAAAGGGAAAACATAATTATATTTCAGGTTTCTACTGTACATTCAGCCTAATAATTCAACCAGCACCAAACTCTAAAATAGTGATGTTACAATAGTTTGAGGGGACGAAACTTTTCTTTTGTTTTTAAATCACAAACTCTGTTAAATTTGCACAAGTTTTAATTTTTACTACTGGCTCTAAAGACACAACTTCTCCTTCCAAATTAAGCACAAGAAACTACTGCGCATGTGAAGACATGACTATATAACTCTAAAAGCCCATCAATCATCTGTCAATGTCACCCACCAAAACATGTCTGCACATGAATGTGCAAATCAAAAAAGGTTACTATTTGAAAAACAAAATAAATACTATATAACTATAAATATTATAAATATATAATTTCCATATGTATAAGTTCCATATATATATTTAAATATGGGACAAAAACAAAAACCAAAAACATATCAGAGATCCATTCAACAAGGCAGAATATTATTAAAAAGTTAATTTATTTCAATTACTAGACGTATTGTGTAAAACACATAATATAAAGTAAAAACAGACAGGAGTAATTTTATGTTAACGATTATAAGCTTACAACTAAGGAAAACACAGCATTTAAGGAAATACATCAGAAAATTGAACACATTTTTAATACTTAAATAGTTTTACTTTAAAAAGGTAGCCTACTTCTGAGAAACTATTTGTATTTAATACAACTCTACATTCAAACACTATTAAAAACTATTAGGAGCGAATCTGATAATATACACACAATTTATAACATTACATGGGATGATTTCATTATATATTTATATTAGAAAATCATACAGTTACAAATAAATAAAAAACATGAAGTAATGCTATAATTGCCATATAGAAACTGACTCTTTGGTCAGTGCTATATCTGAGAATATTATTAGAAAGTTGAGTGGAAGAAAAAAGTAAATTAGCAAGAGGGATAACCACTGCCCTGAGAGGATTGGGAAACAAACCCATTTAAGTACCTTTGGGAAAACTACAGGACTTTGGCTCTGACTGTCAAAGCTTTCAGAACCCCCCCACAGATGTATCATTGTGCTTGATTGGTCAAAACTGGACTAAATCTCTGAGGTTCCTTTTGAAGCTGCCTGGGCTTCCTTAACACTAGAACTACTACGGAGGGGTCAATTGTCCCTTTTACCGAAAAGCCCTACAAGAGGGTCATTTGACCTTTGGACCTCCTGCGGAAACTCCTTTTGTTGTGGAAATGTGGCTGTTAGCAGCTCATAGCTGTCACAGAGTCGCTTGAGCCTGTGTGGGGAAGGGAACCCTAAGGCAAGCTTTTAGTGTAGTTTTTAGTGGATTTTTCCGGGTCAATTGACCCCTCTCTGGTAGTTCCAGGTAGGCAGAAAAATCCTGGTAGTTCTAGTGTTAAGGAGGTCTTTTTACCAAATGTTGTAATAACTTACCTGTAAAATCATGGGTACATTCCAAAACACTTGCCCCTTTAAAAGCTTATCATTGTCATAGGCTGATCTCCTCTATGCCATGTCACATTGAACCAATAACTCTGTACTGTACAGCATGTGAGTATACTTTGACATTTCTGTAGGAAAGAAACCCCCAAACACTTCAGTATTTTATTTTTTTAAACCAAACTTTGGGTTTCTTAAAATGTACCCCCCCCTCCGGACATCTTGTGCAAAATATTAGCTATTGTCTCTCATGTGCAATATTCTTCTCTAACTGTGCAATAACACATGCCAACTACTGTGTAGCCTGTGTAATGTTTTTAATGATCTATATGGTCAGTACATTTCTGCAGTACAAGTGCGATAATCCAAGTCAACTATTATGTAGTCTTCCCTTAGCTCTACTGTGCAGATATTTTTGTTTCTAAAGGAAACATATTCGAGGACAATAAAACTTTTCTTATGCTCTTTTGTATTATATGCACTCTTTTTATATTGTCGTATTTTTATTTTTAATGGTATGTTGCTTTAACTCTGCCTTTTGTATTCTATATGAGCTACTGGAACCAGACTTTCCCTGAAGGAGTAATCCCAAGGGATAAGTAAAGTTGAGTCTAAGTCTAAGAGATTATTAACATCATAAACAGAAATAATTCTATAAAAATATATAACTTTCATTTAATAATTCTCTATAAGAGAATTTTAAAATTAACTGAATTAAGGGAATAATTTACTGAAAATCATCTGCATTTTAAAATGACAATTTCGATTCATGTGATCATGCATGTTGGAGATAAATAACTAAATGTTCTATATCGCAACAGATATTAGAGTAATTAATCTGCCACTAAAAAAATATAACTGAACATATGTTTACATTTGAGTATTTTTAAGCTTACTTTTCTGCTAAAAATATTCACCAAAAACCAAAAGTTTGTGAAGTGCAATTTTGTAATAAACACAAAAACGTAATCAAATTGATCATTTATTGTGTGTTCATGACATTTAAACTTCTTACAAGAAAAAAAAAAACACCAGCATCTTTACTAAAATATATATTAATAGATCTGAGAGTAAAAAGACTAAGTAGGGACCAAAACAAAAAAAACTGTTTTAAAACCTTGTAGGAAACGCTCCTAAATTCAAAAGACACTCAACTAAATATAGATATTCAGCATTGAAGAAGCGTTTAATAAGGACACCTACAGCTGATATGTGCAACCCTTAGGTTTATCTATTATATCTCCATCCTCCTCTTGTAAAGGGACATTCATGAGATACAGTAAGTGTAGTGTGTAAGTAGAGGTCTCCTGTACAGACTGCATATCTTTACAGGCAATATTGAATGCATTTATAAAGTATTATTCAAAGGCATCTGGTACAAACTTGTCCAGTTAAGAAACAACAAAAAACCTGCAAATTTAAACATCAAGGCAAAGCTAGAGGTATGTTAGACTTCTGCAACAACATGAACACACCAAGTGATTCCCAAACCGCCATCAACCAACATCAAAAGATAAATAATACCAAACAGAGAATAACAAGAAAACAATGTGATCTGAGAGTGTGCAATAAGGCTGCCATAAACATGATCAAATCTGGCTCTTCGTCTACAAGATATGCTGCTGATTTGTGCGCTAGATTGAAGTTTACATTCTAGAAAAAAAAAGGAGCAGTTGGTGCAATTTTCAAACTGTTTATGATACAGAAAATAATTTAAAAAATGCCTACAATAAAATGTTTTTAATATCAAACATTAAAAATATAAGGAAGAATGGGGATACACAGAATTCCCTACATGCATTAAGAGTTAAAAAAAAAAAGGCTTTTGGGTCATTATGGCAAACAAATAAGGAAAAAGGAATGGAATTAAAGAAAATTGACAAGAAGAAGGTTGACACCCTACTTTCTGTATGCAACTAAAAAGAGCTGCATATTCACAAAAAAGGGCTTTCTGCTTCTCTTCTCTATCCAGTCATTGTGCAGTGAAGCATTCCCATCTTCTGCATTTACTTAAACTGCAACATGAGAAAGAAGAAATATGTCGTTACCAGTCATGTTTGCTTTTTTTCTTATTTTGATGTTTTTTTTTTAAAATCACACTAACCGAAGGTTTAGATGGTATGCTGGGTTTTTGAGTGAGTGTGGGTTTCCTTCCGAGCGGGGGCTTTCTGGGTTTCGGGGACGCGGTGAGAGAACGAGGAGTATTATCCAGCGATGGGCTGTCACCGTTCTGCTCGGAAACCGGGTCCAGAGGAACTCCGGCCAGGTTGTAGTGTTTCTTCCTGAGCTCACCCAGCCGCAGACGCTCGTTCTCTAGCTGACTCTCCAGTTCCAGCACTTTGACCTGATTAGCAGAAGAAATTTTTTTTAAAACATTGTTTGAGATCCTTATCTATTTAAAAGAAGGGAAAAAAAGCTTTTTTATATTTAATTGTATCAATAATTTTGCTTCATGTCCAAAATAATCCCTTAAAACAACTACCTAGACTTTTCAAACAAATTCATCTTAGAATAGTTTACAGAACAACAACTCATGAGAAGCAACAACTTACCTGTGACTCCATTTCCTCTTTTTTCAACTTGATGAGAGACATCCCAGAGAAGTCCATGGACTCTGTTTAAAGGAAACCAAGAGTTAAAAGGTCCACCACAGCTTCTGCTAAACTTATAGGTATAGTGGAGGATTTTCGCAATTATTTTGAAAAGACCCACCCTCTCCACTTAAAAAAAAAAAAAATTTGCACATGCACAACTCTGTACCCGCTCCCGAGAGGGAACGCCTATTAAATGCGTGTGAGAGCATGCAGAGCCAATTTCTCCTTGTGCATGCTGTTTAAAAGTTGCAGATTGCATCGCTCATACAAGCTCAGAAAATTAGCAATTTTTCCACTATCACCACCCGTAAGTGGAAATGGGGAGGAGCTCGTAGGACGGCCTTACGTAAACATATCAAAAGAATGATTGGCAATTAGCAGGACCACTTATTTTGATGATCCATCCTGTAAAAAGAACATCCTCCACTATACCTTTAATAAAGTTTAGCACCTACCTTTTTCTTCCAGATTTCCCTGACCCGTCTTTGTAGAGGCCACCACATTAGCTGCCATCTCATTGACATGACGAGAGGCCTGCTGGAGAACGCCCAGCCTCTTACTGCTGCGGTCAGCCTTAACCTGATGGCACAGGAGGAGATCCATAGGATTAGAACAGCCTCAAAGAAAACATTTGGGCTTCAGACATAGAAAGTACCAAATGCTGGATATCTGGAGAACTAGACTGAGGACAAATGTATAAACACGAATTCAACAAATTTTGTACCATTTTTTTTTTTATAATAAAAAAAAAAAAAAAGACTTATGGTCAATTTAGACTGAGCAACAAAAGTTTCAAAAGAGTAATTACTGGGTGAGCTCCAGGATTCCTCTAATCTGGGAAGCGAGATCAATAATGTGCAGCACAGGTTTACAGCTTAACGACTACATCTTATTAATCTGTGACTGCTCCCATCAAATCTCTTTGGGGAAATAGAAGAACATTAAGTAGAACCTATCAAGCTGATTGGGCAAAGCAACACCTAATCACTGTAACTATCTGAATAGCATCGGAAGCCACAACTACTATATTTTTACATTCTTGCAGTTCCTCTTTTACAAAAGAAAACTCTGGGGGCCTTCTTGTTGATATTCTTTTTCATTTTTAAATGTAGAATAATATGGGAACTTTAAAGTTGTCCCAGTGGTGATTCACCACTGCTGTGAATAGAAGAACAGGGCTTACTCTAAAAGAAAAGCAGGTTTCTTAGGTATCCAGGTTACTAGAAACTATATATTTTACTTTAGGAACTCAGATTTTAGATACTTCTTCTAACAAATTAGTTATGCACTGATTGCCGAGTTTATCGTCACTATCACTATTCAGCAACCTCCAGCTACACTCCACTGGTTCTATTGAAAACCATTTTACATACATACAGTCACATGTTACCCAGCATGTTACAGAGGATTACCTTTGAGGCTGCTACCAGCTGTGCTGTACTCGCAGCGATCTCATGAGAGCAGACTATCAGCTCCTCATATTTCCCCGTGTGCAGTACCACCTTATCAGCCGACTCTCTACAGTTAGAAACATTGAATTAGAACAAGCCTTAAATCACTTTTATGCTCCCAGAATTTGAAACAAGAGGGGAAAGCGTCAAGAGGAACTCACACCAACTCAGTGGCTCCCCATCCCACAGCCTTGGCAGCAGAGATGAGTCCCTCGGTCCAGCGAGAGTTTCTGGCGTAGAACTCCCCAATGCTTGCAGCACCCTTTAAGAACAAGAATGTTCATTTAGAGCAAATTTCTGAATGAAACAACTCAACCTGCTTCATATTCAGAAACAAATAAGCAGTCTGCTTGAGTTTACAAAACGATGACTCACCCTCCCACTCTCAACGATCTCCTTCTGCAGGTCTGTGGACGCTATGACCAGCATGCGAATGGCCTGAAGGAGAGGGTGTGTGAAAATGAGCAGGAAATACAAATATGTTCACGGGGATCACAGTGAAAGACAGCTTTGAGCGCCGTGTGTATAAACTCTACCTTCATCAGACCCGTGCAGCTGCTGAGAATTCTGTACAAAAAGATCACCTTCATTAAGAACCAGTGTGTTACAGATAGTGTCCAGTTGTTTTAGATAAACAAAAGAACAAACCTTTCATTGACCTCCAGTTTTACTCCTGATGTGTCTTTTCGTGCTTGATTCATCATTTCCTAAATTGAAAGCAATAGGGAAGAATCCTTAGCTACTGTCAAGACCTTATATTTTTTTAAGAGCATACTGAATAAGTACACCACAACTTACGTCAATCCTGCGTACAGCCTCCTCAATAGATGCTGAGGTTGCTGCCATTTCCTTATCAACCATATCTCCCAGCTCCTCCTTACGGATGTCCATTCCTTTCGGCCGCAGCTCCTATATGAAAAAGGCAACAAAACAGTTTCAGTCCAGATTCAGATAGAAAAAAAAGGGATAGTGATGCACTGTAATGCAAAGGATCCTGAATCTTATGGGGATGTGTTGATGGATACTAAAATATAAATAATCTAAGATAACAGAATTTTAGGATCTGAAGTAGATTCTCAAATCCATATATTGATATTTTCACTACCACAGTCAGAGGTGTTGCAAACAACAAGACAATTGCCTAAATGGATGCTCTTGATGGGATCTACTTCTGCTTTGCAAATATGTCAGTATGGATATGGGATGCTCTGTCACTGGGTAGATGCAGTTAAACAGGAGAATAATTATTTCAGTGCAATCAAGACACGACCTGCTCTGCAAAAACTATCTAGAAATAAAGTAAATGTCTTATATTAAGTGTACTTACCTTTAATTTGAGTAGGTTAATAAGGTGATCTGCCAACGGAATTATATTTTTCACTCTTAAAATAAGATAACTAGATAATCTGCACTTAAATGTGCAATTGTTTCTTATTTTAAATGTACATTGTCTTGTTCCATTGGCAAAGTGTCTCACCTCCTCAATGCAAGAAAAAATGCATTAATTTTAAGATAAAACGACTTATTTAGATTTGTATTTTTAAACTGCACTAAGCAATTTCTCTGGTGGATTGGATCACATTATTAAAAGTGGTTATAAAAAGGTTCAAAAAGCAAACTGTGCTTTAGCAAATAGCTGCATGAGTTCAGCTTGGAGTAACATGTATTGCTGGAACACCCGCTGACAGGGGGGGGACAAAGGTGTCAATTGTCCCAGGACAGAGGGGGGGCCTGAAATTTACACTCTGACCATTAAAAATACAGGGATTCCGAAGGCTGGTGCACATGAAAAAACAGGAAAAAGGGAATATGACACCAAAGGCTTGAGGTATTTTAGGAGTCAATATTAAAAACAAAATGAGAATGAGTCAGGAACAGGTCCAGGAACGGAATTGCAGAAGAATGATGCCTATCAGAGCCAGGTAAGAAGCAATGCGTTTATCAATGTGATTTTAAAGTATAGCATCCAATAGCTAGTCTAAGGGAGAAAAACACTTTTTCTTTTACAGAAATACTTGAGCTTAGCACCAAAAGAGTAGAAAGAAGGCACAGGTCCAGGTGCAGGATGAAAAACAGAGTGGAGAAGAGGAGAGCAAAGCAGTTCTCATGTTGCAGCTTAGGGGGAAGGGGGAGCGTGCTGCCCGATAGGAGAGTCTGAGCATAGTGTCTCAGAGACGGATCACGCCATTAATTTCAAGGATCCTGCGCTGTGGCCAACAAAAATGACTGATTTTGATTGATTGAGTGTTGTGCGTTTAATGGCAAAAAGGAAGTCTTTCTTAGAGATGGCAAATGAACTGTCAGCAGATTCAGAGAATTTCCATAGCACATACTTTCTAATATAAACAATATTTTGCCTGCTGTGCTTGCTGTTCTGTTATGAAGTAGGGAAAGGATCAACGAATGCACTAAATTCAAAAGATGGGATGAAAATATCTAACATAATATACAGAAAGTTTTATGAAAGATTTCCAGGGCATGAAAGAAACTGCAAACAAACATTGTTATTGGAAATGGAAACACCTGCTACATATTTTGCTATCTCTACCTGTGATTGGCTGGAGTAAGCAGGCCATCAGTAAAATGAAGATAATAAAAAATTATCTGGGCTCTAGGATGACCCAGTAAAGGTTTAAATGCCTGGCAATGCTGTCTATAGAGCATCAGCTTGCCAAGAAAAGACTACATTATCCTGGGCCCTAGCAAAGCTGTCAGCTGGTCTGATTACTGTGCTTATGTTTTACAGGCTGAATGGCTAGATACAAATATAATTAATCATTGAAAGTGTTTTATGTTAACTTATAAAACACCTATAGTTAAATGTGAAAAATAACCTAGAAAATTGTTAAAAAAATAGCAGTTTATGAAGTGCATCAATTTACAATCAATCCACTTTGCTATAAATATTTGAGTCAAATTATTAATGTCAGTAATGACAATTTAGTGCAATAATTTATAAATTATTTAATATTTTGATTGGAGACACTAACATAATCCGCTAGAGTTTTTTTTACGCTTACCAGACACATTAGGTGTGTCTGCACAAATGATCAGTGTTAGATTTGTATTCCATATACCAGTATGTATTTTAGTCAGTATCTGTTTGGAAAGGAGATCGATGGTATCAGACATATAATATTTGCTGATTTGATTTCTATTTGTGTAATGTGGTTAACTTATATCAAAAGCATTTGAGATTCAACATAAACTGTTTCCTCAGACTGCTTAGCCACACTCTATTCTCATACAACCTGATCTCTTTGCAAATTCACAAGGTGGGCATCATTCCCACATAGGATGACTTCTCAAAGCATTTGACTGATAAAAAAATATTTTTCTGTGGTATTAAAACAAGAAGAATGTATATAAGGTTTTCAGATTTCTACTTGCAAAAAATTATTTTCATCTGTTATAATTCACTTCTCTAGATTAGTCTATCATAAAATGGGGAAATAATGTATTACATTGGTGTAAGTGTAAAGTATTGATGTAATATAAATTTTTTTACTTTAATATTTCAACAGTTGCCAAAATTGGTTAAAAATATTAAAATCTATTATCTAAGCATTGTAATCCTGAAACTGTTTATGAGTAGTCTGCGATACACAGCATCTCTGCAGAGATCCTGCAGATTCTCCTCACCTGACCCAGGTGCAGGATCTTCTGCACGATGACTCGAATAGAAGCCGGATCAGCTCTCTGCAGACTGCTCTTCGATTTCAGATCCTTTAGATACTGCAGGCTCTGAGTGGCAGCGCCTCTGCAGTTCTCAGTCAGTCCTGCCACACATCAAAGTGCAATGTTAATCCGTCACAAACATTTCTGAAAAGCTTTTCCATTTAAAGACTTTGAACTCACTTTAAGAAAAGTGCTTCTGCCAAGACAACAAAAGCAAGAAGGTAGAGTGTTTTGGCTTTATTAAGCCGGTAAATGCTGGGGGTAACGCATGCAGCAGTTAAAAAGGGAAAAGTGTGCGAAGAAAGTTCCTTACGATCTGCTTGGTCAATGGGTGCCAGGTGTGCAGTTGCGCTGCCATTAACGATCGTGTCCGCAGCCAAGTGGGAGAACTGGGTCAGAGACCTCAGCAGCCCGCCGGCGTCTGATTACGAAAGCATAAAGTAAGGGAACAGATTGGAACATTAGATAACATCATAAACCAACCATGTAGTGTGTCATTAAACAAAGGAACTCACCCTCCATGTTACGCAGATAATCTGCGTGTCCCTTTTTCATTTTGTCTATGGAGCTCAGTGTGGCCTCTGCCCGATTTATGAGATAATCTGAGTGGAGAAGAAAAAATAAAATGATAAACCTTCATTCTTGCAGTGCTGTTTGCTGATATCCAGTACATTTAACTCCAGATGTAGTTATTCTCAAATTCAGCATTATGTGGACAACAATCGGACCTGGAGAGCTGGTGCAGCGTATGTGCAGAGGATCATCCAGCTTGGCAACAGCATCTTGAATGATATTCTCAGCTTCTGTTATAGTGCCTTGAAGAATTGCAAACTGCTCCTCCAAAAGCTTCTTCTTCATCTGCTCCTCCACACTGGTCTACACATAGCACAAAAAAACAAACAAAACACAGCATATATAACAATTATATTGGTTTTCTATAATAGCTCCTGTAGTAGTTTTGCATACTATATCCTCATGTTAGAGACTCCTGAATAGACCAGCATAAACAGAACCAGCCGATGCTTTTGATAAGATTGTTTAGAAAAAAACATACTAACCAGCTTAGGGTGATGAGGGGCTTAGAGCTTATCACCAGAGCTCTGTAACATTCTTTGAATATGATTCTATGCAATTCAACAATTAAAATCATGCTTGACAGGATCAAGGTAGAACTCATTTTAAACAAGCCCTTTACATTTGAAACATGTATTTTTTTTTACACTCCTTTTACAACTGTTCTTTTTTTGATCCCAGACTTCTTTTTTAAAAGACAATATTTTTAAACTATATCTACTTATAAAGAAATTTAGAATTTTAATCTATACTGTTTTATACTAGCTGAGGATGGCTTAGCTTAGACCACTGTCAAAAATGGTGTGAAACAATTGGATCTGCATTCATTTATTTGCCAGAATCCAATCCTCAGACACATTAAGGGATAACCAACTAATATGACTTCCTTCAAGCAACTCTGTCTTTTTTAATGGCTTTGCATCACAAAGGGAGATCTGTTACAATTAAAACGGCTGTCCTTAGGAATATTCTAAAGACAGGACAGTGATACGGTAGGTAGCTAAACTGTAGGGATGCAACAATACGGTAACTTCGGTACTCAAGTATCAATTAAGTTAAGTTTGTAGAGTTAAACCTAAAGCTTTATTAAAAGAATATCCGCCATCTTAAACACCCCAATAAGGCAAGGCTTTTTCAGCATTACACTTATCAAGGAAATTCTATATGGTATAGTATTTGTTGCTTTACAAAAACAAACAAAAAAACCCCCACAGGACAGCCATAAACTTTAAGTAAACTAACCGACTCGTCACATGCACCTACAGGCCCAATCCCAAATTAATTGAGTGTCCCCATGGAGGGTCTGCCACTTGAAGTGCCATTTATGAAAGAGCAAGTGGACCATTCGGCCCTTAAATAGAAAGTCTGCATCAGTGAAGGCTTACTGGAACTAAGCAGTAGGTGTAACAGCAAACTAGAGGCGGAGGAAAAACATCCATCGAAATGCTAAGTACTGCTGGTTTGCTGCATCTTCATCACACTGACAGAAAATACCAAGTTAGGAAAAAGAAAGTCATTAATCCCTAAATGGAAGGTCCTCCTAAAACTAGTTTTATTTGACTGGATGGATTTATTTAAAAGAAAGTGGCAAACGTTTCATATAATGTGAACCTGCGCCACAGAGCAACAGGCATGCACAAGGGTCATCACTGTGTTGCAATATGAACAACTGCTTTCCCTTTCCGTTAGAGGGAAGAGGCCATCCCATTCGCGTTTATACTCCCCTCATAATATCCAGGTGCCTTCTACAGCTGAGTGTGACTTTAATGCAATACAAATAAAATGTATTATTATTATTATTATTATTATTAATGTGAGTGACACTTGATAGTTAAGGGTTAGTGCTTAGAGGAGTTTGCGAAGGTGCTAGGCTAAAACCAGCATATTTCTATTATTTTTTCATAGTAATTGTTGATAGTTGGTCTCAAGTGTTTTTACATACATTTGTGTGTGGGGGGGGAAATCCAAACATATTACTTTACTTTAAAAAACTAAAACTACACAGCTCTTTCTCCCATGCAAATAAGCTGTTTGGAGATATCAGGGGACAGCAGATGTCTGCTCAGAGTAAAAAAAGGACTAAAATACTTTCTGGGTAAAAAGAGTTTGGTCAGATTATCAAACCTGCACAGCCTGTGATAGAGTTTTGTTATTCTTGCTGACGTGGTAGGTGCAGCTACGCAGCTGACTGAGTGCGTCTCAGATAAAAATCTGTGACCAACAACGCTTATCATATTTAAAATGTTCAGAGCCTTCAAGCTCAAAGCTAGTACCGTATTTTCACGACTATAAGGCGCACTTAAACGTCTTTTTTTTTCCTCAAAATGTGCGGTGCGCCCTATGGTGCGGTGCGCCCTATGTGTGTTGTAACTGCGACTTTTGAGACCACCTCATTGAGGAGATGATGAAAGAGTGGCTGAATGTAAGGAGACCAGGTGTTTTTTTTCCACCCCTCACCATCGCTGTTAATATGTAACTCCATGCGTGCCCATCTCACAGCTGATGTGAAAAACATGGGGAAACAAATTAACGCTGTGCTCGCTGTTCAACCGCTCGACATCGGTGTGAACCGGACCCAGCAGGTGCAGCAGAAGCAGCGAGTTTACATGCAAAGTCAATGGTTGACGCGCGTATAGGTGCAGCAAAAGGTCCTGCAGCGCGTTTTGGTGCAGCACGTCGGGAGCGTTTAAGCATCTGACGCGCCAACGCGCTGCTGCTGCTCGACCTGGAAAAATTGAAGTTTTGCTGCTGGACGCGCCGCATCAACCAATCAGAGAAGCAGATCTGGGAGCTGACAGCGAGACAGTACTGCGCTGGGTGGATGCGTGGCTGAGACAGGTGTATGTGAGAAGACTAGGTGGTTTTTTCCACGCATCACCATCGCTGCGTGCCCATCTCACAGCCGATGTGAAAAAAAGATGAATCAAATGAACGCTGTGCTCGCCGTTATCCAGGGGGGTCTGACAAAGGAACTTCCACCGCTCGACATCGGTGTGAAGCGGCCGTTCACAGTAAGGCTGCGAGCGGCGTGGGAGCGATGGATGACAGACTGAGACCACAGTTTCATGATAAATGGAAGGCAGCGCCGGGCAAGTTACGCCACCGTTTGCGGATGGATTGTAGATGGACTAACGTGTCTGCTGGCTCTGTTGTTCAAGCTTTCGCAAAAGCCGGCATTATTTCTGAGGAGCTGCGCTGCACGGAAAGTGACTCTGACAGCGAAGAAGGGGAAACTGGCATGTCTGATTTAGCGCAGCTGTTTTATTCAGAGGAATGCTGAGGATAACAGAGGATGATGACTTTGATGGGTTTGATTAATACTTTGTAATAAATACATGAATAAAGCACAATCATACTCAGTTTTGCTCCCGCTCTATTTTTCTACCTGAAAACTTAATTCAACAGCATCCTCTGAGCGCGTCTCCTCCTCTTCAGCGCGGTGGCTGGCAGGTGTTTTTTCATCTAAATAATCTAAATCTTGCAGCTATTTGCTGTGATCAGTGGGAATAAAGTAGTTTTAATATGTTTTTAAGTGAGAAAGGCCACCTGAAAACTTAATAATTGCAGTCAGTTCATCCAGATTATCTATTTCTGTCGGAGGCGCTCAGACCCCCACATACCAGCGGTGCGCCGACAGGAGAAATCCTTTCGTTCACCGCGGCTGATGGCAGGTGTTTTTCATCTAAATAATTTTAGCTGCAGGCACCAGGATACTGGTAATAAAAGCGAACATATTCCGTCGGCAGGTTTCAGGATTTTAAGTTAATTTAGGAGTAATCACAGCGCTGTGTCATCTGCGATGTGTCTGTCTCACGGCCAGCTGCCAGGTTTGATTAATACTTTGTAATAAATACATGAATAAAGCACAGTCATACTCAGTTTTGCCCCCGCTGTATTTTTAAATACGCAGTAGAGGTATTTAAAGGTAGTAGAGGACATGCACCTGTATATAAAAAACGCGCCCTATAGTCCGGTGCGCCTTATGTGTGTGTTAAATACAGAAATGGGACACATAACTGAGAGTGCGCCTTTTAGTCCGGTGCGCCTTATGGTCGTGAAAATACGGTAGTTTAAAATCACAACATATTTTATACATAATGTTTATTTTCTTAGGTTTAAAATGAAGCTTTTAATTTTCAAAATACTGTTTTAAATTAATATGAAAAAAAAATCTGACTTGAAGAATTTTATATATTTTGTTGATACTATGGACAAGTTTATTAGTTTAAGTGAAAACAAGTGTTATCAGTCCTGCTTAAAGTGGTAAAAAAAAACAAGGATATACGTTAATGATAGGTCTGAACAGGGAATAGTAATTATTTTAGTTCTCTTTTGTTTCTTCTGATGGTTATTTGGACCATGAGGGTAAAATACAAAAATATGTTGGTAAAAATTTGATCATAAACAAGAAAACTAACTGTGCATCATTCAGATAACAGATTAATATTAGTCACACTGTTCCAATTAATGTAACCTATGAAAGGCCATGTATTCATTTCATAATGAGGTTAAAATAAGTGGGCCCTCTGTCTCCTAACTGACCTTCTCTCTCAGCTTGCTCTGTAGCTCTCCCAGCTCCCTGCTGCTCTTCTCCCTTTCCTGCTGAAGCGAGGACTGCTGCAGCTGCGACTCCTGCCGCAGAGACGACAGCTCTGCCTCCTTCTCTTTCACAGAACGCATTAGACGCTCCTTCTCCGCCTGCAGAGCCGTCAAGTTGCTGTTCTTTTCCAACGAAGTCTGGAAAGAAAAAAAAGAAAAAAGAAGAAAGAGTGGGATAAGCACAACCAGAAAAGACAGATGGCCATGAGCAAACAAGGAAAAAAATCCATCTGTAAAGTCTTGCACCCTGCAAGTAGAAGTGATGATAACTAAAATGGAGCTGAAATAGCAGGACATCGGAGCAGGTACTGCAGAGGAACTCTCACCATCTCGCTGCTCTGCAGAGTCGCCTTGACCCGATTCACCTCTGCCATCTTTTCTTCAAGCTCCCTCCTTAGTCGCTCCATCTCAAATTTCTGCTCTTCCATCTACAAGGACACCAGCGTTAACTATAATCTCACTCAAACATTCAATTTCATCCCATAAAAACAAAAATAACACAAACCTTCATATCTGCCTCCTGTTTGACCCGTTCCACCTCAAAACTCAGCTGCTGCTTTGTCCTCTCCACTTCCTCCTGAGTCTGCTGGGTGGCTGACAGCATCCTCACAGTGTCTGCACTCTGTTAGCACATTAGCACACACAGATTTAAAGCACAATACCAGGTGGTGACATGCGATTAAAAGCTGCTCTGGTGTATGTACCTTGCGGAGCAGTTCAGCATGGCTGGCCACCAGCTCCGTGTGTTTCTCTTTTAGTTTATTGTATCGCTGCTCGGTGGCCTGTGCTTTCTCTTCGCAAACAGAGATGATTAGAGTGATTAATTTTGCTTGTTCCAGCAGTATTTTCTGAACAAATGTTTCCAAACACATCTTACTCTCTGCCTCGATAAAGGTGCTCTGCAAGCTCTCCTGCTCCGCGTTCCGGCGGCGGGTTACCTCCAGCTCCATGCGCAACTGCTCGTTTTCCACCAGTGCACGCTGTTTCTGCATGCGCTGCTCTTCCAGCTCAGCCTCCAAACTGTTGATTTGGGACTTGAGCTGCGTGACATAGCGCTGGGCCTTCAGGTCCAAAACAGAGAAATAGATTTTAGATAAACTTAAAGCCAGAGCCTTGCAAAAGTATCTGCACACACTGGAACATTTGGTCCCATTTCAGTGACAAACCACAACCTATTTTAGGTTGATTTAACCGACAGACACAAACAATCAAACATAATTGAGGATTTTTTTTTAAGAGTTGCAGAACTTAAAAATTAAGTTTCCTTTAAAGTTTTGTGGTACTTCTAGAAATGTATTCTTCTGTTCAAAGCAGCCTGAAGTAACGCCTTTTCAAAAGTCAATATTATATAATTCAGCCTACAGATTTACTTGTGGATTTAGGTCTGGACTTTGACTTTAATCAGTTTCCCTGCCCTGCAGAAAACAAGCCTTCCCACAGCATAACGTAGCCATGACTTTATTTTATAGTGAGATTGCAGTGTTAATTGGGATGTGCAGAGCTAGAGTTTATCACACATAGCATTTTGCATTTAAGAAAACTTTGATCTCTGACCACATAAATTTCCACATGCTCCCTGCGTCGCCAACATGGCTTGTTTCACCTGCAAATGAGTCCCTTTAACAGATATTCCCCTCACTGGGTCTTTTTAATGGCACTATTTCATAAAGGCCTGTTTTATAAATGTCATGTCAACAGATTCTCCAATCTTTCTGGCAGCTTATCTGGCTAAAGCCCTTCTTGTCTGTTTTGTTAGTTAAGGTGGAAGGCCATATGTTGGACTTATGCCATTCTTTGTCCATTTTCTGAGGATTGATTAAGCAGTGCTCTTTAAGATATTTAAAGACTGAGACATTGTTTTTTATATTTTCCAAACTTAAAACTCATCTATGTTTTTATTTCTAACCCGTTTCCTGTGTTCTTGATGTTTTTTTTTTGTTTTGTTTTTTAAATCAAGGGGGAAAAAAGAAAAAAAGGCTGAACACAATGCATGCCGCACTTTGCAAACATTTAAAACAATGTATATTAAAACTGTCATTGATTTTGCATTAGCCTATCTTTCAAAATCTCTACTGAAAACACACAAGATTTTTAGCAGTATTGCAACAAAATGTTGAGATGTTGAAGGGTAATGAATACTTTTACAAGGCACATTAATATAAAGAGAGTCAATATTTACACATTAACAGGTGAGTCAATAAGACTTCACTCAGCTGACATTTAGAGGCGACTTGCCACATTCTTTAGATCAGGAGTGGCATTTGGCAGTTACATCCAGCAAAACACATGATCCAGATTCCTTTGCACGTAGATAATAATGCCTCCTAACAGTCATAAGTATGTACAAAATTCTGACACTAACGCATCAGGCTGCTCAAGAGTCCTCACCTCTGTTTTCACTTTCTCCAGCTCTGCCCTTAGTAGCTCAAGTTCTGACTTCAGGCTTTCAATCTGCAGATCCCTGCCACACAGAAACCCTTAACAGTCACAATGTGCTGATACTTAAAACCCTTAAAATCAGTGCAACAGTTAAATGCTCACCTTTCATCGAAGCCTCCATTTGGAGGTCCAAATGCCTGATCAAATATGTCAACCTGCATAATAAAACACCAAAAAGGCAGCAGGTAAGACACTGTACACATCTGTACACATCTGTACACCTGTGATTATTGAAACGTACCTGTGGCTGAGACTGCAGGCTGGGCGTTGGGGTATCGCTGACCTCGATGAGCGGCTCTGGGTCGTCGTCATCATCGTCCTGTTGGTCATCATCATCAGGGATGACGACCACCGGTTTCACATGTTTGGCCAGAGCTGCTGCATGCAGGAAATTAGGTGGAGACTGGAAGAAAATGGATACAATCAACATTTGTTGGACAGATTTCAGCATAACTCCGGCTTAAATAACGATCCTGTTAGCAACCCAGAACCACTAGGGGATTTGTTATGAAGAAACCAAAATGGGAGTGTGACACAGCAGTTATTGTTTTTCTTACATCAGGCAGCCTGGGAATCTGGATCAGCCTCTTGAAATACACCATCTCTCTGGCTCTATTGAAGAAGGTTTTCAAGCTGTGCAAACAAAACAAAAAATAGTGCATATTAAACAAAGTCTTCTCCCTCCATCAGAATTTCCATATTAGGCTTTCATTTTGTTGTATGTGGTAAACGCTAAACACCTAGTAAAACACAATCAAATCTGCAAAAACTGCTAATGTGTAGACTATAGAGAATAGAAGAGGTTAAACAACAATATACATAATTTTCTTTTACATTTGTGAAGTGTAATGTGACCACACAGTCTTAATAATTGGGTTGGGGAAGGAAAATGATAGGTTTATTAAAAACTGATTTTGAAAACAAATGGTGGCTAAATACAAGTGCAAAACTAACGTTTCAGATTTTAATGAAACTATGTTTCATTCCCCTTCAACATTAATAGTTGCTTTTTTACATAAAATCCCATGAATATAGAATAAACTTTGTGATTGTTACATGAGAGATAGTTCAGGGTGTATTCAGGCTTAAAGTGCCGTGGAGCCATTTTATGCTGCAGACAATCTAAAAAGCTTTGATGCGTTCACTGACCTGTTAAACTGCTCACGGAACCGGTCACGGTGTCCTTGTAAGGTATCAGGAGGCAGACCTGGGATTATTATGTACTTTTAGCCACAAATGCATAATAACTGTGATACAGTGACAAACAGGGACTGGACTTATTTTCCAGCACTACGTGTTCTTACAGGCATGAAGCTTGAAGAGTAGCTTAACGTTAAAGTGGTAGAGCTGGCTGCAGTCCTGGACCACCTGGATGAGCGGAGCCAGGCGACACTGGCCCGATGTGAGGCTGGTGACGGCGATGGAAGAGTTCAGCTGACGCAACACTGCAGGAGAAAACAAGAACATATATGTGAACCATGTTAAAGGATCACTTATGTAAACAACCAGTTTTTACACATGTAACCATTTTATAATTGAGCCCACTTTTATGCATTATGGCATATCTGTGAAATATAATAAAAATGTATCACATTTTTTCCTAATAATTTAACTTTAGGATTTTGTTTTTAACTTTAAGTAAAGAATCTGAAGCATTGTTTGGAAGCAGGATTCTGCATACAGAGGGCAGAACTAATGTAAAAATCACTATAGAAAGATTCAGACTTTATTCACTGAGATTTTAGCAACTTAAGAGTATTCCATGACCACAAAGATATAATGAACTCTGGTATAATGTTAAATGTTAAGTGTGCACATTGTATAATAACTTTACTCCTAAACTGGTTACGATGTTCAGCAATAAAGAACTTCATCAGCTTGCACAAATCATCTCTGCTGCCAGGGACAAGATCAGAATTATTTATTAGAATATCAGAATTATTCCATAAATTCTCTTCTATAAAGAAACATCTTTGTTGGTCCAGCATTTAAAAGCATCAAAATGTGCATTGTTGCTGGGTTAAAAAAGGCCATCAGTTTTAATGGTAGGTAAAGATTGTTTTCTCATCTGGTAACATAAAAAAAGATTAGCTGTATTCACACATCTCATAGAAAAAAAAGAAAAAATGATGTGTACCGTTAGATCTAGAATGACAATGTGAGATGATCAATGCGTTTCTAAAGGCTCATTTTAGGTCACAGCAGCTGTCACACCGTTAGTCACTCTAAATATCTGATGGTGTTAGATATTTATCACAAGTTATCTTTGGGTCACAAGAGGCCAACAACGGCCGTCCTCGAACCGGTTTTCCCACGTGAGATGTATATTTGGAGATTTCTCCACGATTTCCCAACAATCGCCTTCTTACATCAGGCCTCAAACACACGCAGTGTATACCACCGATTAGGCTCGTGGGAGATTCGACTAGAACTTCTGATCTGTAACTTGAGTTTTTATCTAACATAATGAAGAGTAAAGGGAGGATGATGTGTCAGATGCAAACTGCTGCTTCATTGAGAAAGGATGTGTTAGGCAGTAACACTGGTGGGTTATGGGATAATAATGGCTCCTAATAATCTGTTCGCGTTAGCAGTAGCTTCAAATTAATAAGCACATAAATATCTTTCTGTATGACTCTGTATTAGATGACTTTAGATCAATCTGAATCTGTCTGAAATCTGACATTAACCTATCTGTGATGTTTACAAGCCTCTATGTGTGTTTCAACAATACCTAGAAGTTGTGGATTTAATTAGACTGTTTTTTTAGATCTTTTTAGAGGCTAGGGTCTCATCTCTGAATTGAAAGAAAAAAACTTCAGATCTTTAAAAAAAATGTCTTGTTAATATCCGTGTTAAATTCAGAATCTTTAAATGAAGATTAAATATTTTAAACTACACATTTAAAGATATTTTTGTTTTTTCTATTGAATGTTGGCACTCAGAGACTCCCATACTTTAGCTAAACGGTTGTGTTGCCTCCAACCGCTGACTGCACCTCCCTTTACTTAAACAGCTCACATGACTTTTTGAACCATGAAAACACTTAAGATTTTTAATCCACATGATATCCAAACCACTGTTGCTCAGTTCGTTTCTTGTGTTGTCATACGGGGCCTCCACCCTGCAGGCCTGGAAGAACATGTCATTACTGCTAAACAGGAGGAAATCATTTTAATGAGCTCCAAGTGGAGGCATTTCCTCATTAGTGAAACAACAAACACAAGCAAGCAGGATTCCAAGCTAAACAGAGTCCCTCAGTCACGTTTTGCGTCGAGTTTTACCCAATCTAAGACATGCAGCCCATCAACTTTATACAGTAATGTTTTTGCATTAAGTTTATTAGTTGTGCATAAATAGAGCAGGGCTGTAGGCAGCATTTTTCGGCCGCAGCTCAGGTTTCCCCTGCCTGAGAAAGCAGCATAGGGAGAAAAAAAAAAAGAGGTAGGAGGAGTTTTTGTTTTCACCTGTCTCAGCCACCTTGAGTTCTGCGTCCATGTAATCGAACACCTCCACTGTGAGCTGGAACCTGCGGGACAGAAAGTAATATCTTTGTCACAGAGAAAGGAGGCCCCGCTAAGGCAGAGTGAAACTTGGACTGGATAAGATGCATCAGAGGTGAACCATTTTGAAACTCACACATTATTAATATCTGTCCCTGCAGTGCGTTCCAACACTTCATCCTTCACCTCCAGGTTCGGGGGGATTTCTGAATGCTGTGGAGTTGCACAGTTGTAGGTTTAGTCAGAGCAATCACAAAAAAAAAAAAAAAAGGTTTAGTTGCATTAGTAATGTGTGACGGAGATCCATATACCTTCACATGAAACTCCAGCTTTGTGCAGAGCAGCTTGATATACAGACTCACAAGTTGTCCATATTTGTCGTGGAGGTGGCTCTGAAAACAAAACCAGTGGGAAACAATTAGGATTTAATAATAAACGACTTTAAACATTAAGATAAGAAAAAAATATGACTAGACTCACCCACAGTTTTCCAACTTCAGCTAGAGAACCATGATGCCGCATGCAGTCTTGAAGAACCTAGAAAGATTAAATTAACAAATGAAATTAAACTTGCTGCAAATCCCTCAATCACATGGTTTGTCTTTTGGTTTAGAACCAAATGAAGCAGTGCTGGTTGTCTTACATTGCGGTGGCCATCTCTCAGGATTTTGTGCAGCACGTGGCAGAACTTCCAGCACAGAATGGAGCTGGTGCCCAGAGGAAAACCCTGAGCATAGGACCAGAAGGTGAAGGCCCCTTTCTCCCTGTGTGTCCCCAAGATGATTCCTGGTCATGATGTCAAGGAAGAAACATACTCCCACAGGACTTGGTGAGAACTTTTGGAAGTCACACATTAAGATGATTGTATTGAAATTGACCAACACTATTAACAGGAATGGTTTTAACCATTATTTTTTCTTTTAAATACAAGTACTTTCAAATAAGTTTCAGACAAATCATCCAGTCCCCCTACCAAACCCAACAAATTTTAATATCTGCACACTGTTAAACAAATAAATGAGGCTAATAGGAGCAACATTCTTTGTCAAATATTCTTTACAGATAGAACAGTGAGCTTATTCACATATCAAGGTAGAGATTATTGCTCTAAGCAGTCACTATATTAGTAATATTTGCTCTTAATTCCAGATTGAGCTGCAATCACTTCCACCAAAGATATAAAATTCAAGGACAAAGCGATGCGGAAATTGGATCAAACTCAGAAGCTCAGTAAATCCCTCTATTGGATCATGATAGGATGGGTTTTGTGCAACAAATCCACTCAGGATGTTTCCATGCAACAATATATATTTTAAATCCAACTGTAAGTGATCTAATAAAGAATTGGGGGCGACAGAAGGACGGCCGATGCAATCATGTTAAGGGGATTCTGAGTTAGCAGAGGTCCTCAGCTTTCCACAGAAACAGTGACTACAGCCCTACAAACTACATGTAAACCTAAGGTTAACTCAGCAAATTTGTGTAGAGAGCTCCTTGGAATCAGCCAGGCAGCTGCATCCACACTAAGATTACTGAGGGTGATCCTGAATGCAGTGGTGTAAAACACACTGCTATGGGATTCTAGATCAGTGTTCTCTAGGGTGACAAACCGGTCCCTTCTGTCTGTCAATCCAGTAGACATGTTTAGGCTTGGAAGTTCCCAGGAGAACAGCAGAGAGGACTATGGTGTGAGGATCTTTTTAAATACTTGGACCTTAACCCTTAGTTTGATAACTCCTAATGCTTCTGCAAAACAAGACATCTTGGAAATTATTTTAGGGAAATCTTAAGTAATCCCACCTACCTGTGCCAACAAAACTGCACAATGGTGCACAAAGAAAGGTCCACAAAGAATGGATCAAAGTTTGATTGGCCTGAACAGAATCCAGACCTTAACCCAATAGAAAACCTTTAGGATGATGTTGGACGCTATGGGCAGGTCATAGCATCCAACATCAGTGACTAACCTCACAAATAAGCTCCCAGAAGAATAGTAAGGTAGAAATAAAAAATGTCCTTTTAATACACTATTAACCCTTGTGGAAAGTCCTCCCAGCACAAGCGGAGCATCGTCAGTTTAATTCTACTGATTTAAGATTTGTTACTCAAGATGACAAAGGTAAATAAATACAATACTTTTAGCACTAAAATGTAGCTAAAGCTTTTTGGAAACTTATACAATCAAACAGGCTACTTTAGAATAATTAATATGATTACCATCAAATTGAAAATTATACTCTTTACTTTTACTCTTTACTTTTGTTATATACTGATGCTCCCATAAAATAAAGAGTAGAAAAATAGTTTAAACACCTGAAATATTCCTTCAAACTGCCTGCACCTTTAATTGTTCTTTCTGCGATAACGTTCTAACAACTGTTTTCCAATAACAAACCATATGAAAGTTGTTCGTCTTCATTCAAAGGTGAACTGCATCAAGTCATCTGGGTTCTAATAACATTACAAATGCCAACTACACAACCTGGAGCTCGTGTTGTTGTTTTTTTCAGAAGTCAGACAGAATTTATCTGGATTTCTCCCTGAAGTTAGGATCCAGACTTAAATATCAGACCAGTCTAGACAACACTGAGCTAAACTCATGACAACAAATGTTTATGTTCACTCTTACTTGTTTCTTTTGCGTTCGATTGCAAAAGATGGAGAGAAATGCACTGTAATTGGTATTACTAACAGTAATAAGTCTAGTTACTGACTATGAGTAGCTCCCACTAACTTGAAACCTGTAAGAACACAGTGAACTTTGATGTGATGCCCTTCTTAAAAATTTGAATTTAAAGACGCATTAAATGCAGCATCACTCTGTAAAGCAGCAGTTTACACCCTTGGTCCTCAGGGACCCCCACCCTGTATGACTTGGAAATGTTTCTGTTCCAGGACATCTGGTGAAAATGACCACTTTTCTTCTGCATGCCATAAAATGCTGCAGAAGCCTGTTTAATCGCCATTTACTCAAGCTAGGTGTGTGGAATAAAGCAAATGATTAAAATCTACAGAACTCTTTGCCTTTTTAAGGAGGGCAAAGATCAGTTTAGACTGAATGTATTTTATTCATGCTCTCTTTTTTAAAATGATGCCAAGGTTGTAATAAGAAAATAGTTTTAAGGATACGTCTTGCATGTTTCTCCTTCACAGGTGTCTCGGTGGAGTTGATGGCTTTACTGATGCTGCTGAGCTGAAAGAAAAGAAGAGAAGATTAGATCTTGCAATTCCTTACACTTCACAGATATGTCACATAGTACGGCATGTTGTTAGGGTGCGCATCTCTAACTTGTAGCAGGAGAGGTATTTTCATGGTTGGAGGGAGCTTTTACATGTTTATTAATATTTTCAATTTGACTCCTGTTATTTGAATCTTTTTTTTAATTGTTTTTTATATTTTTATAGCACTTTGAGATTAAATGCACCATCAATGATATTAATCATTATTATTATTCAAACAATAATTATCATCATTGTCAAAATCCATAAGAAATTCATCCCGTTTTATGACCAGTATCAAACCACTAGTAGCATACACAATGCTTGCTCATTTAAATAGGGCAGATCAAACCAGTTTGCATATATTAACTTTTGCACCTTCACTCTTTAAAGATCACCCTAATCCCCCCTGATTATTGCACACTATTTTTCATTTTTTTTTTTTTTTTGCCCATGCAATTTAGTGCTCCTTTTCTGGATTCCCAATATGAAACAGTTTTTATAAGACTAAGGAATGAAAAATTAAACAAGTTCTGACAAGTTAAAAAAATTGTAAGGTCTAAGATCTATAAATAACTCAAGGAAGAGGAAGAAGTCTAAATCTAATTGGTTAATGGGCTGACATTACAGAAAGTTGACCAGAGCCACAAATGGTTTTATTAACTGTATATCAGCAACACAGAGACGACATATTTGGGCCCCCCCAAGTGAAACCCAGCAGATGTTACTAGATGAACGGAAACTTCTTTTGGAGGATCGAAACCCTAAATCAGTGGGCGGCGCCTGCAGCTATTCTACTGATAAAGAACCTGTGAGAGACTCCGCTTTGCCTCAAAGCTGGAGACAAGCGGCTCTGCAACCTGTTCAGCAGGCAAAACGAGCACTGCTGAGAAACGAGGAAGGCAGGAACTGGAACACACCAGCAGGATCTGCTTGTTCTCTGGATTTAAAGATGCATCCTAGGATATACAGCAAGCACAGAAGCTGAGTGTACTACAGTACCCTTATTCCTCCTATCTAAGCCATGAGCATTTTATTTTCAGAGCTGGAGGGCTTTAATTAAAGGTCTTAGTTCTAAACACTTGTAATATATAATCACTGAGATTAACTTTTTTATGATTAGAAATAAGGCATATAAAACAATAATTTTCTGATAGTAAAGCACCTCAAAATCAAATAGTATTTTGCATAAGTAACAACAAAATACTGATCTGTGTACTTTTAAACAGCTTGCTTTAGAAGTCTGCTGCTGTACTATGGTCGTGTTTTTGGCACCTCAACACTGAAAATATACACTTTGACAAATATTGACAAAACAGCTACAGGAATAAACTAATATGTGACCTTGATGTTTTTAATAAACAATGAGCTAATGGATTTTATTATATCTTAATCTCTACTGGATCCAGGGTTCATTAAAACCTCTTTAGAATATCTGTATTTCCTGAATAGTGATGTTTTTTCTCTACCTTTAATCAGTCTTACTAATTACTTTCTTTCTTTAAAAAAACAGAAAGAAAAGAAGAAAAAAAAAAGCTTTTTACATTAGCAATGACAGACCAATCTGGCTAATGCAACTCTCAGTATGATCAGAGAGCAAATGTTGTGGAGAGCAGATCACAGCTAAAACCCTATGGAAAACAAATATGACTTTTAAATCAAAGCAATAAGTTTCTGGAGCAGGAAAATGCAACCTTTTAAATTTTTGCCCAAAACTGCATTTTATTTTGTGATGAGAAATTAAGCCACACCAAAACAAATAATAAAACTGCTAAGATTTACACATAAGGAAACTGCCCAACATGAAAAAAAAGATTTTTTTTTTTTTTTTTTAGGGATGAATGACTCCTTTTTGACCAATATAGAAGACATTTATATCCCCACATCCCTACTAAATACATCTTATGTATTATAAAAATAATCATAAGTCACTCTTAAGTCAATCATTTTAGTGTGATTCCTGCTTTTTGTCCAAACTCTTACTTGCTGCTGCTATCCATCATTACCTTTGCTAAACCATGAGCTCACATCAATGATAGATGCATTTAAAGCAGTTTAATGCATTAGATATCTCAGAATCTCAAATCTATGTTGATATAGCCACTCCAACATTGGTGGTCAGTGAGGGATTACACGATGGGTAAAAGAAGACAAATGTGTACATAATAGACTCCTCCTGATGCTTTCTGACTCAAATGAACTTTGCTCCCCTCATTTACACAAGGCAAGCGAAGTGAGCTCACTTGGAAGTTTGTGTGACAATGAGGGGTTTGTTGGGGGAGGAAGGCCGACAGCCGGGGTAGAAGATTGGGTTGGATAGGGGGATGCGCTCTGGCACACAGAGCCTGGCACAGAAACCTCAACAGATGGCTGCTGAGCAGCAAAGCTGCAGGGAAGCTCTCAGACTACATTCACAATGGCTGTCAGGGGGAAAAAAAGTGAGAATGGACAGAGGGAAAAAGGACATCAAGTGTAACTGAAAAGCTGGAAGGGGACAGAAAATATGATACAGTTAGGAGAATACTTAAGTTCATTTTTAAGCAGTTTCAACTCAACTTCCATGTAAACTGATGGTACCGCAGATATTTTAAGTCATTGTATAAAAAATATCAAGATCTAATCATAAAGATGTTCTATTTGCTTATCAAAAATCACACAAGCAGTGATTAGATTTTTCCGTTTGTTGGTTTTCCTTTATGCCCAGCCTGCTAATATTCAACTTATCAAAGAAGAAAAAAATAGGCTACAGCTTCGTTTTTAAAGATAGTTTAGAAACAAATTAAAAATAAGTTGTTTTCATTTAGGGATCAAAGCATGTGTCCCAAATCCTTATGCGGTTTTTATTTGACTCAGATAAGTAATAAGGAAAAAAAAAATGGACTTTTAATATTTCATCAGCCCATTGCAAATTACATCAGATAAAGTCAAAACTGGCCTTTTGAAGAAATCAATTTGGAGCTGCAGATGTGGATGTTACAGACTGTAATGCTTGGATACTTAGTGCTGCAACTGCTTTAAACAATAGCAAATCCGCCTCTGACCCTCTGAGAGAAGTGAGAGAGATGGACAGCCTTGATAAATCCCAGGCCTGCCATAAGGTCTGATGCCATCTAGCATTAGTGCAGCAACACACACACACACACTTCTACACTCAAACACTTTAAGCTTCTTTAATGAAAGCCACTATGCTTACCGGGTCGTCTCTGCTTTTCAGCAGCAACTCCATCCGTTTTGTTTTGAAACACTGAACGATGAAGTGGAAGCATCTATGCTACCCCTTCCACTGCTTTTTTCTGAACATAATTCCCCAGGTGAGGGCAATTAGTGCAGGACTTTATCTGCTTAATTCAACAGTCAACTGCAGGGGATCTGCCTGACAAGGTCACAGACTTCAACAGCTATAAGCTCAGGTTAGAGAGAGCAACCATTAAACTGGGAGGTGCATCCAAGAGAGGAGGGGTAGAGGTACTAAACAATTAGATGTCCTGCAAACTATCTCTGGAGAGCCTGGAAAAGTTCATCCAAATGATCAAAGGTCTCTGCATGTGTCTTCATTAACTTGTTGCTGTTTGTCTTCTTTATTGCAGCATTAAATCATCTCACCTCTCCCTGACAAAAGTGGTTCTAGCTCTATCAATAATATTCATCATTTTTTCTGCCTAGTGGTTCAAGGCATAAACACAGGCAATAAACCTGGCCAAAGCCCACAAAGGCCATATTCATCTCCACATGTTTCTTTAACAGTCCTAACTGAAAGACTGACACACTGTAGTAGAAATTGTATAATAGCCTCATAGCAGCATTTTCACCCCGCATGGTTATTTCTCCTACAGTTAAACCAAGACCCCACCTCTAATGGCAACCTTTCTAAAGCTGTACTGCTTAGATGTGATCCAAACCTAAGTATCTAGTCATATACTTTATTTAAAAATAGGCTGTCCTGCAGAAACTCCAGATGGAAAAAAGTATTTTCTAAAAAAAAAAAAAGGATAATGCGAACTCCAGAATTGCGTAATTGGGTATAGACTAAGACAACTTTTACTATCAGTTTGTATGCACAGAGTGTATACAAAATAACATTTTATTCTGTACAGCTTTCAGACAGTGGATGAGCAGTAGCTTAGCAGCAAAATGCTTTAATTCAAGATGGCTGCCTGCGCCTGTAGGCAGCGGCTTGATACAGCTCTTGTATAAATATAATACTGATTAAATATTGCAAGTTACTGAGTTTTAAAATTATACATGCATATTTAATTTCTATAATTTATCAGACAGAAACTTAGTAGGAAAATTTCTATTCCTTATTGAATGTAATTGGCATCCTTATTGAATATAATTGGCATCACGGACAAAAAGAAAAGGTTCAAGATGAGCCGATCAGATCAGTTTCAGATGTACCAGGTTGGAAAGCTTGACTGGCAAGTTCACATCAATTGCCCTTAAAGTGAGAAGGGTCTCAACTAAGATCAAGCATATCTGAATGTTTGCTGAATCAGGCCTATATCATTCCACAGACATGTCCCATAGATTTTTTTTTTCTTAATCTTAAATCATTTCAGACAAAAAAATGAAATAAAAAAATGCTAAGTTTAAGCTTCCTTCCCTTCATAACAACTCCCACACCAAAGAGTTGTGTAGCCAGGCAACCTGGTGCATTCTCTGAATTGATTTTCCAGTTTCAGTACACAGCCACCCTCTTTATGACCCATATAAACCCTACTCCTAACCCAGGATATATAAAATGGCAGAGCATAATCTAAATAATCACTTATAGTACATTAGGTCATGATGATCAAGCTAAATTAATATAATATACCGGTAGATACGAAATCTCAAATAAAAAAAAATGACACTAAAGTTAGGACATGCGTGTTTGTCTATTGTGGGTGGAAATAAAAGGCGGACACGCGGCGCTCTCAGGACCTGTTGTGTCAATAGTGAAATGTCATCACAGATGAATTTAGAATGGAACAAGATGCTAAAACCATTTGACTTGGAATGTGCTTCCTTCTGGTGCTGGGTTTAGGTTTTGTCCACACACACAAAAATCAAAAAAACAAAATAAGGTAGATAGTTTCTTTCTGAAGACATGTCTATGGAGAGTGAAAAACAGAGGGTAATGAAAGCAGAGGAGGAGTCTCAGAACAATAAAAAAATCTGAGAGCTTTATTAAACACTGCACACTTCATTCAGTGTTGACTCCCACTCAGTGGCTATGTTTACCCTTTAGGACTCCCCTCCCCCTCCCTCCCTCCCTCCCTCCCTCCCTCCCACATGGGTGCTTGCTCAGGCAACAGGAGTGAGGGAAGGCAAACACTACGGTACAGACACACAAACACAAGCGGGACGCTGTGAGAGACGGATCACCTTGGTACTGAGGTCAAAATCAAACGAATATATGACGAGAGTGAGAGTAATGAGTGGAGGAGGGATTTCTGTGACTAGGGTGAATCAGCAGCACAGATACTATACAGCTGAATTTACAGGCCATCTGATTTAGTTTAACTGTTAAAATTAGTGCAGTCTGGAAATAAATAAATGCTCTGATCTGTTCAGTCCTGTCAGATATTCACATAAGCAGCAATAACATTTAAGCTATAGAAACAGTTCCAAGCGGACATTTCCTCATCTTACTGGATTTGAAATGACTTCAAGCAACAGACAAACATGACATGCCTTATGCAACATGTTAACCACCATGGAAAACTACAGTTAAAGGAAAACTACTTCATCATTTCTCCTGCCATTCTAGTCTATAACTACCAGATTTAAGGTAGATGGACAATTTCTAAGCTGTGTAGTTCAATAATTCAGATATTTCCATCTTAGATTTAAAGAATGGTTAACCATCCAGCTCGAGTCAGGTTAGTATTTGCATACAAAACAGACACAAACTTCTACTTGATTCATTGCAAACAATTATTGCAACATCTAATATTCTTCAATACCTTCTGCTTTTTACAATGAAAACTACCTGTTCAATCTCTGTGCACTAAGAGGTTGAGCTCACTAAGAGCTCATGCAAATGGTCATGTGACCCATAGGCCTACAGGAACCACACTACAGAAACTTCCCCCTATGTTTGCACACCTAAACAGAACATCTGCACCTCCTAAATGTTTATCTAAAGCAGTGGGTACCTAGCCTGACGTAGTCCTACTCAATTCTAGTCAGAATATGAGTCTGATTCTGCTCCATAGAGCTGTGATTATGGGGCGTGCTTTGAACGAACCAGGAAAAAAAATGTCTCTGCACTCAATTGGATAGACCTACAACCAATAAGAGCAACGGAGTGCGTGACGTATGTTAAACGACGCATAGTTGTTGTCAACAAAACTCAAAGCGTGCAGTTGCACGCCTATAATAAGAAGATGAGCCTTGATCGCGTTTCTCTGTTCCTCTTTTAAAATTAATTTGCTGTCGATATCTTCTAGAACAGACCTAATAGCAGAATCTACTCACCTCAACTCTCTGGCGGCAGCTATTGTTGTTGTCACCCAAGCGCGCTTTGGTCACATGGTTGATTACGTTACTGTTTGTCATCTGTCCATCATCGTATAAAGCCCGCCCTGACAATTTGATTGGATCGCCAGAGAGTGGGCGATCATACTCGCGCTACTATGGAGCAATGCCAGACCGAACTTCCCGACCTCAAACCTTGTGGGCGGGACTAAGTTCGGAATGGCACCCAGGCTAGTGGGTACCCATGTGAGGTCCTTGAAATCTGCTATGCCACAACTTACATGCAGATCCTTTCTTCACCATATTTAGTCAAATGACAGACTTGTTATTCAGATGTTTTGTATAAGGAGTGAGACTAAAGGATTTTTTAAGGGCTGACAAAAAGCAATACAACCAGCAGGATCCATAACTGTGTTGCAAACAGCATTCAAGAATCAAGATTACACGATACATGAACAAAAAGGGGCCTGAAACATAGAAAGGCTTGTGAAAATATTATAACATACCATGAATATTTCAACTAGAGCCTTACTGCATGTTTTTTTTTTTCAGGATTTCATGTGACAGACCTCAAATGGATTTGAGATGGATCTGTAATGTATAGTTTAATAGTTTAGTGCACATTGGTATTCAGACTTTATGATTCAAAACTTAGCAGAACCATCTTTCTATAAGAAGTCTTCTATGGTCCGTCTATCAGTTCCACACATTTACAGATTTAATCGTTGACCTATTCCTGGCTGCAAAATAGCTCAGACAACACTTTGATCTAATTCCTTCAGTTGTAGCTCTGGTATCTAGAGTTAGCATCCTGCTGGAAAGGTGATCTGCCACCCTTGCATGAAGACTGAATTAATTAAGCTCAATTTTTCTCAGTGCAACATAACATGACACAGCCAACACTGTGTTTCATTGTGGAGAAGTTGGGTTTAAAGAGATGCAAAATGTTTCGTATTCTGCTACTTATAGTGCTTTATATGTAGTTCAGATAGTTCAACATTAATTAATCAGGGTGGTATACATGTTTAGTGTGATCCTTACATGGCCTGTGACCTTTGTGGTGCTTTCAGCTCATTGATGCCTAAAGGTCTTCTGAGACCTTCACAGAACAGTGTATTCAAAATGTAACATTAAACACAGGTAGACACCAGGGCAATTGATTGCGAATCCAGAAATGCAAATAAAATAATACCCTTTCACACAAAAGTTAGAGTAAAGTCCTGCAACAATTGACTCTGAACAAGAAGGCATGAATGGTCATTAAAAGACACTGAAACATCTACATGCAAGTATTTAGTGCAAAGGACAATCTAACTAAAATCACAATCACATGGTTGAAAATATTTGCGATTTTGATTTGTGGTCCAATCATTCTGCACTAGCAGAAAGTTAGAGTTCTGAGAGCTTTATTTATTATTGTAATGTGATAAAAATGCAGAAAAAGACTAAACAGTTAGACATTTAAGCAGTACAAACACTTTTTCACAGGATCGGATTTATTTTAGAAAAGAAGACTCAAAATGGAATCAAGGTGCGAATGCATAGAGTTATTTGTGGTATAAAACACTTCCTCAGGAAGTATTTTCCACTTTTCATTATCATTATCTAGACTTTAGATTAACATACAACTAGGCAAACCTTTTTCCAAAAGTATTTACAAATGAAGACATCAATACAAGTTTATGTTTAGGGTAAAATTAAGATCAATCTGGTAGTCGCAACCAAAGTATTTGGGTTAATGGTTAATTTTAAGCATACAACAAAAGCTCTCCATTTCAGAAACTGGGCTCTATTGGAAATTTGAATAAACCAAAATACGCAGAGAAATATCATCTATAATCACTGAAAATGCCATCAACAGCTAACACAATGTTGCTGAGATTTGGTCACGGGAAAAACATGAGTTACAGACAATAACAGCAGAAGTACTTAGAAGAGGTATAAGCAGTAATGCATTAGCTGTGGACAGTATCAACAGGCTTTTGTTATCCTACACAAAATAAGCGAAAGCGCTAATTATGTTCAACTACCTGAAATCAGGTAAAGGTGGCAGGCAGACAAAATTTCCTAATCCACTAGTGCAACAGGTTTCAAATACTTTTACAAACTATATCTTTGATTACACAACAGTCAAACATATTGAAAAGCTCCTGGTTCTAATTGTTTTTTTCATTTTGACTATACTGTGTTTAAAAGTTTAAAATTACAGTGTATATTTGATCAGTTTCTACTCATTTCCAGAGACTGGTCTTACTGTAGCTTACACGCCACAGCTCCTCCTCTCTGCATGTGCTTCAAAGGCAAATAAAACATTGATAGGAGTGTCCCCCAGCAGAGCAGAGGCTCGGCCTGTTTCAAAAACAGAGTCTGGGGGAAGTTAACACCCAGGGAGCTGCTCCACAGGTCGTTCTGTTACTGATCCTCAGCTCAATGTCATGTTTCTTACTTATAATCAGGTGTAATTTCACTGTAGCTTGAAGTATGACATACTGGTTAAAAATTCCAACCATTAAAACTAGAGTTTCAACTAAACATAGCTGTTTTAGGACACAATATCAGGATAAAGTGTTTACCAAGCCTTAGCTGAGTGTTAAACCTGAGAAGGAGGCTTTAAAAAATGGAGAAAGGGTGAAATGTTTGTAAAGGAGGAAAGGTGGTCAAACAGGGAGGACTGGATTTAAAAAGGAATGAATGGCGTGACTACACAGAGAAGTCATTGACTTCAGCTTGATTTGAAGACAAAATGAAAGAAATTCCCCTTAAAGTAACAAAAATATATTGTCCAATAAACAAATATTTAAAAACCTTTTACCCAAATCTTAAACTGAACTTGCTTTTTGTGGAATTATAATGTAGATTTTATAAAAAGTCACAACTTTTTTGTTTCAATCTTTCATTATTAGAGGTTAAACCCATTCCAAATGGAACAATGACTCTACATTTAATTGTGAACATGAGGAAATTATTAATGATGTGATCCATTTAGAAATGGACTATATTATTTAATTAGTTTAAACATTATAGCCCTCTGTTGTGCATTATTGTAATTGCTTCAGTCAAAACTTTGAAAAACTACTTTAATGTCCATATAAAAAGGAGCAAAATTATTGTTTAATGATGGAGATCAAACAATTAGGGCCGTCTTCAGAAGCTTTTTAAATGGGCCCCATAATGGAGATTGTTAATCCAGTTCCAGAAGTTTCATTATGCTGTTGTCATATAGAGGAAAGCTCTACACTTTAAATAGACAGCTGTATTATATCTATCTAAACATTACTGGCTACATCATCACATTAAGGAATATACCGCATCAGAGTAAACATAAAGGCCATATTGTACTTCTTTCTAGTGAATTCTAAAGTATAAATGAATGTATTGCCCTTTGACTTAAGGGTTAAAGACAAACACTAATATATAAAATATTAACCAGAATATCTCAAGCATCACAACAGATTCATGAGTTTTTAAGAACCATCAGGTTTTTTTAACTTTTATAATCATTCTTTAAGGGCTCCAAGCAACAGGAAACCACTCTGAAGGTCCATACAGCCATCTTGGACTTATGAAAAAATGCCTCATATTACTTAGATCCTCCACCAGAGGGAATAAGATAAGCAAATAATCCAATACAGGTTTTTCCCCCCTGATTCTTAGAGGGAAGTTGTTCATTTCGAAACCTACATAAAATATTATTTTGAGTTATAGTATTATTAGAGATTTACCAAGATTAAGAAAACTAAACATATTAACAAATAAGTAAAAGAATGCCAAACTGAAACTTGTACTTTATTGGGCCTATAGCTGAAAATATAATGAGCATATTAATTGCGGTGGTGTATGCCCCCCCCCCCCCCCCCCCCCCAGTCCCCCCCTTGTCTCGCCACTGCAGATAATTCACTTTAGAAATTTTTTCTATTAAAAACGCGTTTTGCTGAAATCTTTCTCTGAAAAATGAGTGACATCTATAGATTGCTCTTTAAGATGAATTTATGACGATTTTAAAATAAACTGTGAGGCCTTAGGACACCTGATTTTCCAATTAATGCTTTCTATTTATTTTTTATTCCAATCGCTGTGTGTAAATGTGGCCTCTGCGGCACTTTAAACTCCCCTCCACGGCCTGATTTGAATCAAACCCTCCGCCTTCCTGTGTCCGGCCGGTATCTACCTGCTGTTTGTCAAAATGGTCCCTCTCCGCTCCGAGGTGATGCTCGGTCCTCTTGCTCTTCACCCGAGTGTGAATGCTGTTCATCCTTCAGTCCTCACAAAGACGCTTTTCACAGGGAAGAAGGAGCGTCTGTCCGCTGCTGCCCGAACCGTCCAGATGAGCTCAAAGTGCGGGGGTTTCCTCTCCTGTGCGCAGAGAGCGTCAGGGACATCTCCGAGCTGCACCTCTCTTTGCTGCTGATGCGCCTCGGCTGGAGGAAGCAGGAAAAGCAAATGCGCGTCTCTCCAAATGCTAGACGGCGGTATGCGTTACGTGGACGGATCCACCCACTCATCATCATCATCATCATCATCATCCAAATCTACCCACATGCAGGTTGTTCTCTCTGCCTGCTTTCAATTCAGTTCCTGCCCATGAACTGAATTAGTACTTCAGTCTGTTTGTGGTTCTTTTGTTTATCATATTAGTATTCATGGAAGCCATGTTAGATTAAGCAAAATGCACCTGGATTATTATTATTATTTTATTTACCACTAATCCTGTGATTGCATCTAAAAGGAAATAAGAGTGACTCCAATTGATGACATAAACCAAGGAAATGAGAATCAGATGATGTGGGTGGACTGACATGTCACTTTCCATGGCGCATGTGACTGTAGGGTTTTAATTACAAACATCATTTGCTATGTCATTGACTCAAGATGATTCACCCAAAGTTCACAGCTTAGGGTGTTTTTGGGATCCTTACACAGCAGTAGTGGTTCTAGGCCAGCTTTAGTGGGGCCAGGGTGGGGTCAGTGTTTTCTTATGGGGGCACAGAAAAAAATGCATGAAAAAAAAGGCAATAGATCATCATTTTATGGTCAGTTGTTAATGATGCGAAAATTGCAATCACTTTACCCCTAAAACTGCGATCCTAAAAGGGAAACACCTTTATTTTTTAATGATGATACAAGAAAAAAAAAATTAGATAGATCCAAGGAACCAGTCAATTAAAATTTCTTTGCCAATGCATATAATTACAATAAGTTTATTTAATATTATGTCTTTAGTACAGGAGCCACTGGCCCCTGCTGTAAAACCCTGCTGTTTAGCAGTGCCTATGTTACACCGTGAGGACTTAGCCATGCCTGGAAATCCCTTTATTTCCAAATAAAGAGATCAAATAAGCCTATCCCGATAAGGGGACAGGTTTGTGGATAGTAGTGAAACCACCACTCCTTTTTTGCTAAATAGGATTTAGGTACTTTGAATAAGCCATTAGATTTCTCTCATACTAGGTTGTTTTCCTGCCAGAGGGCCAAGCTGTACCCCAAACTAAAGAACTTGCAGCTTTTAAAAAGGTTTTTCATTCTCATTGTAACACTTTCCTTTAACACCTGCCAGCTTTACTCTCCATGCTAAGAAACCCATCATATTATTAATTTGCTGCCATCACAATTCACTGTGTATGCAGGTCAAAATGATAAAATTAGATACTGTTTCTAAAACTCAATTTGAAGCATTTCCTTTATAATTCTAGACATATTTTTTTTAATAAAGAGCAAGTCAAGAGTGGTGAGCTAAATAGGGTCAGCACTTGGGTTCTGTCATAATGAGAGATTCATTTGCATCCTAGACTGGAGAGCAGTTTTGTGTTTTATAAGCGGGTAGCTGAGGGGGCAGGAGAGGCAAAGCAAATCACAAGTGCCCAAGTAGTAAACCCTGCAGGACTCTAGATATGGTGGAATATAATAATTGTTGGTTGATATACTCTTGTTTGTTTGAGCTTAGAACTTCCATGCCAATGCTAAAGAGGAAGACGTTAATTTGCTGTTCTACTGTTTGTTAGCCCATGTTTCTTGGTCCTTCACAATCCAACAAATGAGTTGGAATATGTGGACAAACCTGATTACAGGTGCTAATCTTAGATTGTCTGCTTTTTAACCGACACAAGCCGCATAGTTTAGAGACAAAGGAAACAGTTAAATGAAGGAACAGCAGTGGAACTTCTGTTCATTCATCCTTTCAGGCTGGCTTCAGATCAGCCCACATTGCATTTAAACTGTGACCAACAGCATGTTGCGGGAGCATTTTTTTCTAAAGTAAGACAGTAATTTTTTCTCTACACTACATTGCTCTTAAGTCTGTCAAACTAGACATTCTTGTTTTGTTCTGTTTTTTTTTGTGATGGGTGGAGTTGCAACTGCAGTGTTTTTGTACACAGGTATGCAGGTGAAGAAAACAAAACGGCTGGTGGGACAATCGGAGGTGGACACAAAAGGGACTTGTTGGCTGTCTTGCAGGCTAAACCGGCTGGTTCACATTTTTATATCTCTGTCTGAACTCTACACCAGCATTACAAAGCACAATACAATCCAGTGAGATAGAGGCAGTAACATCCTCAGACGAACAGCTCAAAGATATGCATGATACATGGAAAGAATCTGACTGACGTTACGGTGGATGAATGAAGTCACTCAGGGATTGCTTTTTGTAGGGCCTTGGGGAGGATTGTAGTGGGGAGGTGGAAAGTTTACCTGTTTGCACTCCCTGTCCTTTCTGTTTTGTTTGTTGGATGCTACTGTTTTGCTGTGATAAAATGGGTTCTTGGACAGTTGGAATATAAGCTTTATTGTGTGTTTAAACAAATGGCATAACAGTTGTCATGGTTTTGCATTTTTGGGAAAATATAATTTGTTGATGCATTCATGTGCCATTTTACAACATACTTCCAATAAGATTTTGAACTATTTCTCTGATACTAATTAAAAGAAGATTTCCATATGTGCATTTTGCATATGTGTTTTTAATAGTGTTTAACAGTCTACACGTTGGCTTCACGATAAAATTGGTAACAGCAGAACACAGTATGAAGCATTAGTTTCTATAAAATAATTAACCATTTCAAATATACAAAACTATAAACATACTAAAAATAAAATGGAATAGTTCAAAGACCACGTAGTTGATTTAGACTGTCTTTTGCTAAAGGACTCAAATTATCATTTTCTTTTTACTGCTTTAAAGGAGCATCCTCCTTGGTGCGTTTCTTTTGTATAATATGGTAATGACCTCGCTAAGTTTGATCTGAGTGTCTTACTCAATTGCAAGCAGGAGATGGTCGGTAAGCCATTTTCTCCACACAGACTTCTTAGTTTGTTCTTAATAACTTTTAACCTTGAAAATGATCTTTCCACAGAAGCTGTTTTCACTGGCACTGTTGCATAGATTTGTATCATCTTCCCAAAGGTTGGAAATTTAAACTGGCCCCTATTTTCCCTCAGTATGGCAAACATTTCTCTGAGGTCTTTTGAAGGAAAGCTGGAGTGGAAGACTTTTAGTTCTGTCTTCAGCTGGTCCTCATCCTCTTCATATAAGTCAGAGGATGCATACAGCTTAATTTGATTCTGTGTTTGTGTTGTTTATCCAGTTGGAATGCACTGTTAAGTATTGAAAGGACTGAATGATTTTGTCAATGGAACATTTGGGTTTGTCCCTTTTGAACCTCCTGTTGCGCTCCTCAGTCATAGTATCCAGAGAAGTACCAAGTACTCCTAAAATATGCCTCCACAGACTCAAACTGAACAACTTGAGACACTTTTGAACTTGACGAAAAATGGGCTACTGGACCAAGAAGGAATTGGGCTCTGAAAGTATGCTACTACTCCGGTAACATGCAAAGGATGTGGGAGAAATGGTGACTTTTATCTGATATCCATAAATGGCAACTACTCTCACAACTTGGGATTGACAAGTTCCAGAACCACTGTTTTGGCAAGGGGGAATCAGGACTCCAAGTCAGAGGAGATTTAACACCAATCAGAGATTGGGTCCAATCTCATGCACCACCAAGCCTCTATCTGTGCATGTCTCTGGTTAGGCGAACTTTAGCCATCAAAATCAATTTATTTGCATATTTCTTTTTATGGCACTAGTTGCTCATTTTTTTTCCACAGTAGGCTGACAAGAAAGGGGGTATGAGAGAGGGGGAGGACATGCAGCAAAGGACCACAGGTCGAATTCAAACCTGGGTCGCCGCATTGAGGACTAAGGCCTCTTTACGTGGGTCGTGTGCTCTAACCACTGCGCCACCTGCATGCCCATTTGCTGCCTATTTCTCTATAATATAATACGCAAGAGGACTGAAAAAATTTAAATAGTTATCTGATTTTTAGATTTTATTTCAGTATAATGTGAGAAAAAAGTCAGAATTCTGACTTTAATCTGAAAATTCTGAATTTTTTCTCAGAATTCTGAATTTGATCTCAGAATTCTGAGTTAATTTTGACAGCCTACAAATATATTAGCATCAAGCCATGGCCATGTCTGCTTTAGGGACTAAACTAGATTTCTTGTTTTAATCACCTTCTGCTTTAGCATCACCGGGGAACCCTCAGGCACATAAAAAGTCACCTAATTCCATAATTTTCCACCAATGTGTTACTGGCCCCCGCACTCCGAAACAACTTACGTCTTTGTCAGTAAAGCTGAGTGCTCCCACATATCTTGCTTCATGGAAGATCCAAAATTTTGAGATTAAAGTCAGAATTATGAGGAAAAAAGTCAGAATTCTGATTTTTTCCCCCCTATATTATACTGAAATATTTAAAAATCAGTTCATTTTATTTTATTTTATTTTTTTTTGTGGCACTAATCCTCTTCCATAATATAGCGTCCTTTAATCGACCTTTAATCATACTATGTATACAAACAGAAGATGAAATGGTACTCATGGAAAAATCTGTTTCAAAATAATAATTCAGCTACAGTCTTTATAGATGCTTCATTTGTGAAACATAGATGGAGCACACGTTTACTGACCAAAAGCCTTAAAAGTCACACGTTTTCCTTGTCAGAGACGTTCAAAATAAGTACTTTTACCTTTCGTCCACTAGATGGCAGTAGACATTAACTTGCTGATGCAGGATGGTTATGCTCTGATCCACAATCTGGGGACCATAATTGACCTAATTACTTTTGTCACAATGGTCTATAACAGGTACTGTGAATGATGTAGTTACTTAAATGTTTGATTACCAAAAAGGTTGTTGCAGATGTTATTACTAAATTCCCACACACTTGGTACTTCCTGAATGTTATCTTTTTTTATTGACAAACAATGCAAAACGTAAGGGAAAAAAGCAATATGTATATATATATATATATATATATATATATATATATACAATTTTGTTTGTTTTTTTTGCAAGAAACTCACTCGATGGAGGCAGACAGTAAGGTATTGCCAGGGCACTTCACACTCAGTTGGAGTAATGATCATGTTCAATAGGTTTCTGGAAATGTGATTAACCTCATAAGTGATGTTGATTGAATTTAATGAAGTAAATTATATTTTGATCTTTATAGGGGTACAACAGATGGTTACAAAACAAACATCTTTATGCTTTCTTGAGCAAGATGGTGCACAGCAAATCCAACATGCTCAAATCAACACTGTCAGATTTGATTTTAACACCCTTGAAGTGTCTATATGTGTCCACACCAGCGACTGTTAGTTTGACTCTTTTTGGAGAGTTTGCATTGTAACTCTTATTTAGTGTTACATTATAAATATTTCTGGAGTTGATAATTTACCACTTAATTACACCGACTAGGAGTTAGAATTGGAAGATTAACACTCTCATGGAATGTTTTCCTAACTGCATAGGAATTATTCTCTAAATACTAAAAATTTTACTTTTCTGAACGTGTAAAAATCCCTTTAAAAAAATAAATAAATAAAGAAGCAATGTTTGTTTTTTTCATCAAATATTTATTTCAAAAGTGCATCACAATTGGAAAATATTGTTTCAAAACATGTAATAATGTGAAACCTTTGCCAATTTCCACTTCAATACTTTGCTTTGTAACAAAATTCTGAAGATAACTAAATTTAAACTAAAAAATATTTTCATGCACTGCAGAGGAGGTTCATTTCTTTATTTAAACTGCAGTTTGCTGCCCTGGAGGTCGATGGTCATCCGGCCTTCACTGTCCGACGCATCGTGGACTCCCGTCGACGAGGTCGCGGTTGGCAGTACCTCGTCGACTGGTAGGGCTACGGACCGGAGGATCGTCAGTGGGTTCCGGGCTCGTACATCCTCGATCCTGCCCTTATCGAGGAGTACGAGCGTTCCTGCCCTTCGACCTCTTCCGGACCGCCAAGGGGCGGTCGTTGAGGGGGGGGGTACTGTTGGGAGCTGGAGAAATTCCACCTTTCTCCAGCAGAGTCCGCCGTGGATCCTCTGAGGGAGCCTCCTGCACAGCTGGAGGATCCACTACTTAAGCTGTCTTCAGACCTTGCCTCAACGCCGCAGTGTTGTTCCAGTTGGTCAGCGCTTAAGCCTAGATCCTCAGTGAAACTCTATGACTTTGAATCCAGCCTGGATTCTAACTATAGTCTCTGTCTTCCAGGAAACCTGTGTCTCCTCTGTGAAAGCTCAGGAAGAGCTAACCTGCCGAGCCGACCCTCAGAGCCAAACCTGAAGAATCTCAAGGAACCTCCAAGCAGCTCTGGACTAGAGCTGGGAAACCCAAAACCAAGGTCTGTTCATTCTAGACGTGAGACGCTGAAGCAGCAAACGGACTCTGCTGATGAACTCCTCTCCAGATCCAACAGTGACTCTCCCAAAGCTAATCTCAAGAACCCTCGAGGTACAATCAGTAATCTTCTGGAAATCAAACCTCTGTTGGCAACGCTAACTGAACCGTCTCTCACGCAGACTCCGGTGAACCAGTATCCAGGCCCCGAACCTGAACCAGTACATTCTGTGTGCTTGTGCATAATAAACTTGTTAAACTTTCATCCCTGTGTCCGTCAGTGGTGTTCTGCATTCTTGGGTCGCTTTTAGTGAACCCATCATGACAGTTTCTCTTAAACACTAAACCTACTTTTAACACAAACCAACCGCTGTGTCAGTCTTCACACCTTATGTTTCACACTTTTCTCATCTCATACATTTTAGACATATATAGACTTTTCAAAGAAGCATGTAAGAGATATAAATTTTTTCTCACTCGTCTAAGCTTCATAGTGTATGCTGAATTTTACTGAAATATTATTGAGGATGTAGAATACAAAAAACTAATATATCACTTCTCTTCAGCAGAAGAACTCTTTGCTATGAATTTGTTAGAAATGACTAACGTGTCTGCACTTCAAGTTTCAAGTCTCTTCATAGAAAGGTTTCTTAGAAGAGGAATTAACAGCTACTGCTGGAAGCAGAAATGTTTTTGCTTAAGATCTGAGTATTATTATCAGAAAAATAGCTTGTGCAATGATTAAAATCAACATGAGCAGAAATAAAAGAAGTCTTGCCATCATGTGAACAGATGGGTGTTATTTAAAAAAAAAAGCCTGTGCATAAAGTCTTCCTTAAAAGTATATAATGTTAGTATAAAGTAGATTATGTGGCTTCCCCAAAAAAACTAAAACCACACAACTACCACCAACTACCACAGTTTTGTTTAGTTTTTTTTTCTCTGTCTGTTTCCTCTTTAAATGGGTGGGGTATTATCTGGGCTCATTCTCTCCTCTGCAGGCATCAAAGAAACACGGAACATCAACATGCCGTGCAACTTCAGTGGTGCCGTGCTGACTAGAGTGCTCCCTCCGCTACTGGTCACCGAGTGCATCCTGGGTCTGTTTGGAAATGGTTTGGCTCTGTTCATCTTTTGCTTCCAACTGAGGCCGTGGAAAAGCAGCACTGTGCTGCTCTTCAACCTGGCAGTGACTGACTTCATGCTCATCCTGGCTCTCCCCCTCCGCATCAGCTATTATCTCTCAGGGATCAGATGGAGGTTCAGTGAAGCAGTCTGCAAAATTAGCCTCTTCATGCTGGCCATGAATCGCAGCGGGAGCACCTTCTTCTTGATGGCTATCGCCTTGGACAGGTACATGCGTGTGGTGCATCCTCACCATCCCATCAACTCTCTAAGTGTGGGTAAAGCTATGGTGGGAGCGCTTGGGCTGTGGCTGGTCCCCATCACAATGACAGTCCATGTCTTCTCGCTGCAACACATCAACACCACCTACTGCGAAAGCTTCATTGTGGACACAAAGACCAAAGGAAACCTGTCCTGGCATAAGTTCACGTTTCTCTTCTCTTTCTACATGCCTCTGCTAGTCATTCTCTACTGCACCTTCCACATCATCAGCCACCTGAGGAGGAGACAGCTGGCCCACCAGGCCAAGTTTAGAAAAGCTCTGTACTTCATCGTGGTGGTGGTGGTGCTGTTCATCCTCTGCTTCCTTCCAAGCAACATTACTGTGCTTGCCATGTGGATCAAGATGTCCCAAGGCTTTAAGTGTGCTGATATGGAGGAGCCAACCACAGTTTTCTACATCACCATCAGTTTGACTTATCTCAACAGCGTGCTGGACCCCGTGGTCTACTATTTCTCCAGCCCGGCTTTTAAGAACATCTGTAGGAAAACTCTGCATCTGCCACAGACAGCAACCGGTGAGAGCACAGAAAGAAAAACACGTGAGACAGGTTCTCATTCACTGAGCCAACTCTGATCAGAGGAAACAGATCTGCAGATTCAGAACTAAAATCCCATGAGAAAGGAATCATGTATCCCCAATTAGCATCGTGTTTGAGTGAAAAGGCAAATAAGATGTGGTTTGTTCCTTCCCTTATTGCTATTAGAAATATGTTATTTGCACTTCTCTTATTTTCTTGCACAGCCATATGTCTGCGTGTTTATATATAGCTTTCCAATAATGCACTTGTATTTCTTCTAGCATTTTATAGGAATTTATTTTATTCTTTTTTAGTTAGATTGAGTAGATAACTTTATTTGGACTTCGTTTGTCTAACCTCATATGTATGTAATAGTAGTTTTAATGCATATTAAGGAAATGTTCAATAAAGATACATTAAAATAAATATTCTGGCTCTTTAATAGTTTTATGGTTCATAAACACTTTGACTGAGGTGTCTTTATGCATTACTCTAGCCACAACAACAAGGATATGAAAGTTTTTCATCACAGGGTTTTTTAATCAGCAAGACTTTAAATTCTGTTTTAGAATGTTCAATAATAAAAGCAAACTTGCTAAATTGATCTGACCTTTTTATTAGGGATGCACGATATTGGGATTTTGGCCGATATCCGATATGCCGATATTTTAAAACTCATGTAGCCGATAGCCGATAACCGATACCGATGTTAAAGCTGGACAAAAATAAGTAGTCATTGAAAATAGCAGTTTTGTTATCCATTTCTGACACTTTGAAAAATAATATACTCAAATATATTTTCATATGCTGATATCAAATTGATTTTTAAAAACACAGTATCGATCTATTTTACTTTCAAAATCTCGTGAAATGTCATAGTTCTGTTACAAACTCTTGTGATATTTTGCTAATTCTTGTGAGATTTTGTTAGTAAAATAGATCGATACCGCATCAATATATCAACGTATAAAAATATGGCAAAATTTCGTGAATTTTCGGAGGATTTCATAGCATAACGATGACATATAGCAATATTTCATTAGTAAAAGATTGATGTGGTGTTTTTAAATGGCAATATATCAGCATATGAATATGTTGTGATATTTTAATGTATCAATATTTTTTCCCTCTTTAGAAGTTTTTAAGTCTGTAAAAAATAAGTTTTTGAGGAAGAAGAAGTATTTTTTATTTTTTTTTTTGACTTTAGAAACTCAGAAGCTGATCAAATATCGGGTTAAATATCGGCGGGGTGGCCGATGTCCGATATTCAGTTTTAAGGCCGATACAGGCCGATACCGATGCCGATTATATCGTGCATCCCTACTTTTTATATTTTGAAACAAACCTAAATGCACTTTATTGGAATTTTAAATATTTGTGTGAGACAAGTGAGACAGTTGGTGTATAACCTCTCATGAAAATAATGTCTGTGATTCTCATTATGTCTAGAATAAGGAGAAGTTGCAAACAGTATTATTTCCATGGGCCTTAAATAGTGTAAAAGCATGTCTAGATGCAAAAAAACATGGAGCACAATATTTAACATAAAACCTGGGATGTTAAAATGAACTTTCTACGAAACCTTGCAGCAAATCCATTTTCCACAATTTTTAACCTGCGATGACATTTTCTGACAGCCAGGCACATTTTTTAAATCCATAACAAGCTAAACAACACTAAAAGTTACCAAATAAAATAAAATCTGGCTCTAACAAATTAATTCAAGCAGAAAGAGCATCAAACCTGGTGTTATCCATTGGTTTGTTTAACAGGCAACCTCAGACCTGATAACTATTGTGGTAAAAGGTACAGGTGCTGGTCATAAAATTAGAATATCATGAAAAAGTAGATTGATTTCAGAAATTCCATTTAAAAAGTGAAACTTGTATATTATATTCATACATTACATACAAACTCATATATTTCAGATGTTTATTTTGTTTAATTTTGATGATTACAAATGACAACAAATGAAAATCTCAAATTCATCATATCAGAAAATTAGAATATTGTGAAAAGGTTCAAAATTGATGGCCCCTGGTGCCACACTCTAATCAGCTAATTAACTCAAACCACCTGCAAAAGCCTTTAAATGGTCTTTCAGTCTAGTTCTATAGGCTACACAATCATGGGGAAGACTGCTGACTTGACAGTTGTCCAAAAGACGACCATCGACACCTTGCACAAGGAGGGCAAGACACAAAAGGTCATCGCTAAAGAGGCTGGCTGTTCACAGAGCTCAGTGTCCAAGCACATTAATAGAGAGGCGAAGGGAAGGAAAAGATGTGGTCGAAAAAAGTGTACAAGCAAGAGAGATAACCGCACCCTGGAGAGGATTGTGAAACAAAACCCCTTCAAAAATGTGGGGGAGATTCACAAAGAGTGGACTGCAGCTGGAGTGAGTGCTTCAAGAACCACCACACACAGACGTATGAAAGACATGGGTTTCTGCTGTCGCATTCCTTGTGTCAAGCCACTCTTGAACCACAGACAGCGTCAGAAGCGTCTAAAGAGAAACAGGACTGGACTGCTGGTGAGTGGTCCAAAGTCATGTTCTCTGATGAAAGTAAATTTTGCATTTCCTTTGGAAATCAAGGTCCCAGAGTCTGGAGGAAAAGAAGAGAGGCACTTCATCCACGTTGCTTGAAGTCCAGTGTAAAGTTTCCACAGTCAGTGATGGTTTGGGGTGCCATGTCATCTGCTGGTGTTGGTCCATTGTGTTTTCTGAGGTCCAGGGTCAACGCAGCCACATACCAGGAAGTTTTAGAGCACTTCATGCTTCCTGCAGCTGACCAACTTTTTGGAGATGCAGATTTCATTTTCCAACAGGACTTGGCACCTGCACACAGTGCCAAAGCTACCAGTACCTGGTTGAAGGACCATGGTATCCCTGTTCTTAATTGGCCAGCAAACTCTCCTTACCTTAACCCCATAGAAAATCTATGGGGTATTGTGAAGAAGAAGATGCAATACACCAGACCCAACAATTCAGAAGAGCTAAAAGCCACTATTAGAGCAACCTGGGCTATCATAACACCTGAGCAGTGCCACAGACTGATCGACTCCATGCCACGCCGCATTGCTGCAGTAATACAGGCCCAAGGAGGCCCAACTAAATACTGAGTGCTGTACATGCTCATACTTTTCATGTTCATACTTTTCAGTTGGCCAACATTTCTATAAATCCTTTGTTTTTATTGGTCTTCAGTAATATTCTAATTTTCTGATATGATGAATTTGAGATTTTCATTTGTTGTCATTTGTAATCATCAAAATTAAACAAAATAAACATCTGAAATATATGAGTTTGTATGTAATGTATGAATATAATATACAAGTTTCACTTTTTAAATGGAATTACTGAAATCAATCTACTTTTTCATGATATTCTAATTTTATGACCAGCACCTGTATATTGTTAGTTTGTGGAGGTGATAATAAGGAAAGCAGTCATGCAGACTGGTAGTGAGCTTAATCAGGCTGGTAACAGGCTTGAGAAGGCAGACAGGGGCAGATACTGTTGGTTATAAGTTGATGCAGGCAGACTGCAAAGAGGAAATAGGCATTTGAGCAGATTAGTGGCAGGCTTAAAAAAATCTAGATGGGCAGAAGCAGTCCAGAATGAGACTAGAGGCTAAAAGAATCCAGTGAGGGCAGGTCAAGCACAGAAGGTAGGCAATGAACACTGACACTGGAAAGAACATCCCGTAAAAATTCAAAAAATATCCACTGGACTTGGTTTCCAAGATTTGAAGACGTTTCGCCACCTCTCCAGGAAGCTTTCTCAATTCAAATGTCTGGAAAGAACATGTCATAGACAAGGAGGGGTTGACAGTCTGATAGGGAATGAACAAGGGAGACAGGTACTGTATAAATAGGTAAATTATATGGATCAGATGAAAACTTAACGCAGTCCGTCTCTCTGACGTCACATTGTAGACAGCTGTTACTTTAAAACTGACTATGGGAAACCAAACATATTCTTCAATTGGACCACCGTCTGAATCAAATAGAGGCATGACCTACCACATAGACATCACTTTATCTCTGGCTCATTTGACAAATGGATTGCATCCCTCCTAGAAGATGCTTTAAGCTGAACTCCAGGGGAGTTAATGTGAAGCTCGGGTGGAGCTGAGGTGGAGCTCAGGATTGAGTTGAAGTGGAGCTCTGATGGTGTTGATGTGGAGCTCATGTGGAGCCCTGGTGAAGCTCTGGTGGAGCAGAGGAGGAGCTCAGGTGGAGTTCAGGTGAAGCTGAAGTGAAGCTGAGGTAGAGTTGAAGTGGAGCTCTGTTGGAGTTGGGGTGGAGCTGAGGTGGAGCTCTGATGGAATTGAGGTGAAGTTCAGGTTTCGGTTGAGCTCTGGTTGAGCTCTGATTGAGATGAGATAAAGTTGAGGTGTGGTTGAGGTGAAGCTCAGGTGCAGTCAGGTGGAGATCTGGTGGAGTTGGGGTGGTGTTTATGTGTGGTTGAGGTGGAGCTGAAGTGCAGCTGAGGTGAAGCTCTGGTGGAGTTGAGGTGAAGCTCTGGTGGAGCTGAGGAGGTGTTCAGATAGAGCTCATGTGGTGTTGAGGTGGAGCTCAGGTGGAGTTGATGTGGGGTTGAGGTGAAGCTCTGGTGGAGCTGAGGTGAAGCTGAGGTAGAGTTGACGTGGAGCTCTGTTGGAATTGGGGAGAAGTTCAGGTGTGGTTGAGGTGGAGCTCTGGTGGCACTCTGGTGGAGCTCAGATGGAGCTCTGATGGAGCTGAAGTGGAGTTGAGGTGGGGTTTAGGTGGATCTCTGGTTGAGCTCTGGTGGAGCTCTGATTAGGATGAAGTGGAGTTTAGGTGGTGCTCTGGTTGAGCTCTGGTTGAGCTCTGGTAGAGTTGAAGTGGAGTTGAGGTGGGGTTAAGGTGGTGCTCTGGTTGAGGTTTTAATAATGTTGTGCAAGTTTACCAGAAGTTTATGAATATATTAAATAAATAGAACTGGGAGATATAGTTTAATAACAGGTCATTCAAATCAAGGGTAAAACCAATTAATGATTATTAGTTGTTTATTACTTAGTTAATTGTCTCTGTTCATTTAAATGTTACTAAAAGGAGGGTGAATTTGGCCTGGAGATAAATCATTCACTGCATAAAATAACCATATAACCAAGCATAAAAAAGACCATGGGTTTGTCACAGTCTTGGTTCTGTTATGTTTTCTTTTGAGTATTCAGTTTTACTTTGCTCCATGCTTTCTGGTTTTATTGGTTTAATTCCTATTTCGTTGCGTTTTCCGGTTATATTGGTTTAATTCTTGTTTTGTTGTGTTTTCTGGTTATATTTTAGTTCTAAGGTTTTTATTCGTTGCCCTCTTGTGTCGGTCTACTCTCCTTTTCCCTAGCTCCTTTCTAGACTTCTGTCTTAACACCTGCTCCCAATCAGCTCGTTAGTCCTCTCTTTGTTCAGTCTACCATAAATACTCTCCTTGTGCAGTTCCTCAATGCTGGTTCCAAGAGAAAATAAAACAGCAAAAATAGTCACAGAAAATAAACAGTAACTCTTAGATGTCTGTTTCCATACCTGTATGAGAGGAGAGGAACAGAAAACAGAGAACACTACAGCAAAAAAAAAAAAAGGCCACAGACAACCATTGTAAACATCAAAAAGCTTCCAGAGCAGCAGGTATCCCTTAGATATCTGTGTGTGGAAGGAAAATCTGTGGTGATTACACAACATTATTCAGGGTGCTATATATCTGTAGCTGCAGCTTAGTATTTAGTATTAGTGTATATCTATGCACACTGGGAACCTTCTAAAGGATTCAAAAAGCTTCTTCAGAAGGTAAATATGCCCCATATATCTAGAGGCACCCAGCTCACTGGGACACTAGGGCAGTAGTCTCCAACCCTGGTCCTCAAGAACTACTGTCCTACAGATTTTACATGCATCCCTGCTTCAACACAGCTGAATCAAATGATTGATTACCTTTTCAAGCCATTCATTTGATTCAGCTGTGTTGAAGCAGGAATGCATCTAAAATCTGTAGGACAGTAGATCTTGAGGACCAGGGTTGGAGACCACTGCACTAGGGGGTACGGTTGGTGGAGACGTAGAGATGGACCCACCCACTGATTTATCACCACAGAATGTTGGTACCCTCTGGATTCCCTTACAATCAGCATTTTCCAGATTTTTTTTTTACTGTCATTATACTGTCAAAAGTACAGAGCAATGAATTTAACTCTGCATTTAACCCATCTCCTTGGGGAGCAGTGGGCTGCCATTGTGAGTGCGGGGTTAAAGGCCTTTGCTCAGGGTTAAAGGTCTTTGCTCAGGCACCCAGAGTGGCAGTATGTTTGCAGGATGGGTGAATTACCAACATTTTTCTGAAGGATTGTCCTATCACTAGCCTGTATGAGTTAGTTAAGGTAAAACCCTCAGCATTGCAAGCCCAGTAGCATGAGAGGATGAAGGAAAGCAAAGCAAATTAAGGAAACAGTAAAAAAAAATATTTTTGTGTTCTGACAGATATCTCAGCCAACCCACCCATCTTTGCTTCTTTGAGATGTGCATGCCACTAAAAGGGTCAGCAACTTTTAAACAGTGCGTGCACAGGGAGAAATGGGCTTGTGCATACTCTCAAACGCATTTAATAGGTGTTCCCTCTCTGGAGCGGGTCCAGGGTTGTGCATGTGCATTTTTTTTTTAAGTGGAGAGGGCAGGTATTTTAAAAAATTCGCAAAAATCCTCCAGTATACCTTTAAATTATTGAAGTATTCAATTTTTGTCAGGATTTGGTTTAAAGGTTTTTGATTGGACCCAAAAGCAGAAGCTGAGAGGCAGTGGTGAGTTCTTGGAGGGTTTAATGAGAGATCAGGCAAACAAAAAACAGGTATCCAAAAATCCAACTTAAAAATGTTAAACAAAAACAGGAATCCAAAAATCCAACGTAAAAATCAAACACTAACCAGAACCATGGAGACATCAGGGGAAAACCATCAAGGAGCCAGGGTGAGGAAAGGTAAGACGAGGATCCAGCAAAGAGGGACTGCAGAGGGAGTAGCAGAGGACGGACAGAAAAACCCAAGCAACTCAAATGAATCCAGACACACCAAAAAAGCTAGAAAACAATGAAAAACCTGGCTAAACTTGAAACAGAAAACTTAAAGAAAAACAACAGAACCAAGATTGTTACAATTTTGAAAATAGTTAATTATTCAAAAGTACATGCATTGAAAAGTACATAAGTATTCAAAAATGCAAATCAAATTTTCAAACATCAGAACATTTCTGTCTAATTTTGAGAGTAATTTTAAACAGCCTTGAAACTTTCAGAAACCACCTTATTTATTGATGCGTAGAACCACCTTGTACAATTTGTAGCAGGTGGCTACGTCACCTATAAAAAAAACTTCAGCATAAAAATGCCACAAAAAAAATAAGGGCAGCTATAATGATTACCATTTCTTATTTAAAAACAAATAAAGAAAGCAGGAGTGTCTTCTCCTCACACTTTTATTATGGATTAAAAGGTTTAAGGTTGAATCTATTACCACAAGGAAACCACAACTAATTTTGAGAACTAATCCAATTGAATTACTAGACCACATGGCAACAACTAACGACTTAATAAAATTATAAACTACAAATAATATCTGCCATGAGTTTCTCATGTTTGTGGAATGTCAGGGATATTCCTTAAAAAGTAGTGTCCAAATTCAGTCCTAAGGGCTGCAATCTTATGTTGAAATGAAAGGAGCAAGGAACTATCAGCTTCCTAGCCTGATAAACCAGACTAAATGGGATATTAAATGTTGCAGGCAAAATTGATTTTGGCCGCTGGCAGGTGGGGCTAGTTCACTAGGCTATCAGCTTCCTGGAAATGTAGCGGAGTGGAAAGTAAAATATTTCACTTTGAAATGTAGTGGAGTGAAAGTTATACATACCCCCACATAAAATGACTCAAGTAAAGCAAAGATACTCAAAAAATTATTAAGTAAAGTAATCAAGTAGATGTACTTTGTTATTTTCCACCACTGGATGATGCCAGCCGGCCGGGAACTGCTAAGCGTCTTAAACAGAAAATTGCAAGGTTTTTTTTTGTTTTTTTAATTAAAAAAAAATTAAATCAGGATTGATATTGAATTTGTTAGGAACCCATTTTGTGTCTGTAATATCGAGGCCAAGCAACTAAGCCAAGCAATTCTTAACAGAGTGAAGAATTTTTTCATACAAACAGACCAGGCAACAGGAAAACACCATAGCAGTGTTAATTTCATCAGCTTTTTAAAATGTTATCTTAATCTTAGTCAAAATTACAAAAATCAATTTTAGTCTTAGTCATATTTAGTCATTGCATTCCCGATTTGGTTTTAGTCTTAGTCTAAATGACGAAAATCTATTTTAGTCTTGGTCAAATTATAGTCATTTTTGTCATTTAGGTCAACACTGTAAATAATAGATAGGCACTGCTATTTTTTTAACGGATATATCACACTGTACAGGATAAAAATTCTTCACACACAGCTTCTCTTTTTCCCTTTTTTATTTATATAACGCTGTGCAGAATAGAACTTAACACACTGATTCTCTTTTTAACTTTTATCACACTATACACATTAAACCTATTTTCGGTTTGTTTCATCATATCCACAAAGTCTTCATCCTCAATGGTCCTTGCAGGCAGGCCAGAACTCCCTATCCACTTTGCCATTGAGTTCTCCAGGGCTTTCTGCTCTTTGGCGTCAGGTTTGTACGGTGGGGGGGCCTCCAACATCTCTGCAACAGACTTCCCTGCCTTACCCAACCTCTGATTTGGCTGTGGTGTCACTGTGTAAGGTATCTAGTGGGGAGGAAGAAATTTAAAGGATTAATATCCAGTATATTAGTAGAAAATCTTTCTTCTATGACAGAGAATTTGGGTACAGGCCAGGGGTCCGTTTTACGAAGTAGGTTTAACAAACTCAGATTGAAATAAGCAACTCTAAATTGATCAAGCCTAAAGTCGGGAACTCAATCAACTCTAACGTGCGTGACATTTTTAACCCCGCTGGAACTAGAGATTCTAATTCAGAAATGAAAAAAAAAAGAAGAATGTATTTAAAATACAGAGGAACAGTGCTACAATTGCAAAAGGGGAAGATGGTGAAGGAGAAAATAGTTGCTTGAGTTGGCTACATTAATAATTGCAATCTTTTTGAGGTAAACCTGGTCTGATTTGGAGAAACCGCATCCATCCCACTTTGAAATGTGCTATTCTTTCTAAAGAAACTGGTCAAAATCCTGACAACCTAGAGTGCAGACCAGGAAGCAGAGTCGTATTTTAATACTCCTCTCTACAGCTTCTCTACTGTTACCCACTGATTACTCCATCCAGACAGTGTTTTGCCCATGAACAAAATCAAATAAATTAGAAAAGAATCCTAAATTAGTAAATCTTGATGATCTACTTAAAACAAATTAAATTAATAAATTTAGTGACTGGATTTGTGATAATCACATTGATTTATGTTGCGTATCTAAGAAATTAGGATATGATAAAAAAAAATGTATGTCACCACGCTCTTCCGCTGATCTGGGGTTGGGTTACAGTGATTAGTGTATAGTCCCACACATTCTCATCTTCATGCTTTGGACCTTGTGCACTGAATGTGAAGAAATAGCATTATTTCCTCACAACCCTGTCATCTCTGACCACTTTTAAATAACCTTTAGGATTACTTTAACAGAATTCTCCTCCCCCAAAATAAGGTTTCACTTAAGCTTGTCATTATCAGATAATGCAGTTATAAATTTTAAAGAATATGTTCCACTTCCTCTCTCCTCTGTGTCGCTGAGCTGAGGATCATCACCATGGCACCTTCATAGGATGGGCCGAAATAGAAATGATAAACACAGACACCTATGCATGTAGAGGTGTTTTTCCTTTTACGGTTGCACATTTCAAGTTTTCAATTTTCAAGTTCATGTTTGCTGACAGATATTTAAGATAAATTGTTCCTTCATCAGTAGTGGATTAGAGATATATGGTTAAGTTCACAAGTGGGCCAATTCAATTCAGTTTAGTTCAGGTAGATATTTAATGATGCAGAAAACAGCAATCTGATTGTACTATTCATTTATAAGACTTAATAAAAAAATAAGTGCTATAAAATATTTGCTCGCATGCTTGCATTGATTATCTGCGCCCATGCTTTTTTAAAATTAAATAATAGCCAAAAATATAATTTTTTGTGCCCTATTGTGCCCCTGTATAGTATTGGGTCAGCTGACGCCCCTGACCTCCACTTCTCCCATGATGTGAACAGTATTCAACTTGTTCAGTTTTCTTCTGAAACTTACAATAATCCCCCTTGTTTTGTTGACATTCAGAATCAGCGGATTGTTTCCACACCATGAAACAAAGCGGTTTATCAGCTCTCTGTACTCAACTTCTTGTCCATCTTTGATGCACCCAAGGACTACAGAGGCATCAAATACTGCTGCAGATGACAGGACTCTGTATGGTAATGGAAGTTAGTCTTTTGTACTGGAAAAAGGCTGGAGGTCTTCCACATCACTAGGACTGTCTACTGGCTCTGTCCAGACTTTCTTCTGCCTGATCATCCTTCTGCTTTAAGCCTGTGGTCTTCTTCATCCCATGCAAAAAACATGCAAAAAGTTGGTCAGCAATTTTTAGATGGGTTTTCTTGCTTGAATGTCAATATTGACTTTTACATTGAAAGTAATGTAAATTTAAACCTGTTTTCTGCTTTCCAAAAAGCAAAGTGTGAATAACACTTGTCTGCATCACTACATTATTTATTTTATATAATTATTATTATTAGTGTGGCAGCAGGTGGTGTATACAGGAAAGAGAACCTGATACTAGCGATTTCTAATGGACCAATAACGCCACCTTGGGAATTTCACCCAAAGAATTAATTTTAAAGGTAGGATACGTAGATCCGTTCTACCATAGAGAGAGTCAGAGACGTGGTTATAATTTAGAAAAAACAGCAATTCTTTATTTAAACATGATTAAAATAACAGGTCTTGTTAAAATATACTACCCACACACACGGGAAGGCGAGGGGGGAGCCTAATTCAGGTGCTGAGGCTTACCTGATGGAGTGGGTCGAGGCGAAGTGAGGAGTGATCCCAGTAGATAAAGCAAAACAGAAAGGAAGGCACCCCAAATCACTCGTGGCAGCCACTACACACATGCACTCTGTAAAACAATGGACTAGAAGGGGGCGGCACTGCACACCAAAACGGGAAGTCCCTACCACCAGGACACCAGGAACCACCACGTCAGCTCTCAGCAACTGAAAAGACAAAGAGGGGCATAAATAGCTTTCACACACACGCACACTATAAGGGGAGAAAAAAAAGAATAACCCAAAAAAACAAACATTAAGAGTCACAGGAACAATTGGAACCCAAAATGCAATTCCCCATGGACTCAGGCAACCCAGATAACTGAATAAACTCAGGATAAGAAAAGTAATACCGGGAATAATAACAATCAAGAACCAGTCCAGTAACAGAGGTTGAACAGTTGTCACATAAACAGCCCTTTGAATAATCCAGCCCAGCCTATGCTGCTGGAAGAGGGCAATTTCTGCTGCAGGCGGGCTCCAAGTTTAACCAGCCACGATACCGGCTGATTAAGGCGTCTCAGACCGCACCGCCGTGGTTAAATAACAGTTGGAACCGAGGTGGAGCCGCAGCTCAGGCGTCCGACTGCCGTGAGCTATCAAAAAGCTGCAGCTGGAACGTGTCAAAGCTGTGTTGTTTCTCCCAAGTTAACGCCGCTGGAATTCCCCAGATCACCAGGCCCCACACAGACCTGTCAACAAAATATTACTACTTTGTGGAGGAGCAGGAAGTGAATGTGTCAAATTGTCATGGAGGCAAAGCTGCCGATTACGGCCAGGTTTGATTGACGCGCTGATCACAAGCGCTGTAACCGGGAACGTCTTGTCTAACAAACCACCAAACATGCACATCAGCACCACAATTATCCATTGAGCGCACTAGCAGCCACTGCAACCTACCTGTACCGTTAACCAGCAGCCGAGGCGACCCGGAAGCAAAGCGGAGGAACCAGAGGAAGAGGGTAACCGATAATGCCACCACGCCCCTTTTATAGGGTGCCCTCCAGAGGCAATTGGCTGACACTGCCCCTGCAGCCAACCCTCCTGCCTCCAGGAGCATGAGGAGATGTCCTCCTGCTACATTAGCATAGGTGTGTACATGTATTTGGAAACAGAAATGGATTCCCTGTAACAAAATTTCCCATAAAGTTGGTACTGCCACACCTAGTTTCAGCACATTTTGGAGGTGGCTGACCTGCAGAAGGGAAGCAGATGCACAGATGTAAGTTTTAACTCTAGACCAGAATTAAATTCTGCTGGTTTCAATTAGAGAGAATCTGGAAAAGCACAAAATCTATCAAAACTTTTGTTATGCAGTATCATGCTTTGTGGAAAATTTGTCTTGTAAGGGCTGCTGTGCTTTGAATTCTGTGGCAAAACAAACTTTTGTCTCCTCACTCTGGGGGAGTTTCTATTATTAATGCGTCTATTTCTGTTTGAGGAGACTGCATACTTTGTGGTCGAAATGTTTCTTGTAAGAGGAAAAATAGCTGCTGCAAAAATGAGAAGTGCTGTCACTGAGTGGTAGGAATTTATTCTCTCTAAAATAACTTGTGTACAATGTTAAGAAGCTTTTGATCCAATTTGATCAATGGGTTTGATTTAGCTGGACTGTGGCTCTAAACAGTAACATGATCAGAAATAAAAGAAGTCTTGTTATTTTAAAAAAGCATGTGCAAAAAGGTTTCATTAAATGTTAGTATAAAGTAAAATTTTTGGCTTCCCCCAAAAACTGAAACTACACAACTACCATGATTTTGTTTATTTTTTTTTCTTTTTCTTTTTTTCCTCTTTCCAAATGGGTGGGGTATTATCTGGGCTCATTCTCTCCTCTGCAGGCATCAAAGCAACACAGAACATCAACATGCCGTGCAACTTCAGTGGTGCCGTGCTGACTAGAGTGCTCCCTCCGCTACTGGTCACCGAGTGCATCCTGGGTCTGTTTGGAAATGGTTTGGCTCTGTTCATCTTTTGCTTCCAACTGAGGCCCTGGAAAAGCAGCACTGTGCTGCTCTTCAACCTGGCAGTGACTGACTTCATGCTCATCCTGGCTCTCCCCCTCCGCATCAGCTATTATCTCTCAGGGATCCGATGGAGGTTCAGTGAAGCAGTCTGTAAAATTAGCCTCTTCATGCTGGCCATGAATCGCAGCGGGAGCACCTTCTTCTTGATGGCTATCGCCTTGGACAGGTACATGCGTGTGGTGCATCCTCACCATCCCATCAACTCTCTAAGTGTGGGTAAAGCTATGGTGGGAGCGCTTGGGCTGTGGCTGGTCCCCATCACAATGACAGTCCATGTCTTCTCGCTGCAACACATCAACACCACCTACTGCGAAAGCTTCATTGTGGACACAAAGACCAAAGGAAACCTGTCCTGGCATAAGTTCACGTTTCTCTTCTCTTTCTACATGCCTCTGCTAGTCATTCTCTACTGCACCTTCCACATCATCAGCCACCTGAGGAGGAGACAGCTGGCCCACCAGGCCAAGTTTAGAAAAGCTCTGTACTTCATCGTGGTGGTGGTGGTGCTGTTCATCCTCTGCTTCCTTCCAAGCAACATTACTGTCCTTGCCATGTGGATCAAGATGTCCCAAGGCTTTAAGTGTGCTGATATGGAGGAGCCAACCACAGTTTTCTACATCACCATCAGTTTGACATATCTTAACAGCGTGCTGGACCCCGTGGTCTACTATTTCTCCAGCCCAGCTTTTAAGAACATCTGTAGGAAAACTCTGCATCTGCCACAGACAGCAACCGGTGAGAGCACAGAAAGAAAAACACGTGAGATGGGTTCAGATCTGCAGATTTAGGACTAAAATCCCATGAGAAAGGAGTCATGTATCCCCAGTTAGCATGGTTTTTGAATGAAAAGGAAAATAAGATGCACATTGTTCCTTCCTTTACAGCTATGCATTTTCTATTCCGGTATACCGGTGTTTCTATTCTATTTTCTGCACTGCTCTTATTTGAGTTTTTTTTTTTTTGCGTAACCACACAGCTTGTTTACAACACTATTAATTAAGTTCTATGTCTTTTCTAAGTATTCTACGGGAATTTTATTAGTACTTTTTTTTCACCAAGTACCTTATTTTGATGCAACTTTTTTGTAGGTTTGTATTCACAGTATACCTGGGCTGCCAGGGCTTTAAGTGCCAAATATTTTCTGAATAGCACAGATCTTAATAAAAAAACAACAACATTTGGATGCAGCAAATGTCTGTAAAGATTAAGCTGCACAATTATCAGACTACAAATAAACCTTATCTTTCAGTTGCAAGCCATGTAATCTAACAAAGAACCCAAACGACTCCCCATTCCTAAGGTGCGGACCCATTCTTCCGGTTCAATTGCATGTCTTCTAAGCCAGAACAAGGTATTTTGGACTACTCTATAAAGCTTTGAATTCAACGGCATTTCTGACATTTTGAATTGAAAAAGCTTCCTGGACGGGAAGCAAAATATCTTCAAACTTGGAAACAAAGGGCAATGGATTGTTTTTTTTAAATGACTATGTCCTGGATGACTACCGATAATAATCTCCAACATCAATTTTTTTTTTTTTTTCCTGTTTTACTTTAGCTTTTTCAATTAGCTGAATCTAGCCAATTTTTTGACAATAAAGGATTTTTTAAATGGAAAATTTATTCGATTTGGTATCCTACATGATCTGAAAATTATAGAATTTTTCAAATTAAACTTTTCTGTTTTTTCCCCCTATTAGATAAGGATTTTTGGAAATCTAAGCAAAAAAAAAAAGTAGTTTTTGCGTAAAATACATTGACACTGTATATATTATTTAGAACTATTATTATTTTTAAGAGCTTTCTTTTATTTTAGTCTGTGACAGCCTGCTGTCACACTCTGAAGCTGAGTCGTAACTCTTACATTTTTCATTTTCAAAATTAGTTGCACACTTCATATATTTTCATTAGCCTGACTTTAAGTTTTGACAGTTTTTGCAGTGCACACATTTAGTTAACTTTGTCAGGTTGTTTTTTTTTTGTCAAGATGCAATTGATTAATTTCTTTTCTTTGAGTTGCCAGTTTCCTTGGGATCTGCTGGTGGATGGCTGCAATGAGCTCCAGCTTTCCTCAATTGGTTGCTGCAGGCTAATCATTTGGTCAAACCATTTGTAATGGGAAGGGAAATTTGTTTATCATTTGTTTAAATATTCTTTGTTTGGGTAATTTTGTTAATTAGTTAAATTTAAAATTTTAGTGAATTTAGTGTCTGGCCAGTATTTATCTGTTTAACTAAGTTTATTTGTTTATTAATCAGTTATCCCCTTTGTGTGGTCTGATCAGCCACTATTTAAGTTTCTCTCATGTCCTGTTTGTTAGGTAAGTTTGTGCTTGAGTTCTTTATGTTAAAGCCTGAATTGAATTCTGTTTTGTTGACTTCTGTTTTTGGGCCCAGTTTATAATGTTTTTTTTTTTTTTTACATTTTGGGAATAAATTAAGACTTTTTTTTGAAAAAAATCAGTGGTTTTCTGCCTGGTTTGTGCAAATCCCTCACACAGTCTCATTTTTAAAGTCTAAGACTTTGCCAGACCAGAACTAGATAGTTTTTTGCTAAACACAGACTCTTTAAAAGCAAAGTCTGTTAAAGATGAACCAGTTAAACTTTTCCTGGCTGATGCAGATTTCTGGTCTTTTTTTCTTTCATCAAAAGATGTTAGGCATAAAATACAGACACCTTCTTTTTTAATTCTTTCATTAAAAAAAGAAAAAAAAAGCTTAAAGAAATTTTCAAGAAAGAAGAGTTTATTCTACATTAAATGAACAATATATAGAACACAGGTTGAGTGCAAATACTGCGTCTCAGTTGAGTGAAGGCAGAGACAGAATGTATAAATATAACATTAAAAACAATGATGCTTTATCCACATACGCCATTCGTCATGTTGACAAACTCCTGGACAAAAGAAATAAAAACAGCAATAAGTTTGGTTTATCACCAGCACAGAATAGTAACAGGTTGCTTATATGAAAGTATATGAAAGTACCTTCAGGCAGCCCTCTGAATGCGAGCCGTTAGGCAGCGTTTTCCCGCGTTGCTGCTCTCTGTGCTTCAGGTATTCACGAGTGAGCGAATCAGCATCATCCTGACTAAAGAGAAGAAATAACACATTTCAAATATCACTGATTAAAAATACTGAAGCTCTGCATGATCCATAGAGCAACAATCTAACACATTTAAAAACTATATCTTGGGGCAATTTTATATAAAATAGTCCTATAACAGAAGCCTGTTTCTGTGTCCCTGTTTATCAAATGTCTAACCCATTTTTTGTGTTGTATGGCCTTATTAATTTATATTAAAGATAACAGAAATATATACAACAGATTTAAAAAATGAAATGACTAAAGAATGATGCCGTACCAGTTCTGGCTGATCAGACAGTCCACCAACTCCTTCACCTGCTCGGGTTTACCACTGGATACAACCAGCTGCTTCAGGCGGTCGAAGTGTTTTGTTTTCAACAGTTTCTGGTGCTGTCCGTTTTGGTTGATGAATTTGAATACAGTCTCTCTGATCTGAAAGAACAAACAAGAAACATACTGGTTTTCAGGAAACAATAAATAAATCTGTTAAAAAGACTTAATTGTATTCCTGTTTATTTCATCCATGTTAACAATGTGGTGCCTTGAAGAGTTTGATACAATTGCAAACAGCTTCTTTAACTTCACACCATCAAACACATACAGCATAATTTCCTGTTCAGCTTTTTGGTAACCTAATAATCAATGACTCATATCAAGATAGCTTTGAAAGGAAGTACCTTTTTACAGTACTGAATTGACACAAAGAAGAAAATCTGAGTAAAAGACATTAAACTAGTGACAAAACAGAAAGATCAGTGACCTGTGAAGGCATTCCTGCCAATTCACCAGTGCTCATAAATTCATCCACCTGCTCCAGGACAGCCACCGGGTTGCACATGGACAGAAAGTCCTGGAAACAGCAGAAACAGCATCTGGTTATTAAAAAATACAAAACAACCCTGAAAATACATTTTCATTAGTAAAAATGGATATTAATTCACTTGCCTGGATCTGCTGTGCCTTTTTAGTCGGACAGGTGATGAGAAGCAGGGTTCCCAAAGCAAAGGCAGGAAGATTAAACTGAACAAAGCGATTTGCAATTCCCATCAGGTCCAGATTCAGCAGGAAGGGACACCTTCAGAACATAAAAATATAGAATTATAGTGCTAATACCATCACTATATTAAACATAAGTCTACAAAACAGACAAAAGTGATATTTTCAATTGATTGCATCTCTGCAGGTAAAAGTTAAGTAGAGAATTGTGACAAAAACAGAGTGGGAGCTACAACTGAATGGTTTACGCTACATTCACACCGAGTGGGATTTGAGCAGCAGAAACAGCCGGTTTATATGTAAAGTCTAAGGTCAAAGTGCTTTAAGGTGCATCAAAAGTTCCTGTAGCCCCGCGGTTCTCAAAGTGTGTGGCGCGACCCACTGGTGGGGAATTGAGACGTGACAGGTGGGGCGCGCCAAGTTCCGGTGTGTGTGTGTGTGTGTGTGTGTGTGTGTGTGACTATAAATGTAGAATGTGTGAGAGCAAACTGTCCTTATAGCTGTATGTTGCCGCTTTTTAGACCAATCAAACCCACAAAGTAATCATTAATAGCCTACATGCAGTCTAATTAAAAGAACATTAGATATGAGAAAAATTTCACCTGGAACTGAAGTGCCAAAATAATGATTGACGTGACGTCGGCATATTATTTGTAACGGAATAAACTTTCGCGCCCCAGTGTTGCCAACTCAGCGACTTTGTCGCTATATTTCAGACCCCTCCAGCGACTCTTTTTCAAAAAAGCGACTAGCGACAAATTAGCGACTTTTGGAGACTCTTACGTGAAAGCACGTATCGTTCCTTTTCTTGTCCTCCAGCGGCAGGTGCTGCCGTGGGGCGCCTCCGTCCCAACCCCGTTCTCCCCCGCTATCGCAGGAGTCCCTCTCAGCGCTGCAGAGACACAGCATGTTTACCCTCAGCGTCCAGACTGCAAATAAAGCGCACATGCGCCGGGATTGACGGCGCAGGTTGATCATAAATAACTGAATTTGAAATATTTTATCTTAAATAAATAGGACCAGTTCATTGAAATGACGTCTGACTCAGTGGCAGCCGGCCCATAGGGGGCGCTGGGGCACCGCCCTCCCTGATAAGAAGAGAGAAACGTAAAATATATTTTTAGAAATTAACTCATAAATGTCAGTTTTACTCTCTAGACTGTGTACCTATAAGCAAAACAAATTATATAAACTACATTTCCCTATCTACTGTCATTAATTTGTGGATTTCCACAGACAGACTCCTACCGTCTCTGTTCTGGGGGCGCTTATCAGACTGACCCACATTTGCAGAGAATCTGTCAATCATGTACTATTGCTAGGTGAATTTAATGGCCAATCAGCGTCTCGGAACTTTATGGTATTGGGGCGCTGAAAATACTGCGCTTTAACAGGCTTCTGCACCCAAGCGCAGGTGCAGACAATTAGAGGGAAGATGGCGAATGTAACGACCGAGATGCAGCTTCCACCAAATTCGGTGAGATCCTTATTTATCTACCCGTTTGCCAGAAGAATATCCCTGTTGTAGGATATGAACATTTCATGTCATGGTTATTGTGACTGTGACGAATCCACCTCGTCGCTTAAAACAACCTCTCTAACTTTGCGCACCACACACACATTCCTGTTATACTGTGTTTGTGAGGACCAATACACTCGCTCTGAGACCAGTAGCTCCATGAACTTAAAACACACAAGCTGTTCCTGGTTACCTGCTGGCGTATTGAGGGTGCACACTTAATATTTCAGTGGGGTTAGCCGTGTGTGTGTGTGTGTGGGGGGGGGGTGTGTGTGTGTGTGTGTGTGTGTGTGGGTGGGTGTGGGTGTGTACGTGTTTATGCTACGGGGACTTGTCATCTTCAGTCTGGCTGCGTCTTTGCTGGGTTCAAACCCAGTTTGGTGTAATTGAATAAGTCAATGAATCTGTGTAAAAGAATTAAGTTGTAAAAATTATTTGTTTTTGTACATCGATTGTTTGTGGAGGTAATATATGGACAAAACTGATTAATGAGAAGAAATCAGAAATAAGAGAGCCTGATGTGAGGGGCTTAAAATATTTAATGAGGGCTGTGGGAAGAAAAGCGGCAATTTTTGTTTTCTGTTTCTTTGTTACATTGCTGGTAACTGGAGGGAGGCTGAGGCCCAGAGTATCTTGTATGTTTAGTTTCTTTTGCACCCTGTTTTGAGCTCAATAAATCACCAACACCGGTAACCCGACTGAGACTGGATTCTTGGAGGCCAAAGAACCCCGTCACAGTGACCCAAATCATCACTGTTACTGTTATTATATAGTAAATTAAATCATTACTGTAAATTGTATGTATTGTCCAATTGTTTATTTGAATTCTTATTCCGGATTAGTTGGAGACATACACTAGGCTATATCAGCCCCACCAAAAATATTTTTCACCAGCCGCCACTGGTCTGACTCCACCCTGAGGCTCAGGTTTAATGCTCAGACTAATAGTGGATTCTGGTTTGGAGTGGAGAGGGAGTATCCACTCATCGGGCAGAGAGCTGTGTGCATTCTTCTTCCCTTTGCCACATCATATCTCTGTGAGATGGGCTTTTCAACTGTTGCTTCACTGAAAACAAAATACAGGTGCTGGTCATAAAATTAGAATATCATGAAAAAGTAGATTGATTTCAGTAATTCCATTTAAAAAGTGAAACTTGTATATTATATTCATACATTACATACAAACTCATATATTTCAGATGTTTATTTTGTTTAATTTTGATGATTACAAATGACAACAAATGAAAATCTCAAATTCATCATATCAGAAAATTAGAATATTACTGAAGACCAATAAAAACAAAGGATTTATAGAAATGTTGGCCAACTGAAAAGTATGAACATGAAAAGTATGAGCATGTACAGCACTCAGTATTTAGTTGGGCCTCCTTTGGCCTGTATTACTGCAGCAATGCGGCGTGGCATGGAGTCCATCAGTCTGTGGCACTGCTCAGGTGTTATGATAGCCCAGGTTGCTCTAATAGTGGCTTTTAGCTCTTCTGAATTGTTGGGTCTGGTGTATTGCATCTTCTTCTTCACAATACCCCATAGATTTTCTATGGGGTTATGGTCAGGAGAGTTTGCTGGCCAATTAAGAACAGGGATACCATGGTCCTTCAACCAGGTACTGGTAGCTTTGGCACTGTGTGCAGGTGGCAAGTCCTGTTGGAAAATGAAATCTGCATCTCCAAAAAGTTGGTCAGCTGCAGGAAGCATGAAGTGCTCTAAAACTTCCTGGTATGTGGCTGCGTTGACCCTTGACCTCAGAAAACACAATGGACCAACACCAGCAGATGACATGGCACCCCAAACCATCACTGACTGTTGAAACTTTACACTGGACTTCAAGCAACGTGGATGAAGTGCCTCTCTTCTTTTCCTCCAGACTCTGGGACCTTGATTTCCAAAGGAAATGCGAAATTTACTTTCATCAGAGAACATGACTTTGGACCACTCACCAGCAGTCCAGTCCTGTTTCTCTTTAGCCCAGGCAAGACGCTTCTGACGCTGTCTGTGGTTCAAGAGTGGCTTGACACAAGGAATGCGACAGCAGAAACCCATGTCTTTCATACGTCTGTGTGTGGTGGTTCTTGAAGCACTCACTCCAGCTGCAGTCCACTCTTTGTGAATCTCCCCCACATTTTTTAATGGGTTTTGTTTCACAATCCTCTCCAGGGTGCGGTTATCTCTCTTGCTTGTACACTTTTTTCGACCACATCTTTTCCTTCCCTTCGCCTCTCTATTAATGTGCTTGGACACTGAGCTCTGTGAACAGCCAGCCTCTTTAGCGATGACCTTTTGTGTCTTGCCCTCCTTGTGCAAGGTGTCGATGGTCGTCTTTTGGACAACTGTCAAGTCAGCAGTCTTCCCCATGATTGTGTAGCCTATAGAACTAGACTGAAAGACCATTTAAAGGCTTTTGCAGGTGGTTTGAGTTAATTAGCTGATTAGAGTGTGGCACCAGGGGCCATCAATTTTGAACCTTTTCACAATATTCTAATTTTCTGATATGATGAATTTGAGATTTTCATTTGTTGTCATTTGTAATCATCAAAATTAAACAAAATAAACATCTGAAATATATGAGTTTGTATGTAATGTATGAATATAATATACAAGTTTCACTTTTTAAATGGAATTACTGAAATCAATCTACTTTTTCATGATATTCTAATTTTATGACCAGCACCTGTACAGATCTCAGCTGAACATTGAGCATGACTTGAGAGTGGCAGTATCAAGCCTGCAACCCCGTTTTGAGAAACTGTGCAATGCAAAACAGGCTCATTGCAGCCACTAATGCAGGGATAAATAGACCTGTATTGCCAGATGGATTTCACTTCTTTTCTTTTATTAACAGATTGCAGAGTGGCACTTTAATTTTTTCTATCTTTGAGCTTGATACAAATTTTGACACAGCTGCATTTTTATTTTCTTTATTTTTTAGCTTGCTGTTATTTGATGTAGATAGTTTGTATTTAGATACTACTTGTTACTTCAATAAAATTGGAAAATTTTAAGATTGTTGCATATTTCATTAGCATTGTGTTGGGGCGATGGGGACAGGCGGGGCTTGAAAATTCCCCCTTGTCCAAAGTGGGGAATGACAGAAAAAGTTTGAGAACCACTGCTGTAGCCCATCTTAAAGCATCTGAGCAGCGCCTCATAGTATTCAAGCATCTGAGGAGCGTGACTCGCTTCAGAATGATTTTTCCCCCCATTAATCAATTAATAAGCCAAAGGTTCCTTAAAAACTTTTTATGAAATTTAAGCAGGTGAAACTGAAGCTTTTTTTGCTTGAGGAGTTCTGTATGGAGCATATTGGCAGACGAAAAAGTTTTCCTAAATGCCCAATGTTTATATATACATTTTACAATGTTGGTGTAATCACTGCTCTAACTTGGTATCTCTGTAAGATAAAGGCATGTTTGAGTCTCTATACTCCTGGTAACGAATAAATGATCAATAAGTCAGTTGATAGTTCTTTCAATAATCAATTAATACTTTGATTAATTGTTTCAGAACATCATAAAAGGCAAGGAGATTTTTTTTAATGCATAAAGAAAAGGGAGCACTATGATCACTCCACTGAAACTGATTATTAATGCCTTAAATAACTTAAATGTCGTAACCTGCCGGCAAAATATGTTCGCTTTTATTATTCTAATGCTTGCAGTTTGGACCACATACCTGAAAAACGCTAACATCTACTTCCAGACGCCATGAACAGTAGGGGAAAATGCCCTAGCTGCTGGGGATTCCCGGTGACAGCGCACCGCCGGTATGCGGGGGTCTGAGCTCTTCCGACAGTGAAATACTACTTTTAAAGGCAGCTTCATAAATCTTGAGGAAGTGACTGCACGGACGATGTTTTGAGGTGGACTTTCTCACTTAAAAAAATTAAACTAATTTTTTGCCGATTTATCACAACAAATATAGCAAAGACACTTTCTGCCATTGAACACAGGAGCAGCACATCTGGACACACTTTACTTGACCTTAATGTGGACAAAGATGAAGCAGCAGATGCTTCTTTGCTGCTCAAATTGCGTTCAGTATGATTTGTGGCCCATTAAATCTAGTTTTAACTACAGCCACAGGTTGAGGTATGAAATGGAGACTAAAGGGGGTCAAAACGAATACACACCACACCTTTCAGATTTTTATGTACAATAGAGAAATCTCTGGCCAAAATATGAAAAAGTTAAAGGGTATAAAACTTTGGCAAGGCATGTTTTTTGCAGACTATTTTCCCCCATACTTGTAATGACCTGGAAAAGTCAAAACATAATTTTCCAAAAAGCACCAGAACAAAAAATCAAATACTTGCCCAACCTTATCTGGTCTCATCTCGAGTAGTGGAGTGGAGTTATGAATAAATCAATGATATGAGACATATTTTAGTTTGTCTTCAAATATCTCAGAGTAAATGCAGATTAAATATCTCATATAAGCAGTGTTAGTACTTCAGAGTCTGCATGAAATACACCTACTTCAACAGCAGAACAAAAGACCTGTAGAGCATAGCTTGTTGGTCCGGGCTCAAAGGAACCGATGCTGTCATCAGGAAAAGAAATCGGAAAAAAACAACAACAAAAAAACAATTAAGGAACATGAAAGAGAAACAACTAAAATCATTAAAGTTAAAGGCTTTATAGAAAATTCTCATTGCCTCGTTGGGAAAAAAAAACAAACCTCAAACAATGACCAACAGTTTGTTTTTTTAGCAACACAGGAGGAAGATAGTACATTTCTGTCACATCCCTTATTGCCAACAAATAGAGATTTCTGCAGACAATCCAGATGTTACAATACTCTACGTTAATATCTGTGAGATAACAGGTCTAACAGGCTGAATCAGTATTTCTACCCATCTATCTGTAGTTTTATCGTCTCTCACTGTGTTTTTCCAGCTTTCTTTTTATATTGATTTTGTTCTTTTTAATTTGATCTGTGTATGCTAGTTTTCATCTGAACTTTTTTTCTTTTTACCCTTTACTATACTATTTAATTTAAGTTTTTGATTTTCTTCTCATCATATTTTTATAAGTATGTCCTGTACATGTACGATTTCTTTTATCAATTAGATTTGTCATTGAAAAACCCGACAAAGACAAACATTTTTATTTCTATCACACTAATCCACGCAGGCAGAAATGGAGAGTTAGCAACTGCTGTTTTGGAGATATGTAAAATAATTCTAAAGATCAACAAGATGCCGTTAAACATGTATCCACACTCCTGGCAGAAATATTTATCTTTTCGTCTATGTTTGTCTTAAAGTTTTACATGTCATACCTGAGACAAAAGGTGTCAGAATCGCACTCCTCCAAGTCCTGGAGAAACTGGAGATCTGGAAACAAAATGCATAAAAAAACCTCAGAACTTTAAGCCTAGCTTAAGTAAAACTATATCTTCTGTTGTGGTTATGGTAAATTTTATTATTTTTTAATCCACTTGTTTTGGCCAAACATCTGATTGAATGGGGCATTCAATAACTTCTATTTAACAGGTCTAATGCTTTGTATTTTTTTTTATAAATTAAGCTTTTTTAGAATAGAAATCTATTTGAAAAAGGAAACAAGGTCCCTGTAAAAATACCTCCCATAAAGTTGGTACTGCCACAGCTGCTTCTAGCACCTTCTGGAGTTGGCTGATCTGCAGAGCAAATGCATACAGACACAGGTTTTTAAAACCAAACAGGAAATAGGTATAATATATTCCTTCAAAAACATTTTAAAAGCTCTGTCACTTTATCGTCTCTAAAAGAAAAAACAAAAAGAGAATATTGCTATGCAAAATGAGAAAAACCCATGCATGGACCCTCACCAGGTTGAAACCCAGCAGCTTTTGAAGCAGACTATTCCACAGCTGAGGATCATAGACCTGGTACTCCAGACAAAGGTCAGCTACCAGACGCACAGCCTGCAACCACAACAACCTGGTAAGCTCACTGGCACAGAGAATAGACACCTACAGCTCAGACGTTATCTTATGCCCCCTACCTGCGGCTCATGACTGTGGTTCTTCCACAGTCCTTTAATCAAGCCCTCTTTGGGACTGCTGATGAAGGCCTGTACGGTGTAGGGGATATTCAATGCCTCAAGTTGAGACACAAAGATGTAGGACTTCAGATAGTATCTGCATGAGAACATAAAACACAGAGCATTAATTCTAGTTCATCCTCTGATAACAGAACTGATGTTTCTAATTTTTCCAGCCCCCCCCCCTTTCTCACTCGTGTTTGCTCCTTGGGATCTGCAGCTGAGCCTCCACAGTCGCGGCGTCAGCAAGGCGGATGAGACAAAGCAGCACTCGTGTTCGGTGGCAGAAAGTCAGGCGAGGTCCTGATGAGCTGAGCGGCTGCAGAGAGCATTTGTTTTATCATTTTTTATTGTAAAGACAAAAATATCAATCATATATTTTCTTTCATAATTTTTTCTTATGTACTGGAAATGACGTAAAAAGAGACACAAAAAACTTCATTCAGAAACTTCAGAAACCTACATGACCCAATGATTGAGTTAAATAAAAGAACAGATTAAAACAAGGACAAAATAAAAATCATACACCTATGAATAGAATAAATGTTGTTTCAGCTCTGACTAGAGAACTACAATCCAACAACTCAGGCGGGTTCCTTCAAACTACAATCAGTGATGCATGGACTGAAACAATTAATTGGATTAATCGTGATTAATCAATTATTGAAATAATCATCAATTAATCTAGTAATTGATTAATCATTAGTTGGATAGACTCTAAAACCTGCTTTTAGCTGACAGAACGACCCTCTTGGAGAAGTGATTATATCAAAATGAAAATTTTGCATTTAAGATAAAAAACCAAAACGTTTTTGTCTGTCAATATGCTCTAACCAGAACTCCTCAAGGGAAAAGTTTTAGTTTCACCTGGTTTAATTTCATAGAAAGTTTTCTTTAAGGATCCTTGTGCTATCCTATTAATAATTGATTAATCAAAAAACTAATCGACAAATTAATTGATTAGCAAAATAATCGTTAGTTGCAGCCCTAGACTGAACAATCACACAACCTCTTTTCATACAACCAACAAGCGGCTGCATCTCACATTATTATCAGGCTGTTATGGGATCGGTAGTTCACCACCAGTGTTTTCAAACTGAAGTATAAAGTGCTATCTAAGCTGCCTTCAGTCTAACTCAATAGAAATATCCTCATCATTAGAAACAGCAAGGTAAATGCAAACAAATGAAATGGTCATCATTTTTCCTATGTTCCATTAACCTCCAAGATGTGAAAATGACATCACACCAGACTTTTACAACTATGTATGCTAAATATTTATGCTATATATGTTAAATACGTCAACATTACTAAAAAGGTATTTTTGTATAGTTTGCATTTTAAAAGAATAATGCTATTAAGTTTTTAGATATTAGCATCCCTTGAATATTTTCATGTTCCGGCGCTCCCAACCTTAACCTTTAAAGTATTTTATTAAATTAAAGGTTTAGTGGATGATTTTTTTTGTGAGTTTTTGAAAAGACACGCCTTCTCCACTGTAAAATAAAAATGCACATGAGCAACCCTGTACCTGCTAGAGCATGCCCGAGTCCATTTCTCCTCACGCATATAAGCTTACTTTCCAAAAGAAGATTTGCCATTTTTCCACTATGTCAGACTCACCACCGGTAAATGAAAATGAGGAGGATCACATAGGATGGCCCTATTGTTTATAATTAGGAGGACTGCTTATTTTAATGGTCCAGAAAATCAAACCCTGATGAAAAGAACATCCTCCACTATACCTTTAAGTAACAGCTGGAGGAAATACATTTGCGATATATTTACAGCAGAATCCCAGACTAAAGCAGTCTGGGATATAAAAGCAAACATCACTGTTCTAATTGTTTGTAAATGCATTGAAAAACCACCGATCGATGCAAAAAAGGCAGCAATCAAAAATTTAAAACAGTTATTCTGCAGCTATTCTTACATTTTAGAAGCAAAGCAGCCATTTTGAACCATCAGCAAAGGGAAACTCTTTACTTTTCCTTTTGGCAATTTAACTATTTTTGGATCTTTTCCAATTCAGGTCTATTTCAAAGATTAAGTGGAAGCTAACTAATCATGAGGATCCAGGGGATAGGAATGTTTTTTTTTTTTTTTTTTTTTTATGTATTTACTTCATTTTTTAACATCGACAACAAACTGAAAAGATATTCCTGTCCTGTAGTAATATTTTAAAATCTCTGTCAGCATGATGGCACTTAAGGTAGAAAATAACTGTGGGAGGGATTGTACTAAACTTAGCAAGATCTTAAACATGCATGGATGTCTTTTCCTTTGACCAAGTAAGGCTTTAACTTTTCTAGAATCCTGACATAAAAAAAGGACTTCCTTAACAACTGCATTTATCAGTCTGTCTAGCTTGGAGTCAAATATCAGTCACTTTTACAGGAAAATGTATCTTTTCTGAGTCAAAGGTGTAGTTTTCAAACTTACCCAGGTTTCAGCAGAAAGAATGGGGATCAGAAGGCGGATGGCATCATCTACAGAGTGAGACTTCAGGATGTAGACCACCCTACAGGAGTCACACATAGACAGGAAACTGAAAATCATAATTTAGATTTTTTTTTTCATTCACAAAACAAAGTAAAATATATGAATCTGTTTAAATGAGTGATTAACTTCTGGAGAACAGATTTTTATTGGTTATTGATTGAGCTAAGCGCTGCCCTTCTGGACGCCATAAAGCTGTCCTCTCCCTTTGGGGTGAATGCAGGGTAAAAATAGACACTTCCTTTGATAATAAAAACCCTTTACTTAAAGCTGAGGTAAAACCAAATGCTGTTACACTGGTATCCATCTCTGGAAGTATGACTAAACCTTCAGTTTAAAGTTCAATAACAACTGAATCATCATAACCTAACCATGAAAACCCTGATTTTGCTATGATTATGTGGAAGACTGCAGCAGGCAGGGAGTTTGATTGGGTGCATGTTTGGAGACGTTCTTTCTGACCATCAAGCAAAACAGTCCAGTCAAAGTAAGACTGTTTTTGCTCTCTGGTAACTAAAGCAAGACATGATGTAAATAAATGAATGTAACTACATTTGTGGATAAAGCCTAAAACCGGGAGAAAAAAAAACAACAAGAAGGTGACTTAGTCTGTTAACTGGTCCTGGATCTGACAATAGAGATTTTTGTAAGGACTTTAGTTCTTGAAAAAGGATAAACGGACATATTTAGGTGTTGTACTTCCTGAATCCATCTGAAAGTGTAAATAGTAAACTTGCACCAGTTTAAATGACTCATTTTCAAGGTTACTTTAAAATGCTGCATGGAAACTATGGCGATAATGAATTACCTCATTAAGTCTGGATCCTCCTCAATGTTGGTGACACAGTCCTGATTTCCCATTTCCTTTTTGTTTTTAGGAAAAAAAAAAATCATAAAAAAAAGAAAAGATCTACTAACATTGAAGAGATAAAAGTCATTACAAAAAAAGGGACAAACCTTGGTTACAGCTGGACCTGTTTTGCAGATCCATTTTTCTAACAGCATGGTGCGGATTTTCACAAGATCCACATTGTTGATTTTGGCTATTTCCCTCACAGCAGCATGTATGTCTGAGACACAGATTTTTTAAGAATGAGCAAACAAACAGAAAAAAAGAAAAAAAAAAGACACCATAACAGCATATCAGCTATACTGCTGGAACCAGCAGGAAGGAAGCGAATAATTCTTGGACACCAAAATGTTCAGTAATTTCAGAATGGAGAGGCTCACCAGGAAACGTGTGACCTTCTGCATCTCTGTATCGCTGCTCCACGCTGCTGTGCTCATACAGGGCCATGATGAGCCTGGCGGGCAGCCCGGTCAGCTTCATGAGCTCCGGGCTGCTCAGCTTACTGCTTATCAGAGTATTCTCCGTGGCAGAGCGCTGAAACTGCAGCTTCAGTTTAGACAGGAAGCTCTCCCCTCGGGCTCTTGAAGCCTCCTGTGTCAAACGCCAAACAGGTTAAAACTAATAAAAAAAAACTAAACTTAGGTGCTACTGGATGCAAAGGCATAAAACAATACTAGAGCAGTATAACCTTAGAAGAAAAAAAACTTAGTTTTAATAAAGACCTATAAATAAAGAAGGGATCTTTTCCAAGCATAATGGTTTATTTTAGGGCTGAAACGATTAATTGGATTCATCTGCTCAGCATCATCTACATAAACAGTCCAGTAAACTGGAAATAATAATAACATAACTATTAGACCACTCCTCTTTCAAGAAACCTCTGTGGACTGTAGGTTCTCTCCTTTGTTTTCCTCCACTGCTCCCTCCACAGGGAGGTTCAGGTGTGGGAACGAGACAGCCATTGTTCTTCTCTGTCTGATTATTTTCTGGTTTTATGAGAGAAATCTCCAGATATGGATTTTAGATATTTAACCTTAATTTTGCACTAATCCTGTCCTATTCTGATCTGACCAGAGCACATATTTCAGTAGAGATGAGGAAACATCTGGATCTTTGTTCCATGAATGGCTAAAAGAACAGGGCCATAGGATATCTTTACCTCGAGATGCAGTCAAGTTTGTTTCTATCTGAAAATATTTAAGACATAATGGATCTAATAATTAATGTAACTGCAGCTAAAAACAGCAACACTGACCTCAAGAGTTGGATCTTTAAGCCAAAGCTCTCCAAGATCCAAACAGAACCGAAGAGAGCGAATCTTCTCTAAGCCTGTAGAGAAATATAACAATCAGAATGTGCAGCCAAACAGCTTACTGTAGCTTAAAGCTCCTGTGTTTCCCAACCGGGAGCATGTGTACCCCTAGTGGTATGTGAGTGCATTGCAAGAGGTACATAAAAACATTTTATTTCTTAGATAATAAAATAGGGCTAGGATCTGTTTTGCGTTGTAAGGAACCAGTTGAAATATTAAACAAGCTTTTATCAACCAAAAAGTACGTTTTTCTTCGGCTCCAGCTTTGACACTCATCCAAACCAAGCAGAGGAACAGACTGGATGTAGAGAACAGCCTGGTATCAGCTTTTTCACACTGAGCTATCGCAGCTCATCAAAGCAGCTCAGGTGTTTAATGAAAACAAAGTAAAACTAATTAAGTCAGTTTGACTATACAATTTGTTCAGTATTTTGTTTCCAATTCATCAAGTTGAAATGTGATTATAAGAGAGCTACTCAGAGGAGCTCCAGTTTTATAAATAAAGGTTCATAATATGATTTTATTTTGTATTTATTTTGATTCCTTACTAACTTCCAGGCAACATATTTATGTTTTTTTTTTATTTGAGATAGAAAGCATGGAATTATAAAAATTAATTGCTCAAATTAAAATATTAAGCAACATAGTTTTTAATTTTATGATCAGTTACTGTGCGTTCCAATCAATACTTTTGACTGAGAGGGGAACTCATGGTACCAAAAAAATGCCCAAAGGGGTAAATAAGTCAATAAGGGTTGGCAAACACTGGCTTAGAGGTTAAAAAGTAACTCAAACCTGGTGGAAGTTCCTGTGTTATCTTATGGGCTGTGGCTGTAGCCCACTCCAGGTTCTGGATGCATTGAATGTACTTCATCATGTTCACAGCCACCTTTAACGCCTCCTTACTGTGACTGTACCCTTGACCCTTTTTCCTTTGCTTCAAGATTAACGGCCTCAACTTCTTCTCAAACACGTGGTTCGCTGCTGACATATGAAGCTTGTCGAGGCTCACCTGGAAAAGAGATCAGGCTTTAAAAGTCGATCCTGGAAACAATACAGACTGGAAAGAAAGGGAGGAGAGATGGTGGGGAATGAGAAATTGAGAAACATGTAGATAGTTGGAGAGATGAACAAATGCAAGTGAATGGAATGCGAAACAAATTATGGATACGATGAGTTGATAAAGATGAATGACTAATAAACAGATTATGTGGATGTGATAAACAGATGGATGAAAATGCAGATTAAAGGGACCCTCGAGGGGGAATAGATTTGAGAAACCTACTTTCATCAGTTTGCTAATCAGAAGAAGTGTGGGGAATGTCTCTTCGCTCAGCTCAGGAGCTAGAAACAGGAAGAAAACGGTAATCCTATGATTCACTAACAAAATCACACAAAGAAAAAAAAATGAAAATGGAAACTGGGGTGGACAACTCACAGATTATTTTCCAGAAATGTTTGGTCTCAATGAGGAGATGGAAAGGCAGCCTGCTGTTGGACAAGGGGTTTGGCAGAAGACCATTTTCCAGAAGATAAGTGTTCTCCACATCCGAGGGAGGAGAGACTCTCTTGTAGGACTTCAGGTGCTGAAGCAAGCCCATTGCCTTATAAATAAGATTGAAAAATCACAGTGAGTTAAACCCATCCCAAAGGAAGCTACGGTTTAATAAGAACAAAAGTGAGTCTTTGATGCCACCTGACTGAGGGAGAAGGCGGTAACGTTCTCATCCGCTGCCTTTATGATCTTTAGCACCACTTCAATCCGCTCGTAGTTGTAAGGACTGAGCTGGATGTCATTTCAAAGATTACATGGAAAACACTTTTCGTTACAGAGTGAATTAATAGTATGATAAAAAACAAATGAAAAAAAAAAGCTTATAGTCTAATTTCTAGTATAATGTTCCTGTCTTAGGGACAGATGCAGCCCCTAAGGCATCACGGCACAGCAATGTTACAGCTCTTGTATTTTAAACACAGATGATGATGAAAAAAAGTAATGTTTACAACAATTAATTAAGGTAAAACACGTTCTTATTTAAGATGATCCAACAAGTTTAAAGCGAGTGGCTTAAATGTCTTATTACCTTAAACATGGCAGTGCACAGACTGTCGACGAGCTCACTTGGGCTTGTCAACATGGGGATAATCTGTAGCACTCGTTCCAAAACTTCCTCATTACAGAGAGTCTGCCCGTCATCCTGCGGGCCTGAGCCAGTGACCCCGCTGCTGTCCTCATCTTCTTGGAGTAGCAGCAGTTTTGTAATGTACTGGTTGATCACGCTATCACGGTTCAGACCAAATGTACTGCAGCGAGAGAAGGGGCGATAAAAAAAAAAAAAAAAAAAAAAAAAAAAAAAAAAGCAACACAAACCACAATGGGAAAAAAAAATGTATCTACATCAAATTAAATGTCCATGTGTCTGACCTGCAATACTGGAGAATAATTTCAAGGGTTATCATCTTGTTCTTCACCATTTCAGGTATCAGACAGCTCTTCACCTCCGGACGCTGACGAAACACTGGCTGGATGGAGATCTGAGACACAAAAGGGCATGTACAGGGCATGTACAGAGGCAGCTTAAGAGGCTTGAATACAGAGATATTTACCACAGAAATGCCAGACTGCTTCATTTCTATGTACTTGGTTGGAATGGAAGCCCAAGTTTCTTAGATTGTGGCCTTCAGTCATATACCTTTTGGCTCTGGTGTCTTTAAATCATGAAAAAAATAACTAAATAAACCATAGATTCTCTGTAGGGGTCAGGTCAAGCCAGATTGGTGACCAAACAAGCACACCATGTGGGCCACAGTGGAAAGGTGCCAACATCAGCTGGAAAATGAAAAGGTTTCTGTGCCTCTCCACTGTTACTCCAGACCCTGGGACCTGATGTTCACATAAAATACATCTTAAATTTCATCTGTCACAGTGTTTTGTGTATTCCTCATCTGTAAGCCCTAATAGAACATCCTTTTATTGTCCCACAATGGGGAAATTGTGGTGTTTCAGCAGCAGAGCATTACAGCGAAAGAGGTCACACAAATGTGAACCTTAAAAGTGTATAAGAATAACAGAATAAGTGATAGGCTGTGTCCCAATGGCTGCCCTAACCCCCAAATACCTAAATCACTGTATTGAGCGAGGACTATATAATGGACTTTATAGTGAACTCTGTTAACTGACAGTTCAGACAGATGATCACTACTTTTCACTCCCTGTTGGTCACGTGACACGTGATCCTGCATGGTGTATGTGCCATCTTTGTTAATTTTCGCAACTGTCGCTACCCGACAGCGGGCTGCTGTGACAACAAATCCCATAATGCTTTGCAAGGAGAGCTCTCGCAAAGCATTATGGGATATATCCGCTTATCTAGTGACCTTGGATGATCACTACTTTTCAAGATGCATTTGAGTCCACTACTTGTCGTTCGGATATCTTAAATGGTGTAAACACTATATAGGGCCCTGTATAGTGCCCTATACAGGGCCCTTTATAGTGCCCTATACAGGGCCCTTTATAGTGCCCTATATAGGGCCCTTTATAGTGCCCTATACAGGGCCCTTTATAGTGCCCTATATAGGGCCCTTTATAGTGCCCTATACAGGGCCCTTTATAGTGCCCTATATAGGGCCCTTTATAGTGCCCTATATAGGGCCCTTTATAGTGCCCTATATAGGGCCCTTTATAGTGCTCTATATAGGGCCCTTTATAGTGCCCTATATAGGGCCCTTTATAGTGCCCTATATAGGGCCCTTTATAGTGCCCTATATAGGGCCCTTTATAGTGCTCTATATAGGGCCCTTTATAGTGCCCTATATAGCCATTAGGGCGGACGTTCAAAAACAGCCATTGAGTTTAGAAATAAAAAAAAATTAAATACTGTACTGTATAGTGTTTTTACAAATATAAATACTGTGCAGCCACCCGAAGAATAAATAATCAAAATACAGCGTTTTACAGTAGTGGATATGGGAAAATGGCAGCAACGCTGGAGATGTGCAAAATGACAGCAGGCATGTTATTAAGTAATTAGAACAAAAAATGAAATCAAGTGCTTAAACTGTTTAAATGTTTGTACTTAACATCTATGAAAAATGTGTTTCACCTTCTTAAACGAGTGACATTTTTAACAATATTCTAAATTTGCTGAGATGTTCTAAAGGAAAGTAGAACTTCAGCTTAAATAGAACTTCATTACCTCTAATTTTCCAAGCTTGACTCCCCATTCTGCATCTGTGATGACAGACAGAAACTTCTTCTGCTGCTCTGGCTCAGTATATAAACTGCAAAGATTGGCACCAATCCTCGCCACCGCCTGGCATTACCAAAAAATAAATAAATAAAAAATTTAGTCCATCTCTTTCATACTAAAAGAAGACAAAAAAGCTAAGACATGTAGATATCATGATACCTACCAGAATTTTGTCATAGTTTTGCCAGGTGTTGTCTATAATTTTCCACAATATTTTGAAGACTTCTGCATTGGGTAGGAGTGTACACAGACCAATCGCAAAGTCACAATCCACCACTCTCCAGCTGAATACCTGAAAGAGCAAAAAATGTATGAAACACTCCACACAGACCAAGCTTTTTTTTGTAGCTACTTGAGAAGACCTATTACACTCACTTTATTTAAAAGGCCCACAGCTACAGCATTCAGAGTGGATAGTGTTGCTTTTCTGACACCAGACAGGCACATGTTGTACTTCATGAGCTCTTTGCTGTCAAAAAGCTGAGAACAGAAAGTCCAAAGTATTCTTTTAAATATGTGAACACTGCTCTGCATTAATTGCAATTTCACAAATATAAAAGGCATAAACTGTACAAGTTTGAAAGAACATTAATTTAAAACTGCATTATGTGCAGATTACATTTTAGCATACCCTTGACCAGTAGATGCCCCTTTTGCACAAGTGCCAGTTCAAAATGGCAGATAGGTCAACGTATTCTGGTTCTTATAAGTAAATAAATATGCGAGAATTGTTTCTGCAGAATTGATTCTCCTATTAGACATGTCAGTTTCAGTTTATAAATTAGGAAAAAATTAATTACGGCAAGATCCTTCATGCCGTAAAGCACTGAACTTCTCATTTTGGATCTCTTTTCTTAGGACTTTTGTTTCTATAGTCTAATTGTTGTGTTGAGTTATTTCATAAGTGCTTTGTAAATACTGCATTAATGTTATTAAAGAAAACCATTAAATATGGGACGGACAGCTATTCTAGAAGCAAAGCACAGATTAGTTCTACCTGAACGCTCAGCTTTGTGTCCATAATATTGGAGGTGACATGCTTCAGGCAGCTGCCATAAGAATTGACCAGCACTCTGAGGGTCAACTCCAGCTGACTGCACTCTTGCAGCATCTGCAGCATGCTGGTCAGGGGTTCTTGGAGGGTTTGCAGGTGGTTTGAACCTGCATGTAGACCAAGTTAGACACAAGAAAATATTTCACAGAGGTGGGAAAAAAAAGAGGAAATTAAGAAAAATGCCTACCATCCACAAATGAGCAATGGGACAGACAGGAACAGTCCAGCGGAAACAGTTTAGTGTCTGTAAATATAGTAATAGATCGGAAATGCAGAATTAGAGTACCGACAGAGTAGATGTCAGGCAGATCTAAGTGTGAAAAGATAAATGTAATGACAGAAGTTTTTTTTTTACCTTGGGGAATAGGCAACAGGCAATTGGTGATTTCATACTGCACAGGAAGAACTGCCATTGGATCCAAAACTATGCAATCTTCGTTGAAAACATCCTGAAAGCTACACTGAGAGTAGGCATCTTTTTCTGCCTCCAAACTAGACTCCTGCAAAAAAAAAAATGTATTTGCTTCAGATGATTAAAAAGAATGTTTTGATAATTTCTTTGTTTCCAAAAGTAAAAAAAAACAACAACAAAAAAAAACTGTTTGTAGCGGCTAAAATCTTATATTTTAGGCTACTGGTTGCTCGTGTTAGGCTTTGGCCTTACATACTCTCAAAAAGGAATATGCAGGTCTTATTTGGAATTATTCTTAAAGCTATTCATTTCCATAAGGTCCATTGTCTTTTCATTTAGAACAAAACAAACCAACATAACTTAAAACTAATGAGAAAACCATTTGTATCTTCTCATTTAGCAACACCTAAACAGAATGACACTTGACCTTAAATAACCCCATCATGCTTCAAACATAAGAAAAGCGCACAAGGAGAAGGAACCCCTGGTGGAAATAAATACAGAAAAATAAGGTAAATGGCTCCAGCACAGTTTCTTTTTTGTTTCGTTGGTCCCTTCCAGAAGTATTAACACATTTTGAACCATTCGTCTTTGGAACCACAAACTTCAATGTATTTTTGTGGGATTTTATGTGATGCAAACACACGTGAAAACGAAAGGGAAAATTTTAGAATTGAAAATGTTTTACCTTTAGAAAAGAGAAGTGTGCCCTGAACTCTGATACTCCTTAATAAAATCCAGTGCAACCGATAGTATTAAAAGTTAACCTAGTTCCTAAGAGTCCGTGCCTTTTAGACAAAATGGCACAACTGCAACATTACCAAAATGTCACCCATACTGTATAAGCTGAGGTGCTGGACAAAAAGAACACTGATCAGCAGCCAAGAAAAACATGGTAGGTATGGAGGAGCCCCAGATATCGAGAGCACAGTTAGGAGTCATAAAAGCATTTTATCAGAGTGGCTAAAAGCAAGAGATTGGTTACAGAAGAACATGAGACGCCATATTTGCAGTTTTCTTTAAATCAAGTCAACTGCACAGGAAATGCATGGAACAAGACTCTCAGTCAGACCAGACAGAACTGTTTTTTTACGCTTGAAAAACAAAATCCCCACTCTGACATGTGATGGTGACACTATCATGCTGTGGGGGATTCTTTTCTTCAGCTGGGACTTTAAAAAGAGATCAGAGTTCAAGCTAAGAGGTATGAATCCAGTTTAACAATTAGGTCATACATTGTGTTGGTCTACCACCCAGAAATCTGATGAAACTGAACTCATGTGAAAAGGTTTAAAGGATATTAATTCATCTGCAAGCCACTGAACATAGGAACCATACTGACCTTTGCTAGGAAGCCATAATCGTCAGATAACTGGCACTGGTGATATACATCCATGGCGATCCGTGTGCACTTACAAAGCTCCAGGCAGTCCAAAAGTAGATCTAGAACAATTCATTTAGTTATATTTAGCTTTTTTTTCTCAAGTTAAATGCAAAAACCTAAATGTAACTTAAATTTAAATTCTTTTTATAGACTTTTCAGAATCTGCTACACTACTGCTGTTTAAATGTTTGCTGTATTATTTGCATAATAAACATGTGTTTAAAAAAAATAAATAAAACCATGACAATAAACATTTATTTTCAACAAAATAAAAGCCAGCTGAACTCTAGGGATGTCTTTCAATACACGCTTTCTTACCAGAGTTGCACAAAGTGATGGCCTGGCAGGCCAGATCGTGGATGACTGCAGGTAAATCCATGCCTTCAGGAATCACCATGGGAACATTTGCCTGCAGCATCTGACACAAAGTCCTGGCAGCGGTGAAAAGAACTTTCCCTGTATTGCTGTTGTAGTGGTACTCGTACAGCTCACTGAAGACACAAAGGAAGACAAAGAAAGTAAGAACTCAGTAATAACTACAGCCTGGATCTCTCGCAGGAAGCATTCCAACCTGAGGATTTTCAGGGCCTTTTCCACCTTCCCCACTCTCAGAGCTCGAAGGCCCAGGTCAGACCACAGCTCCTGCTCAGTGCGCTGCAGCTGCCTTCCAAGCCGGCGTAAGCCAGCTTCTGTGGAGATAGTCTTTGTCTTCCCATCTGGGTCATTTGCCACAATTGGAGCTGAGGAAGCCTTCCCTCTTGAGGAATGGCGAGCTCGAGTATTTTCATATGCTGTGATGTGATGCTCTTGGATTTGCTTTCTGATGTTTGGATCTTCATAGTTGGAGGGGGTGAAGAAAACATCAAAATCTTCCTAAAAAAAAAAGGGCGGTTACAAAGACGGCAGATTAAAACTTTTTCATTAAAGAACATACTTAGGAACGCTTAAATTATTTCTGAAAGGAAAGTCACCTGTAGGTGGGCGATCGCCTTAAACATGATGAGGTTGTACTCACACTCCATGCTTTTAAGAGCATCATCTGGAAAGAACAAAGAAAAAAAAAACTGGCTTTGAATCTGGTTATTTCAGGTATGCATTAATATAAATCCTGTGTATGGATGATCAGGCTGCAGATCTGTAGAGGTTCTGGAACCATCAATTAATGTTCAATTCAGTTTTTTTATATAACGCCAATTCACAGCACATGTCATCTCAAGGCATTTTACAGAGACAATTCAACCAGATCATTCAGTCAAACTAATTCAATGTTTTCTATCTAAGGAAAACCAGTTGATTGCATCGACTCATTGACTCGAAGGCAATCCCTCACACTAAGCATGCTTGTAGTGACAGTGGAGAGGAAAAACCTCCTGCAGAACCAGGCTCAGTGTGAGCGGCAATCTGCCGAGGCCGACTGGGGTTTGAGGAGATAGAAGCAGATATGGAAAAAGAAGCGGAGATAAAAAATGATACAAGATACAAATATAATACAGATACAAAAGGCAACTGTCAACCAGCTCCCCGGTTTCAGCTCATTCAAAAGAATCTCAAATGATTCGAGTCATTATTTTGCCACTCCAAATCCTACAATATGGTTTTAGGATCCCTTCAGGGGTGGACTTTCTGATATGCAAAGGATAATTGTTCTGCTGCGTAAGCTCACACAGAAGGATGGATATGCATGCTGTTCCTCAGGATTTTTATGGCTTCACAGGTCCTGAAAGTGCAAAGCAGTCCCAGACCATCACACTAACCCAGCATCTCTCTGTAACCCAGGGGTCAAAAAAAAAAAAAAAAAAAAAAATCCGGGGTGTTTTTACATAGGGCTCCATATAGACCTTTTTTTTTTTGTTTAAGTCCTGCTGGTGAAGTGTACTATAAAGACACTTTTGGATCTCTGGGTTTAAATTTCTTAATACTGTGAAGAGCTAAATTATGTGAAAGAGGAGAAAGCTGGGTGGTCTGTTCAGAATAAGAAAAACATTGTTAAAGTTTTAAGGGTGAAAATATGTGGAGGGGGAAATTGCAAATCTCAATGGTTGGAATGGTTCTAGATGCATTATAGTTATAAAATTAAACACTGTCACAGTTCCAGTGGTAGTGTGAAACGCAAAGACTTGAGGAGTACAAAACAGTTACTGTAACACTTACGTTTAAGGATTAAATGCAGGTGTTTTAGAGCCTCCACTATCACCTGAGCTACAGTCATCTGGTGCTTCTTGTGCTGAAAAAGACAAGAAAACTGAAATATGATTTCATTTAAACACGCATCTCAAAGTTGTAAAGTTTATTCTGTTTTAGCCATAGACCGCTGGTCTTCTATTTCAGTCCTCGAGGTCTGCTGTCCTGCACCTTTTAGAGGTCTCTGCTTCCACAAACACATTACTCAACAGCTGCCTTAGTATTTAGTCAAGTTCTTCAGACAGCTGCTGATGAACTGATTACTTGACTCAGGTATGTTGGAGCAGAGAAACATTTAAAAGTGTGCAGGATCTGAACCCTTCTATAGACACTATGTTAATAGATCATTTTAAATAAACAACAGGCAAACGCTTTAAAAGGTAGAAGAGTAATACAAGAATAGAAAATGTCTCTCCCTCCCACCTCATCAGATATGTGGACTTTGTCCTCCAGCTGCAGCCGAGCCCACGATGTGAGACGCTCTATCACACACACCGCCTCTTCAGAGGACAGCTTCTTCAGGACGGTCAAGACCTCCTCAGTCTGAAAGCAGCAAAAGAAAAATATTTCAACACCATAAACGGAAAAAAACACATCTGATTAAATAGTGGGGTGTGTTTTTTGCTTACCCTGCCATGGTTGATCAACTGGATGAGGTATAGATAATTGATTTGTGCTGTTGGTAGATTGTAAGCCTCTGCTAATGTCAGAGAGTCCTCTAAAGACATCGGTAAGTCTTGATTCAGGATGTATCGAATGAGTGACTGTAACAAACAAAGCAAGATGTGTTTCTTAGCTGATCTACAAATTAGGTAGTATCACTCATTGTAAATATTTATCCAAGCTTACCATAACCTGAGTGCTGTTAGAGAGGTTGAAGTTGTGAATGCCGTAGCCCCTAAGAAGTTTCCTGATCTCCATCAGGTGGTAGCTCTCCTTCAAAAGCTCCTGTCTGAAAAATAGAAAAGATTGAATCTTAACTTGAAGATGATTTTAGTCAAAACAATCCAATAAAACAATCCTTACTTTGGTCCATCCATCTCCAGGTATTCCTGCACAAGTTTTTCCACCACATTGCTCCAGGACACCACAGCTTTCTGCATGATCTCTAGAACAGCATCCACCTTCAGCTGGTAAAAATAAAAAATAAAGAATTATTTTACAATTTCAGAGCAAACCTGCTTTAACCTAATTTGGTTTTACCGAGGTTGTTTCCCCCCTCCCCTTTTCACCACTTGTGAAAATATCAGAAATATTAGGGAGCGTCTTTGTACCGCATTACAACTCACATCAGTGTCAGTCATGCAGCCGATCACAGCCACCGCTTTGGCTTCAATGAAAAGGCTCATGGTCTGAGAAATGCAGCGCTCCAACAGATCCTTGATTCAAAACACAAGAGAATATGAAAATCCTGTGAGCATCTGAGGGCAAAAGAAATAAATTCAGTCTTCCAGGTTCAATTCAGGGTTTTCCCGCATGCATTATAAAAAATAAACACTACAGTTATAAAATGGCTTAGCTGTCATTTAGCAAGGACATTTAAACTAAACAAAGAAGGGTAAAGTGTGATCCGACATATTAAATATAAAGTTAAGCTATGTAAAACCAAAGCCTCTATATTAAAAGCTAAAAATGAAAACAGGAAATTAATTCAAAGATTTCCATTTATTTATTTTTTTCATTCAGACATGGCAATAATAAAAGCAAATGCCAGAATTTTTATAGATTTGTATGAACCCTTCTTTATGTTTCTAATCTAATCTCTTATTACAACAAAAGTTAAAGGTTTCACTATAAAATAGAGATGTTTTAATTGTTTAAGATGAAAGACAAACAAAAAAATCATCAAGAAAGAAATGTTCAACTTATGTATGTAAAAATGTCAATTTAATGAGAGACAGAAAAGATGAAAAATAATTATGATACTGAAGTATTGATTGTAAAAAAAAAAACATGTTTATTGAAAAGTATGAAATACCTCATTTAAAAGATATATTTGACTATATTCTATTTAGAGGAATTAACATAATGTTTTCTGATTAATAAACTTTTTTAATTTGTCTGTTCACCTGAATATCTGTTTAATAGTGGTAAAATAGATGTTTAATAAGTTCTACCTTGATGTATTGCAGCAGCAGTTCATCTAATGGAAGCTTGTACTCCTCTGCGTACGGCCGAACGCTGTTTTCCACTGTGGCTGCGATCAACTCCGGAGCTGGAACTTTGTCCAGCAAAAAGAAAGCCACACTCAGCTCACTTCCCTTTAAATAGGAAAGAAGAAAAATGTGAAAAATTAATTTTACTAAACATAAAAGCTTAACTCACAGTAAAGCAAAGATGAACATGATTAAACCATTTATAGCAGTTGAGCAACAGAGCAATTTACATCCATCAGTCTGCAATAGTTTTTTTTTTTTTTTTAAGAAGAAAATGAGTTACTCCCTTACTAAAGGTAACTAATTACTTTGGATGTTACAGTTCTGGGTTTAGACATAATTTCTTGCAAAAATGTGTATATAATTATCTTGGTTAATAGAAGGTTGCAATGTGTTTCAATTACATCCAGAAAAAAGGTGGTCTGGTTGTTTTGGCAACAAACATCCAACAACATCCTGCTCATCGCTTCTAGAGATACTAAACTGAGCTGCTGAAATAAGATAGCAATGATTGTTAACATATTAAATCAGTAAACTCTGCAGACTGGGATCCTGCAGACATCAATGTAAAAGTCCCAGACTCAATTTTCTAGAGTTCACTATGAAAGATGATGAACATTTCTGCAGTGAGCAGGCTTTAAAAATACAACCAATGCAGGATGTGACTCAAAGGGTAGAATGATGATCGAAGGGAATTAAGAAAAAGAAGGAAAACAGAAATGATAAAACAAAGAGGCAGTGTCACAACCCGATCCGTCTCGGAAGCACAATTCGTCCAGCGCAAACAGAATAACTTCCAGGTAGGCAATACTTTTTTCTAATTTCTTTATTCTTTTGTCTTTTTTGTGGCGAGGGGTTCCTTTTGAACATTTCTGTATTTGTTAAATATTTGATATTAAAAAAAAAACAAAAACAATACACTTAAATAGCCTTTCGAATGTTACTGTGACTGCTCTGGGCATGTCCGATGATGACGTCAAGCAATACAATGTAGAGAATGTAAAACGTATCTATTTTTTCCAAAAAAATCTTCAATATTTTCTATATAATGTAGTTTAGCATTCTTTAAAGTTTTAAGTATATAAATAAGTATTTTCAGTACCGTTATTACATTGTTTTTCGGATCCTACTATTTTGTTTGCGCATGTGCAGGATTGATCGTGATTCCGGGGCGGATCGGTAGTGACAGGCAGGGCTCAAAGAAGCTAGGAAATAAGGAACAAACTAAGGATGGTGGGAGAGAGGGAGGAAGGAATACAAAAGAAAGGAATGATTGAAGAATGAAGCTAGTGATGAAAGGAGAACACAAGAAAGAAAAGAAGGAATAATTGAAAGATGGAAGGAAACATTAGAGGTTACGAGAAGAAAGAAAGGTGAGAGGAAGGAAGGACACAGAAGGAAAGAGTTAAGTAGGAAAGAACATAAGAAAGGAATGGAAGGTTGGGAAAACAACAGGGATAAAAGGAAGGATGATGGAGGAAAAACAAAAGATGGAAGGATGGCAGAGGACACAACAGTATTCACCACAAAGAAGAACATAAGGAAAGGAAGGATAGAAAGGTGGAGGTACACAAGAAAAGACAAAAGTAAAGAAGTAGAATGCAAGAGGAACATAAGGAAGAAACAATAAAAAGTTACAAAGAAGGAGGGACACAACCCAGACAGATGCCGATGAAGATTAAAGTCTGCAACTAGACATATTCTTCCATTTATGTCATTTCTTTTCAAAACTTATCCAGACCTGGAGAATTCCAGACTATAAACAATCTCTTCGTATAGTGAGACATAACTTCATCAATTATCCAAAGGCTTAAATTAACTCATCTCCTTCAGATATATGATGCTGAGATAAGCTAGCCTCGTGAGTCCATCCTGATCTTGCGAGCTTTCAGGTTTCACTCGCAGATCAGTCTGGAGACTCTCCAGATGAAATCTGATGAAATGAATCGCCGATGAAACTAGCGTTAGCGTGGCTATCGAGCAAGTTTTATCGGTATTACAGAGTATTTCTTCACTGAAAGAAGAGCAAAACACTGCTCTGGAGGCTTTTCTCAGAGGAAAATATGTTTTTGCTCTTCTCCCGACTGGTTTTGGCAAGAGTAGCCTGGCTTGTGGTTGTGTTTTCGTCGTCGCTCTGTTAGTACGTCATATGCTTCGTTGATCTGATTAATAATCAGATCAACGAGCCAATCAGCCAATCAGCTAACCAGTATTTTCGCCCCTTCCCAAAATTACTGCAACGGAAGGTTTCCAGATGGATATGCAGAGCAAATCCATCTGGTGGAGTCAGGTTAGAGATAAGCAAGGATGGAGCAAATCAAGAAAGAGTAAACCTTTTCAAAGACTGAGAGCGGCAGTCTGCAGTTATATTTCTGATGAAGGTCCAGCAGTTGACGCAGGTTGGACACAAGAGACTTCAGGCTCTCCAATTCATTTGCACCATCATTATCATCCTTAAAAAAACACAAAGTTATTAGAATAAATGAATAAATGCTTAGTCCCATCAATATGGTTATTACTGAGGCAAAACCCCTTACAACAGATTTAATCCAGGTCCATAAAGAGGGAAGTCCAAGCATGGCCAAATTCAGCCCATTCTGAGGCCAAGAACCCTGAGGGAGAAATTAATCAAAATCTCTCTGACTTTTTGTTTTATATCGATACATTAAGAAATCATACTGTATTTATACACTATTTCTACATATCATTGCTATATTTCAAAGGCAAATGTTAGCCGGGAATCAGCCCACAGCAGCTATCAACAACACTTAATGATTATTGCATCAGTCAGCAATAAATCACCATTTCTCTACCTTTTCAGTAAACTCCAAATTTCTTGCTTTGTGCTCCAGCCATTTAGCCAAAATTCTCTATAAGATGAAGACACAGATAAAACTTTAAAGGACACTATTCCATAAAGGAGGCACATTTTAAATAAAAGTGAACATATTCCACCTGTCCTCTTGGAAAGACTCTCCTCACAAAAGGGACAAAGACTGTCCTAAACCAAGGACAGAGGTTTTGGGACGGCAGGTCCTCTGGGATGGCACTTAGAACTGCTTCAAGACACTTCTCATCAAACTCTAGGGCGATCTGTCCCTGGAATAAACATCACAACATTTAAAACGCAATCTACTCATTTATTAACATGACTATTTTACAAACAGAGAAAATTAAAGTAGACAACTTTTTGATTTCTGACTGAACACTGAGCAGGAGTGCTTCCATCACTGTGATTATATCAAATATTTTAGATATAGGCCAATATAGCATAATTTTTTAATATCACTATCCAATTGAGACACAAATTTGCACCAAAATTCCTTCTATATGATACATCTGTTACCTCGTATCTCATCCAAAGAAGCTGTGCACCCCTCATGTCTCCCTCTCTTAAGTGGGTCAAAACTTCTCCAAGATTGTCGGTGCAGTTTAGAAACTCGATCCAGGCAATCCCGCTGCAGGTGACATCCACAAAACAAAAGTAGCGTCACATAGCGCTGTATGATGCTACAGTATGACATGCAATTAATAAAATATTGACTTTACTTGAAATTTTCCGAGCCATGGAGGCTACAGAATGTGGCAAGCCGGGCCAAGGCCTCGTGGACCTGTAAGCAGGAGTAGCGCGAGGCAGCGTGGTTTAGCATCTTCTCTGCGGTCTCAAAGGTCGGCCAGGGAGCCTTCAGGCAATAGTCCACCACGTACTGCTCATCCTGTACAGACAGTTACAGCCTCTGTTCATATGGATACTTTGGTATCACAGTCCACTGTTTTTGAAATTCAGAATTTAGGAAAATGTTGTTGTGATAGAAAATGTCACAGAACATACCGCAATTTTCACCAGGTTTGTCTTGGCCTCCTCTATGAGCTCAGACCAGACGTCTGGTCCATATCCACCCACTGAGGCAGAGGCCAGCTGCTCCAGCACAAAGTCAAGCTTCACCTTGTAAACAAGCTGGAAAAAAAACAGCCAGCAGCTCATATTTTAAAGCAATTATTTGTTTAATGTAACCTTCCCCTCCTAAAGAATAAAATGTTCTCAGTCTGAAGGCTGGTTGTTTGTATGCCTGTTAAGTTTACATGTTTATATGTTTTCCAACAGTGCAGATGTTATGTTTTTACCCTTAAGTTACGTTTACTGACCAAACACAATTACCTCTAGATCGAGTTCAAACGCGATGGCAAACTTTTCAGCCTCCTCAAACATGTGCTTGTATAACAGCCGACTCAGCCTAGAAGGAAGGGGAAAAAATCCTGAATAAAATATTTATGTTGTAGAGAACAGCCAACAGTTTAACAGTTCAAGCAGAAACACATCGGATAATAATTGGGTACCTGTTCTCAGGTAAAGCCTCAGTGAAACATCGCACAACAACAGTTGCTACAGGCTCTCCTTGGCTGCGTACAGAGAAAATTAAAATCAAAATTCAGCGTTGAAAACATGCTACCCACTTCTAAAAAAAACAAACAAAAAAAATTTATTTGAGAAAATGACAAAAACATGTCTGACCTTTCTGGGTTCTCACTAATCGCCTCGACCAAATAAATTGCATCCTGAATAAAAATAAACCCCATAGTAATAAGAAATATAAATACATACGAAAGGATCAAGCATTTTCTCAAGTCTGAATAAAGTTTGATTGCTCACCATATTTGTTTTCATCTGGACGAGGCAGGAGACTGAGGAGATGTCAAGAGAGTAGCAAACACTCATGGAGGGCAGACATCTGATTTGAAGGGAGTTGATCTGAAACATGAACAGCAGCAGATCCTCAGAAAAGTTATTAGTCAGTACACGGCTGTTGGAGGACTTGTGATGCTACCTGACCGCTCTTTTGCTTCGTCAGAGTAATTATCTTCATATTGCTCTGGTCTTGACTGCAACAAAAACCAGAAAACAATCAAAAACTAGGAATTCAACTTCAGAGGAACATCTCAAGGAGTCTGCAAAGTAACACCACTTCATTAAGACAGACTTATACTCACATAGAGGCAGAGCCACACTCAGTGGTTAGTTCAAAGTCATGGAAGGATAGATCTGGCCAGGAGTGAATCATGACGAGAAAATGCAGGTACCAGACGCTCAGAACATCCTGATACAGAAGACCGGATTTAAAAACGTTTAATTTGCCGTATGTGTGATGGAAATTAAAGAGGGCTCAACTGAACACACCTCAGAGTCCAAAATATACAACAGATTTTCCACAACCACCATCTTTCTCACACCTGCAAAAGTGGACGAAAGAACAAGAAAAACATTTGATCTCTTCTTTGGTTTTATATTAAGTGCAACATAATTCAGAAATGAAGGGTAAGCATACGTGGTTTTACAGGGTCGCAAATACTAATTTTGTACAGCATGCATTGGAATCAGAGGTGTCTTGTAACAAAGTACAAATGCTTAGTACATTTTTGCCCTCTATACTTTACAGGGGTAATTATTTTTTTAGACAACTCTTTACTTCTACTTGTTACATTTTTTGCAATTATCTCTACTTTCTGTCCCTAATATTTTAAAAATAGGCTCATTAGCTTTGTTTCATTTTAGCTCATTTTCGTTATGGCCTGTTGGTATTTAAAATAATATGTTTCATCCAGACAATAAAGTTCTTTGTGGTTGGCTCTGTGCTGCACCAACTTGTTGTTCGACACATACCAAAATGAATAGTTCAAGATTATGTAAATTTAAATTTTACACCGTCACCCATCCATCCATCCATTTTCTGTCACGCTTTATCCCTGCTGGGGTCACAAGGGATGTTGGTGCCTATCTCCAGCTGTCTACGGGTGAGAAGCAGGGTGCACCCTGGACAGGTCGCCAGTCCATCGCAGGGCCACACTGTTACCATTATTTATAAGACTAAGAAAATTAAGTATAAGGAAGTTAAAATCCAGGAAATGTTCCTTTAAAAGGGTAGTGCAATAACCAGTAAGAGGTTTTAAGCATCTGTCCTTAAAAATGTTTCCTGCATTCCTTTACTTTTATACTTTAAGTAGTTTTAAAAATGGTACTTTTACTTGAGTAAAAAGCTTAAGTTGATACTCTAACTTCTACAAAAGTGTTTTTAAACAGCACAATTTATATTTCTACCTGAGTAATAAAGATGAATACTTTTGACACCTCCGATTGGAATGGAGTTTCCTTGAGTCAGTACTTTTAACACCACCTTTTGCTCTAATTAACTCTTTAAAGTAATGTTTTTATCAGCTTATCAGATCTAGAGAGGAGAATTTATGCCAGTTCTTCAGAATAGATTGAGGGAAGTTTTTCCAAACATTATCGATTAAATGTGAGGCCTGACATTGGCAGGGCCACACTCACACATGAATATTTTTCCATCTGAATCACTCCATCAACCTGCGACCATCTATATGTTGTACCATGAGGAGAGGATGTCCAGGGTAATAAGCCATTTTAGTAGGAAATGCTTTGGTTAAAAGAGAATTCTGATTTTTTAACAAAGGCTTCTTTTTTTATCAGTTTTGCATGGCTAATACCCACTTAACGATCTCTCACTACCTCATGTCAACAATCACATAAAACTCCAACAAGAGATTTTCAGTTGCAACTGGGCCAATTAAGGAAAAACTCAAAGGTAAAAAACTTTTCTTACGCAGTGCATTAAAAACCAAAGTACCTTCCTTGATGATGTGTCTACAGCCTAACTGCGCTGCATAAAAAAACAAAAAAAAAACACAACACAATACTGCAAATCAAACACATTACCAGGAATCAAGCTGTTGTCGATGGACTGAGAAAAACACATTTTTCCTTCAAGAGGATCCATCTTCCAGCGAGTCACAACAATATCTTTGCCCCCCTGCAAAGTTTTGGTACCACAAATTATATCATGAATTATTTTCATAAAATGTCATCCTTTAACATTACTTTTGTTTGCATGCAGCCAATACTAATTCACAAACATAATGAGTGATTTAAACATTTCTCTTGCACACCAACCCCAATCAATAGGTTGAGTTCATGGCCAAGACTGAAAATCACTGCTGTACTGCAACCCTCATCATGGTAATCCTCAGTGGAGATAAAGTCCACCTTGATGAGACTCTGGAGCTGGATAAAAAAAAAATAAAAATAATCTAATACCCCTCTTCGGTAAATTATCCTGATGCAAAATGGAAACAAATGACGTCACCTCTTTAAAAGCTCCCACATCCATATTTTCACATGCTTGGATAGTGAGAGAGAAAGGTATTATATTGTGTTTAAACAGTAGTTCCACATAAAAGTAGCATGTAAACATTCAATACCTGTCTGGATCTTTGTCAAAGTGAGGTTTGAAATGTGGAAAAAGCCGTCCTTTATGAGTAGAAAGACATGGTACATCCCTGTTACAGGAAACAGGGAATTTAGATTTACAGTTCAAAAAGAAAAAAATACTTGATTAAATATAAGTCTGGTGAAAAGATAGATTCAAAATAACAGATAAACATCCACTGACTATAGGAGAATGAAATACCTTACCGACGGATGACTTGTCCTCACTTATGATGATGGAACGGTAGGTTTTCTCATCATTACTCGAGGGTTTGTCAACCAAAGTCTGAAAAATCCAATACATCCAACACAGGAATAAAAAAGTGAAAAAACAGAAGATAAAACTGAGAGAAAACAAATACAGTTCACATCTGTTTCTATCATACAGAAATATATGTCACTGTTTTCAATCAAATCACTATTTAAAAAATCCATTAGAGCATATTTAATGTAAAAGCATTAAATAGGGGCTCTAACACACTAGATGTATAAAAAACAAAAACTCCCAAACCCTTGTAAAGAGGATTCTTTTTTGTGGAACATAGATCAAATGAAGGTTCCCATTTCTTTCACAGACCACCAAAAATGTCCCACCAAGGCAAACGTCGATGGCGTCCACGTCAGTTCCTGAAACAACAAAGAGTCAAGCTTTGACCGATAAAGATTTTCAGTTTTGAAATCTGATGCAGTTATTTCTGTCAGGACGATTCAGACTTCGAAGCCTCTAAGTCCTTGGCATGGAAGGTGATTAGGACTACCGTAGATGAATTTAACTTTAAAATGAACCTAAACAAATTATCAGATTTTACTTAATTAATAAAATGGCATCAAGGGGTAAGATTAATACTGATGTATCCACAGACAAAGTAAAGGAATTTTGCATATATATATATATATATATATATATATATATATACACTCACTGGCCACTTTATTAGGTACACCTGTCCAACTGCTTGTTAACACTTAATTTCTAAGCAGCTAATCACATGGCGGCAACTCAGTGCATTTAGGCATGTAGACATGGTCAAGACAATCTCCTGCAGTTCAAACCGAGCATCAGTATGGGGAAGAAAGGTGATTTGAGTGACTTTGAATGTGGCATGATTGTTGGTGCCAGAAGGGCTGGTCTGAGTATTTCAGAAACTGCTGATCTACTGGGATTTTCACGCACAACCATCTCTAGGGTTTACAGAGAATGGTCTGAAAAAGAAAAAACATCCAGTGAGCGGCACTTCTGTGGGCGGAAATGCCTTGTTGATGCCAGAGGTCAGAGGAGAATGGCCAGACTGATTCGAGCTGATAGAAGGGCAACAGTGACTCAAATAACCACCCGTTACAACCAAGGTGGGCAGAAGAGCATCTCTGAACGCACAGTACGTCGAACTCTGTGGCAGATGGGCTACAGCAGCAGAAGACCACACCGGGTGCCACTCCTTTCAGCTAAGAACAGGAAACTGAGGCTACAATTTGCACAAGCTCATCGAAATTGGACAATAGAAGATTGGAAAAAACGTTGCCTGGTCTGATGAGTCTCGATTTCTGCTGTGACATTCGGATGGTAGGGTCACAATTTGGCGTCTACAACATGAAAGCATGGATCCATCCTGCCTTGTATCAACGGTTCAGGCTGGAGGTGGTGGTGTCATGGTGTGGGGAATATTTTCTTGGCACTCTTTGGGCCCCTTGGTACCAATTGAGCATCGTTGCAACGCCACAGCCTACCTGAGTATTGTTGCTGACCATGTCCATCCCTTTATGACCACAAGTACCCAAATTCTGATGGCTACTTTCAGCAGGATAATGCACCATGTCATAAAGCTGGAATCATCTCAGACTGGTTTCTAGAACATGACAATGAGTTCACTGTACTCAAATGGCCTCCACAGTCACCAGATCTCAATCCAATAGAGCATCTTTGGGATGTGGTGGAACGGGAGATTCGCATCATGGATGTGCAGCCGACAAATCTGCGGCAACTGTGTGATGCCATCATGTCAATATGGACCAAACTCCCTGAGGAATGCTTCCAGCACCTTGTTGAATCTATGCCACGAAGAATTGAGGCAGTTCTGAAGGCAAAAGGGGGTCAAACCCGTTACTAGCATGGGGTACCTAATAAAGTGGCCGGTGAGTGTATATATATATATATATATATATATATATATATATATATATATGGCCTTCAAACTTTAGGCATGACTCCTAAAACACAAATAATCTCTAATAAAGCAAGAAAAATAAACCAGATATATTTTCTTTACCAAAGTGAAAAAGTAGCAAGACGGTCTGATAACTCTGATCAAACAGGATCACCGTCTTGTCAACAACCACAATGCTCCAGTTTAAACCACCAAAAGACAAAAGCCGGGGATCTGCTGGCACCTGCAGAAAAACATTTACAGTAAATCATCTCAAAACATGGTTGACTGCAATGTAGAAAAATCAGAACTTCTGAAAAACACCAGGGTTTTGCAGCCTTTGATTAAACTTCCTGACAAGACTATTCTCATTTGAATTTAAAACATCCAAAGACTACAAATAATAATTCAATATGTCTATAATAGTTCCACAAATCTTATTTATGCCTCTGTCCAGGCCTTTACTTCCCCAAATTACCTCATCGGCAGAGGAGATTTTGACCAGTGTGTCCACCTGATACAATCCGCTTCCACTTTCCTCTGTCGACACACCGTACAGCCGCGCGGAGTTTGTATCTTCGTTGACAAGGAGCTCAACGTCGCTCCACGTCGCCATCTCTAAGAACTGAGAAATAATGAGAAATATAGAAATCCCTCAACCTGTCAATTAGCTGCTATATACATTAGCTAGTCCTTTCTCAGCCCTTAGCTTGACGTTAAAGCAAAATTCAGCGACAAACTTTAAAACCAACCAAACGCAAAGGATGATATCGAAGCGACAGTTTACTATCTGATGGATTATGCAAACGCCAAATGACACTAATGACTGTACTTTGTATTTCCAAAACGGAAAGGCAGCTCCAACCCCAGTTCATAACATTAGCTTTAGAATTTGGCGGGTCGCAATATGGGCTGCGGAGTCCCTGCGTTTGGTCTTCCAGGTGCTTCGTCTCCAACAGACGCACAGTTAACTGATTGTTTACTAATAATTCACAGTCTGTATCCAAAATTTGATACCTTTTTCTTGGATAATATGTTTAGTTTTAGTATCTGTCAATATATGAAATGAAATCCAGTGAAAATAGGTTAATGTAAAACCTTGTTTGAGCCTGGTAGAATATATGTCGGGATTAAAGCAACATTGTCCGCTGCGCGTTGCCAGGTTGGATTTACATAGCTATGTTTGCAGCATGACGTTTTATTTTCAATCACAAATACATTTACGCTTACATACGAAGGCGTGATTTATTAAAGTATATTGTTATGCAAAACTTTTTTTCTTAAGTGTATGGGTGCTTGAAAGAATGCAGAAATCCTCACAATAGTTGCTTTAAATCTTGGTAACTTCTCTTTCTTGCTTTGTCAATGGAATGGAACGAATGCATTAATAAATCAATACAATTCATGTCGTATTATCATAACACACACACACACACACAATATATATATATATATATATATATATATATATATATATATATATATATATATATATATATATATATATATATATATAAGTTTAATATACCTACAGCACAACCTGGCAACACAGCTCAGAGCAGCTTCTAGCTGAGAAACTCATCGACCTGGCCCTAAGCAAAGACCTTTCCAGTATGTGTGGAACCACAGCGAAAATAGACTATTACATATAATTTTGTGATAAGAGGTTATGTCGGTAAGTACTAATAGATCAAAAACAGTAATACTCGCACAAATATTTATGTTATAACAGTATTTTTCCTATGTGCTGGAGATTTTTTTTTCTTTCAAAGATGGCGACGGTCGGCAGTCGTTAGCATAGCGACATCAAGGCTGCTGGCTATGGAATAGCATTTTAGCTGTTGTTTAACTTTCTATCCTAAATATAGTAGTGTGAGGTAAATGTACTAGTAGGCATACATGAGGTTACATGTGTGAGGCTGAATTGTTTAACAGGTAACTGCTTTAGCAGAAGTCAGTTTAACAAAGCGTCATCCATGTCCTAGTAAATACGTATTTTAGCGCTAGCATGGAAAGACCCCAGGCTCGGATTGTAAAATCATGTCCGTGTTTAAAGTCTGAAGTTAATTGGAGTGTGCCAGTGGACTTAAATATGGTCTAAAGTATTTTAATAAGTATGCTGTCTTAATTTAGAGGTCTGGTGTTTATGTTAAATACAATCATTTATTTGGATCTTAAAGTAACTTTTGTTGCATCAAAGTTTATTTCTTCGATCAAGATTCTTTTAAAAGGCTAAAATTCTGGGGTTGTTTATGTAAAACTTAAATTAAAACGCCGTTAAGTGGACTAAACTCGAAGAGTCTTAATTTCATAATTATGTTTGTTATCCTGGAAGGTTGTGGTATTTTAGAATAATTTTAAAGTGACATAGTGGACAACTTTTGAGGTTTGTCCAGTAGTCAACGTCAGTTAGTAATTGGGACCTCTGTGAGGTTTAGATGTGCTGTAAATGTCCTAGAAGCCATTTGTTGTGACAAACTATTCTAAAATGAAGATGGAGCAAAGAAAAGCTTTCAGTATTTTCTGCCATTAATCTGTCAGCACTTAGGAATATTGTATTATTCTGCACCTTGTTGTCATCATATTGCAGTGGGTGTGTTTATTTACCTCGTAGATTTGCTGCTGACTTGTCTTTTCGTGTTCATTTGTTTCAGAACAGTGACAACTCTGCTGAGTTGAACAGAGTGAATTCTCCAGTTGATCACAGAAGAAAGCACAGCATGGAATCTTCTAGATCTCCCAGATCATCCAAACACCACCATTCACGATCTAGGTCACGCTCCAGAGACCGAAAACGTAAGAGATATTACAGTCATTACTGTAAAGGTTTCTTTCTCTTGACTGCCATGCGAGAGAGAAATATATCCAGAAAAATGCTGCTGTTGGGATTGACCAACCGACCAATATTGACCATATTTATTCTTGTTTACTTCTTAACTGAGATGATGGTTAGTGACAAAGTACCTGGGTGCGTTACATCCAAGGAGAACTGTGTCATGTGCCCTGCAGAACCTCCATGATGAATTGTTAGTTGTTGTTTCATGGTAGGTTTTCTAATGAGTTTGGGAATCTGTGTTTTGTGTTTTCCAGGTGACAGAAAATATAGACGAAGTCGCAGCAGGAGCAAAGAGGTAATTAATATATTTAGTTGTTTTAATGAAAACCAGTTTTTGATTTGAATTTGAGGAGAGTAGTTGTTAGCTTTAGGTCATGGTGAGTATGTAGTGCCTGAGCTAAACATTAATCTTAAAAAAAGGCTCAGGAAAAAAAAATAGAGCTCAGCTCCAAAGGAGACTTTTTGACCTCCTAATGCTCACATTTATCGCAGGAAACTTGTCTCCTTGGATATCTGTGATTATTTAAAGATATAAACTGGTGAAGACTAGATTTTTCTTTTCCTTTTTATTTTTGTTTAATCCTGTGTGGAGATCACATGATAACATTTCTACAATAAATCATACTCAGCGTGCTAATGCACGAAGAGACTGAACAGAGGACCCTGCTGACATAGCAAAATAATATGCCTACTACTGGGACAGGTAACTATCTGCCATTCAAACTCCTATTTGTCTCACAATGTTTGTAGAAAAGTGGCATTAACTCTGTCATCTCTTGCAGCTAGGAATGGGCATTCACTGAATCTCAAAAATGCTTTAAACTTAAAACGCAATCCCAGTTGGATGCCCATCCCTATTTTGACTTTTCAGTTGGTCTAAAAAGTTTAGGTTGCATTGAATTGCTTTTATCAGATTTTCAAAACTAATTTGAAGGTTTTCAGTCTGGATAATAAGAATGAAACATTTGCATGCACATTATTAGGTCTATTAAAAGGTTTCCAAAAGGCTTGCTTTATTTGCTATTGTTGCTATTCTTGGTCTCCCTATCAGTGCAGCCAAAACAGTGCATACTAAGAGATATCCTCATTTACAATCATGATGTGTTATTTATGAGGATGGGTTTCAAAAAGGACAAGGTTTTTTTGTCTTGTCAGATTTTTTACATACTCTGTGCTCTAAGCCATGGTACTAACTCTTTTTGTTGAACTATTTTCCTGAAAGAGACAACTTCTTCTTAAAACAGGCACGGAAAAGAGATTCAGAGAAGCCATCAAAATCTCACAGAAAGTCTGATGACCATCAAGAGCAGGAGAGACATCCTGCAGAGAATGGAGAGGAGCGATCCAGGCGGAAGGAAAGGAAGTCTTCAAGGGGGCGGAGCTTCTCCAGGTCACACTCGAGAGATAGGTAAGTCATTGTGAATCAAAAGAGACTCTTTTCAAAAACATCATATTTAATGTCAAATGAGAGAAAAATACTGTGTGTCGGTATAGTTTCTGCTATTATATTTTGTCATAGCCCAAAATGTACTGACGACTTAAAAAAAATATCTCCCAGTCATTTGTTTGGACGTTACCTTGTCAGAATCTTGAAGCTCAATGAAATTCGAGGAACCCGTCCATAGAGTAAAATTAATAACATTTCAATAGAAACATGCAAACAGTTTTTCTTCCATCTCTTGAGGAGTCTGTAAACTCTTGGTACTTGAATACATATACTTGAATGAAAATAATTTAACATCTAAATAGTGTGGGTTCTGTACCATGAAAAGAAAATGCATCTTCTTCAACATTTTTTTACATTCTTGGCATCTCTGAATCTCTTATTCTCCAGAAATAGACCAAAATAAATACTTAGCAACACTTGGCTGTCCAAAGTGACAGCAAATGGTGGTACCTTAAAAGCATTGTTAACATTATTGTCTTTATTTGAGTCATTTTCTTTATTTTGTAAGCTTGTTTCTGGTATATTACCAGTAATAATTAATTTTTTATTAACCGCAGACGGCATCACAGCAGGAGCAGAGAACGGCGGCGGTCCCGATCACGCAGCCGGGAAAGGAAGAAGAAGGCCAGGTCTCGTTCAGGTTCCAGAAGCAAACATCGTCACCACAGCAGAAGTCGTAGCAAAAGCAGGCGAGTGTTATAAAGCAAACCCTCTTGGTGGTTTTTGAACCATTCTCCTAATTTTACTGCTGGTTATTGCTGCAGGGAGCGCAAGAAGAGGATTGAGAAGGTGCACAGAAAAAGTCTTAGTAGGTCTGTTAGTCCGCTCGTCTTCCGTGGGAGAAACACAGCTATGGATGCACAAGAGGCTTTAGCCAGAAGGTAACTATGGAACCAGGTTTCACAATCTTTTATTATTTTAATGTAAATCCAATGATTTTGTTGACTATTTGTTGGGTTTGTATAAAATAACAAATGTTAAATCAAATGGCACACTTCTCAGTAATTAACTAATATGGAAAAAAGAGAGTATGAGTTTCTAGGGTATTAATCATTTCAAATAAAATAAAAAATGTAACCAAATAGTGTTTTTATTTTGCAAATAAAAATGATGTTCTTTCTTTCCAGACTAGAAAGAGCCAAGAAACTTCAAGAGCAGAAAGAGAAAGAGATGTTAGAGAAACAGCAGCAGCAACAGCAGGAAATGGCTGCAGGTGATGAGTTGTTACTGTGCAGCTTTAAAAATGCTGATGGTTCTGTTCATTTGCTGGTGCTTATGCTCCTGTGTCTGTTCTCAGCTGTGGTTGCCCCTATTGCAGCTGCTGCTGCAGCCGCTGCCTCAAACCCTGCCCTAAACGTCGCCGCCCTGCTGGCATCTGGAACACAGGTCACTCCCCAGATTGCGATGGCTGCACAGATGGCAGCGCTTCAAGCCAAAACCCTGGCTGAGACTGGTATTGCTGTCCCCAGTTATTATAACCCATCTGCTGTCAACCCAATGAAGTTTGCAGAACAGGAGAAGAAGAGGAAAATGCTTTGGCAGGGAAAGAAAGATGGGGTACGTTTGTTTGTAACCCATCATTCCTGCCTTTTCTCTGTGAAATTGTGAATAGGATCTTGATGAGTTTTCGTGATACTCATGTTCAAATTTGTCTTTTTAAGGAAAAGTCACAAACAGCTGAGTTGTGGGAAAAGCTCAACTTTGGAAACAAGGATCAAAATGTCAAATTTCGCAAGCTAATGGGTATTAAGGTAAGACTCTTTTCTTATGTAGTTTGACGTCTTTTTTCTTCCTTTTGAGCTTTAGCTTTAAAGTAAAATGAGTTTTTATGTTTTTGCAGGGTGAGGATGATGCAGAAGCTGCCAAAAAACTCAATAAAGAAGGCTTGAAGACTCTTCAAAAGCAAGAAGAGATGTTTAAGAACCTTGATGTTCAGTACGAGATGGCTCGATCTCAGACACACACCCAGAGAGGAATGGGCCTCGGCTTTTCCTCATCTTTTTCTCGGGGGATGGATTCTGTGTAGTGCCCATCCTCTGCACTTCATCCTCATCTCATCACATAATTCATCGCTGGCCCTCAAGCTTGCATGGATGTTGCTCTGAATCTGTAAATTATTTATAGAAAGAAAAAAAAAAACTCAGAAATTGTAAGATTGAATTGTATATAGTGAGACGCTAAGTTTGTTTCAGTGTCTATTAATCTGTACGTCTTCTGGAAAAGGAACCCATGCTTGCATTAACCCAATGGTTAATGTAAACAGTTAAATAGATTACTTCTTTTCAACAATGTGATATCTTTTTTATGACAAAAAATATATTGTGTGGTTTTCTGAATATGATGTGGTTTAAATGGAACCTGTTTACATCCATTCACCAAAGGATAAGGTCTATGGTAGCATAATGGGAGTCCCTTATCTTCATTTCTCAATGGGGAAAATGAAACAGGGATTGTTAGAAAAACTCTTCTCATGGACTGCTCTGCATAGAAGTGAGCTCGGAATGAGTAACAGATGCCATCCTTTCATGTAATAAAATTTGTGTTTGGGGAAAAAAAAAATAATGCATCGCTTTTTTGTGTTATACCTGCTTGCAGTTGCATAATGTGGGATCAGTTACAGGGATTTAACAGAGAAATGTTATTGAATGTTTTTCTGCAACTATTTTTCAATTATTGTTTTTTTTTTTGTACAGCATTGACTTTTTTACTGGAGAAAATGGCTTTGCTTGGTTAATAAAAGAAAAGGCCCAAGCAGCAGATACAGCCTTATGCTAGGTTTACTTTCAAACTTACTGAGATTGAGCTGTTTAGGGGTTTCCAGTTGCAAGGAAGACTGCAGTGGTTTATGTAAGGATTTTAAAGCAAGAATATATTTACAACAATCGTTTTATGATCCCAAGTCAATGTAACATTCTATTTGATAAAATATTGTTGCTAATGTAAATTGAAATATTAATTTTGGCATGGTCAATATAGATTGAAAGCTAAAGTAAAGTTTAAAACCAGCCAGAACATTTGTTTTTACCATCTTGACTAAAACAAATTTCATTTTCACTTAAACCATGTGAACCCCAGCTCTGTATATCTCAGTCGCTGTTGTCCTTTGGTGAGAAGCTTCATCTGCATTGCCGTGTCTCAGCGTGCCCTAGTGTAGCTGTGGCTACGTGTTAAAGCGTACATGATTGCTTCAAATGGAATCTCCTGACTTAAGGGGTTATAAAAACAGACCTAAACATCTTAATGATCCCACCATTGTTTATAGTGTATCATGGACAGAACAGGCTTTGAGTAAAAAAATAAATAAAAAATCAAACCTAGAATCATACACGTGATCCAACTCCATTGACTCAAGTTACTATCTGACCCTTACCTCCTCATCTCATTGTGATTTATTTTCACTTTCGTCTTCAAGGTCAATAAGATGATAGATTTATTTATGTGAATGGAACGTAAATGTTTTCAACACCTACTTGCTTACAAAAGAGGAAAATCTATGAAATATCAAAAAAGATCAAACTTGCTATAAAGAAAAGTAGTCTCTATATAAAATGTGCAAACTAAACAGATTATTGTCTGTGTACTTAATTGCATCCTAATGCAGCTGATTAAAATTTTCTTTTTAAATAATGTGGTGAGTCATATTTAAGATCTTTGTAAAATCCAACTAACATTCTACTGAGGTCAAACAGATCTACAGAAAACAATAAAAAAAATCCACAATAATTGGCATGTTTCACCAAAGTTAGGTTATATTAACATAACTAATAACAATGCACCTTTCCTCCTACTCTTAGAACAATGGATATGGTTTATCCTTTGGAGAAGAAATAAATTTACAAAAAAATCCCATCTGTAAGGAAAGTGCCAGTATAGTGTTGGCAGTTCTATGGAAATTCCCTCATTTACATATGAGACTTGAGTAAAGCACATGAGCGACGCCAGTAATGAGGTTATGGTTTGCAAACTCCAGAATAAGAAGCAGGATTGGATATTCGCTGTGTCTTTTTCCTTCAGTTGACTCATCAATCAAGCCCATCCAGTGCAGCAGCAGAGTCTGCATGGCTTCTGGAAAGAGCTCAGCAGCCAGCTCCTCAGCAGGTGGCAAATCGCTGATTTGCTCAATGTGCTGAACTTTGAAACCCTCCACCTTCTGACTGATGCTACTGTTTGCTGCATGAAACTGCTGGCCGAGCCACCGTCCCATACAAGTGAGCAGGTAACTTGAATATAAAGAGTCTTTGGTCCAGTCTTTAGCCTCCAGTAGTGCTAACACAGCTTCAGCTGCATCCTTTTCATCCAAGTTTCCATTCATGTATAAACTGATCTTATCTAAAAGCAGCAAGATAGTCTCCAGACAATCTGTGTAGCTCTGAGTGGGAGCGCAGAGCTGTTCGTCCAAGTGGTGCAGCTTTTCTCTGAGAGAGGCTACAGTGGGATGGATATTCTTGGTTTGCCGGCTTTGCTTTGTAAACGAACAATAATCATGATCTGCTGATGTATCAGCTGCATTTCTAACACATGAATCCAGGATTTTCCTGTTGGTCTGGCTATGATTATGTCCAGGTATTCCACTCTCTAACTCTCTGTCAGCCATGCTTGGAGACACTGGAATGTCAAGCTGCATATTGAGGTTGTAGCTCATTTCTAGTGGACCTTGATCCATCTTAGATTTCCAAACATCCTGCAAAGAAAAGACAATCTTAATCACATATTAAACATATCCAGTAAGGATCCTAAAGGTTAACGAAGGATTGCAGTAGGGGCTTCTTCGCCTACTTCTTAAAGCTGTTTCAACTCTGAAGAGGTCATTTTGATGAGAGGTGATGATGAAATGTCTCTGGGAAATCACAAAAGAGTTTCAACTGTCTTGTTAAAAAGCCCCCAATTCCTCCCAAGTCGCAACCCAAACTGTTTCAAATAAATTGTAGACCGTAACGGCAATAACTGTGCAATGTATAATGTGCAATTACTATTTAATACCCTGTGCAATAACCTGTTTATTTTTATTTGATACACAGTGCAATATTTAAATAGATAAATACCCATCTATAAAAATACCCTGTTAAATTATCCTTTATAATAATCCTGCTTTGTAAAAACATATCCCATATACTGACTGTGCATCTATTCTCCAGGAGCACAGTTTTAATATCGTTAAAACACTTTACAGTACAGTATTTTATTGTGTATCTTTTAACTCTTCACTAATATGTTATTCTTTAACATTTAAGGTCTCTAATTGTGTGACCATTTTTTCTATAATCTGTTTGCTGCTGTAAACACCTGAATTTCTCCATTGTGGGACAATGAAGGGATTTTCTATTCTATTGTTGTCTGGTTTTGTCTCTTTGTCCTCTGTCGTCCCTCTTTTCTATCTCTGTCTCCAATTTTTATCCCCCCTCTCTTTCTCCCCGTCTCTGTTGTATATGACTTTATTCCCTAAATAATTTTAAATAAAGTCTCCCCTCTAATGGTCTGTTGGAATGTTATCTAGCCATCAGACATTGATTCACAGAGCTGTGTTGTTGACACGGGAAAAAAAAAACAAAAATGTTAATGCTACAAAAAAAATATATTTTTTATGTGTGGGTGTTCTCTATACACTGTGTTTAATTTTGACCCATTAGGAATATGCCTACACGAACAACCAATTAAGATTGAACTACACATTCCAATTATTGCAGCTGCACAAATATTACATGAATGCAAAATTCAAAGTTTGAGCAAATCACTAAGAACACATGCATTGTTGACAGAGAGAAATGTATATTATAACTAACCAAATAAAATAATTCTATATACCTGGAAGTTCTCTAGCACTGCAAGCTGCTCTTGTTGATTGTACATTTCAAAAGCTAATCGGAAAAGTCCTTGAATGCTGTAGAACCACAAACTGTTATTTGCAGCAGGCACCCTCAGTCCCTGGAATCTAAATTCTGCAACAGACAAAAACAACACAAGTTACATGATGATAATAATAGTGATGCTGTTAAGATTCCCTTTGCTCTGTTGTATCTGTTCTACTTGAAAATTTACCTGAGGGAAAATGCACTTTAGTGGCAAGCCCTTTCTTTGCAAACTTTGCATGGTACCTGGGATGGTTTTCCACCCGGATGTCAGTGCTGGACAGGAGATCAGCTCCGAAATACAGAGGAATAACTGGACCCTGGCACATAAACATATAATTATCTATATCACAGTGGAAAAGGTTTTATATCAATATGTGGAGATCACATAGATGATAATCAATTCGCTATGTTTAAATAACACTTAGAACCAAATCTATATCAAACTATGCAACAAAAGCAATCAATTTACCTGACTGAGACAGCTGGTCAAACTAAAGGATGAAGAATCCATTAAATAAATAAAACGAATCTTCCGACAGCCTCCATCCCACTGCGGTAAAGTTAACTGGACGCGTGAGCCGCTTGACATAACTATAAACAAACAGATGATGAATGTGGCGTATTTGCTGCGCCGCTTCCACTTTTCTTCCTCTTGCTTATTGTTGGTTGGCAAGCAATGGTGTGGTTGGTGAAATGTCGCCACCTACTGGATGGTAATATACTGTTACTGTAAATTGGTGAAAAAAAATCCCTCGTCGATGTCTCACAGTGAAAGGAAATCGCCTACTTATCTTTATATTTTTAATTTTTAGTAACAAAGCTCTGAAACTGAGCCATGTCTTCGTATTAAAATGTTATTCTGATGACCGAGATAATAGTGAAACAATGTGATATTTGATTATACGAGTTTTGCTGTAAAATATTTCTTTGAAAACGGTGGTATATTAAACAAGGAACACAACAGAAAAAGCAAACTTCCAATTTAATGTAAAAAAGGATTGTTTCACCTCCGATGACTTCTAGCCTAGAAGACTAGACTGTGGGATTAAAAAAAAAGAAAGATCGAACAAACTTCCGCAACACGTGACGGGACATTGACCAATAGGCAGAAAGGAAGGCCCTTACAGAGCTCAACTTCCGTTAGCGCCGAAAGACTAAAAATGGCCGAGGTGGATTTCGGAGACAGTGAGCTTTTCCAACAATTGGAGGATTCTGAACCGCCCGTCTCAAGGCACATTCGTTTCACAGAAGATGACGACGAAAACAAAGAGACGAACCAGCTTCGCACTAGGCTGGAAGAGTGTGAAGATAAAATTGAAAGACTTTCTGAGGAGAATATCCTTGTGTCAACGTAGCATGTTTGCTATCCCTAGCTCATGATCTGTTTAAATATACTATTTATGTTTGCTGCATTTCTTTCAATTTTCTTAACCTATAGCTCACATAAAGTATTAAGACGCAAACTCAGCATCTTGACACGACCTAGGTATTTTTTTTAAGTCAAACATGTTTGTTCATATTTCAGTTAAAACGAAACCTCTCTGTATACAACCATCCAGCGCTAATTTCTACCTGCTTTAACAGTGGCATCACAGTGGAAGATGTCAACGTCGACGGACCTCTTCTTCAGATCCTTTTTACCAACAATATTATGTCAAAGTAAGTTAAAAGTCGCATAATTTAGCAGGACACAGAGGTGGGAAACAACCAAAAAGAAACCACTAACTGTGTAATTTGGATAATGTCTCTATCTGTACTTTTAAACTGTTTAACTTGCACCTGTGCTGATGACATGTTTGCAAGCATGAGTACTAAACAATGCTTCTCTGCAAGGCAATGCCGTCAGGAACTTGAAGACTGCATCTGTAGTGTCATTCTGAAGCACCAGAAACCAGGCAACGATAAGAAGATATCTGTGTATCATATGAAACCTCAGGTATTTACTCGAAAATATGTCCTGTTTGCAAAAAAAATGCTTGTTGAACAAAAATGTAAAAACAATGCTATTCCGTGGAAGAGAAATAAGCAGTTGATATCTTTATTGTACTAGACAACTCATATATCATATAAATTACAAATATCCTTTTATTTAGGCTAGTCATTTTCTTTGAATGAATTGAGCCATACTTCATATAAGTTGAATTTAAGCAAAGGTTTAAAATATAAATAAATAAAACAATGATAATATAATTTTTACACCCTGAAGTTAATATAAATATACCTTTGTCTTTATGGAAAACATTACCAGGCTTGGATTTAATGACAGTTGTCACAGCTGGATGGATTTTGTCATGGAAACAGTGAGATTGTTGCCCTACAGGTGCACTATTATGGAATGTAAAAAAATTCCTTAATTTTTAAATATGTGGATTTCTAAGTTTTTAAAGCTGATGAGAGCCCATAACTGTGTATTTGCATATGTTTTGTTGTTGTTTCCTGACTGCAGTCAGGGCTGAACAGACAAAAATGTCATGAACTAATTAATTATCAAAAGGATGTAACCCTAATTACATTTCCGGGACTGTTAAATCCTATGGGATCTACTCTCCTTAGAGCTGTATGTCTTAAGGTTTTTAATTCTGCCATGTTGTTTATTTTTGACAAAGTGAAAAAAGCAAATGTAATAAGATGAAGTCACAAGTTAAGCTTTGTGCAAGAAGTATGGGGAAAAAATATATATGATATAAATGCATATATTCACAAAATAAAAACTGAAATGTTCACAATCAGTCACTGATTGGTATGGAAACCAAGGTTTAATTTGAAGAAGTGTTAAAGTGGTTTCAGTGAATTTTAGTGAGTTTCAACACTGCATCAGTAAGTTAATCTGAAAGGAAAGACTTTGTGACTTGCATTGTTTGGACAGTTAAAACAGGAAAGGTAGTAGTTGCACCACTTCCTCAATTTATTTTTGGATAATTATTTTATTTGCAAATAACAGCCTAGTAACAAAATGACAACTTAAAGGTTTTCAAACTAAACCAGTGTTATGTTTCTGATATTGAAGTTCTTTAAAGATGCCAGAAGTTAGTATTGCTTTTAAAATAGCCATTAGTTTCAGCCTTGGAGTCCCAACTAATCTGTATTTGTATTCAATGAATTATCTGCATTATGGAAGATATTGACTGCTTCTAATCTTTTTTTTTTTTTAAGAATTCTGCTTTCGAGTTGGATGAAGATCCTGTTAAGTTGGCCTCCAGTAGTGTGAGAACCACAACAGAAGCCTTTAAAGTAAGGATCTAAATTTATCTCCACACATGGCAGAACCTTCGATCCAAAGAAAATGGAAATGTTATATTTCTTTGTTTTTTATCTCTTAGGTTGTTGGGAGCGTTTTATATTTCTCAACCTTCTGTGTTGACAAACTTGGACAGCCGCTGGTGAATGAAAACCCCCAACTGACTGATGGATGGGATGTACCAACGTATCTTTGAAATGGAGAGTTTTCCTTGATAGAACAACTAAAATGGACTCTTTTCACTATTCTTTTTTTTTTTTTAAACATCAACATATAGAAGTATATTTGATGCATAAATGTTCCACTACTTCCTGAATTGATGCACAGCTACCAGCAGGTCTTTACCCAGGTTAATGGAACAGATGGACTGGAAATGGAAAGTAAAAAAAGGTATATCATTTCCATTGTTTCTAAAATTGAAGTGTTCCTTTGCAGATGACGCTTTAATTTTTCTTGTACTGAATAACTATTTTCACAGACCAAAGTCTATGTGTTTCAACTGTGGCTCCAGCACCCATCAACTCAGAGACTGCCCCCAGGTGCTCTTCTGCAGTTAATAATATGGCAGGAATACAAGTGAAATCATAAACAGAGAGAGCAAGAACTTAATTTTCTGTGTTTATATTTTGTCTCCTCCTTAGCCTAAAGACATGGCTGCAATCAATGAAAGAAGAAAAGAGTTTAATCAGAACTCAAGCCAGGTCACACAGGGCAACCAGAGATACCACGCTGATGAAGTGGAAGAGCGCTTTTCCAAATTCAAACCTGGAGTATTGAGGTAGGATTAGAATTCTGTGCAAGGCTAAAAAAAAAATATGATCACATGCCACCTATTTTTATAAAATCAAAGTATACATGTATGAGTTCTGCTGTACTTCAATTTCTAAACAGTGAGGAGCTTTTAGCAGCCCTAGGAGTGGATGGCAACACCCTACCTCCTCTGATTTATCGAATGAGGTACCTCGGTTACCCTCCAGGTTGGCTCAAGGAGGCAGAGATGGAAAACTCTGGCTTATCACTTTATGATGGAAATGGTATGTTTACTGTTAGTTATAATGTTTTCCATAATATTGATTTAAATTTGGCTGCAAAAAATTTGGACTTGGTCTGTTTTTTTTTTCTCCCTCCTCCTAGCACCCAATGAGGACACGGGCAACACGTCACAAAACCTCTCCTATGATGTTTCCAAACTGGTGGATTTCCCAGGCTTTAATGTACCTGCAGCTCATCAAATAAAAGATGTACGTTTAACATTCCTTCCAACCAATTCCAAATATTCCAGAAGAGCAGCTACCCTTTTGAATGAACTGGAATATTTCTGTTAAAAAGTTATATGAATGTACTTTTATTGTCAAGTGGTTCACACTTTGTTTTTGGTATTTTAACTGCAGTTTTCCCCCACTTGAAAAGGCAGTTTGCTTCCAGAGATCTCACAGGATTTCACTCATCACACCAAAGTTGATTCTTTCCTTTTTTGTCTTTTATTTGAAAGTTCAATCAACAATAGTAGTAGCAGTATTAGTAGTAGTAGTAGTAGTAGGTGAAAAACCTTTAAATATAAACAGAAAACACAATGATTAACATTCTTTAAACAAAATTGTTCCTGAAACAAAATATAAGATTTAAACCCAAAATCAAACATATTCAAAGAATTATTCAGTGATACATTTTAACATTCTAGTGTTCATTTACTTTCTCAAATACATTTTAAATGATTCCTCTTTTTTTTTTTCTTCTTTTTCTTTTTTTTTTTTTTATATATATTTTTTTCTCAATGTTTTAACATTTCAGTCTAAATATTCAAATAATTTGTGGCTCACCGGCTCCTTCTCCTTGGAACAAACTTTCCTGCAGTGCATTCACCCAGGCACCCTCATAGTGCTCATTGTTTCTTAGTGAGTGAACATCTCCCAACTGATCCTTTAATTATCTTCACCTGTCTCCAGGTTGGGAGACACTCTCCCTATACTCAGTCAGAGGAGGGCGGGGCCTGAATTCAGCTTAACATTTATTTTATCTCAAAGAGAGACTAGTATTAGATTTTAAGAAATCTCTCATAGGGGTTTGTTGTTGCGCTGGTCCTATGAGTTTTATTAAATTATTTGGGAGAGCTCTGGTGCAATTGCCAAAAATATCTAAAATTTTTGTCTGACTTCCAGGAGTTTATGCACTACGGATCAATTCCAATGCAGACAAGCCACATGAAGCAAAACTATGCCGCCTACCTGTCTAACAACTTTCCTAAGGTATGACTTTTCTCTCTTTAAGCATAAAGCTCAATACTAAAACCTGGTTTTCATTTGATCTTATTTGTCCTCCCTACTACAAATGAATATGTAAGGAAACCTAATGAACTTCACTTGTATAAATAATTACTTTGCATATATTTTAGGACATTAAGAAAGGGAAAAAAAAAAGATTGGATACAAAATGTTAATGAAAAAGGAATATTATTAAGAAGGATAGTGAGTTGAGAACAACTTTTTTTTTATGATGATATGGTCAATAAGCATAACACAGGGCAGATACAAACAGAAAACAAATACATTAAACTCAACAATTACGTACTCAGGCAAATATAACATGTAATTAGTGGATGAAAAGAAAATCAAAAATGACATGTCCTGTGTTGTCCATAGTCTCTGCAGATGATATATGAAATTCCTTCACAAACCAGCTTAGAAAAATATTAGCTTTTTATGGCTTAAATTATGCTAAGTTCATCCCCCTACTAGATTTTTATTTTCTATGAGTCTTAAGGTTAAAAACTCCTTAAGCTTTCCTCCCAAGTATTTCTTAACAGGTAGTAAAAGTTTGGTTTTGTTGGCTAATTTGTTCACCTTCAACCGAATTAGAATTTATGCAAATTTCTATCATTTCTCTCACAGCATTCAATCATTTTATACATGAACTTATTTTCTCATCTTTTTTAAGAGAGAAACATCCCTGTTTAGGGTCTAAAGAGCCCCATCCAAAAACAGGATCTTTATTGGCTATACTGTTTGATCTGAGCTCTAAAATATTTATCCCTTTCTTTTTGTCAGCAGTCTGATAGCAACTCCAACAAAAGGCGACATGAGTTTGACTCCTCTCCACATCTCAGGAAAAAGACAAAGTCCAGCCCAGAGCTTAACTCAGACAGAAGCTCCGATATGGACATTGAATCAGGTATCACTACATTTAATTCCCCTTCCTATGCATCCCTCATTGTAGCAATGTGACAGAAGAGCCCTTTATTCCAGAATAAAATTTCACTAAACTCTTCTTTATAACTGACTTAAAAGGCATTATACCTCACCTGAAAATGATTGCTTCTTTATTATGTTGTTTTCAGACCCTGGAACACCTTATTCAATTGCCTCTGGTGACTTCCAGTTCCAACCACCACTGCCTCCGGCCTCCCCTTGCTATAATTCACCTCCTCCTTTACCCCAGGGCACTCCCCCTGCTACACCCACTCCCCCACCTCTCCCTAAAGGTACCCCGCCACCAACTCCCACCAACGGCTCTCCAGCTTTGCGGAGGCGTAACGTGCAGCTAGCTGATGAGTCCGTGGAGGGAACTGAGGATGAACTGACTCTGGAAGAACTGGAGGAGCAGCAGAGGTTGATCTGGGCAGCTCTAGAAAAGGCGGACACAGCCACAAATAGCGACAGCGAGACCGCCGCTTCAGGAACACCTGCTCCCAGTTCACCCAGTGTTTCCATACCAACACGCATCGACGCTGAAATGGAAGATGTCGAAGAGTCAGTGGATACAGTGAGACCTCCTGAGCCCTGTTATGACAGTGAAAATCAGATGGAACCAGATGTACAAGAGGGTTCAGCTGCAACACCTGGACCCATAAAAGTAGAGGAGGAAAGTCCTCAGAGCCCAGAGCCGGAGCCCGTCAGGACCCAAGATGAGAGCCATGAAAGCCCAGATCAAGAAGTCCCCGAAGAGGTTGCTGGAGACGCTTCTGCTAAGAATCCAGAGAAGGTTGTAGCTGTTCCTCACCGCAGCAAATTTGCAGCTGGCATTGTTCCATTTGAAGATACCCCTGAATTCACAGAAGTAGCTGAAGCCACTGGAACATACCTGAGAATCAGAGACTTGCTGAAAGGTTCCCCTCGAAGCTTGGCAAAGAAAAAATGACATTTGTTGCATTGATTCAGAACACATGGACAATTTTAATCTAAAATTTCTCATTTTCACTAAATATGGCTTTTTTTTCTCTTTCGTTTTTAGCCTGTTTATCTTTAAGACTACAATGACTACAGCTAAAGTTTATGTAATAGAAACCCCCCCCCCTTTTTTTTCCCCTTTTTTTTTAAGCTGTATATGTATGTAATCTGTATAGTGTTTGATTTTTATACGGTCATGTTTAAGTGACTTGTCAAATTGGGATTGCTTTAAAGATCTTAAATAGCCATGACTGTAGTCTCTGCATTTATTTTATTTTACTTGTTTTGCCAGAGCTAATAAAAGCTTGCAGGCACAGAAACTTGAAGACGAGCCGTACTTGGCATGCTTCATGGAGGCGGTTTTCAGCATTTTACCAGTTGAGATAATTCTCGTACAAGGATCACCAGACCACATTTTAGGGCAGGTGGCACCAACATGGGGCCAACAAGGGGCCCTCAGGGGCCTCATGGGCTGCCTTCAGCATCTTCTGAAAATGGCACAACTCACCAGGGGGCTTGAAGATTAAAATTTTATTCTTTTCAATCTTTTATAGAGAATTTAATCATTTTAATCCTACAGAGTATTTAAGCATTTATAGAGATTTCAAAAAAACAATATAAAGAAAAATAGGAGATAAAAGAAGTTAAGGTGAACACTGATCCCTCCAGTTCATAGGTCAATATTGGTAGCCCTTATGAGTTAGTACCGATGAAGTAGCCCTCAGCCCTAAAAAGGATGGTGACCCCTGTTTTAGGGGGACCTAAAGGGATACCCACCCAATAATGGATACAACATATAGTCCCAGTTCTGGGCCTTTCACCTGGTCTCCGGTTTGGAAGTATTTGTGGTAACTTAAAAAATAAAAAGCCTTTTTTTGGGTGGCCAAAATGATCTGCTTCCAGATTTATGGTTAGTCTGTACCTTAAGGAGAGTAATATATGTTATTCAAATGATAGGATGGAAGAAGAATTTATAATTTAATTGATTCATACTTCTGTTAAATTTGTATAGTAGCCAACACAGATCCAAACAATTCAGAAATGCAATTAAACTAAATTCAGTATTTTTAAAGCTATTCTCATTGGTGATTAAATAATCTAACTCAAAACAAACAGGGGGGCATTTCTCCAATTTGTATAAAAATGTGTGTCAATCAAAAATTATTGTAACAACATAGATACCCAACCAACTCCCCTGTAAAAACAAAAACTACTTTATACATCTACAATAAGGGCCTCGTCATTTTCTGTAAAATTATTTTTCTCAATTGTCAAAATGCCATGCAATCTTCCTAGGATAATACTTTGGCTTTATTTATACACATGTACTGTTTCCAATCAGAGATATTATTGTTTTATATCTATGTTGCTCTTTAAATTTATCCGTGCTTCTACCCTGTCTCTACAATGAATCTATCAATCTAAAAAAAAGACAACAAATTGTTTAAATAAGGGATAAGGAAAGTTGTAAATAAATCTGAAAGAACGTTTTAGAAAGTTAGAATTTAAAACCAAGCTTAAAAGAAATTATATAAAAATATTTATATATGTATTACTTAAGTACTTAATGAGTTAAACTGAAACAAAATAAATAGCCTTCATTACATATAAATTAAAATTATATTGATGAGTCAACAGTTACATAAATATACTAGATTTATTTAACTGCATTATCTCTAGATGTTACGACAGATTCTAATTTATAAAATTCATGGTTGAATAATCAAATGTGGAAAAAAATAAATAATTACTGGAACAAACCATTATATATTTTCTTTCTTTCCATCACACCTAATTGGTTAACATGTACACACACGCCTGACTGCATAGCAATTCAGTTTATTTATATAGCGCCAAATTCATCTCAAGGCACTTTACAGTTCAACCAGATCATCCAGTCAAATTGATTAAAAGGTTTCTATCTAAGAAAAACCAGTTGATTACATCGACTCATTGACTCGAATACAATCCCTCACACTAAGCATGCTTGTAGTGACAGTGGAGAGGAAAAACTCCCTTTTAACAGGAAGAAACCTCCAGCAGAACCAGGCTCAGTATGAGCGGCCATCTGCTGAGGCCGACTGGGGTTCAAGGAGACAGAAGCAGAGATACAAAAAGCAGCTGCAAAAGGCGGCCCCGTCCAGGAAACACACAGCCAGGCAGACGAACTCTGAGCCAGCTCCCATGCCAGAGGACGAAGAGAGCACATCCAGCCAGGCACGGTCAGAGACACAGGACCACACTGGAAACAGGCCGATCTCCAGCATCTATAAACAAGGGTGTTGATGGAAGCAGCACAGCTGATATTTCTCTCCAGGATGACGTCACAGCCAAACAGGAACAGACGAGGCAAAGCTACTCTGAGGAAAAGCAGAAAGAGCAGAACGTCAGAGATTGAACTAACAGATTCTGCAGAATAGGAGAATAGAGAGAGAATGAAGCAGGATGATGATCAGCCTGTCTATAGTTTATCTTTTAACTCCTCACTAATATGTTATTCTTATACATTTTTTAAGGTCCAAATTTGTGAGACCATTTTTTCTATAATGTTTTTGCTGCTGTAAACACCAGAATTTCCCCATCGTGGGACAATAAAGGCATTATTCTATTCTATTTCTATTGTATTCTATTCTATTTCTATTGTATTCTTATTTATTCTATTCTATTTTATTCTATTCTATTCTATTGCAGGCAGCCTCACCTACTGACTTACTTTTGGGAGGCTCACAAGTAAAGTCAGAACAAACTGCAAAGTAAGTTTATAGAATTATTAATTATTATTAATTAGAGTAAACGCATCAATTTTATATGCTTGTAAAAAATTCGGTATATTGTTATTTTTTTGTTATTTTCATCAAATGATTATTAAAGTATTAGTATAAATATACATTTTTTATTTATAAAAAAATATATATTTTTTATAAATAAAAAATATACATATTTATTTATTATTATTATTTTTGTATTTATTTCTTTATTTACTTAACTCATGATATTAATGATTTTAAAGTCTTATTTACGTGTTGAATTGGTGCATCGATATCTCCGAAGTGAGTGTTCGTCCTTGAATAGAAGATCTTTGCGAAGTCCCCGCCCTGACGTTCCTGTCTGCCATTGGTTGGACAGGCTGGCCGCTCGTGCGGGATCAGAGCAGTCTTCGTTTTCTACTTCAGCTAGCTAACCAGCTAGATCACATATTTTTTTTTCTCCTGAAGACGGAGCCTGGCGTGGGAACGTATCAGGTCTGTAGTAAATTACGCCAACGCCCTTCATATTCGCGTTTGTCTGGATCCGTTTTGGTGTCTTAGTGTATTAGCAGGAAAGGTCACACTAAGAAAAAGTTGGTCAGGTGCTGTTGACTTTACTGAAGGTGTTAGTTTAGCTAAGTAGCTAAGAGCCCTTCCGACCACCGGCTCGTACTGTTCGGGCCTAAACGTCATTTAGTAACTAATCACGTATGTTCTCACCTGGAGTTCAGATCGTGGATTCAGATTAACCAATGAGGGATTGGTTTAGTCAACAGACTGCTGAACTATCCACACTGGTGATCCTAACTAGCTGTCGGTCATTTCGAGGCTCAACTTGTGACAGCAGCAGTCCTCCTGTCTGGATCTTCGCTGACATTGCGGAGTCTTTTAGACTTGTGCGATTTTATTTACTCGCCTCTGGCCTTTTTTTCTACATCCTCTTAAACAAACTGTTTAACGAGACCTTAGGTTAGGCGATATAGTGGCATCATCTGTTCCAGATGTGCCACCTCATCGTCAGATCCTAATCCGTTAGCTTCAGCCACTGAGGTTTCTGAGCGAGTTATGCTAATGCTTCACGTGTTTGATCCAAAATAAAACCTTTATTGTGGAAACATTGCTTCGTTTGACTGTAACGCATCACTAAATCAGCCGTATGCTGGACTTTAGATCCGCACGTGTTGCAGTTTAAAGGTCTGTGTTCGCCTATCATGGTTCTTAGTTTTATTTATGATCTGATTTATTAGAGCTGCAGTGTGTGTTTTGCCAGTTTAGGATCATTGGTTTTTCTGCAAGGAGTTATTGTGGACATTTGTCAGTACCGATTAGTTTTTAATCTTAAGGAGTATATATCTTCCCAATAAAAACTTTTTTTTCTCTCCAAAAATATAGGTGTTATGGCTTTGGTCACAATCTGTATTAGGCCTAGGATAGGGGAGCGTTGGTCTGGTGGTCGCTTGTGCTCTGAGAAGGTTGCAAGTACCTGGTTCAAACCCCACAGCCTCAACTCTGGGTCTCCCTTAAAGGAATAGTACACCCAAAACATGATTAGCCTTCATTTTCTACTCACCCCCATGCTGAACAACACTCTGGAGTACTTTTTTGATATCTCAAATGCATCTGGAGATCTGGGAGGCTTCTTGCTGTCTGCTGACATTCAAATAATGGAGGTCTATGGTGCCCGAGACAGAAAGGTCCATAAAAGTCCACAAAAAACGTGTCAATATTCCTCCATACTGCTCGTCCAATGTATTCCAAGTGTCCTGAGTGGGTAGCATCCAGAATTTACTCGAAACGAAGTCATTTAGAATGTTTTTAGAGCATAAACAGTAGTGTATAGGATTTCCTGAAAGCGCGCACATGCACGTTCACGAGCCTATGGAAGCCGGCAGACCAAACCAGCGCATTCAGCTCAGCAAATAACTCATGCTCTTCCTCAACACTGAAGTCCTAAGACATTTTTCTTTCGTTGTTTCTTTCTTTGCACAGGTAAACAGCACATTTCTTCTTCTACGCTTGCATTATTGGCAGAGCAGACGCTGAATGCGCACTTTCATCTGGTTTGGTCTGCCGGCTTCCGTAGGCTCGTGAACGCGCATGTGCGCGCTTTCAGGAAATCCTATGCACTACTGTTTATGCTCTAAAAACATTCTAAATGACTTCGTTTCGAGTAAATTCTGGATGCTACCCACTCAGGACACTTGGAATACATTGGACGAGCAGTATGGAGGAATATTGACACGTTTTTTGTGGACTTTTATGGACCTTTCTGTCTCGGGCACCGTAGACCTCCATTATTTGAATGTCAGCAGACAGCAAGAAGCCTCCCAGATCTCCAGATGCATTTGAGATATCAAAAAAGTACTCCAGGGTGTTGTTCAGCATGGGGGTGAGTAGAAAATGAAGGCTAATCATGTTTTGGGTGTACTATTCCTTTAACTCCACACAATGGCAGCCCACTGCTCCCCAAGGGGATTGGTTGATTTCCCCATTGTGGGACAATAATGGGATTTACACATAGAAATATTAAACCTATTCTGGGGTAGATCGTTGATTTCCTAATCACTGAATCTGCCTCCTCAAATGGAAGACTCAAAATCTCAGTTTCCGCTGCTTCTCCCTCTTTTTTCTATACCTTCTATATCATTGCCAGCAGGGGCCTATGTAATCATCCCAGCAGATGTTTTTTTGCTGATGAAGAGCTACAGTTTCCCTTCGCCTTGTGTTAACAAAAGCAAGGAGTGTGTGATGTTTCAGAATCTGTTTTTGTGGAAACTGAACTGTAATAATAGTGTCTGCCTTATGTGAGGTAGCAGAGGGGACCTGGCTCACGCATGTGAACCTGCTATACTTGGTTGCTTTTTTGTTAAGTCACAGGCTAATATTAACCCACTGAAAGACACTGTGGAATGAAAGCCTACTGGTTTGTGTAACATATTTCAACTCTCAAATCAGGCAAAAGGAAATGCTTATTTTTAAACTATGTATTTAAAATTGTTTTTAAAAATGAGTAGAAACGATGTTTAGTTCCCTCACTTTAAACATACAGACTGCCAGAGTGAAAACAGAAGTTTGGTTTGATAGTTCTGCCCTTTAGGGATTTCAGTTCTGCTTTGCAAACTACAGTTTTTTTTTTTTTTTTTTTATTGAGATTCTCCTGGTCAGAAAAACTGTTTTAAATACAGAACATCTTCACACTTAGTTAGTTGGCTTCAGATTTGTTCTGTAATGTTTTTCATGTCATAGTAAAAAGAAAAAAAATGTATTGCAAAATGCAGCCAATTTAACAGCAGAAATCCCAGAAAAAAGTTGGAAAAAAGAGTGATAACATTAACTTTGGAATGCTGGAGCGGTCAACAGTTCATAAAACAATGGACTCCAAAGAGCTGAGTACAGAAAGTGAGAATTTGCATGGTAGTTTATAAAGTCTGAGAGGAATAGTGGGTTGTGGCGGCTGGAGGGGAAGGTTCAGATACTGCTAATCAGACTGCAGCTGCAGTCAAATACTCTCCTTTTGGCTTTGGTACATATACATTCGGTATATTGTGTGTGAACGTGCAGGAGGAATGTTTATAGAGTAGTAATTTGTTTAATGAATTTAGCAGAGTTGAAAGAATGCTTTTGTATGGGCAGCTGCTTCCTTTAAATCTAAGAGAAAAGATATTTTCTTTAGATTTGTAGGTGTTTTGGCTAAGAAAATGTGATGTTTGACCTTCCTTTGTTTGTTTTTATTAGTCTCTTTAAATGCAAAGCATTGGAATTTGGCTTCGGTTCAAGCTGCAGATTAGACCGTGAGTCAGAGGCAAAAGATTACCATTACTGGGAGAATTTTCAGCCTAAGTGGATCATCTGTAGTCGACCTCATCCGCTTACCGATCACAGCTAAAATGCCGCCTTGAAAAATTAGGGAGGTGTTGGATATTAACGGAACTGATGCAATTGTTCATTCAAAATGTCACTTTTATTTCAGCTAGATGAAAAGATATTTGTTAACAGAAAACCAGGCACTCACTCTCTCGCTCTGGCCTCCTTTTGGAGTGATGAGGATCACTCATGAAGCCTAAAAAGAAAACTGGAACACTGCATTCAGACCAAGTCATGCTTGTGGATGGCTGTCCTTTCTTCCTGTGTGTGGGGGGGTTTAAGAGCTTCTCTTTATTCTATCCAACATTTTATTTTTTCTGCCTGTGCTGCATGATGGAGCACAGCCCAGACATCCCAATCCACAGTTGCTTCTTCCAACCTTCACGTGTTTTCCGTCTGTTCTTTGGTCTCCACCCATCACCGCTCCTTTTTTATTGTTTTAACCATTACTGTATCTCTTTGAGGGCTCTTTGTATCTCTTTACGTTATCCAGCTAAACGAGTCCAACCCAGAATTTCTGTGGTCTCAGCGACTGTTGTACTTCCCATGAGTCTGTAGGCATAGCTTTCCCTTTTGATATTGAGACGAATCAATTTAGTTTGTTTCTAAACCACCATATGCTGTAAAATACTATATTGTTCTGCTCAGCTTTGTTTCATGTTTGTTTAGCTTTCACTCTTTCATCATCAGGAACATCAACCACACTTCACCTTCCCTTTTTCTGTCCACCTGTTCTGCCATATTGGTGTCATTGTAAAGTAAACATAGGCTGGAATAGTGATGAAAGCTCTCGAAAATCAACATGTTGATAGGTTTGTTTTGTGTGTTGTTCTTCCAGGAACGGGAATTCATGTTTTAAACTAGCACTGGTGATAGCAGAGGTTGTGGCAGAGCTGTCCTCTGTTAAGTGTCTGCTGTTTCCAACAAACGGGATTAATCTGCTGCTGATGATGATGTGGTGGTCGTGTTTCATCTGTAATCCTGCTTAAAAAAACACGCCAGCGATCTGTACATGGGTTTTAGACAGCAGAGTGATTGAGTGAGAGTGTAATTCTGGATCAGAGGTTTTTCTCAGCACTGTCACATGTTGAAGGGAGCCAAAGTTCATGATGCCTTTACCAAAGGCTGCGTATCGGCTGGCCTTTCTGACGGGTATTTTTAGATCCATGACTGTGTGTTCTGAGAAGTCTGTTGATAATAGACACTATGCTTCTGTTAGAGTGCTACAATCAAAGCTACTGACAGTAACTTGATGATATTTCTTTTTGCTGTTGGATATTCTTTTTTTAAAGGACTAATCCTGGTTAATTATTCATCCATGTTTCTACACCTTCTCTTTAATAAAAAAAAACTTGATTTTTGTGTCTCCTTCTCAACAGGGTCCCTTTTTGTAAGCATAACTTTTCCTCCCTTTTCCCTTTTCCTCCTTTTTTTTTTGTTTTTTTTTTTTGTTTTATTTACTCCCTTCATTTTGTGTGGAGAAAGCGGCTTTATCTTTTGATGCTTTGGAGTCAACCTGCACCCACAGAAAGACATAAGCTTTGTGGGTCGGATCACTGCTGGAAATATGAGCACAGCCAAGCCCACTGGGATCAAAGCCCCTAGCAAGATAGCAAGGGCACAAGGAACTGGAGCCCCGAAGACCAACCCACCCACAGGTAGAGTGGGAAATATTGATCAGTGAAATTATGCTTACTGGGTTTGAAGTATGATTGATACTCTGTTGCTAAGTTTTGTCTGGATGATATAATAGATTTTTTTTTTGTGAGGAATCTTATGCCTGTGAATTGTTTTTGTTACATCATTTAGAGTTTTTTTTTTTTTTTTTTATTGTAAGCCAGAACCTTGAATTTTAACAGTAGGTTAGTTTTCTTGTGTTTCTTAAGGTCAAATACTTGATGAAAACATTTTAAACCAACAACTGTGGTTTAAAATGTTTGTACTGATTGTTTGCTTTTGCGAGATCTTGCAAAGGATCTATTTTTCTTAGAGATATAATGCAAACATATGCAAAAAGAACCAGCATTTTCCTTGATTGATTAAGCATTTTAGAATCAAATAGAAAAAAGGAATTGTAAGATTTTCCTTAGTTACATAGAAAAGCATGTGTCCTTAAGCTTTATCTTCATTTTACTGAGGAAGAAAAATGCACCAAAGTATATGCTCCTGGAGAGTAGGTTAGCTATTTGTTGGGATATTTTATTTTTCAGTATTAGGCCTGTCAATCCTAGATAAGAATTGGCAGAAAATGCCTAAAGGACTGAACAAGCCTTTTCTCTTTAATTGTTAACAGTAATTTCATTAATGGAGAAACTTGGATCTCTTTTTGTAATCACAGCTAAAGCTGCTGTGGCTGACAAAGCAGCGGCCCTTGGCAGTGGAGGAGATGGCAAGAATGCTGAAGACGTGTTCCAGATCGGGGAGCGAGTCTGGGTGAATGGAAACAAGCCCGGCTACATACAGTTTTTAGGGGAGACGCAGTTCGCTCCCGGACAGTGGGCGGGGATCGTACTCGATGAGCCGATCGGGAAGAATGACGGGTCTGTGGCCGGGGTGCGCTACTTCCAGTGTGAAGCCCTTCGAGGGATATTTACCCGCCCCTCCAAATTGTCGCGCACAGAAGGGGAGGCTAATGGGACCCAGACTGCACCACCATCCCGTGCAGCATCACCCACCCCTTCAGTTGGAAGCGTGGCCTCTCAAACCCCTGCTGCTAAATCAACTGTGCCCTCAAGCTCCACAGCAACTAAGAAAGCCTCTTCCGCCACACCGGCTGCTGCAGCCTCCTCTAATTTGGCGCAAACAAACAGCGAGTCTGTCTCCAACCTGTCTGAGAGTGGCTCCGTCAAGAAAGGGGAGAGGGAGCTGAAGATGGGCGACCGTGTGCTGGTAAAGTTTGTTTCACTGTCTGTTTGCATGGTTGGTAAACCTAAAGTCACATGACTCATTGAACTGCATTGAATTGCATCTTCCCGTCTAACACTTTTCAGTCGTTTTAGAATCATGTTTCACAGTCTTTTCATTGTACTTTTAGCCTAATTAAGAGCTGATGAGCACCTTCCTCCCTCCTTACAAATTCCCTTTTTCTTTCCCTCGCTGCAGCCTGAAGGCTGTTTTGCATGCTGTGCTAACAGGAAGTATTGCTCATGCAGTGAGGCTGCAGAGGAAATGTATTCCTTCCATCACCAAATATAGCTTCTGGTGATTTCACAGCTGTGATTTATTTAGTTATTAACTTTAAGCAATTAAAGGAAAAATCAGTTTGTTTCCATAGTTTATAATTGGAGCTTCTAGTTTCCAGCTTAAACATGTTTCTGTTGCTTTTATGGTGGGAGCTCTTATTAGCAGGGAAAGCGGATTGCTTTTTATGCTTATTTGATGAGAGGATTATGTTGCCAGTGTTTTGGTGTTTTCCTCTCAGGTCGGCGGCACAAAGGCAGGAGTGGTGCGTTTCCTTGGAGAAACGGACTTTGCTAAAGGCGAGTGGTGCGGCGTGGAGCTGGATGAACCTCTTGGAAAGAATGACGGGGCAGTGGCTGGCACCAGGTATGAAGGCCACATCGCTTAGTAATCCAAATAATTTTAACCCCAAATTTACACTTCTTTTCTTTTCTTTTTCTCTAGATATTTTCAGTGCCAACCTAAATATGGCTTATTTGCTCCAGTTCATAAAGTCACACGCATTGGCTTCCCCTCCACGACCCCAGCTAAAGCAAAAACGACGGCTCGAAAAGTTGTGGCCACACCGTCGGGGCTGAAGAGAAGCCCCAGCGCCTCTTCAATCAGTACCATGAGCTCAGTGGCATCTTCTGTTAGCACCAAGCCGAGCCGTACAGGCCTGGTGAGACATCAGTACATTAGCACCGATGTTTGGCTGTGATAGACAAGCATTATTCTGCTCCTAGCGGTGTAGTCATGCTAGTTTTTCTGTTTGAACAGCTCACTGAAACGTCATCAAGGTATAATCGGAAGATTTCCGGCACCACAGCGCTGCAGGAGGCCCTGAAGGAGAAGCAGCAGCATATTGAGCAGCTAATGGGTGAGAGGGACATGGAAAGAGCCGAGGTGGCGAAGGCCAACAGCCATGTAGGCGAGATGCAGCAAGAGATCAGCCTCCTAAGGGAAGATCAAGAACAGGTCTGCTCACACCACAATATACTATCTGACATTTGTTTCTATAAACCGTTTCACAGCCACCATTAAGGCTCTTCTTTGTTTGTGAAGATGGAGGCAAAAATGGATCAGCTGCGTTCCTTGGTGGAAGCTGCAGACAAGGAGAAAGTAGAGCTGCTAAACCAACTGGAGGAAGAGCGCAGGTAAGAGCAGCGTCTGAGATAAACGCACCTTCACATGGAGCATTGTTTCTGTAGTTCATAATGTCTGTTTTTTAGGAAAGTGGAGGATCTTCAGTTTCGAGTAGAGGAAGCTTGCATTACCAAAGGAGACCTGGAGGTAAATGTAGAACTCACATCTTTACTTCAGCAAATAAAAGTCCAATATGTCCAATAAAAACATTGCAAGAATATGTCTATTTTGTCATATCCAGCTAATTCAAATTTTAACCTAAATATAACAATAGCCAATGCTCTAACTTGAATTCTAGTTTCAACTCATTATCTTCACTTACATAGAATGGCACCTAATTTCTTGATTCTAAAAAGTTAATTGTATCTCTCCTCTTAAGTATGTTCACTGTGATACGATTACCCAGCACCCTTTGTCACAGAGCTGCAGTCTAGTTCAATTCATTTGCATTGGCTCTTATCAGTAAAACATGTCTGCTTTGAACTTCCTTTAGCTAATTTGAAAGGACAGTTAGATGCAATCTTTATCACATTCTAAGCTGATCTTTAGTCAGATGCACTAAATGACTAAATGGAACGCAAGTTGAGTTTTTTCTTTTTGTTACAATGCTTAAAGCAGGAAGTGGTCAAATAACCTGATCTCAATTAACTGACCTAAATCTGCCATTTTCAGCCGTGATCTTATTAGTGTTCCACTGAGGGGTCTGTTATCGTTACAGCAACTTTAGAGGACATTGCCGACAAAGTAAAGCAGCCCGGAGTTTTCTGTGTTTTTTATATCTGATCAAAGAATGCATTTATTTTGCAGCACTACAGAGAATGTTAACTATCCAGAGGCAATCCAAGCTTGAATTAGAGGTTAAAAGAGAAAGCAACAGGGTTAGAAATCCCCTTTTATCCTTCACTGAAAAATGCATGCAGCTTGAAATGCAGAAAATGAACAAGGCCAAACTAAAGCACTTTTAAATTAAAGCTGTTACCATTTATACTAATGCTCAGCTGTAATTTTCCGTGCCTTCCTGTCAAGTGATCTGACCTTATTACTTGTTCTTGCCTCCCATCCTCGTCTTTCATGTTGCTCCAGTGCTCAGCATGAAATCACTGGATGCTCCCTTATCCACTTCACTCCACAGTCAGCCACAGACCTGAATCCGTCCACGCTCTGTAGCCAAAGCAGAATCACACTTGCCTCAGTGGTTCCAATGGAATGTTTTCTTAGTTTGATTTGCACACTATATTATGATTGTAGGTCCCCTGAAGGAAAAAACCTTAAAAATCACATTTTCCTACTTCGTTCTTTACATATGACTGGATTCCAGACTTTAGCTTTACAGATGGTTATTGTTTCAGACTAATTCAACATTGCACAGGAAATTGATTATTTAGAATTGGTTCCATATTCATTTTCAATGTGAAAGTTAAAGTTTGTAAGAAAGAAACACTGAAGTATTTCCTTTGCATAAAATAATTTATTCATTTCATGCCATTCTAAATAAAATCGAACTTCTGTGTCATAATCCAAAAGTATTTCTCTTTTGCAACGGGATATATTAGTCACTGCTCTTTCACACGGTGGCAGAATAACTGCTTGTTTCTTATGAGATTACTCACTATTCACAGATAAAGTAATGGCCTTATATACTAGGAGAGAAAGCAGTACTAGTATCAATTCAACACTTTTGCACCATCATAATGGGTGAAAATGTTAATATACATTACAATATCGCACCTTGCAAAAGGATTCATAAGCCTTAAGCTTTTTCATGTTTTGTCATTGTTCAACCACAAATTTAATGTTTTGCTCTAGAAATGATTCAATTTTAGTCTTTTTGGACATTTTCTGTTCATCTATGTATAATGACTCCAGCTCAGGCAGACTGGATCCTGAGTTATAGATTTCCAAATGAATATAGGACTCAACTTTGACTGGGCAATGATGTATAAATGTGGTTTGTTCAAAGCCACTAGTTCTCGGTTTTTGTCCTCAGGGCCCTTTCTCCTTTGTGTTGTGTTTTCTGGACGTCATACATCTGATTTAGATAAATGAGTGGTTAACTGTGTCTGCACGTTTGTTGCAAGCTGAGGTGATGCAGAAATGCGAATAAAGTTTGCTGGAGCAGAGATTATTGTTGACCTACAAGAAGGAAAACTGTGACCCCAGCTTCACATTATCTCTGACAGGTTCTCCTCTAGGATTTTCTGTATTTAGCTCCATCGATTATTCAGTTGGAATAACTTGGGCTAGAATTGACAACAGTGGTTTTACAGGACTTGATTTTGGGAGCGACAGTTTAAACAGATCAAAGAACATGAAGGTTTGTGGTTGTAACAGGACATGATTCTTTGTAAACTTACACTTCGGTACGACATTGTCCATTCCTGCTTTCTCTCCATGCTTTTTAAAAGCCATTACGCCTAATATTTGCATTGGTTTGATACATATGACCATTGTTTGTTAATCATAACTGTTTGCTTTATTCACCAGGTGTCAGTTTTGCATGGTTGCTTTTATAACTGTCTTCTACATACTCACCTCTATGCTTATCCTGCACACCCATAAAACATGCTTGTTGTGTATATTCGGCATTACCCATTTATAAGAAGTGCCTGTTTGTTTGTTTTTTTCAGCCATTTTGACACAGCTTTAAATTCCCGCATGTGGTTTTCACCCATTTCCAACATACCACACCGTCCCAGAGCCCATTCCCAGACCTTTGAGTCCAACTCACCAAACACAACCACCACTCACTCAGTTGTCTCTCCTGTCCCCCTCTCCCTCTCTGTCTGCGTTGGGCTGGCATGTGATGGTGGCACTGGTGTGTTCTCTTCCTCTCCTTGTTTACTAACAGACGCAGACCAGACTGGAGCATGCCCACATTAAGGAGCTTGAACAGAGCCTGCTCTTTGAAAAGACCAAAGCTGAGAAACTCCAAAGAGAGTTAGAAGACACTAGGGTAATGAATTCTGCTTGGGGACGGGGTTTCTGCTTTGGGAAGGAGGGCCTGAAACGGGTACACAGAGCAAACTAACACCAAGCCAGTTTAAATATTATACCTGTAGAGATCAGCTGATGTTTTAAGTTGAGCATCAATGGCCACTTTATTAGGTACATCTGCCTTAATTCCTCACGGCATAGCTTCAACAAGATGTTAGACACGTTCCTCAGAGATTTGTTTCTTAGTTCTGATGACATGAGGGCATCACAAAGTGTCATCCTGCATGTGAATCTAACGTTCTACCTAATTTCAAATGGTGTTTTGGCTGACTCGAAGCAGTGGATTAGAGCAGTGCGCCTGGGATCTGAGGAGGTTTCTTGTACCCAGTTTGACCCCCACAGCCTCCAGTCTGGGTTCCTGAGCAAAACCCTTAACCCCACACTGCTCCCTGGGTGCCACACAATGGCAGCTCACTGCTCCCCAAGGGGATGGGTCAAAATGCAGTGGCAAATCTCTCCAATTTGAAATCAATAAAGTTTCATTATTATTATTATAAGCTGTGGAGACCATTGGATTCTGTGGAACTCATTGTCATGGTCGGTATATCAAAAATGATATGAAGTTTGCGATATGGTGCATTGTCCTGCTGGATGAAGCTATTAGAAGAGGAAAACAGATGACCAAAAACAATACATCAGGTCATGTAATGTGCTTCTTATCCATTATTGTACTTTTTAGGTGTCCTTACAGCCTTAATTTACTGTTCTTAGCTGACACAAATGTTTTTTTTCATCAGCTGAAGGTTTGATGAAATGTGTTTCAGAAGATCATATTAGGCAACCTTGGTTGTTACTAGGAGTTATTAGAGCTATTGTTGCCTTTTCTGCATGCTTCTATGATGGATTATTTCACCTACATCCGTCTTGAACTCCATAATCTCATATTTTTCCATATTGGAGAGTTTAAGAGATATTTTTGTGTGGAAATAGGGAAGATAAGCAGTTTCCTGACATGCTTGGATCAGTCTGTCTGCCACCAGCAACCATGCCATGTGAGTTAACCAGCAGTTTATCTTAAGTATGTAGTAAAGCGGCCATTGATGGTTAACTGTAGCTTATCAGGACTTAAAACGATACCATTTGTTCAAGTTTAGACAATCTCTTCACTCAAATTGAAACTTCTTTTAATAGTTAATCTAATTCTCTAGTTTTCAACAAGCTGCCCAGCATGATCCAATGCTTTTCCAATATTGCTGCTTAACCAGACAGACAATCTTTCCCTGTCTCCTCAACAAATCATCTCCCCAGATGTCCCACGTTGTAGTCCTCCAGTCCTTCCTGGCATCCATTTGTCCTGCTTATCTAGTGTCCCAACGTTTTGCTAGTCTAAAATCTGCTCTACTCCCCCGACTCTGCATCCTGGTACTCCTTCATGGGATTAAAGTCATGAGACGCTCTAAATTCTTAACCTGACAACAGCCAGATGCATGTCTCGCTCCGCCCAGCTCCACTCACATACATCTGGGAACCCGCTCATTGAAAGTGATTTCCCCAACCGAATTTATGGTCTGTCCAATCAGGACGCAGGGTGGGTGTGTCCTGGAGTGGAGAAGCGACCGTGAGATTCCAACAACAATGGCGGCTCGCATTGAGGAAGCAAGCGTTAGCATTGATGCTGCTATTTCTTCTGTGTTGTCCAATCTATCTGATATTGTTTCATCAGCTTTTGTTGGTGGAAACGATGTTTTCGCTCTTTTCCCGACCGGATTTGGCAAGAGCTTGATCTACCAAATGGCTCCTCCTCTCACAGCGTCACGGGTTAGCTTCGGTGTGAGTGGTTGAAATAGCACGTCAATAAAGATGACAGACAAGTGGCTTATCCAATCATATGCAAGGAGTTTTGATAAGGCCCAGCCTTCAGTAAAGGCAATTCCTATGGCGGGTTCCCAGATGTATGTGAGTGGAGCTAGGCGGAGCGAGACATGCATCTGGCTGTTGTCAGGTTACTAAATTCTAGTCATCATGGGATTTTATCTAGATATTACATTAATTCTAAAAAGAGGGCGTCATCTGTTAAAACCAAAGTAAGTGGGAAAGTATGCGAAGGAGGCCAGTGGAGATGTTTTTTTACTTCTGCTGTAAAACAATGGTTTTATTATTTTTTTCCTTTTACATCAAAGATATGTATTGAGATTAAAATGACAGCAGAAACTTATTTTTGCTTTATGCCTGAAAAATACAAGTGTTTCTCTTGTAAATTCTGTGTCCTAACTCATATGGATTATTTACACCCAGATTTTCATTTTAAACAAATTTTACATTTTATTATTAGTCGGGGGATAGAGCTAGCAACCTGTGAGGAGATGCTGCTTTGGTTCTCAGACGGATTTGGTACCTTCCAGGTTGCTACAGTAAGGGTATCCATACCTGGTTTATTCAAAACTATCCTTCGGTTGAGAGCAAACACTCCCAATCTAAATCCTATAGAGAAACTTTAGAGTATTGCCAAAAACAAAAAGATCTGAGAGGCCAGATCCACCAACTGCCCTGAAAGTTGCTTTAAAGCAACCTTGGCTTCCATTACACCTCAGCAGATTCCCTGATTGGCTTTGTTGATACAATGATTACTTTTGTGTTTCTTAAATTGGTTTTGATGTTCCAACTTTCTGAGAACCTTTTAGTTTTAAGTTTTGTTTATCTTTAAGCCACAATCATCAAAATGTATGTTAATTAATCTAATTTGACCTAAAACTTTATTTAAACTGTCTTTTAACCAGCAGGGGTCAGTATATTGCTCTTTTGCGTGACCAAAGGTTTGTATATATCTCTTTTACAATTCGATTAGTTTCTCCACTTGGTTTTTAATGTTATTTACTCATCAATTTATCAGCCACCCATTAGTTTTTGTCTCAATTTATGCTTTTTTTTTGTTTTATTTTAGATAGTTGAGTAGAACCTGGTTGCAAATAATAAATTTCTGCATTTTAAGGTTGCCACAGTGTCTGAAAGATCCCGTATTATGGAACTCGAACGAGACCTTTCGCTGCGCACAAGAGAAGTAGCTGACCTGCAGCTGCGTCTGGGGATGCAGCAGAACTCTGAGGACTCAAACGCCACCCTGTCTCCACTGTTGGAAGAGATAAACTCTCTTAGGGATCAGCTTTCAGCACAAGAAACTAAACAGAAAGAGGAGATGGAGAAATATAAAGAAAAGCTTGAAGCTCAAGAAAAGGCCCACAGTGAGGCAGTCGCCCAGCTTCAGGCCACATGTGTACTGCTGTCCAGTGAAAAGGAGCAGCTACAGATGCGCTTAAGCCAAGCAGAGAAGGACAATGCTGATACTGTTGAACTATGGCGTTCAAAACTAGAAGCTACCGTTGCTTCTTCCCAGCAGGCCATGGATGAGCTGAAAGTGTCCTACAGCCAAGGTGCAGGTGCTCAGATGGAAGAGCTTGCAGAAACCAAAAGTGCTCTGGAAAAGCTTAAGTTAGAGCATAGATTAGCTTTAGAAGAAGCTGCAGCCAAACACAAAGCCAATGCCTCAGCTTTGACCGAGACAGTGCAGGCCCTGAAGGCTCAGCTGTCAGCTGTGACCGAGGAGAAGGAGCGACTGGAAGAGTCGCTGCGGTCCAGTGTTGAGAAAGTAGAGGAGCAGCACCTGGTGGAGATGGAAGATGTCCTTGGGAAACTTCATGCTGCCGAAATCAGGGTGAAAGAGCTTGAGGAACAAGAAGCCAAGTTGGCACAACAGTTTCAGGACAAGGACACAGAAACCAAAGAGAAACAGGGAGAAATGGCGTCTCTACGCAACCAGTTAGCACAAAGTAACCAGGAATGTGCGGCTCTGAAGAGTCGGTTAGAGGAGCTCCAGAACCAAGGAGAAAGCAACGGAGCAAAGGTCTGTAATGTTGCATAATCGTTATAATAAAATACTCTTTCTTTTATAATTACTGAAATGTTTTACTTTTACTGCAGGTTGGTGAACTGAGCTCTCAGCTGGAGAATAAAGAACAGGAAGTCGCATCCTTACAGGAAACTCTGACTGCACTCAAACAGCAGAAGGAAAGCATGAGCAAAGAGATTGAAAGCCTGGTGAGGTTTAAAGCCCAGTGTTTATGTTCCTTTAAACATCTTTTATCTGTTTTTCAACTATATTGTCTTCTTACTGCACTTCTGTCTTGCATCATGACATGAAAACCAAGTACTTCTATTCTACAGAGTCAGAGGCTGCTGGTCAGCACAGAAGAGCTGAATAAATCGGCTCAAACAATGCAAGGTAATGTATTAATATGAACAATTTATAGCTTGTCCTTTTTTATGTTTGCTTGATTTAAAAATAAAAAAAATTCCTGTTTTTTTTTTTTTTTTGCAGAAACACTTGAGAAGCTTGGTAAGAAGGAGGAACAGTGCACATCCTTAATGAACGAATCGGAATCCCTAAGAAGTCAGCTTGCGGGTAAATGAAAACTATATTTAATTTGTTGGATCATTTATCAAAATAACCAGTGAAATAACCAGTGGGACTAACGTGTTATTAAGTAACACGTAACAGTAACCAGCACTCAAACTAATTTGTTTATAAAAGTCAGTAACTCTTTATTAATTACCGCAATTTAAACAGACTTAATGTGTATTAATAAGCACTACAGTTCCTAGTGTAACCCCACATGTCACCACTTGCACGCAGTTCCACTGATTTAATGAGTGTTCCTGCAGTAAAGCGCTCACTGAGGGCTAAATATTGCTGTGATTTGCTCATTATGTGCAGGATCAAACACTTCAGCAGCGTCTGTTAGAAGCTTAAATTTAAAGAAGCTCTTCACATCATCTTAACACTGAGTAACAGCTGCTGCCTTTAATCAACACATTTTCTTTACTTTTTCTCTCTTACTTTATTTTTTTCATGCAAAAATCCTGGAATAATAAAGTCCTGCTAGGGTTTTTGTTTGTGGAAAAGTGTAACCCCTGTTTAATTCAACTGCAGGTGTATATTTAGTTCTTGTGTAATTGCCTGAAAATAATTATTTTTCAACTTCATACCTATTTT